>NC_081406.1:234835921-236035921 GCF_030272615.1 Cryptomeria japonica
ATTCGAAGTTAAAACCACTATCATCACTCTCTATTTCCACATCCCTTGCATTTTTACCTCTAATAGGTTTATCAATGCATTTCATTTTCAGCCATTTATACACAAGAGCCATAACACCCTGATGAAGAGCATGGTCTCCCTTGGGGTCTTTTTGTATATCTTTTATTGTATGGTCCATGGAACATGCAAGATAATATGGCAAGTTTACCTTTTCATCATGGTGGAAATGGTTGAGCAACACAAAATGGTGCTCGTAAGCTCTCGTAAATCTCCCATCCAGCATTATGTAGGTAATTGTAGTAAACAAAACAAGCCTACATGGCCTACATATACATTTGGGGGAGTGATAGGAGTTGTCGACCTTCACCATTTTCTTCTTCTTGCCATCCATGATAGGATATTTGTCAGCTGCCTTATCAGAGATACTATGACCTCTATAGAATTTCATGCCCTCTATCACCATCCCTGTGGCTTCTGCAATAATCTCCTCATCCACAGTCATCATATGCATACCCACCAAAACTTTGACATTCTTCCAATTCTTAATAAAGTGCTTAGTGACCATTGGGTCTTTACCACTAAGGTCGACCTTGTTGTTTTACACGTTTCATCTTGATTTGTTTCATCTTGGACTGATGTCGATCATTCTTGATCATATAAATAAATGTAATCAAGAATGTAGTAGGCAATGATTATAACATAGAAGATAAATATAAGCATTAAGAATTCCAGAGTTGGCTCACATTATTTCTTGAGCCGGATGTTGCATGACACACACGTTTTTACTCAAGCCTATGAGTTGAATGTTGTAGTCCGCATGTTGCCAGTAGTTTATAATCAATTTCTTTTATTTAATAAATCTGATTCTGCACTGCCTTTATTATATTGTGTTGATTGTGTTTTGTTAATTTGTTGCACAATCTGGATTGTGCTCCTTGAGGACCCTCCTAATCATGGCTGCACCAAGTGGTATGAGAGTGAGATTATGTTCCAAAGATTGCGAGGTCTTGTAATATTTTGTTTTTTTTGTTGTGGAGTGGTAGGATTGAGGTGTTGAAATCAATAAACACTGAGAGGGGGGCTGAATCAGTGTTTTGCAAATTTTGAATTTGTTAATGTGATTCTTTAACTACGAGATGAACAACAAAGAAAGAAAAGTGCAAAAACATAGAAAAAGTAAGCAGATAGAGGAGTTCAAGAAGAGACTGACTGAGTGAGAGGGATTTAGTTAGAGGAGTTCAACTGGAAAGAGTGAGGCAACTGGTAGTCTTCCATTAAGTCTGACAGAGAAGTTAACTGGTGGTGACTGAACTGACAGAGAAGAGCCACAATAGATTGCAGTAAAGAATCGGTAAGTTGAGAATTGACAGTAACCAGATAGTGGATATCTAACTGAGTGAAGAAGACCGGTGGTAATTAGCAGTAATGTAATAGACAAGAAGGAGAACTGGTAGAGAGAAGAACCAACAAAGACAAAGAAGAGGTTGAACTGGTAAGGCTATTACTTTTTTTATTGATTATATTCATTGTAGATCACTAAGTTGGAGTATGGTATAGGGGTTGGTGCTCCTTAGGTTTGTGCCCTAAAGCAAGAGTGGTACTCCTTGGGTTGGTGCCCTAAATGTTGTAACCGAGGTTTTCATTGTGAGGCTAGATTGGAGTAGTAGTCTTCAGTAGCACTTCTCATCGAGGTTTTTCCCATCTTGGGTTTTCCTCGTATATCTGGTGTTATGAGATGTCCCTTTTGTGTTTGATTTCTTTTATGTTATCCTCTCATCTAACTGTTATGTCTTCTTTATGTTAAATCAGTTAACTAGTATATACACATAGAATAGAAAAGCAAAAATATTTGGAAACCACTAATTCACCCACCCTCTCAGTGACATCTTGTGTTCAAAAACTGGTATTAGAGCTAAGTTCCCAGTTGATAAGCTTTCTCTAGATTGGGTAGATTCTAGTATTTGAACACAATGGTTTGTTTAGTGTCAATCCCTACTCCTATATTTGATGGTTCAAATTATTCTATTTGGAGTTGTAGGATGGAAGTCTACCTATCCTCCCTTGCGTTTGATGTATGGATGTCATTAGTAAATGGTTTCCCTAGTAAAGTTAGTCCTCCCACCGATCTTGAAGTAGAAAGAAGAAATGCTTGAAATGTCGAAGCCATGAATGTTATACTCTGTAGGCTATCTGATGATGTCTCATCACAAGTGGATAGATGCAAATCGAAAAAAAGCCTATGGGACAAATTGAAGAAACTCTATGGAAATGAGCCTACCACTGTAGAACTAGTTTATGAAGACAAGATGAGAAATGAAACTCATGTATTTGCAGATGATGAAGGAATATCTATTAGCAGCCGCAAAAATAATGAAGAAGGAACTCAGCTCTTCATGGCTCAAGAATAAGAAGATGAGAGGCACACATCTAAGAATGATCATGCAGATCATTCCTACCAGCAAGATGTGTTTGGTAGTGATAGTAAAGGTGAAGAAGAAGATGAAGAAGAAGTTAATCTTGAAGGAGAACTTGTAAGTGCACTCAAAGAGCTTAGTAGAGTGAGGAATGAATACAAGTTGTTCAAGAATGTTATAGTTGTGGAACAAAACCGGTTCATCAGATGCCTTGAAGAATCTGAGAAATGTATCTTAGAGTTAAAGAATCAACAAGAAGACACCAAGGAGTGTTGATGTAAAGGTCTAGCATCTGAGATAGAGGCAAACAATAAAGAATATTAGAAGCTAGTAGGAGAAATGGAGAGTCTTCAAAATGACCTTGAGAAATTTTAGGATGAACTCAAGGTGAGAATCCGATTTGATGGCAACAGTGATTCCTTGGATAAAATGTTGAAGAAGCAAAAGTACTCAAAGGACACTGAAGGATTAGGAAGTGGTGCTAGTGAATGCTCCACCAAAAAGAATGTCCCTCACAATGACATTCTATTTGTCTCCTCTAATGGAGATAACAAGGGACAGACCTTTACTTTTTGGAATACTCCCCAAAAGAAGGTTGATCTAATCACAACTAGTGAAGACATGAAGCCAAGGATGACGATCAATGTTGCAAGAAGGAGAAACAATGTAGATACCAAAGGAAAAGGAAAGATGGGAGAAGGAAGCTTCACCAGAAGCAAAAACAAAAGAAGAAAGCATAGAAGACTCCCTACTAGTAGAGGATAAGGAAGTGCTACCTCCCACAAGACAAATCAAGTGTGAGAAAAGAAGAGATCAGATGGAAGAGTTGTTGATCTTGGACAATCCAAGATCCATACTCGGAGAAGAAAAAATGGAAATAATAAACCAGTAAGATCTCCACATGCATGATAGAATACATTTGTAAGTCATATGCCATTCTTTATAGGTTACTGCTTCTCTTACAAATATTATGGTCATAGGGAAGAAGAATGCATAAAGAGGCTTAGAAATAATAATTTTATCTGTCTAAGAGGTAATACATATGGCCATAACATGTAAGGATGTATAAACATGCATAGAGCTACTCCTATACATAATAAGAAGAGTCCATTTTCTACCTCAGTAAATGAAAATTATATATGTTACAATTGTAATGGATTTGGGCATAGAAGTCATGAATACAGGATCAGGAAAGTTCAGTCACATGACAACTGGTATAACAACTATGCTCAACATAGAAATAGATATAGAGCATTTGGAAGTCAAAGACCTACATGGAACCAAAGGAGAAATGTCCCTGCAAGGTAAAGAGGTCCATCGGTTCCAGTAGTCAGTTTCAATGCAATGACCAAAAGAAGATGGTCAAACCAGTTTGACAGAAGGTCCCCCAATCATGCGTTTGGCATGAACATGGTTTGCTTGTACAATAGTGCTTCTGGTCATGATGAAAAATCTAGTAGAGAAAGGACCAATTGACAAAAGATGGTAAGACCTACTCCCAAGATTGAAAATGGGAAGAAGATTGAGACCAAGTAGGTATAGAAAAAGAAGAAAGAGAGTAGGGCCATGAACCAACATTGTGCATTCACTACATAGGTGATATCTCTTAAGGCTTAAAGATGATGCAGGACCTCAGGAGGAGTAACATATTGATCAAATCATTCACCCCCTCAATGAAAGAAGACAAATGGAAGAACAAGTTGTTGTCAGTAAGAAAGAAGAAAATGAGATGCCATGTGTTGTAATGGCTGCCTTGGCTACACACCTACAGATGAGAGATGGATCACTATTGCATGTGTCAATGGATGGAAAATTTGCAATTGGGATCAGAAGCTAATTGACACAAGAAGATAGGATTTAGAGGAAGGTGCTTCGGTAGAGATGATGGACCAGTGTAGGAAACTAATATGTGTAGTATGTTACCGACATGTATACTAACCAATATGTGCAGGTTATGTAAGACAATGAAGTCTCGAATTTGCATTAACTTTGGTAGTATGGATTGACATTTTTTATGTCTCAAGTGGCACTGAAAAAATACCTTAATTACATATGATGGCCCAATAGTTGATCATGTATACATGCCCATTTTTGGGCTAACCGGTTTGATTTTTGAATTGATGGTGATATTATATGGCATTGTGTACACCTAGGATCATGTCATATATTGTGGTGGATATAATGGAGTTGATAGATGATCTGATTGATCACATATGCACAGATCAATTGGTATATGGTGTAGATTGGATCTCTAGTTTTGAACCTGACAGGCAATGAGAACCTGAGATGTATGACTCAAGGTGAGTTGATAGCCATGTTTTTTTATTTGTATCAGACTTGATAGAAATAGGGGGAGTGAAAATTTCTATGGTTGTACTAGAATGATTGTGTCCTTGGAAGTATCCGGGGTTGTGAGATATTTTAATGTCTATCCAATTGAAATCACAACTGGACCACCAGGAGAGTTGCCTGCAAAGAAGGAAAGTCATGTACATAGGAGAACATGCATTTGGTATTGGAAGAGATATAATAAGTATCAGTGTTAGATTCAAGACATGGTATGATCAATTTGGGGTCAGAATGGCTTCTACATCTCAAGGGGAGATGATGCAGTTTGATCGACAGGTATATTATATTCACTGACACATGTGCCTTCAATTGGTTTCAGACTTGTATATGTATGTGTTTCTATTAGATGCAATGATAGTCCCAAATACACTGAGAGGGGGGGGGGGTGAATCAGTGTCTAACCGGTTTATGGATTATTTGAACTTATCTATAATTTTGTAACCCAAATCAATGTACTAGTAAACAAGAAATAATGCAACAAATAGAAATAAAAGAGACAACATAAATGCACACCATAACACAAGATATTTATTGAGGAAACCTGGTGTGGGAAAAACTTGGTGGGATTTGTGACCCACAATATTTACTCACTGGCCAATATGAATAAATATTACTTACAATAGGGGCCTGCACATGCAGGAAGGCCAATGGCCTAGAGCTCACTGCTCAATAGAAGAGTCTCACTAACTACAATACGGATAATTAAATCCAATACAATGTATTGCTCAAAATAGCATCTCTAATGCCTAGTTCAGTACCAGTTTAAGCTCAGTCAAATACCTTAACCAAAAACCTTTGCTGTCCACTATATCACCTCATACAATAATTTCCTTTATTACAATTTATCTCCCATACACACACAAAATGACCTATGAGATCTCATACATATATGAGTCTTTACAATATACCAAGTCAACTGAAGAAAGATAATTATATTTACAATATAATCCATATAAACAAAACTTATCTCATGTCGGCTTGAGTGATGGTATACTTCATTGCCAGTGCAATCTGGATGCCGATGAATATAGAAAACTAATATCAGTTGGTCGCCATCAATGAAAATATCAACCATATTCTCATTAGAGTGTAGAATTCAAACAATCTCCCCCTTTGGCATTGATGGCAACACTCATGAGAAAAATCCAAAAACTGTTATAAAAAAGTGAAGTCCAAAATCTGATTCCAAAAAGAGTGTGCTCCCCCTAAGCAAGTTATCTCCTCTGTATATTATTTTTCTCCATACTACTCCCCCTTTGACATCAATGACAAAGGATGTCAAAAAGAATCAAAGAATACAAAAATTCTACTTCATAGCCTATAACCGGTTGCTTATAAGTTGAAAAATGTCAGCTAAAATTAGATTCAGGCTCTGCATGAATTTGTTATTGTCATAAAGAATGGTCTCTGTCTATTGGATCATGCTGGTCAGATAGTGAATCTATTGCTTCGGTGATCATTCTCCTTGAATTAATGACTTTGATAGTTCAACCCGTTGAGTAATAAGACTGTTCAATCTTAGACCAAGTTTTATTTTCAATTCATGGGCCTTTAACCTTATTCTTGCCTTCTCTTTCTCAAGTTTCTCTAATTTCTCTTCAAAAACTGAGATAAGTCTAGAAGAACCTATCATATTATCTGCAATGTCATCAATCTCTTTTTGTGTCTTCTTAATTTCCTCATTAATGTCCTCTGTCAAACAATGAGGTTTACATGCTTCTCTATATAACTCCTTATACTCCAAAATTGTAGAATTGAGTACTGGTAATAGTGAATCTAAGTGTTGTATATAATTTTTAATAGTGCTCACAAATAATCCACCTTTCCCTTTATCAACTCTCTCCTTAACTGTAGCCTCATTCACCTTATCTATGGTTAGAAAATTTTCAGCAATAAATTTGGACAATGTGTCCAATTTACCTAAATAATCATTAATGTGATCTGCCTTGTAGGTTGGTGCAATCATCTTCAAGATAGGTAATGTGTCATCAATAGCCTTAAATGCTAAGGCATTGTAATTTATTATCCTCTTAATATAATCCAATAGAACATTTGTTACATTAGTGGGTCTGAAATCAGTAGTAGATGTGCTTGGTTGTGCAATAGATTTCCTTTCAACAGATACTTTCCCAATTACCTTAATTATTTCTTCCTCATTTCCATCAATTTCTTTCTTTTTATTCACATTTTCTATCAGTTTCTCTGTCTGTGTTATTATCAACAATCTCCTTAACTCTCCCAACCATTAGGCTCACTTGCCGGTGTCCATTGACAAAAACTGACCGGTTTGCCTCAAAAATTAATTCATCAATTTCCTCTTTTGAATTTATAGGATGTACCATCAATAATGCTTCAACTTTCAACTTCTTATCAAGTTCCATCACTAATAATATTTTTGCTTCTAATCTTATATACAAATCATCTGGTAAATCATCAATCACTTCAATTAACACTTTCTTATAGATATACAAATGAAAAATAATGCTCTTTTATTGTTTCCCTGTCAGAATCCTTAAAGGAATGATACAATTTGTTTACATTAATCAGATTTCCTTCCTGTGTTATCTCATTCAATAGTTTTTCCAGAGTAGGGGTAACCGGTGTCTGTTTCTTCTTTGGTGTAAGCTTCTTCTTAGGTTCCCTAACTGCCTGCTTCTTCTTCCTTAGTGTTCTAGTTCTCCTGGGAGAAGGAGAAGGTAGTGGTGAGGGTTTTCTCTTCTTCCTTTCCACTTTCTTAAACTTATTTGCCTTCCCACTATCGGTATCAAAAGAAGTGACAACCAGTGAAACATGTGCTTCTAGTTTTAATCCTTCCATTTCACTGGCTGATATCCCACTCATATTCATTACATTTTCCTTGATTCCACTTGCCATTTTGGATGCATCTTGGATAAACTTTTCTATTCTCTTTCTCTACTTTTGCATAGAAACAACACTCTCTATAGTTTCAGCACTTCCAAAATATTCTTCAGATGGTTCTCTAGGTGCATCAAGCAATGTTTTTGCAAATGTTTCAAGAATGGGTAAATCAACTTCATAACCCATTTTAGTAACCCAAATAGTTCTAGGGCTAAGTGCTTCCATCCATGTCTCATCTTGCTTAATAACAAAGAAGATTTTTTTGTCATACTTATCTACTATGCTCTGCAGTAACCTCTCTCTTGCCTTCATTTTGGTTGAATTATTTTTGAAATAATTTGTGATGATCTTGTCACAGTCAGTGCCCATACCGGTGAAATCTTCCAAAATCTGTTTTCCTACCAGGATGTCATATCCAAAATCCTTATGACTAATGCCAAGTATCTCTTTGGTGAAGTAAAGCATCAGAAAGACAAGCAGGTTGCCAAAGCAAAAAGTTCCTTTTTTGTCACCTTAGATCTTCTTCAAGTTATCAATCAATTCATCTTTAAGCCATTCACAAACATCAATTTTAGTGTTGTTCTTTACCATCTCATATGCACTGTGAATACAAAGGCTAGAAACTAAATTCAATATGTTTGCATGTGTTGCTCTATAGCCAAGTACCATACTCACATATCTAACATTTGCATCAGTAATGCCATTAACCCTAAGAGATCTACTGTTAGATGTAGCTCTAACTAAGCTCATCACACCCTTGTTAGGTATTCTCTTGGTTTTCTCAGGCCTACTACCGGTTGAGGGTAAACTAGTAACTGCCTTAATTGCTTCCTTGGTTATTTTGCAAACTAAATCTAACCACATAAATTCTCCATGGACTCTGCCCAACACAAGATAGACTAATTCCTTCATAAATTCGGGAATGCTTAGAAATTCAACAAAACCTAAGTCTTCAACAATCTTATGTTTAGTTTTAATCAGACCTTGCTCATCAGTTATAACATTATTAAATATTTTCTTCAAGTCCTCAATCCCTAGGTCTTCTATGTTGCAGTGGATATAGATTCTCGGGTCTTCGGCAAAAGTGACACCCTTCGAAATTTCTGAAAAAGCTCTGATAGAATCACCTTGTTTAGCATTTTTTAGGGATAATCTTGAATACAAGTCTAGGTTTCTTCATGTTCTCTACCATAGTAGGGTTTGCAATAAACTCAAGTACAGATGATGAAGATGCCATTTCAAAAGATAAATACCTCTTAACTTGAAATCCTTGAATGCCTAAAAATCACTTCGTTGCTTCGCCTTAGAATGCCCTTGCTCAATTTCATGCTCTCTGAATGTTTGAATACTTGGTGAGTTGAAATGAGGGTTTTCCAGTGTTATATAACCCAAAAGTTCTCCAACAACCACATTAAATGCTTGTTGGTTAAGTGAAAACTTAACACACCTACCAGTAAAGAAGAAATGTATCTTCTCACCATCAACTGAGGGTAGAATGCATGATTATCAACTTGCTGCCATACCCCCTAAGGATTATTCCTTAGTTAGTTGAAGAATCTCCTATGGGTGGAGGATTACTCTATTCTACCGGTGCAGAGATGGATTCATCAACTCTTTGATCTCTTTTCTTAATCCATTGTTTTGAAAATTCTTGATTTATTTAATTTACCTTTTATTTTCCCTTCTCACTAGATCCTTTATTGTTTTCTGGGTCAGTCTTGCTCCTACAAAATTTAGCAATATGCCCAATCTTGTTACATGCATAACAAGTTACATTATTCCTCTGAATAGCCTTTCCATATCGTTGACCAGTTTGTGTTCTGCATTGATTAGATAAATGCCCAAATCTACCACAAACATAGCATTTCACATTCATTCGGCAATTTCTTGAATTATGACCAACTTTATTACATTTGGAACATTGACCGATGGGTAAGTTGTTATGATTATTTCTAAATCTGCACTGATTTTCTCTATGACCAAACTTGTTGCAATTGAAACATTTCCCATTGAATTTATAAGCATTAGGTTGTCTTATCAATTTACTATGATCTTGATCATTTGCAGTCCCGGAACTTTCTCCAACTTCAAATCCAAGTCCAATTGTATCTCCATTAGGTTTTTGTCTTTTCAGCATGTCATCAAGTCTTTCTGAACTTTTCTTGAATTTGTCTTCGTATTCCTTTGTAGTGTTCAACTCATTTTCTAGAATCCCAACTTGTCTTGTAAGCTCATCTTTATCATGTTGCATGTGAATCAGATCTATCTTTAGCATATCATTCTAATGACAAAGTCTCAGATTTTCATTTGCTCCATCATTAAGTCTCCTAGTTAAGTCTTCTTCCTTCTTTCTATCTTCAATATCCTTACATAGCCTCATGGTCATCTCTTGCATTTCATTCCTCATGTTAGTGTTCTCTTGTCTTAACTTATCTGTAATATCACTAAGAGTTTCCTTTTCATCATCATGTTTCTGCATTTGCTCATGAAGTTCTTTCCTCTTGTTTTGTCCTACAACCAGGTTCTCTCGAAGTCCTTTAATGAATTCCTTAGTAGTCCTTAGATCATCTTCAAGTTTTATATTCTTCAATTTTTTTGCATCAAAATCTTCAAGAGTTCCTTCCAACCATTTTCTCAAACTCTCCATCTGTACCAGTTTCCTGAAACATCCTCAAGTTGTTAGGCTTTTGCAAATAGAGGATTAGGCTCTCATACCAATTGTTAGATGCAATGACTATCCCAAAGACACTGAAAGGGGGGGGGGGGGTGAAACAGTGTCTAACCGATTTAAGGGAATATTTGAACTTATTTATAAGTTTGTAACCCAAATAAATGTACCGATAAACAAGAAATAATGCAGCAAATAGAAATAACACAGACAACATAAATGCACACCATAACACAAGATATTTATCGAGGAAACCCGGTGTGGGAAAAACCTTGGTGGGATTTGTGACCCACAATATTTACTCACTGGCCAATATGAATAAATATTATTTACAATAGGGGCTTGCACATGCATGAAGGCCAATAGACTAGATCTCACTTCTCAATAGAAGAGTCTCACTGACTACAATATGGACAATTAAATCTAATACAATGTACTGCTCAAAATAGCATCTCTAAGGCTTGGTTTAGTACCGGTTTAAGCTCAGTCAGATACCTTAACCAAAAGCCTTCGATGTCCACTATATCACCTCATACAATAGTTTCCTTTATTACAATTTATCTCCCATACACACACAAAATGACCTATGAGATCTCATACATATATGAGTCCTTACAATATACCAATTTGGCTTACAAAAGATAATTATATTTACAATATAATCCATATAAATAAAACTTGTCTCATGTCGGCCTGCGTGCCGGTATACTTCATTGTTGGTACAATCTAGATGCTAGTGAATATGCTTGGCACTGCTGGTGCCTGTCGATGATGATGTCTACGATGTCGGTGCATGTAGAAACCTAATACCGGTTGGTTGCCATCAATGAAAACATCAACCATATTCTCATTAAAGTGTAGAATGCCAATAGTTTCCAGTTTGCATATACACTTGGTTGCTGAATAATTGGTGCCAGCTAGTGGTTGAGCGCTCCATCTCAAGTGTTGTGAATTGAGAGGATGTAATGTATGATGGTTAAAGGAGGAGAAGTATCTGGTAGAGAAAAAAGCTATTAGAAAAGTGTCAATCTCTTGGTAGACAAAAGGAGGAGAGAAACCCTGATTCTTATTCTTATTCTTATTCTTGAGAATTCTCTCATCCTGATGATGGATCATAGAGTGTGATCTGAAAGGTTTAGATGCAAAAAATCACATAGTCGAAACCAGAAGCAAGAAAATTAGCATAAATAGATTGTGGAAAAATAATTCATTTTTTTAGAGAAACCCTATCAGTGCCCTTTTGTCATTGTTGTTGAAGGGGGAGAGAAATTATGTAGTATGCCGCATACTACATGTGTGAAAATACATGAATCACACAAAGGGAGAGAGAGAATCTGTAGTATGTCGGATAATACATGTATTGATATCAATACCAAAGGGGGAGATTGTTGGCATTGTGTTGTCATTGATGTCAACTGGTATGGGAAGATTGATGAGTAGTGTTGTCACTGATGCATACTAGAAATGGTGTCATTGATGTCGATGCATGGTAGGTCACCGGTAAGGAAGAGAAGGTCATCTAGAAAAATGTCCATTGGAGTCAGTAGTACACAAGTTAGTGTTGAATTGTGTTGAAGACATAAGGACTACAGACTAGTAAGTGACATGTTGGCAGTGCATTGTTTCCAATCGACAAGAGATAAATATGTTGGGATGTTGATTGTGATGAAGAGGTGGAATGTTACAAAAATCACATCAATAGGCCACTAGTATGTTGTGTATGTGAAACAACAAGACTCCCACCAGATAAAGATGCAGTCACCATATGAAGAGATGACTGACACTGAATGTGCCCAACCAGATCATATGTGCCTATTTGAAGGTTTGCATGCTCAAACAAGGAAACCATAATGGTGCAATATCAGATGCAAATGACAAGGTTCCACTCCCACTGGTAAGTGGAGATTATCTCCTATTATGCATGGAATGCATCATAGTTATTTGAGATAAGGTAGAAGAGTAGAAGGAAGGGATTAAAGGCTCACACCAGATCAATCAGTGAAACTCTTAGTTGCCTTAGGTGCATGAGATCAAAGATATGCACCAGATCAGTCAGGTAGACATGATGAGTTCTTGGTACATAGATTGAAGGATATGTTTGTCACTTTGACAAACCAATTGATAGGTGAATTGGTCTATTGATGAAGAAGGCAAGTTGGAACAGATGCAGACAAATGGAGATTGGTGAAGGCTGATGACATAGTGTCATCAAGGTGGTTACCGGTAAGTATGTCCATTAGTAAAGTTGACAAAGTGTAGATGTAGAAGGCTCCCATTTGTTGAAGATATGCATAAGGTAGGTTGGAAAGTGTGCTATCCAGTTTAGGTTTTCCATTAGAAGAGAAGAAAAGTGCAAGGTTGAAGGCTGACTAGTTAGGGTATAATGGGTAGGGTTTGTGAACCAGTAGATGAACCCAGTTGCATGATTGTTTGATGATTTGATCTAGACCAACACAAAAGACCTAGAAAAGGTGGATGCCTACAAAGGGGCCACATTGAGTTGAAGTGGCATGCATACATAGGTCAGTTTGGTGTGTCAGTGAAGTTGTTGGCAACTAGTCCAACATTTATGGCGACTAAGAAGCTTGAGGATTGTGGCTTGAGACCAAGGAAACAAAAGAGATCCAGTACAGACTAATCTTGTAGATCCAAGTGGGTGAAGGAAACCACATCATGCACATGATTGACCAGACACAAGGCCAAAACCATGCTACAGACAGCTAAAGATAGAAGACGTGAATCGCAAAGTAAACAAAATGGCAATGCCCATTGATGGAGTGTTGATCATCAATCAAGGATATGATATCTGATTGGATATGATATGTCATGATGATTAGAGATTAGATTGGGTGCAGATTCAATGCATGATGGAAACTCTAGCGTGCCAATGTTCAAACCAATGTTTAGGCAGAAAAATCTAGCTATAAGAGTGTGAGCCAAATATGTAGTTGCTATTGCTGGATGAGAGAGTGAGGCTAGTGAAGGAGAGCCAGTCAGTCAAGTGCTCAAAACCAATCAAAGAAGAGACTAAGTGAGTGAGAGGGAATATGTTAGAGGAGTTCAACTAGAAATAGTGAGGCAACTGGTAGTCTGCCATTAAGTCTGACAGAGAAGTTAACCAGTGGTGACTGAACTGGTAGAGAAGAGCCCTAGTAGATTGTAGTGAAGAACTCATAAGATGAGAACCAACAGTAATCAGATAGTGGATATCTGACTGAGTGAAGAAGACCGGTGGTGATTAGCAGTAGTGTAACAGAGATGAAGGAGGACCGACAGAGAGCAAAACTGGAAAAGAAGAAGAAGAGGATGAACTGGTAAGGTTGCAGTAGAGAGTGAGTTGTAGCAGGACATAAAGTTGCAGTAGTGAGAGGGTGAGAAAAAAACCTGGCAGATAATTGGGGAGAGGAGAACTGGTGGAGAGTCTTGGATAAGAGTTACAAAGTTATTTTGTAACAAGGATATTAATTTTTTAATTGATTATATTCATTGTAGATCACTGAGTTGGAGCTTGGTGTAGGGGTTGGTGCTCCTTAGGTTGGTTCTCTAAAATTAGGGGTTGGTACCCTAAAGCATGAGTGGTACTCCTTGGGTTGGTATCCTAAATATTGTAACCAAGGTTTACATTGTGAGATTGGATTGGAGCAATAGTCTCCAACAACACTTCTCACCAAGGTTTTTCCCATCTTGGGTTTTCCTCATACATCTGGTGTTATGAGATGTCCCTTTTATGTATGATTTCTTTTGTTTTATCCTCTCATCTAACTTATATCTCTGCCTTATATTAGATCAATTAACCAACATATACAAATAGGATATAAAATGGAAAAGACTTGGAAACCACTGATTCACTTCCCCTCTCAGTGATATCTTGTGTTCAACAATTGTTACCAGTGTATACCCTAGAGGCATATTGAAACTAAGAAAAATCAGTAATGAGGATAAGTAGAGTGCAGAAGCAGAAGAATTTGCAAAGGATATGAATAAGTGCACAACCAAGTTAAACAAAATTTGGAGGACATGACCAACAAGTATATGGAGAAGGCATATGAGAAGAGGATATATAAGGAATTTGAAGATGGAGATGAACTGATGGTGTATCTGAGAAAAGAAAGATTCCCAGTTGGTGCCTATAATAAGTTGAAGATGAGGAAGTTTGGACCTTGTAAGATTTTGAAGAAATTCAGTTCCAAAAATGCATATGAAGTAGAGTTACCAGATAGTTTGGGTATTTCACCTATTTTCAACGTGGAAGACTTGTATCAGTATCATGATGTTAAATTCAATGCAGGAAATGTAGTAGACTTTGATAAGAAGATACCCCAGAATGCACGAGACCAGATTGAAAAAATTTTTGATTGCAGAATTGGGCATAGCACTCATAGCAAGAAGTACAGAGAGTATCTTGTGAAGTGGAAAGACAACCAGTTGAAGATTCATCATGGATTTCTCAAGATGAGGTGGACCATCTTGGTTTTCCTTTAGCTCTGACAAAGTGAGAGACTCACTTTTCAATCAACCCCAGATGTCTGATGCAGGACCATCCCTAGTTCCTAGCAATCTTGCATCAACCAAAAACATTTTCTTTTCTATTTGTTCCTATTTTCACAGTTCAACATTTCATTATATGTTTCTTTGCATTTTCTCACCAAATCTTGTGAAGTTGGATTTTGATAGTGGACATGTTCACCTACCTTATCCTTAGTCCATGAGATTCTTGGATATTTTCCCAGAAAGTTATCGCTTCCCGAATTTGAGACAATTTTCTGGCTTAGAACACTGGAACTGCTTTGACTTATTTTCTATTGGCTAATCTTGCAGAGATTTAGTTTGTTGTTTCCAATGTTCCTTGGTGTGTGCCCAACATTCTCTTTGGTTTTCACTTCATCCTTTGGATTTTTCAAAGGGATCTCTTTGGCAGAGGTTGACATTGTTGTTTTACATGTTTCATCTTTATTTGTTTCATCTTGGGCCAACACGGATCATCCTTGATCATATAAATCAATGTAGTCAAGCATGTAGTAGGCAATTATTAGAACATAAAAGATAAATCTAAGGATTAGGAGTTCTGGAGTTGGCTTGCATTCTTGCTTGAGCCGAATCTCTTTGGTTCACACTTCATCCTTTGGATTTTTCAGAGGGATCTCTTTGGCAGAGGCTGGCATTGTTGTTTTACACATTTCATCTTGATTTATTTCATCTTGGGCCAACATGGATAATCCTTGATCATATAAATCAATGTAGTCAAGAATGTAGTAGGCAATGATTAGAACATAGAAGATAAATCTAAGGATTAGGAGTTCTGGAGTTGGTTCGCATTCTTGCTTGAGCCGAATGTTG
This sequence comes from Cryptomeria japonica, assembly GCF_030272615.1. Classification (NCBI taxonomy): domain Eukaryota; kingdom Viridiplantae; phylum Streptophyta; class Pinopsida; order Cupressales; family Cupressaceae; genus Cryptomeria; species Cryptomeria japonica. The sequence continues at coordinate 234,851,549 of NC_081406.1, forward strand.
CATAACACACATGTTTTTTACTCAGTCCTATTAGTCGAATGTTGTAGCCCGCATTTCGATGGTAGTTTGTAATCAGTTTAATTGATTTAATAAATTTGATTCTACATTGCCTCCATCATATTGTGTTGATTGTGTTGTGTTAATTTGTTGCACAGTCCGGATTGTTCTCCTTGAGGACCCTCCTAATTGTGGTTGCACTAGCAAGTGCAACTCACTATTATGGGATAGCAAGGCTCCAATTTAAAAAGTAGTTCCCTAGATACAACTATGTGGTCTAATGCCTAGAAATCAAGAAGCCACTTATGTGATGTATTTTTTTTAGAAACAAAGAGTTTTGTATCCTTATTCTTAAAAAATAAAATTTATGGTTCTTGAAGGTGGAGAAGAAAAAAGAACCACTTGTCTTGGATGTAGGTAACCGGATGTGATCTTTCTGAAGAAGATGCTACATTTCATCTTTTTCCTTTTTAAAATATTCGTGTTCTTCATGCCCTTGTTTCTTACAATAAGAACATGTTGGTCTCTCCCTAATTTTTTTTCATTTTGATGTGAGAGAGGAAGTCCCTAATTTCAGTCCCTTAGCTTGATCATTGGTTTAATACATTACCTTAGATTTGGAATCTTGTTGTTTAGTTGTAATAGGAGATTGAGTCTTTAATGGATTCATTGGACCTGTTTTAATTAGCTTGTCTTTCTTGTTATTAATATTAGCAAAAAAATCAAAAAGAATAGGCATAGTGTAGCTTTTACCAAAATCATTGTTTTTTGAATGAAAAATAGAAACAAACACTAAATATTGAAGACCTAACTTTGATAAGACACTTATGACCAATTATTAATCATGTTTTCCTATTCCACATTGCTTGAACTAAGAAAATGACTAATTTAGGTTAATAAATAGCTCATAAACTATGCTATTAAAGTCCTGAAACCTATTAGTTCATTCTATAATTGATTCCTCCTCATAAAATATTTATTACCAAATATATTTTCTATTGTTGTGCATACAAAATTAGGTATTGTAGGAAAATTAATGTGAAATAGAGGATCATGAGAAATCAAAATGCACAAAGTACCATCATTATGATTATATCATTTACATTTTTTAATTTCTCATGTACGTGAATCTTCCAAACCCATAGTGATGCGATGCAATTCAAATTTATTGAGAAGTTAAATGGAGATAGGATTACATCCATTTTTCATAATAACACAAGACAATTCCCCTTGATTCAATATTAGGTGGTCCCCCATGTATTGGAGCTTAATAATAGAGTATATATTTTATAATTTAAATAGGTCCAAAGTGTAACAAATGGGAAAATATTAACTTTGAAAAAACATAAAATATAGTTTTTGTTAGGAAAATGGTGTCTCGACCATGCAATAATAAAATGTTTTTTTTAATAAATGAGTTGATAGGTTGCACATGGAGAATTACCACACTTTTAGGGTCTAGGAGGATGCCCCCTATGGTGAGGGATCCATGGGTCATAGGCCCTACTGAGGTTTCAAGATTAGCACCCTCAAAAGCCACAATTTATGTATAATTTATCATTGTATATCTTGAGTATTTATCAATAGTTCATAGATCTAACAGTGAATATTTTGTGTTCTTTGCTTCTCCTAGAAGGAAACCTTATTTTATTAGGGAATTGTATGGTTTTGTATTATGATGTATTCTAAGAGTCTGATAGTTGTTGAGTTGGTTGTGGATCTTCATTGGTGATACTCATATGAGAAGCTTTCTCTACAAGTATATTGTATGCTTTTCTTGATTTATAAATAATAAATTTAATTTCTTTTAGAGTGGGGTTTTCCTCCCGAAATGGTTCACCGAGTGTAACAAACTATGTTATGGTATACATGGTATTTATGTTTATTTTTGTTAATTTTCTATTTTTTTGTAAAGATCTTAAATGTTTTTGCATTACCCTCCTCTAAAATATTAGCGTAGGAAGTTGTTCTACTTCTTTGAATTTATTTCAAGTGGTATCAAAGCCTAATAACCTTTGGTTTTAGTTGTGGGTTTTTGGGTGTTTTATATTTCGTGGTCTTGTTTCAAACATTTTTAGATTATAAGTTTGTCAGACAAAATAGATGTGGAGAATTATTTTGAAAATAATTTTGAGATGTGGAAGCTAAATGTATAAGTTGATGATACAACCATTGGAGCCAATAATAATCTACAAGAAATACACATATCACAAAAAAGACATCAAGCAAGGATAATATGCACTCTATAATAACCTAATATTTATGTATTATCTCACACATGAACATTCAAGATTCAATTACAATGATTATAGAAAGCAAGAGATGCCTTAATCCTAAAGTTATGAAAACTAAATAGAAATAACATGTGAGAAACTAAATTAAGATCAAATACAACTTGAACTAAACCTAGAAAAGAAAACTCTAGATGAAAAAAGAACCTAAGTTTAGCTTTAGTGAAAAAATTAATTAAAGAACCTAATTAATAATAATTAGATACTTGTCCTAATTTCTGCAAAATCACCCCTTAATATTCACTTAGGGTGTAGCTAAAACACTAATGATGAATGCAAAATTCATGCATGAATGAGTCCCAAAAACAAAGACCTTATTGGGTATTCATGTACAAACTAATGCACAAAAATGTGACTTTCACAACTAGAGTAAAATAGAAAAACCTAGTGGGATAAAAATCATCTCAAAAAGAGAGAAAATACAATAAATGTGCTAGAGAAAAAAGGAAGGAAGGAGGAATTAATGTGAAACCTCAAGTACTACTTTTTTCACAATAGGACAATTAATTTACCCCCATGTGTGTGTGTGTGTGTGTGTGAGAGAGAGAGAGAGAGAGAGAGAGAGAGAGAGAGAGAGAGAGAGAGAGAGAGAGAGAGAGAACAGGGATAGAAATCCCCATAATGAAGAAGTAACTCTTGTACCAATGATGAATGGCTAAAGATAGACCATGGTTCATTTCCTAAAAAAAACAATTATCCCCTTAGGAAAAAAAAATCCACTAGAGATATGAGAAGCAACTCTCATTAATTGGAAGAAGTAGAAATCCAAATCTAAACTATGTTTGTCTCTAGAAACTATTCATGTGTCGCTATATCCATGATAAATGATGACCAAAAATTAATTAGGTACATGCTTGATCAATATAGAAGGTGAATAATTAAGAATCTACAAAAATTGATGAAGAACAAGCTCCATGGGTGATGAAGATAAGCTGACAACACCAATATGGATATCAACAAAGAGGAGATGAATATCCACAAAATAATTAGGTCCAAAACAAAGATGATATGTATGTCAAATACAAATTCCAAGTAGTTGTGTTTGAAATAACAAAGATCTATTGTATTGAATCAATGGGGGCTATGCATGAGAAAATTATAATCTATTAAAAAACAACAAAAGATGAAGATGATTGAGATGGGATAAAGAAATGTGAGGAGTAGAAATATGAAGGTAGGTCTTTGATCAATTGAAACATGCAATACCTTTAATAAACTCAAGATCCTCTAAAGTATCATCATAAAAGGGTAAGAAATATACACATGCAAAGGGAACTATACAATATGCTATGAGATCTTCTAAGAGTGGAGAGATATGAGAGCCTGCATACATGTCCCAAAGTTGGGTCCAAAGTGTGCAAGGTCACTCAAGGTTTGATATATCACATATAGTGTCATAATCAACACTTGAAAAAATGAATCCTAAAACCTAGTCTATGATATTAACCCAGTCTAATTTACCTCCTAAAGTGACTGGTTCAAGTATGAGTCCATACAAATTAGGCAACATATCTAGTGACCTAAAATGTGTCAAGATACCATGTTTCCAAGACTCATACTTTCCATTTATTTGACTAACAATTGAAGGATAATAGAAAAACCCATGATACCTCCTTAATTAAAATTAATATACCAAAAATCTCAATAAATGTTAACAAAATTAAATACAAATATCTCCAACAAATAGATCCATCTCAAGAGTCAAAATATCCAAGTAATTTAATAGATAGTGAAAACACAAAAAACTAAAAAAGTGTACTTGGGAAACAATCTAAAAACTAAACCTGAGATCTAGAAAGAGGACTTAGAGAGTTTTTTGATGATAACTATTTTTTTTAAATGGAGTCCAAATGTGAAAGATTTGACCCCAAAAAGGAAAAACTATAGGCTAACTTTCGAGGCCTAGTAAAAATCTTTATTGTAAGATCTAGTAAATCAACATACATATTTGGATTGATACTAGACCCATCTTTCAAACAATATCCTGTTTACATTTTTTCAAGCCCTAATGATGAGGTTATGACAAAAAAAATAAGACTACCTTAAATAGTATACATTACTATATACCTAAACCTAGAGTTACTATAGTATAAACTACTATATAAAGTCTATGGATTTAGTGATGAACATTATCCAAAATAATTAATATAATATACAAGATAGATTAGATGAGGAATAACACACAAGGTGGGATCCTATTAGAATAATAAAAAGTGAAGTAAATATTGGAAAAAGAGATTTTATTGATACAATTTTAGTTAAAAGATGTTACCTTTGTTGGAAATAGACACTACTTAGGTCATCAGATATTGTCATTAAAGGAAACTCTAGTAAGTGATTCTATCTGCAATTCATAATTTGCCTATACTGGAAGTCAGATTATAGATTGGGTTGTATGATAGTTAGAACAAAGCATTTGATACAGTACAACATTTTTGTCAGTATTTCATTTCAGTAGGATATCTTGTGCTGTGGATCTAGTTGAAGCATGATAGATGTTTGGAGTACCTTATTCCATGATTTTAGCCTCTAGTGATAATTCACGTGCAAGTTAGAATATTTAGTATTGTAATGTCACCAAAATGTAATGGTGGGTGAAAAATTTGTAAATGAGAGATCAAGAGGAAAACTACCCTTTCCCTCCAAGGATGGATGAGAGTTTCACTATGGATTTCCCTTCAAACGCTTTTCACCTATTACATTGGAAGAGGGGAGGAAAATTCACTACATTCAACCTCCAAAGAAGAAGATATAATTTTGAATGAAATGGGAATGATAAGTTAATCCCCTCTTCCTATTTGAAATGGAAAGGAATTGATTGAATTATGTATAGAGACTAAGTGAAAAAGTGACAAAGTACTGATTATAACTCAAGATCGCAGTATGGGATTAAGTTGTGCACCTAGATCTTGCAGTAATATGTCGAGATTAAGTTGCCCTGCGAATTTGAGGAAAAGTGGCATGGACCCTGGCCAGAATGTACACGGTCCTCTGGAAAATCCACAAAATGAAAAGGGTTTTCCTGCCTCTACAAATGGAGTCCCAATCTAAAAGTATAGCTGTGCACCTGCAACCTACATAGAGAAAAGAGAGGAAAATGGGTTAGGATTGGGAGTTTGCCTTTAGGTCAAACCCTAGTTTTAAAATTAACCAAGTAATGAAAGAAAGTAATTGCAAGTAAATGTAAATGAAAGACTGAAATGTAAATCACCTCAAGGGAGGTTGTGATAGAAATGTTGATATAAATGCTTGTGTGGAATTGAATGTTGGAATCAATCTCCTCTTCAATTGTTGAATCCTTGAATTGAATGCAACACCTATCCTTGAAGGAAGAGTTGAGAGTGCTCACTACTTGAATGGGATGATTTAATGCTTCAATGCTCTTGAATGCTTGACTGAAAATTTTCACCTTATTGAACTTATCCCCCTTTTGCAAATGAGAGGGAAAATGCCACTTAAATACATGTCAGTTAGGGTTAATGAAAATGATTTCTTCATAGGCCGACATCGGGGAAGTTTTCCTACTCATTGCACAACCTACGATGCATGCTCAGTAAAGGTCCTACCCCAAAATAGGGCAGAGAGAGGGGTGCCACGCCCCTATCCTACCCCTTTCTCCAAGGCAAAGTGGAGACAGGGTGGTGAGGAGGCTGAGGAAGAAGCAAATTCTGAGGGTTGAGCAGTCTATGGTCTCTGATCAGGCTAGGGGATTAGATCTCACATGTGTGAGGACCCTAATGAGGTCAAAAATTTCTAGGGTCACAATTTTATGACACTACATTTAGCCCCCACTTTAGCAGGAGTATGAGTGTATGCTAATATTGTAGTAAATTACAAGGAAACAAGATTGAAAGACTTTTACCACATCTATTAAGAAAGATGCACCAAGCCCCCAGTGGACTTAGAATCTTATGACTTTGATTGACAAAGTAAAAGGGAAGATAGAGAAGGGGAGAATCATGAGTGCAAGTAGCAAAGTTACCCTCACTATGAGTCATGAAAGCAGGGATACCGAAGATTACAAAGAAAAAAAAAGTTCACTAAGTAATTCTATGTATCAAGAATGAAAATATGAGCGGAGTGTATGCCCCCACATTAAAGAGATCACATGCACCTTATCGGGAGCAATGACTTTAAGGTAGGATACACCCAAGAGAGAGAGAAGAGAGGAAGCACGTTATCGCAAGGATTTAGCCCCCAATCGAGGAATAAACCCAAGGATAATAAACACAAGACATGAGGTATGAGGTATTTTTGCTTGCCTCGGGGTTAGTATGATGTATGATAACTCATTTATATCATGTATGTATATGTGCATATAATAGTCGTCATTCCCTATAGAAGGACACTTCCTTAGAAGAAAGGGAAGAGAAGATGTCTTTTGAGTCAACATGAAAGAGACCAAGAAAAGATCTCAATGTTTTGCATCATCCCCAAGTAGACATTTAGGGGATAGTAGAAGAACAGGGATATGTAATGCCTCGCCAGGACCCTAAAGGAAAACAACACAACTAGGCAACTAAAGGGTGAAATAATTTATTTTTTTTGAAAAACTAAGTTCACTAACTAAAACCATTGCACGTTTAATAACACAGTGGAAGTCTACCATATGTTTTCCTAAGGGTTACCAACAAAGATTAATTCATAGAATATATTAACACCACATTTAATCCATTTAATTAGATAAATTGAATGATTTAGTTTAAAACTACACATACACCCAAATTTCATAATAAAGAAATAAAAGTATACCAATGAATCCAATTTCCATAAACCATTTAAACATAAGATAAAAGCAATAACATTCATTTCACTGACATAATATTACAATATCCATAAATACATGGCTTCCAATAATGCCACTGATTACAAAGTTATAATATCAAGGTTACATAAAAGTCTGATATAATGACCACAAGGTCTCAACTGAACAATGATCTCGAACAAGAGCTGGTACATGAACCACGAACCAAGAAACACCGGCGAAGCCTTTCCTCGCCTAAAGATACAATTCAGAACATCTGATGGGAAGTGGCGCTACCACCCGACCATGTGATCCCAAAATGGAACCACCCCACCATGCTAGGAGATAGTAGAAAACCCTCAAGCAAGCAAAGTAAGACAAGTACGAAAAGACTACAAGACTCCACAAACATCCATGTAACTCAACTCACAAAACACAAGTGACTCTAAGAAGAGAGTGTCATCGCATAGTTTGATGGTTACCATGGTATAGCCTCCATAGGTCTCAGCCCCCATCCTGGGTTTCTCTTGGTAACCTCTCCCGAGCCTCCGGTTCCAACTAAGTCTCATGCGGACCCTACCAATCCTTTTGTGAAGACAAGGTGGTAAGTTTGCCATTCCAGGCCTTCTCATAACATTATGAGCCCTGTATAAGCACTCACCTATGCATGAGGTACACTTATCTTAATTAATATTTTTCTCACTCCCCCCCAATATATTATTATGTTATCACTTTTTAACTAACTTTCGATGGGTTATCCTGTCATCCACTTCAGGCACGGACCCTGCTTGAAAGCCACTCTCTCTCATAGGACACTAACAGGAAATGTCTCTGTACGAGAACTCTATGGAAAAATCGACAACCATAACCAATCCTAACAAAGCACAGGTGAAGGATACACAATCACTAACCCAAGATTGACCATTTGGACAAAAACACACAATGGCTCATATAAAAAAGGTTATACAACAACACCTGGTCAAGGAGAAATAATAACATAAGACACAATGACAATTCAACCAGAATACCAATGAAGTTTAAGCTTGACTGAAAACACCATTTACACAAGATCCTAATACAGGCAATCTTTTTTTAAAACAACCAAAGCATAAATTATTTGCAAATAAAGATTTTCCAAATAATAAGAAAATACAACTATTTAATACAAAACATCCATCTTGTCATTTGTCCAAAAAGATTTAAAATAGAAATAATTCTCTTAATGTATTTTCAACATATTTATCAATTATAAAAATTATAAGCTTTTTCTAAAACATTCAAAACTATAAACTGATCTTATGACTATGATATAATTTTATGCATACTTATATATATACATCGTATATATATAATATACTTATAATTATATATATCAACTCATAACCAGTAATTAAATAACACGTAAAATAATATAATAACCATAAAGAAAACAAATCTAATATATATATATATAATAGCACATAATTTATTCTATTTACCCAACCCTTGGGTATGAAACCTGAAACAACCATATCACAGTACGCATACGGGGATAAGGAAATAATTAAAATTAAAAAAAAAATATTATAATTTTTTTTTGGTCCTTGGCACGGTAGCCTAAGCTACCGATGGTAGCCTATGCTACCACCAGTAGCTAGTACTTCCGTCGGTAGCTAGTACTACCATCTAGTAGCACTGCTACTGCCAATAGCAGATGCTACCATAGGTAGTTTGCCACTACCAATTTTTTTTATATATTTTATTTTTATTTTTATTTTTTTTATATTTTGTGTTTTTTTTAAATTAATTTCCAAATACCCAAAAAAATCATTTTACAGAATTTCCATAGAATTAAAAATTTTCCTATACAATCAAACCCCTTCACAGAATTTATTTCAAACATTTCTTTTTTTAAATTTAGATATTACAATAAATTTAATTCATAATTAAATTTATTTATAAGAAACCACAAAGATTTATTTAAAGGACTATCAAAACAAATCAAACTAGAGAAAATAATTTTTCCATAATAATTTTCTCAATGTTCTCAAAATTACATTTTTCCCATAAACTAGAAAAACACACCATGCATGGATTTTTAAAACAAAACTTGAATTCACCAAAAGAGGGTTTGCATTCAACAATAATTTTACACAAACACAACAATCAGAGAAAAATAGAAATATTTACTAAAAACCCACAACTAAGAATTCATCCAACCTGGTATAGCTTTCTTGGAAGAAATCTATAGAAGCGCCCTAACTTTTTCAATAATCTTCCAATAAATTCCTTCACCTAAATTCCTAACCCGTTCCTGTGTAACTAAAATAAAGACCTATACCCCTATTTAAACTAAAATTCTAGGTTCAATAGCTTTTTCACAAAAAACCTAAATTTAGAATAATAGTAATTTTATTTTCTTTTCTAAATTTATCACAAAAGATAAGCTAACATGCAATAATTAAAAATCATTATTCTTTCTTTTCATTTCTCATGCACATTAATTAATTTTCTAAATAAAGAATTAAAACAATATTTAATTCTTATTAATCCTTTTATTCATTTATTTAATTAAAATTTTAGGAAATAATAAAAACAATTAATTTATTTTTTTATTTAAATAAAAATATATTTCTAATATCATGTAGCTTTGCAACTTAATTTAATAATTTATTTTAATTAACTAAATTTATAATCTCAATGCATAAACAATACAATTATGAGATAATTCCATAAACTTAATTAATTAATTAATTTAACCCACTAAAACACTCAATTTAAACAAAACTCAAGCAAATACTCATAAAAATATCAAACGACAAAATAAGAAGGTCGAACAAACTAACAAGACGACCAACTGACGACACTCACACGAGTGTAACTGAGTAAAATAGGGTCAACTACTATCTCCTCCACTTCCATCGGAAAATATAAGGCACGCTCAGACCTGTGAAGCTAGGTGGAGACGATACCTTGTACCTACCTAGTACTTGCACCTACAATATCCTGCATCACCGAACCACACATGCATATATATACAATATAGAAAACATGACATACACACTGATGAAGGAGAATCGCAATGTTCTCTGTCTCACTAGGGTCAAATGTAATATAAGGACCCATAGGCGTATCATTTTTTTTCCACCATATTTACCAATTTCGAAGCCATAGAAGTGAATTCCTCATAAGAGAAAGAATTAGGCACAATATCAATAACATTAGAGGTATGAAAAGGCAAGGGATCAGTGACAATATTAAAATTTTGATTAGGAGGAGCTACTGATTTATTCCGTTTATCATTCACACATGCCACATATATAGTATTGTTATCAATTAAATCTTGAATGTTATTTTTCAATGCAAAACATTTCTCAGTATCATGACTATGCTGACAATGAAATTGACAAAATGAATTGTTATCAAAATAAGGAGATGAAATTTAAGAAGGACCAACTTGTTTTATAGGAGGAAGTTTGATAACATTCCTTTGCAACATTTGAGACATAATACTATGTAAAGATTCATTCAAAGAAGTAAACTGTCTTTCTCTTTGGAAAAAATAGAAATAGAAGGCACGCCTGTTGTAGCATTCATATTGTTGTTGCTGATTGTATCATTGAACTTGATGAAGATTTTTGTTGGTTTGAACTTCGAAAATGGTTGTTGAACACTCTCCCCCTTATCACTCAGATCCATAGGAGTGTATTGCTCCATTTGACTCACAACCAGTTGATAATTGTGGTGTTGTGCACAACTGCGGAAAGTAAGTAAACTAATGTGTGTTGGACATACCGGTAAGGGTTTGTATTGGTAGAAGGACTTGCTGGATGTTCAAGTTTAACTTCACCCTATGTCGGTGAGTTGAATGTATGCTGATGTGTGCCCTGGGGAGCTGAGGTGGAAAACATGCAGAGGTTGGTGAACTATTCATCAACATGGTTGTCTGTGTAGTAGGTGTTTATTAAATTATTAAACTGCATATCATGGGTTGACAACAGCCTGATGCGGCTCAAGGAAAAATGGAAGATAGAGAATGATGAGACAGCTGAGGAATTGTGATCAAAGCATGAAATCTGATTGCAGATTAACCTCAAGAAAGAAACTATTGGATCATAAATGTTTCAATAGATTTTAATGCTGGAAAATAGGGTTAGGTTTGCTACTTTTGGAAAACATGTTTTGGATAGATCAAAAACACGTGATGATTTATCTCCTCAAAGCAGGTGAATGATCCAAGGAAGAATGGATCAAATTGGATACAATTTTCATCGAAGGAGAGAAACCCTAATTGCCCTAAGTTTGAAGTAGTTTTGGGTGGGAATCCTCAAGTTTAAAGATGCTGACCTGAGATTGATATGAAATGATGCTAGAGAGTGAAAGTGAGTGAAAAAATAAGAAAAAACTAAAGTGTCTGAGTACTGGTGAGAAGGAACAAGAAAAATAGTGTAAAAAACTAACCAACAGAGTAAGTGAAGAACACAGAGATGTCAAAACCAATATAGGCAGAACCTAGAAAAGTGTGGTCAAGTGTGAATTAAATCCAATAGTCAGAGGGAGAGAAGTTTTAGTAGAGTCAGAATCTACAGAAAGGCATTATTGCAGGGTGTGTGGAGTTTTCACAGACCAGTAAGATTTAAACTAGTAGTGCAGACTATTGAAGGGTTGCAAAACTTCATTTGCAATAGGAAATTTATTTGTGTATTTGAATCTTCATATTGTTTTCACTAAGTAGGTTCTTAGTGGAGGGGTTGTAGCTCCTTTAGGTTGCTGCCTATAAATTGATTAGGGATTGGTGCTCCTTTGAGTTGGTGCTCATAAATCAAGAGTTGGTGCTCCTTGGGTTGGTGCCCTAAAACTGTAATCAGATCTTTTTCATTATGAGGCTAGATTGGAGTAGAAGATCTCTAGCAACTATTCTCACTGAGGTTTTTCCCACATTGGGTTTGCCTCGTATATCTGGTGTTATGTGATGCATTCTCGTGTATATGTTATATTGATTTTATAGAAAATCCTTTCACACACTAAGTTTGCATTATTTGGTTAACTTGTTGGTATTTTGGTATGGTTTTGTCATTGATGTCAACACCTACTAATACACTAGCACTTTGGAGATCCAGCAACATTTACCGGCAAGAAAGTAACTATTGCACAATTACTAGTATATGGTTCACCAATAGGATATAATGATCACCGACACTTAAAATGGCATACGCTTGGTATTATCGAAGACATCATAGGGACATGTTATCTTAATGGATTAATCATTGGTATATGCATATTTGCATATTTGCTTTTACCAGAAAATAGGTCCAGGGTTACCTAGGGTTTCACTAGCAGGTTTATCTTTTCCAGATCAGCATGGCATGCTATGGAGATGATTAATTATTGTTGTAAATGCATCAAGCTGACATGTTCAATCGGTTATTGCATCGGATATTATATTATTTGTAAAATGTCTTATTGTAATATCTTGTAGAGCTAACCTACTAAAATTGGTCTTAGGTTATGGTATAAATGTAAGATCTTATTTGTAAGATCAAGTGTGGAATGCGAAAAAAGAATTGTGTGAAGGTATATGCGAGATTAAGCAGTGTAATACATGCAAACATCATTTGAAGGTGAAGCTAGGTTTTTGTGAAAGCATATCAACATTACACCGGTACTAAATCCAGCATATGAAGATGCTATTTTTTGTAGTACATTCCTATTGGATTTAACCATCCAACTATAGTCAATGTGACTCCCATTTTGTGATTGAGCAGTGAGCTCTAGGTTGTTGGCATTTCTGCATGTGCATACCCCATTTATGTACACTTACTATCTACAGTTGTATCATCTGATTGTGGGTAAGGTTTCCCACCATGGTTTTTCTGCTTACAGGGTTTCTATGTACAAATATTGGTGTCATGTGTTGTGGATGACTTTGTGTTTATGTTTCATGCATTAATCTTTACTAGTATAGTAATTAATTGTTAAATCTGTCTACCAACATACTTAATTGGTTTACCAGTATTAAGCATTAAGTTGGTTAAGTTGTTTTTGGTTTGAATTTATTAGACAACTGATTCAACCCCCCCTCTCAGTTGTTTCTGGGACCTAACAATTGGTATCAGAGCTTAGTCCTCTTTTGTAGAAGTTTAACAACTTGAGGAGATCCAATGTCTACTAATTATTTCAGGAAGGATAGTCCTAAACTTGATGGAACCAACTATGGCATATGGAAGATCAGAATGGAGACACATCTAAATTACATTGGAAAAGACATCTTGGAAGTTACAAAGAATGGTTATACTATTGCTACTCACGGTCAACTTAATTGACCTAACTTGGCCAAGGATGAGGAAAACGATTGCAAAGCAAGAGAAGTGCTTTTGAGCACATTATTAGATCAACAAATCATGGGATTATCAGATAGGTCTACTACTAAAGCTATTTGGGATCATTTGGAAACACTGAATGAAGGAGATTCCATAGTCAATATTCCAAAACTTGAAAGCTTCCGAGTCAGGTATGAACATCTGAAAATGGAAGAAGATGAAAGGATTTCTTCTTTTATGGAAAGAGTAAATGAAATTGTTTTGGGTATTAAATGTTGTGGAGGAGCCTTAAGTGAGGATGAAATTGTTTCAAAAGTTTTAAGAGGATTGCCACCGGCATATAAAATGAAGGTTATTGCTATAAATGAGTTAAGAACAATGCCTAATGCATCAGTAACTAGGGATACATTGATTGGGAAACTTTCAGCTTTTGAAATTGAAGAATTTGGTCTTGTTGCTACTATAAAGACAGATTTAGCCGTTAAAGAATCAACATCATCCACTCCATCATTTGACAAATCTGATTGGAAAGCCTTTTATGCAAGAGAACTTGAAGAACTTGAAGCACTATTTGCAAGGAAAATGCCTAAAGGTCCAGTTGGAAGTAAGTATGAAGGTAAAGCACCCTTTAAATGTTTTAACTGCAATAAGATTGGTCATATGGCTTCAAGATGCCCTGATAGACATGCTACACTAAGAGAAGAAGCTAGAAGAACATACAAGCCTAATCCTAAATATCAGAGATAGAGATTTAAGAAGAACAAAGACAAATCTTGTTACATCGTTGATGAAGGAGTGACTGATGATTCTGATGAGGATTTGGCAAACAACGGATGGGTTTTTGTTGCTATAACAGAAGATCAACCGACACCTACTGCTCAACAGGTAGAACAAGCCCTAGTAGCTAAAGTTGAAGATGAATGGATCATTGACTCAGGATGCTCACATCATGTGACAGGAGACAAAGGTAAATTCTTGAACTTTCAAGAATACAATGGAGGTTTAGTAAGATTTGGAGATGACAAAGCCTGTTCAATCAAAGGTAAGGGTACAATATCTCTTGATGGTAAGCATAACACTGACAATGTTTACTATGTTGAAGGATTAAAGCATAATCTTTTAAGTGTTGGTCAATTAGTTGAGAAAGGATTTCAGTTACAATTTAAAAATGGAAAATGCAAAATCATGAATAGAACTGGTTTGGAAATTGCAATCGGTAATCAGACTAGAGGTAATATCTTTCATTTGAATAACAGTGAAAAGATATTCTTGATTTCACATATAGATGAAAGTTGGTTATGGCATAAGAGACTCTGTCATGTAAACTTTGATTGCATGGTGAAGATCAGTACTACTAAGGCAGTTAGAGATCTACCTAAAATTGTCAAACCTCATAATACAATATGTAAGGAATGTCAATTTGGAAAACAAGTTAGAGCTAGTTTCAAAAGTATTCCAGAAAAATCCAATAATGCTCTTGATTTGATTCACACTGATTTATGTGGTCTAGCTAGAACTAAAAGCTTACAAGGTGATAGATATTTCATTCTAATCATTGATGACTATTCTAGAATGTGTTGGGTTACTTTTCTCAGAGAAAAATCAGAAGCACTTGGAAAGTTCAAACTATTCAAGGAAATGGTTGAAAATGAAACCAGTAAGAAAATCAAATGCTTAAGATTAGATCAAGGAGGAGAATTCACATCTAAGGACTTTAATACATTCTGTGAAGTGAATGGAATCAGAAGACAACTATCAGTACCTCAGACACCACAACAGAATGGAGTTGTTGAAAGGAAAAACAAAGTTATCTTGGATGCAACAAGAAGTATGTTATCAGAAGCAAATTTACCACATGTGTATTGAAGAGAAGCAGTCAGCACAACGGTCTATACATTCAACAAAGTTCACATCAAAGGTGAAACCAGTAAGACCCCTCAAGAATTATGGTTTGGTAACACTCCTACTCTTAAGTATTTCAGAATTTTTGGAAGTAAATGTTATATCAGAAGAGATGAGTATATTGGCAAATTTGATCCTACAAGTGATGAAGGAATATTTCTAGGTTATTCATCTAAGAGCAAGGCATATAGATGTTTTAACAAGAGATTGCAGAAAATTGTTGAAAGTACAAATGTAAAGATTGATGAACAATTCAGAGGAACTTCAAGGTATATAGACTCTGAACTGGCAATAGAAATTTTGACAAATGAACCTACACTAAATCCACCTGTACAAAATGAAGATCTAGTTACCTCGGTACCATCTGAGGATTCCACAATAATTGAAGAACAACAACAAACAAAGACACCCCAGTATGTAAGATTGAATCATTCTGAAGATCAGATAATTGGAAATAAATTTAAAGGAGTTATGACAAGAGGAAGATTGGCAAACGAAGAGGTATGTCTTATTTTTCAAATTGAACCATCATCTATTAATGAGGCATGTGAAGATAAATTTTGGACTAAAGCTATGGAAGAAGAATTAGAACAAATTGAGAAAAATAACACTTGGACATTAGTTCCCCGAACTAAAGATAAAAATGTAATTGGAACCAAATGGGTATTCAGAAACAAACTTAATGAAGATGGTAAGGTTGTTAGAAATAAAGCAAGACTAGTGTGTAAGGGATATTCTCAGAAAGAAGGAGTTGATTACAATGAAACCTTTGCACCGATAGCTAGAATTGAGGCAGTCAGATTATTCTTGGCTTTTGCAGCACACAAGAATTACAAAGTTTATCAAATGGATATTAAATGTGCATTTTTTTATGGAGAGCTTGAAGAGGAAGTATACATTGAACAACATGATGGATTTTCTTTGACAGATGACAATGATATGGTTTGCAGGTTAAGGAAAGCTCTATATGGATTAAAACAAGCTCCAAGAGCTTGGTATGCAAGATTGGATAAGTATCTTTTAAAGATTGATTTTACTAAAGGAAATGCAGACAACAATTTATATTACCAAATAACTAATGATGACATCTTGATTATAGAAGTATTTGTTGATGATATAATCTTTGGAGGAGAAGATGGTTTATGCAAGGAATTTTCTACTAAAATGCAACAAGAATTTGAAATGTCTATGATTGGAGAAATAAAATTCTTTTTAGGATTGCAAATTTCACAGACTGATAAAGGTATATTCTTGAGTCAATCCAAATACTTGAAAGAGTTACTAAAGAAATTTGGGATAGAGAACTCTAAACCAGTAAGCACACCTATGACTACAAGTGACAAATTATCTCAAAGGGATGAATCTACACCTGTTAATCCAACTAAATACAAATCTATGATAGGAGGCTTACTGTATTTGACACAAACCAAACCTGATATTATGAATGCGATATGTATTGTTTCTAGATTTCAAAGTAATCCTAGAGAAAATCATGAATTAGCAGTAAAAAGGATTTTTTGGTACCTACAAGGCACTATAAATCTTGGACTATGGTATCCTAGAGATGAAAACTTTGAATTATGTGTATACACAGATGCAAATTGGGTAGGAGATGTGGATGATAGAAAAAGCACCATCGGTGGAGCATTCTTTCTTGGAAACAGACTAGTTTCTTGGTTGAGTAAGAAACAGAGTTGTACATCTTTATCAATAGCAGAATCAGAATATGTTGCAACAACAACTAACTATACATAGGTACTATGGCTTAAGCAAATGTTGAAAGACATAAAGGTAAAATGCAAGGAACCTATTACTATATAGTGTGATAACACAGCAGCAATTGATATATCTAAGAATCCAATACTACATTCTAAAACAAAACATGTTTCTATCAAACCAAATTTTGTAAGGGAAAAAGTTGAAGAAAAGAAGATAAAACTGGTTTATGTGAATACTAAAGAACAACTTGCATATATTTTCACAAAACCTTTACTTAAGGAGACTTTTTATCTCAGAGATTAGCTTGGAGTCATACCACCACCGGTAAAGACTTAGACAATTGATGATTGTCATCATCCAGCATAATTAAAAGACAAATCTTTTACTCCGGTTTTTGATGAGGAAGCTACTTCTCAGGGGGAGTAGTCGATATATTAAATTGATTGGTATTTTGTATATGAACTTGGTTTTATTATAACTTTGGCATTTGATGTCAAAGGGGGAGAGATATATATGGAAAAATACATTATCTTTTGGAGAGATTGGTATGGAAACTTTGGATAACACATGTTTCTCCCAGGGGGGGAGATTGTTGTTTAAGAGAGACTATTACTCTCTATATTCTGGTTATGATCTTTTTCGAGATTTTTGGTTTTTGGCATTTCTGTTTTGGCACTTTGATGGTTTTTCCATCTTGTGTTGCCATCAATGCCAAAGGGGGAGATTGTTGGTATTTTGGTATGGTTTTTTCATTGACGTCAACACCTACTAAAACACTAGCAGTTTGGAGATCCAACAACATTTACCGGTAAGAAAGTAACTATTGCACAGTTACTAGTATATGGTTCACCGGCAGGATATAATAATCACCGACACTTAGAATGGCATACACTTGGTATTATCAAAGACATCGTATGGACATCTTATCTGGATGGATTAATCATTTGTATATTCATATTTGCATATTTGCTTTTACCGGCAAATAGGTCCAGGGTTACCTAGGGTTTCACCAGTAGGCTTATCTTTTCCAGATTAGCATGGCATGCTATGGAGTTGATTAATTATTATTGTAAATGCATCAAGCTGACATGTTCAATCAGTTATTGCATCGGATATTATATTATTTGTAAAATGTCTTATTGTAATATCTTGTAGAGCCGACCTAATAAAATTGGTCTTAGGTTATGGTATAAATGTAAGATCTTATTTGTAAGATCAAGTGTCGAATGCGAAAAATAATTGTGTGAAGGTATATGCGAGATTAAGTAGTGCAATACAAATAGACATCATTTGAAGGTGAAGCTAGGTTTTTGTGAAAGCATATCAGCATTACACCGGTATTGAATCCAGCATATGAAGATGTTATTTTGTGCTGTACATTCCTATTGGATTTAACCATCCAACTATAGTCAGTGTGACTCCCATTTTGTGATTGAGCAGTGATCTCTAAGCTATTGGTCTTTCTGAATGTGCAGACCCAATTTATGTACACTTACTATCTGCAATAGTATCATCTGATTGTGGGTAAGGTTTCCCAACATAGTTTTTCCCCTTACAGGGTTTCCATGTACAAATATTGGTGTCATGTGTTGTGGATGACTTTGTGTTTATGTTTCATGCATTAATCTTTACCGGTATAGTAGTTAACTGTTAAAAATGTCTACCGACATACTTAACTGGTTTACCGATATTAAGCATTAAGTTGGTTAAGTTGTTTTTGGTTTGAATTTATTAGACAACTGATTCACCCCCCCTCTTAGTTGTCTTTGGGACCTAACATAACTGGCCAACACTCTATTTTATATTGTACCAGTATATCCCTGATTAGGAAAGAAGTGTTTAAATAACCAATTCACCCCGCTCTCAGTGATCCATTGCATCCATTAATTGATATCAAAGCTTAGGTTTCTTGTTTTGTCAAAGATTTTTCTAGCTTGGGTAGATCCTATCAAGTGTACACAATGGCAAAAAATGAATCTTCCTCCTCAAAAGCTCCTATGTTTGATGGTGTCAACTATACCTTTTGGAGTAGAAGAATGGAAACCTTTTTCTCCTCTCTAGGTTTTGATGCGTGGATGTTGGTTAAGAATGGGTATATAGTCCTAAATGTTCCCCCCACTGATCTAGATGCTAAGAAAGAATATGAGATAAATGCTAAAGCTAAAAATGCCATTCTTAGTGGGTTATCTGATAATGAGTTCTATAAGGTTATGCACTACTCATCTACAAAAGAAACTTGGGATAAGTTGCAGAAAATATTTGAAGGTGATGCTAAAGTCAAGGAAGCCAAGTTACAGACTTTCAGAGCATAGCTTGAGGGTTTCAAGATGAGAGATGAAGAGAAGATTTTTGACTATCTCCAAAAGATTGATGAAACAACAAACACCATTCAAGGGCTTGGAGAAGAAATAAAAGATGAGGTGGTAGTAAAGAAAGTACTTATATCTCTCACATTGAAGTATGATACAAAGGTTTCAGAAATAGAAGAAGAAAAATATATAAAGACCTTTACAATGGATGATCTATATGGTTCCCTAACTGCTTATGAGATGAGGACTACCTATACTGAGGCTATAAAGAAAGAAGTTGCATTCAAAACATCAAGGAAAGGAAAAGAAGATTATTCTCAAGATGGAACTGGTGACGGTTCTGACGACATCATGGCAAACTTTGTCAAAAGAATCAAGAGGGGTTCCAAAAAATACAAAGGCAAGCTTCCCTTTAAATGTTTCAATTGTGGAAAGATTGGATATTTTGCTACCAAATGTCCCTATGGTGATAAGGATGAAGATGATCAATCAAGTGCTAGAAGATCAATCAATAAAGCCAAGAAGAAGAATGTCTACCAGCATGGTAGAAGAGGAAACTAGAAGCAGAGAAGACTTTGCACACATGAAAATGATGCCACATATGAGGAGAGTACCTCAGATGACTGTTCCAATGAAGAAGAAGTCAAATAAAATCTTTTTATGGCCCAAGACGTCCTAGTACCAGAAGAAGGAGAGGAAGAAGAGAAAGAAGGAGAAGTATATCTTGAAGTAGGGCTCATCAATCCCTTCGAAGAGTTGAAGAATACAAGAAGAGATTTGAATGAGGTGAAAAAGGCTGTAGCTAAAGAACAAGAGATGTTGGAGAAATCTCTTAAAGAATCCAAGAAATTAATTGTAGATCTAAAAATTCAATTGGAAGAGACCAAGAGTGTTAGGTCTCGGAGACAACTAAGAGGGGGGGGTGAATCAGTTGTCAAATAAATTCAAACCAGAAACAATTTAACCAACTTAATGCTTAATATCGGTAAACTAGTTCAATATGCTGGTAGATAGTTTTAATAGTTAATTACTATACCGGTAAGGATTAGTGCATGAAACATAAACACAAAGTTATCCACAACACATAACACCAATATTTGTACGTGGAAACCTTGTAAGGGGAAAAACCACAGTGGGAAACCTTACCCACAATCAGATGATACTACTGCAGATAGTAAGTGTACATAAATGGGGTCTGCACATGTAGCAAGGTCATACGCCTAGAACTCACTGCTCAATCACAAAATGGGAGTTACTCTAACTAGAATTGGATGGTTAAATCAAATAAGAATGTATTGCACAAAATAGCATCTTCATATGTTGGATTCAGTACCGGTGTAGTTCTGATTGTCTTCACAAAAACCCTCCTTCAATCTTCAAATGATGTTTGTGTGTATAACTCTACTTATTCTCGCATATACCTTCACACAATCCTTTTTCACATTCCACACTTGATCTTACAAACAAGATCTTACATTTATACCATAACCTAAGACCAATTTTAGTAGGTCAGCTCTACAAGATATTACAATAAAAACATTTTACAAACAATATAATATCCAATACAATAATTGATTAAACATGTCGGCTTAATGCATTTACAACAATAATTAATCATCTCCATAGCATGCCATGTTGATCTCGAAAAGATAAACCTACCGGTGTAACCCTAGACCTATTTGTCGGTAACAACAAATATGCACCTATGAATATACCAATGAACAAAACTCTAGCACAAGATGTCCAAATGATGTCTTCGACATAACCATGTGTTTTCCATATCATTCCAAGTATAGGTGATCATTATATCTTGTCGGTGTACCAGATACCGGTGACTGTGCATGAGTCACTTGCTTGCCGGTGAATGTTGATGATTCTCCAAAGTGCCAGAGTTGATAAGAGTTTAGTAGGTGTTGACATCAATGACAAAACCATACCAAAATAACAACAATCTCCAAAATGATCATAAACAAAAATCAAAATACAGATACAGAGAATAATAATCTCTCCTAAACAACAATCTCTCCCCTTGGGAGCAACATGTGTTTTCCTTGTGTTTCTCAAAGTTTTTCCATACCAATCTCTCCCCCTTTGACATCAAATGCCAAAGTTACAATAAAAACAAGTTCATATACAAAATACCAATCAATTCAATATACCAACTACTCCCCCCGAGAAGTAGCTTCCCATCAAAGACCAGAATAAAAGATTTCTCTATTAATTCTGTCGGTTGATGACAATCATCAACTGTCTAAGTCTCTACCGATGGTGGTATGACTCCAAGCTGATCTTTGAGATATTCAAAAGTCTCCTTAGGCAAAGGTTTACTAAAAATATCTACAATCTACTCTTTAGTATTCACATAAACCAATTTTATCTCCTTTGCTTCAACATTTTCCCTTAGAAAATTCAGTTTGATAGAAACATATTTGGTTTTAGAATGTAATACCGGATTCTTAGATATATCAATTGGTGCAGTGTTATCACAATAGATAGTAATAGGTTCCTTGCATTTTACCTTTATGTCTTTCAACATTTTCTTAAGACATAGTACCTATGTACAGTTAGTTACTACTGCAACATATTCTGATTCTACTATTGATAAAGATGTACAACTTTGTTTCTTACTCAACCAAGAAACTAGTCTGTTTCCAAGAAAGAATGCTCCGTCAGTGGTGCTTTTTCTATCATCCACATCTCCTGCCCAATTTGCATCTGTGTATGCACATAATTCAAAGTTTTCATTTCTAGGATACCATAATCCAAGATTTATAGTGCCTTGTAAGTACCGGAAAATCCTTTTTACTGTTGATTCATGATTTTCTCTAGGATTAATTTGAAATCTTGAAACAATACATACTGCATTCATAATATCAGGTCTGGTTTGTGTTAAATACAATAAACCTCCTATCATAGATTTGTATATAGTTGGATTAACAGGAGTAGATTCATCCCTTTGTGATAATTTGTCATTTGTTGTCATAGGTGTGCTTACCAGTTTAGAGTTCTCCATCCCAAATTTCTTTAGTAACTCTTTTAAGTATTTGGATTGACTCAAGAATATACCTTTATCAGTCTATGAAATCTGCAATCCTAAAAAGAATTTTATTTCTCCAATCATAGACATTTCAAATTCTTGCTGCATTTTAATAGAAAATTCCTTACATAATCGATCTTCTCCTCCAAAGATTATATCATCAACAAATACTTATATAATCAAGATGTCATCATTAGTTACTTTATAATATAAATTGATGTCTGCATTTCCTTTAGTAAAACCAATCTTTAAAAGATACTTATCCAATCTTGCATACCAAGCTCTTGGAGCTTGTTTTAGTCCATACAAAGCTTTTCTTAACTTACAAACCATATCATTGTCATCTATCAAAGAAAATACATCAAGTTGTTCAATGTATACTTCCTCTTCAAGATCTCCATTCAAAAATGCACATTTAATATCCATTTGATAAACTTTGTAGTTCTTGTGTGTTGCAAAAGCCAAGAATAATCTGACTGCCTCAATTCTAGCTACCGGTGCAAAGGTTTCATTGTAATCAACTCCTTCCTTCTGAGAATATCCCTTACACACTAGTCTTTCTTTATTTCTAACAACCTTACCATCTTCATTAAGTTTGTTTCTAAATACCCATTTGGTTCCAATTACATTT
Organism: Cryptomeria japonica; assembly: GCF_030272615.1. Taxonomy (NCBI): domain Eukaryota; kingdom Viridiplantae; phylum Streptophyta; class Pinopsida; order Cupressales; family Cupressaceae; genus Cryptomeria; species Cryptomeria japonica. The sequence continues at coordinate 234,874,478 of NC_081406.1, forward strand.
TCATCTTTAGGCCAGGGAACTAATGTTCAAGTTGTGTTTTTCTCAATTTGTTCTAATTCTTATAACATAGTTTTAATCCAAAATTTATCTTCACATGCCTCATTAACAGATGATGGTTCAATTTGAGAAATAAGACATACCTCTTCATTTGCCAATCTTCCTCTTGTCATAACTCCTTTAAACTTGTTTCCAATTATCTAATCTTCAGAATGATTCAGTCTTGCATACCAGGGTGTCTTGGTTTGTTATTGTTCCTCAATTACTGTGGAATCCTCAGATGATACCGGGGTAACTAGATCTTCATTCTGTACCGATGGATTCAGAGTAGGTTCAGTTGTGAAAATTTGTGATGTCAGTTCAGATTCTATATACCTTGAAGTTCCTCTGAATTGTTCATTAATCTTTACATTTGTAGTTTCAACAATTTTCTGCAATCTTTTGTTGAAACATCTATATGCCTTGCTCTTAGATGAATAACCAAGAAATATTCCTTCATCACTTCTAGGATCAAATTTTCCAATATACTAATCTCTTCTAATATAACATTTACTTCCAAATATTCTGAGATACTTAAGATTAGGATTATTACCAAACCATAGTTCATGACGGGTCTTATCGGTTTCACCTTTGATGTGAACTTTGTTAAATGTATAGACCATTGTACTAACTACTTCTCTCCAATATACATGTGGTAGGTTTGATTCTAATAACATACTTCTTGATGCATCCAAGATAATTCTATTTTTCCATTAAACAACTCCATTCTGTTGTGGTATCTGAGGTGCTGATAGCTATCTTCTGATTCCATTCACTTCACAGAATGTATTAAATTCCTTATATATAAATTCACCTCCTTGATCTGATCTTAAACATTTGATTTTCTTACCGGTTTCATTTTCTACCATTTCTTTGAATAGTTTGAACTTTCCAAGTGCTTCTGATTTTTCTCTGAGAAAAGTAACACAACACATTCTAGAATAGTCATCAATAATTAGCATGAAATATCTATCACCTTGTAAGCTTTTAGTTATAGCTGGACCACATAAATCAGTGTGAATCAAATCAAGAGTATTATTTGATTTTTCTGGAATACTTTTGAAACTAGCTCTAACTTGTTTTCCAAATTGACATTCCTTACATACTATATTCTGAGGTTTGACAATTTTAGGTAAATCTCTAACTGCCTTAGTAGTATTGATCTTTACCATGCAATCAAAGTTTACATGATAGAGTCTCTTATGCCATAACCAACTTTCATCTATATGTGCAATTAAGCATGTCTTTTCATTGTTATTAAAATGAAAGATATTACCTCTAGTCTGATTACCGGTTGCAATTTCCAAACCAATTCTATTCATGATTTTGCATTTTCCATTTTTAAATTGTAACTAAAATCCTTTCTCAACTAATTGACCAACACTCAAAAGATGATGCTTTAATCCTTCAACATAGTAAAAATTGTCAGTGTTATGATTACCATCAAGAGATATTGTACCCTTACCTTTGATTGAACAAGCTTTGTCATCTCCAAATCTCACTAAGCCTCCATTGTAATCTTGAAAGTTCAAGAATTTACCTTTGTCTCCCATCATATGATCTGAGCATCATGAATCAATGACCCATTCATCCTTTACTTCAACTTCAGCTACCAGGGCGTATACTACCAGTTGAGCAGTAGGTGTCAGTTGATCTTCTGTTATAGCAACAAAAACCCATCCATTGTCTGCTCGATCCTCATTAGAATCATCAGTCACACCTTCATCAGCAATGTAACAAGATTTGTCTTTATTCTTCTTAAATCTATATCTCTGATATTCAGGGTTAGGCTTGTATGTTCTTCTAGCTTCTTCTCTTAGTCTAGCATGTGTATCAGGGCATCTTGAAGCCATATGACCAATCTTATTGCAGTTAAAACATTTAAAGGGTGCTTTACCTTCATACTAACTTCCAACTGGACCTTTGGGAATTTTCCTTGCAAATAATGCTTCAAGTTCTTCATTTTCTTTCCTACTTTCTTCAAGTTCTCTTGCATAAAAGGCTTTCCAATCAGATTTGTCAAATGATGGAGCAGATGATGTTGATTCTTTAAAGGCCAAATCTGTCTTTATAGTAGCAACAGGACCAAATTCTTCAATTTCAAAAGCTGAAAGTTTCCCAATCAATGTATCCCTAGTAACTGATGTATTAGGCATTGTTCTTAACTCATTTATAGTAGTGACTTTCATTTTATATGCTAGTGGCAATCCTCTTAAAACTTCTGAAATAATTTCATCCTCACTTAAGGTTTCTCCATAACATTTAATACCCAAAACAATTTCATTTACTCTTTCCGTAAAAGCAGAAATCCTTTCATCTTCTTCCATTTTCAGATGTTCATACTTGACTCAAAAGCTTTCAAGTTTTGCAATTTTGACCATGGAATCTCCTTCATTTAGTGTTTCCAAATGATCCCAGATAGCTTTAGCAGTAGACCTATTTGATAGTCCCATGATTTGTTGGTCAGATAATGTGCTCAAAAGTGTTTCTCTTGCTTTGCAATCATTTTCCTCATCTTTTGTCAAGTTAGCTGGACTAGGTTGACCTTGTACAACAGCAGTATAACCATTCTTTGTAACATCCTAGATGCCTTTTCCAATGCAATTTAGATGTGTCTCCATTCTGATCTTCCATATCCCATAGTTGGTTCCATCAATTTTAGGACTGTCCTTCCTGGAATAATTAGTAGACATTGGATCTCCTCAAGCTGTTAAACTTCTACAAAAGAGGACTATACTTTGATACCAATTGTTAGGTCTCGGAGACAACTGCGAGGGGTGGGTGAATAAGTTGTCAAATAAATTCAAACCAAAAACAACTTAACCATCTTAATGCTTAATACCGGTAAACCAGTTCAATATGGCGGTAGACAATTTTAATAGTTAATTGCTATACTGGTAAGGATTAGTGCATGAAACATAAACACAAAGTTATCCACAAAACATAACACCAATATTTGTACGTGGAAACCCAGTAAGGGGAAAAACCATGGTGGGAAACCTTACCCACAATCAGATGATACTACTACATATAGTAAGTGTACATAAATAGGGTCTGCACATGTAGAAAGGCCAATTGCCTAGAGCTCACTACTCAATCACAAAATGGGAGTCACACTGACTATAGTTGGATGGTTAAATCTAATAAGAATGTACTGCACAAAATAGCATCTTCATATGTTGGATTCAGTACCAGTGTAGTTCTTATTGTCTTCACAAAAACCCTCCTTCAATCTTAAAATGATGTTTGTGTGTATAACTCTTCTGATTCTCGCATATACCTTCACACAATCCTTTTTCACATTCCACACTTGATCTTACAAATAAGATCTTACATTTATACCATAACCTAAGACCAATTTTAGTAGGTCGGCTCTACAAGATATTACAATAAAAATATTTTACAAACAATATAATATCCGATGCAATAACCAATTGAAAATGTTGTCCTAATGAATTTACAACAATAATTAATCATCTCCATACCGTGCCATGTTCATCTGGAAAAGATAAACCTATCGGTGTAACCCTAGACCTATTTGTCGGTAACAACAAATATGCAACTATGAATATACCAGTGAACAAAACTCCAGGACAAGATGTCCAAACGATGTCTTCGACATAACCATGTGTTTCCCATATCATTCCAAGTGTTGGTGATCATTATATTTTGTCGATGTACCAGATACCAGTGACTGTGCATGAGTCACTTGCTTGCCAATGAATGTTGTTGATTCTCCAAAGTGCCAAAGTTGATAAGCGTTTAATAGGTGTTGACATCAATGACAAAACCATACCAAAATACCAACAAAGAGGATATATGAAGTTACTAGTACCAGCTTGAGTCAAAAGGAGAAGAAGCATCAAAACCTGAAAGAAGAAATTGTTAAGCTCTGAAAGGAATTAGAGAAGAGCAAGAATGAACTGATGATGAGAAGCAAGTATAAAAGTAGAATAGAGGCCCTAGATAAAATTTTGAGAAAGAAAAAGTCTTCAAAGGATGTCGATCAACTTGGATTTGAAAAGGGGCAGAGTTTTGGAAGCAAGGACTCAACTAAAAAGAAGATATAGTTCATGGTATGCAGTGAGAGTAAGGTCAAGAAGGTATTCACTGTTGGTAAATTTGAGAAAAAGAAGTCATATGCTACTGCTACAAGGGATCAACCAGTAAGACAAAATGTTTCCGCAGTTCAACATACAAACTGATATGTTAGAAATAAAGGAATGAGGAAGGTTCATGACCAAGGTTTCACTAGAGTTCATCAATTAAGAAGCAGATATCCGGTAAGATAGAATCATGTTGCTCCTAGGACACAAAACCAGTATGTATCTAAATTATATGGTTATTGTCACTGGTGTAAGAAGTTTGGTCATAGAATGGAAGAATGTAGGAAGATGAATGTAACCCCCAGTTTTGAGAGTAGAAACTCATTTGCTACATTACAAAGTACAAATGTCACATGTTATATTTGCAATGAATTTGGTCATAAGAGTTATGAGTGTAGGATAAATGTATAGATGTCCTACAAGAATACTATGAATACATCTTTCAATGCTAATGTAAAATGTTATAAGTGTCAAAATTTTTGTCACATAGCAAGGCATTGTAAGCTAAGAACTGACAAGCAAAAAAGAAAACAGTACCATTTCAAAAGATAGAGACAAAACCAGAACACAAGGTGATAGAAGAGGAGAAGAAAGAAGAGAAACAGGTTTGGGTAGAGAAGGAGAAGAACAAGATAGAGTCAAGCTTAATTATGTAGACTGCTCTACATGCTGAAAGGACGAATCTATGGGTAGTAGATAGTGGCTGCTCAAATCATATGACCAAAGACAAGAATTTTTTTATCAAGCTTGATGATTGGAATGGTGATTTTGTCCGGTTTGGTGACAAATCCTCTATAAAGATTAAGGGTTGTGATACATTGAATATTGATGGAAAAATCAAGGCTCATGATGTGTACTATGTAGAAGGACTAAAGCATAATCTGCTGAGTGTAAGTCAAATGTGTGACAAAGGGTGCAAGCTCACATTTGACTCTACCAGTTGTCAAATAAGAAAGCAGAGTACCAGTTAGGTTGTGGCAGAAGGAAAGATGGTAGATGGTAATGTCTACAATCTAAAGGAATGCTATGAGTCCTAATGCATGGTGGTATAGGTTGATGAAAGCTGGTTGTGGCATCGAAGATTAGGCCATGTGAACTTTTATAATCTGGTGAAGATAAGAAAAAAACTAGTATGTAAGAAATATTCCACAAATAACTAAACCAACAAGTACATTTTGTGATGAATGCATCAGAGGCAAGAAAATTAAAGTGAGTTGTAAAAAAAAAGAGTACAATACCTCAAGACCTCTGTAATTAGTACATATATATTTATGTGGACCAACAAGGACAAGGGCTCTGGCCGGTGAGAGATACTTCATGTTATTCATTGATGACTACTCAAGGATGACTTGGGTGACATTTCTACATGAAACATCACAAGAATTTGAAAGATTCAATATTTTTAGAAGAATGGTTGAAAATGATAATGGATACTAGTTAAAGTGCTTAAGATCAGACCGGGGTGGATAATATTCTTCCAATGAGTTTATTGACTACTGTGAGAGACATGGAATATGAAGACAATATTCAGTAGCAAGAACACCACAACAAAATGGTGTGGCAAAGATGAAGAATAGGATAGTGAAGGAGATGGCTAGAATAATGTTGAATGAGCCCAACATAATGGATACATACTATAAGGAAGCAATTCATATTGTTGTCTACACATTAAACCGGGTACAGTTAAGAGTGAACAATAGAATGACTCCTTATGAGTTATGGTATGACTAGAAACCATCACTCAAGCATTTTAGATTGTTTGGAAGTAAGTGTTTAATCAAGAGAGATGCTGGTGGAATAGGAAGTTTTTATTCCTAGAGTGATGAAGAAATCTTCTTGGGTTACTCAACCAATAGTAAAGCCTACAAATTGTACAATAAGAGAGTAAGAAAGATGGTTGAGAGTGTAAATGTGAGAATAGATGAAGACCTACATAAGGAAAAATCTACATCGACACCCTACATTAATGATTCAGATGTTGAGTATGAAGAACAATCAGACAATGGTCTAGTAGAAGAAGCACCAAGCAAGAACCCCAACTGGTATGTGCGAAAGAACCATTCAGAAGAATAGATCATCAGATATAAAAATGAAGGTGTGCAACCTAGAAGGAGACTAGCTCAGAACAATGAGCAAGTAAATTTTTGCCTCATGATAGAATTAGAGCCCAAAACTTTTGATGAAGCTAGCAAAAGTGAGAAGTGGGTATATGCCATGGATGAAGAGATGAAAAAAATTGAGAAAAAACAAACTTGGGAACTTGTTCCTAGACCGACAGACAAGAATGTCATAGGTACCAAGTCGATCTACTAGAAAAAAATTAATGAAGAAGCCAAGATAATCCGACATAAAGAAAGGTTAGTTTGCAAAGGGTATGCTCAAGTGGAAGGTATTGACTTCAAAGAAACCTTTGCACCGATTGCTAGGTTAGAGACAATAAGAATTTTTTTTAGCTTTCTCTACCTAGAGAGGATACAAGGTTTACCAAATGGATTTCAAATATGCATTATTGAATGGTAATATTGAAGAAGAGGTGTATATGGAACAACTAGAAGGATATATATGACATGATGATGAGAGTTTTGTATGCCAATTGAAGAAAGCCTTGTATGGTTTGAAGTAGGCCCCCAGAGCATGGTATTCCTGGTTAGACAAATCCTTGAAAGAGAAAGGATTCTGAAAAGGGAATGTAGACAACAACTTGTATATCAAGGTAAATGGAGATTGTATGATTATAGTTGTTTTATATGTGGATTGAATTATCTTTGGAGACTAGACATTATGTGCAAAGAATTTGCAGATCAGATGAAGACATAATTTGAGATGTCCATGTTGGGTGAGTTGTCCTATTTTCTTGGTTTGCAGATCTCACAACAGGAGAAAGGAATTTTCATCTCACAAACCAAGTATGTTAAATACATGTTGAAAAAGTTTCAATGGGAGGTCAAAAAACTGGTAAGTACTCCCATGGTTACCGATTGTAAATTGAGAAAACTAGATGAGTCACCGAAAGTAGAGCAAACACTCTATAGGCATATGATTGGTATTCTATTATATCTAACAACATGTAGAACATATATAGTACAAGTAGTTTGTATGGTTGCAAGATTCCAAGATACTCTTAAATAGTATCACTTAAATACACTTAGGAGAATCTTCAAGTACCTGCAAGGAACAATTAGTTATGGCATGTGGTATCCAAAGAAAGGAGACTTCACTTTTCAGGTTTATACTAATGCAGATTGGCTAGGATGTATTGATGACCAAAAGAGTACAAGTGGAGGTTCTTTCTACTTAGGAGACTGGTTGGTATCATCGTACAACAAGAAGAAAAATTTAATGTCATTATCTACTACTAAGGCTAAGTATATAATAGCTACTACATGTTGTTCACAAGTGTTGTGGATGAAGCAGACATTGAAGGACATACAAGTGAAAATACCAGACCCCATTCCAATCCAATGTGATAACTCAAGTGCAATAAACATATCCAAGAATCCGGTAATGCAATCAAGAACAAAACACATTGCAATCAAGTATCAATTCTTGAGGGAGAAGGTAGCAGACAAGGAGGTCATAGTAGAGTATGTTCCAACCGGTGAGTAGATTGTTGACAAATTTACCAAGCCACTTTCTTTGGGAACATTTGAGTACTTGAGACAAAATTTGGGAGTTGTACCACCATCATGCAACACTTAAATATGTAGGGATATGTATGGTTTAGAGGGATTCAATAAATGCTATCAATTCATGACCCTTGAATCATGAAGCAAGGACACCGAGGGAGAATGTGTCCTACTGGTTGAAGGCATGAGTTGTGATTCAACTTCTCCATCTCTTGATCCCATAACTACCAAAGGAGAAGAATAAGGTTGGAGTATAGTAGTATTATTGGTGTCAGACTAAGGTTCCCTTTGCCATTATTGTCAAAGGGGGAGAGAAACCGGTATAGAAAGTGTTGACATCAATGCCAAAGGGGGAGACTGTTGGCATTGAGTTGTCATTGATGACAACTGGTATTGTAGGTTATTGGTATGAAGAAGAATGAATCGACATAAAGAAGATAGGAACAATGGAAGAGAAGTATGTTCTGAGTTAACAAATGATATCACTGGTATGGGGTGAGATGTAGGAGTGTGTTGGCATGCTTAAGTGATAACTGGTAAGGCATAAACCGATATGAAGGTTGGCTACTTGTTTGTGATGAAGAGGCAAAATATTATTTGAATCACAACAACACTCGGTGAGAAATACAGAAAGAATGGCATGAAGACATACCGGAAGGCAAGATGAAATGTCAGGATGATTTGTTGCCAATAAGAGAATTTGTTCAGTGTGTTGGACATACCGGTAAGTGTTTGTCTCGATGGAAGGACTTGCCGAATGTTCAAGTTTGAACTGACCCTATGTCGGTGAGTTGAATGTATGCTGATGTGTGCCCCAGTGAGCTGAGGTGGAAAACATGCAGAGGTTGGTGAACTGTTCGTCAACATGGTTGTCCCTATAGTAGGTCCTCATTAAATGATTCAAATGCAAATCACAGGTTGATAACAGACTGATGCGGCTCAAGGAAGAATGGAAGACATAGAATGATCAGATAGTTGAAGAATTGTGATCAAAGCATGTGTTGGTATTATGGATGTGTTGCATTTATTTTGTCATTGATGTCAACACTTATCCTTCTGGAGATCTACATTGTTGATTTGGCACTATGGTTATATTGGTTTACTGTTGAACCGACACATTGTGTTCACCGGCAAGGTCAGTGACTTATGCACAATCATCGATATATGCTCACTAATAGGTTATATGGCTCACCGACACTGATAATGACTTGTTATAATATGGAGATCACTTGATTATGTAGAAGAAATGGTTTGGATACTTGGTTTTGGTGTTTTGGTTATTGGTCTAACTGGTTTGACATATTTGTTGTTACTGGTAGATAGGTCTAGGTTATGGACCTGTATACGTTATCTATTCCAGATCAGCACAACACATTATGGAGATGATTTATTGATTGAATATTGTTGTAAATTTTTTGAGCCAACATGTTGTATCGCATCAAGACTTATTTTGTAATTTATTTGAATGTAATATTCTTAGTGAGCCAACCTTAGCATTTGGTCTTAGGTTTTGTATAAATGTAAGATCTCATTTGTGAGATGAAGTGTGTAATTGTAGTATGGAATGCTCATGGTATGTGCAAATATTGAAGATCATATGAGCAGATCATAGAGCGAATCAAGAAGACATCATTTAAAGGTTAAAGGAAGGTTTGAAGGTGTTTATTAGAGCTTAAATCGGTACTGACTCCAGCATTGCAGATGCACTTTGAAGCAGTACATTATTCTAGGATTTAACCATCCTATTGTAGTCATTGTGACACCCATTTGAGCAGTGTGCTCTAGGTGGTTGGCCTTTCTACATGTGCAGACCCCATTTGTATACACATACTATATGCAGTAGTATCATCTAATTGTGGGTAAGGTTTCTCACCATGGTTTTTCCCCTTACAGGGTTTCCACGTCAAAAATATCTGTGTTATGTGTTGTGGATGTTCTTCTCTTTCTGTTTCATGCATTAAACTTCATCGATATTGATATTAACTACTAATCTATTAGCTAACATTAAGTTTGGTTTACCGGTATTAAGTATTAAGTTGAATTAATTTATAATTGGGTTGAAATTCATTGACAACTGATTCACCCCCCCCCCCTCTCAGTTGTCCTTCCGGTTCCTAACAATTGGTATCAGAGCCAAGTCATCTTTTTGTAGAAGTCTAACAACTTGAGGAGATCCTATGGCAACAAATATTTTTAGGAAGGAAGGTCTATAACTTGATGGAACTAACTATGGTATATGGAAGATCAGAATGGAGACACATCTGAATTGCATTGGAAGAGATATATGGGAAGTTACAAATAATTATTGGAGTTGATAAAATACAACACCACAGGAGCCCAAATGATCTCTACAAGCTGAAAAACTTGTTACAAGGAGAAGCAAGGAAGCAAATCACAGAAGAAAGAAATACATAAAAAATATGCTCAAAAAGAGAGAGCTCAATATTCAGAAAAATGTGTAATGTAAAAAACCTTCTTCTTGTTAAAATGAAAAGAAAGAACTCAACCTTTAATAGGTCAAGAAACCCTAAAAAGGACAACCTAGGTTTGCACATAATAATTAATAAAAGAAATAATTATTATGCACCTAAAGTTAGCTTAAGTGTAAAAGAGATAAAGGGAACTTAAATAATTAAACAAATATTGTTTTTTTAATCAAGTAAATACCTGAATACTCTAATACCCCCCTTAAGCTAGACTTAGGGAGAAGCTAAAACCTAGAACAACTACTGAAAGCAAGAAAGATGGGCCCGACAACAAGGCTTGATCAGGTACCCAAATACAATGAAATCTCTATGAACTGGAGAAATAGAGAAAACCACGTGGGAAAAAACTCTACTCCAAAAAGAGATGGAAAAGAACGCCACTGAAGCATGAAGAACCTGCAAACACTGTTGAAGAATAACTCTTGATCTGAAGAACCTCCACTGAAATAGAACATGACCAGGTAGAGAAGACTATAATCTTTATGAGTTCCCTCAAATGACACTATTCGAATTAGGAGGCAAACAAGGAAACTAATTGAAATCGAAGATACAAATGGCATGAAAAAACTAAAGCCTGAAGAGCTGATCAATCAAACCATGAAAGCATTAGAACCAATAGGACAAACCTCCCCATAATGCTGAAGAGGGATGGGAACACTAAAAAAGAATGGCCAAGAAGAACTACATGATGAAGAACCAGGAACATCAAAGGCACAGAGACAATACATGGTGTCGTGGAAGGAACACTCACTTGACACACAACATGAGGTGAATTTTGTGGAAGGAACACTCACTTGACAAAGGTGGATGGCAAACAAGGAAAACATCAACCCCCTCATGGCACTTTATCAATAGTGCATGTACAATAAAGCACAAGATGTGCAAGATCCCAAGTAAACAATGCATGATGGCACTTTATCTCAGTGCATTTGCATAAATACAATACTACAATGATAAGAAAACTGGAAATAGAAAGGAGAACCAAAATAGAGACATCATACTCAGAGAAGAGATCCCAGGACTTGAAACAACCAAGATATCCACCAGAGTGCTGAAAAGCAAAAAATTGAATAAAATATGCATGGAGAATAATCTAGAAATAAAACTCATATGGATGGAAATTACATATCACATGCTTTCCAAAACTATAATTTTTTTGAAAAACGGAGTTAGGATGCTCATTCTACGGCTCCCGGAGTGCAAAAAAGAGACCCCACTTTGACTGGAAAAAAACACAGTTAAATAGAAATTGGTAAAAAATAGCAACATCACGAGGTCTGGCTTCAAGCCAGCTTTCTGATGCCTATTCATTTTTGAAAAAATGACTTCGTATGCCCAAGATATTGCCAAAAAACCAAACCCCCTTCAAAACAAGAGGAAGTGGTAGTCTAGTGGCTAGGTGGGTGGAGGTGGCCAATGGGAGGTGCTCCAATGGTGGCCAGGTGGAGCTCCGATAGCTGGGTGGTGGAGCTAGGGTGGCCGGCAGGTTGGGTGGCAACCGGCGGGGAGCTGCGGGCGGCGAGGGCCAGAGTCGATGGGGGCCACAGGGAGGCCAACGACGACAGGGTGCAGCGGTGGCCGGGGGTGTAGTGGCGGTGGCGGGGGCCGGGGGCCCACGAAAGCCAGCGAGGGTCAGTAGGTCGGGGCCGACAGGGGCCGAGGTGGTGGGGCCGGATGGTGGTGTGGGGCCCGAGACTTGGAAAAGGTTGCAGCAGCAACCTGTGGTAGTTGCAGGGGTCCCACAATACCCTGCGTACTGTGGGAACCCCAAGAAAAAAAATGAGTTTTTTTTGTAAAAAAAACAACCTTCACATTTTTTTTTGATTTTTTTGATTTTTTTTTTGATTTTTTTTTTTTTTCACAAAATCAAAAAATCGGCTTATATGCCGTAAAAAGACAATTTTTTTTTTTTTAAATTTCTCGAATTGCATGTCAGGGCCGTATGACCTGGTACTGGAGAAAAAAACTACTCCCAGAGACTCAGGAGTAAAAAATGGTCAAGTTTTATATGACTATAGTGGTTTTTGGGCCTTCTGAGAATGATGGTGAGGTTTGTCCGGGTCCAAAGTTCTTAGAAAAAGAGGCCTATCCCTAAGTACAAAAAAAAACTTCCTGAAACCCTAGATTTGCTTCCAATGCCAAAATTCTCAAAACAAGAATAGATAGCTGCAAATCTGAAGCTCTGATACCATATTGGAGTTGAGAAAATACAACACAACAGGAGCCCAAATGATCTCTGCAAGCTGAAAAACCTGTTACAATAAGAAGCAAGGAAGCAAACCATAGAAGAAAGAAATACATAGAAAATATGCTCAAAAAGAGAGCTCAATATTCACAAAAATGTGTAATGTAAAAAACCTTCTTCTTGTTACAATGAAAAGAAAGAACTCAACCTTTAATAGGTCATAAAACCCTAAAAAGGAAAACCTAGGTTTGCACATAATAATTAATAAAATAATTAATTATTATGCACCTAAAGTTAGCTTAAGTGTAAAAGAGAAAAAAGGAACTTAAATAATTAAACAAATATTGTTTAATTAATCAAGTAAATATCTGAATACTCTAACAAGAATGACTATGTTGTTCCTACTATAAATCAACCTAATCCATCGACATTGGCTGAGGACATGGACAATGATTGCAAAGAAAGAGAAGCACTTCTGAGTGCATTATCAGATCAACAAATCATGGGATTATTAGACCGATCTACTGCTAAAGGTATTTAGGATAAATTGGAAACATTGAATGAAGGAGATACCACTATCAAAATTGCAAAACTAGAATGTTACCAGGTTAGGTATGAAAATTTGAAAATAGAAGAAGATGAAAGAATTTATGCTTTTATGGAAAGAGTTAATGAAATTGTTTTGGGAATACAATGTGTAGCTAGGAAATCGGAAATCATCAAAGCAATATAAAATATTAACCATTAGCTCAATCACAAAAGCAAATTGCCATGATCAATCCTAACACACTCAATAGAGACATGAAAAAGAAACATTCGAAACTAAAGATTATGCAAACCAGATGTAGATCTAAATGCTTCCTTCATGCGGCTCCATTGTCCTTCTTTCTTCTCCAAATAGTTTTGTTGTGGATCTCACCTACTAGTGCATGATCATGATATGAAAGCAAGTAAATAAGATATTGGCGCAAGAGTACTCGAAGTGTGATTTGACAAAGTGATTAGAAATTCGATAATCTGATTAGGGGATCAGGATTGAAGAAATTCATCCAATTTATAGATAAATTGGAGAAATGATCAAATTAGCATGATAATGATTCGAATGGAAATTCAAATCAAGAATAGAAAAATTATGACATGTGTATGACAAATTGCTATGCAAGGATTTATGACAATTTATGACAATTTATGACAAATTGCTATGCAAGGATTGATTGATTGTCAATTATGACAAATTATGACAAATTTCTATGTCATTCCCATGAAATTAGGAGAAAAATAGGAGAGAATTGAAATTAGGAATTAGAAAAATAGAAAATTAGAAAATTGATGAAAATTAGGAAATTAAGTGAATTAATTAATAATTTTTCATTTATTAATTAATTCACAAAGAGAGGAATTATTAGCCAATTAAATGAACATTTAATTGTGATGAGAAGACTTAGGATAAATAATTAATTTATTAATCCTAGAGAGAGAAATGACAAACAAGGTTAAATGATTAAATCATGAAACCCTAAAAGATGAATTAACAATACAAGAACGACAATTAGGTCTTGATGAAAGATAATTGATGTTGATTCGATTATGATCATGATTCTGACTGACAAAGGACCAATGCTAATAAATGATTTGATTGATAAATGCGCCAATTGACAAGGAACAATGACTAATTGATCCAAATTGACATAATTGAGACAGACAACGATCAATGACAAATCAATCGCAAAATGACAAGATTGACAAGAGGACAAGAATCGATGACAAAATAGACTGCAAAACGACAAGATTGAAAATGACAACGATCAATGACAAATTGATCGCAAAATGACAAGATCGAACATAACAACGATCGATGACAAATCGATCGCCAGATGATAAGATTGATCAGAGGACAAAACCCTAATTAGGATTGACGATGTCCAAAATAATGACAAATGAGTACGCACAGTGATGTGATAGGATAAAATCGATCAAAATCATGACTGGATAGTGTTGTCGACAAGACCAAAATTGAGAGCGAGACAAATGAAGAATGCAGAAGAATGACTCGATGCTCACAAATGATAAAAACCAAGTGTGTGACATAGGAGAAATGTTAATGCGACGCAAAAACCTAAAATGAGGCAATGCGCAAATGTTAAAGTATGACTCCGCAAGCGTTGACCATTTTTAGGTGTCTACATTTTGCCCCTCTTTGAGACAATGTGATTCTAAGCATTGTTTCAAAGAACTTAATGAAAATGCCCCAGACAATAATAATGACATATGCATGCCCCCTCGAGGAATTGGCCAGAAACATCCAGAAAATAGGCCAATTGATCGATAAAAATGATAGGATCGAACGGACTGACAATCGGATACTGGATGCATGAAGGACAAGAAATTAACGACACAAAAGACCACGACCAACATAAGATGGAGAGGGTGCACGTCCATCTATGCACTGACAAAGATCTATAAATGGGACCAAGAAAGTGAAAAGAGCTCATTTGCACTAGCCAAAGAGGAGAATTTGTTGCTCTGGACAAGGACACTTGCAGATAGATGGCGAACATTCCAATGGCAGATCACCTCGGAGAATGTGTACACACATTCAGATGACCGGACGACGCAGGAGCAGCGGTATGTATCTCAAAAACCCATGTTTTCAATGTCATGAATTTCGATCGCTTGTGGGACATTGCAGGGCCCACAGGGAGTGCAGAAACTGACTTTTGTGCTTGTGTAGCGTGAATCCTGCACTTGTGTGAAGTCTTCTACACTTGTGTAGGGTACACAGGTGTAGGTTACATGACACAGGTGCAGGTTCCTTGACACAGGCGCAATTGTGCATTGGGAACTCGATTTGTGGTCAAAACAGCATGCAAATGATCCGAAAAGGGCGGATAAGGGTAGGATAGGTCAGATTAGATGAAAAACACCCTGATTTGGACATGAAAATGAGGAAATGCAACCCGTAGGAGAAAACCCTAAAACTGACAAAATGTGCCCCTATTGTGATGCAGAGGCGATAGTATCCGTTGATCACACGAGAGAACCGACCAGACTGTTTCATGCTACGACATAGACTCAAGAGCACAGACAGAGATATCTTAGCAGGACTTGGGATATATTATATCACATTCATGCCCAAGATTAGGGCAAACACAGGACTGCTTACCGCATTGGCAGAGCGATGGCATTCGAAGACTTCCTCCTTCCATCTGGCGACTGGAGAGGCGACTGTGACACTAGAGGATGTATGGTGTATCCTCCGCATTCCGATTCATGGAGAGATGATAGAGTATGACCCAGCGATAGGGAGAGATGCTTTGTGTAGATTATTTGAGTGTGACATAGATGATCTGGATATCGTGGAGAGGGAGATTGGCTGGGAGACTATGGCATCAGATTATGATCGACGATATGTGGTGATAGCAGTGGTGATAGCATGTCTACTAGCAGGAGACAGACGAGGACATGGTTTCCCTATTGGATGGGGAAGAGTACTGGAGCGGATGGCGACAAAGGGGATGGTGTATGCATGGGGACCATATGTACTGGCTATGCTATATTTTCAGTTGCATCAGATAGCATATCAGGGAGTTCAGACTTTGAGCTGTGGAGTCACATTGTTAGAGGTATGGGAATTTGAGCACATAGCCATATGTCGACCGATCACAGATAGACAGGTAGTACCACACCAACCATATGTGTACTGCTATGGGGGAGCACTGAGATAGGGTCCTTTTGGATACATACTATATTGGCGACATGAGCTAGACTGACTGAGAGAGTTCATATGGAGGCCATATCGTGATTTCCCGAGATGGTCAGATGATAGTGATGAGCTACCGTATTGTAGACAGGAGAGGTACCTGATTGGGTAACTAGTGAATCACCAGAGAGTGATTGATTTGTACCTGCTAGAGAGAGTCAGACGATAGTTTGGAGAGAGGTAGGATGTACCTAGGAGGACTGCACACTTTGCCCGATCTCACAGAGAGATGAGTCAGTGGGGGAGTATGATTCAGCCACACATAGCATATGCTGACTTCTCACAGCTATAGCAGCAATAGTGGGATTGGAGATCAAATGTGGTTGACGTCGGGATGACAGAGGAGTATGAGAGATGGTTTGCATGACTACAGCCAGTGCCATTGACAGATCCTGATATTCCAGTACCGAGGCGATAGGAGGACTTCCCACTCATAGGAGAGGAGGAGGGAGATGATGAGGATGACGAGGATGACGAGGATGGAGATGAGGATGGGGATGACAAGGATGGAGATGAGGATGGGGATGATGAGGATGGAGATGAGGATGGGGATGACGAGGATGAGCCATATTCAGGCAAGCAGGAGGCATTGCAGGATATACCCATAGAGCCTGAGACAGCTAGGACAAAAGAGATGGAGATGTGCAGGGCTATCATAGCGAGTCAGTAGGATCACATTGCGACATTAGAGAGACAACAGGATCAGTTCAGAGCGAAGATAGCTAGACTCACAGTGGCTCGAGATGCAGCAATTGCTCAGGCACAGTGAGAGGAATAGAGAGTCACTGAGTATATTGGGTCGATTCGGGATGCCAGTGCATGAGAGATGGCACAGATGCTGGTAGAGACCGGAGAGGAGATACGCCATTGGAGGACACTATATGAGAGTGTCGTTCCACCAGAGCAGAGAGCAGCTTCATATCAGGCATGATCGAGGACAGAGAGTAGGGCATGCTCTTGGAGGTCATTGAGCAGCATGGGAGTGAGTGGACCTATGAGACCACCACTGCCAGGACCAGGAGGGACATCATCCGCAAGACCTTGCAGGGATGAGGAGGACAGAGGGAGCACCCAGTGATAGAGGCACATGCTCCGTATGATAGATAGTGGACATTATGTAGTGTGATATTTTATAGTCAGCCTACGGGCCATACTTAGGATAGACAGTCCAATTTTGTACTCCAATATTATTGTGACATATGATATGATATGCATCGATATGATGGGATGCAATGTGTTATGACTGATAGCTATATTTTTCATGTATGGATGACTTATGCACTATTTATATACCATTTTGGAACATGTATGAATGTATTTTTTTTTATGTGTTTGTGATGCATTTATAATATGAAATGGATAAAATGCTGGATGTAATGCAAATGTACTAACCAAATGGATGTAGGATGCAGCATATGTATGTAGAGAAATCAGAGCACTAAACCGAACTGACTATCTGAACTAACGGAAGAAATGTTAGTAAGAAGAAATGAGACAGAGGACAGTTAGAGATGAAGAAAAACTTGCTTTCAGTAATGCACTTTGTAGGTGAGAACCTTTATTTTAATGTAGCAAAATGGATGCGTAGCATCATGGCATTGAAGGCCAGAGCTGAAATGCAACCCTTTTTGCAAAAGACAAACATATTGTAGACAAACAACAATCACAACAAAAAAGAAAGGAACCATGAACCATCCTGGTCACTCTAAATCACTTAGTGACATCATCGAGCAACATAGGAACATGATCGAAGATAAATCAATAAAAAGATAAGATGCACAAATTCCAACAAATCAAACAAACATCTTGATCTTCATTGTCAAAAGTTGAAAGTGTTGATAAGACGATCATGTTGTCAGGTTTCAGGACATGTGATACCCCGTCTAAGACCAGACATAGTCTGGTTTCGAGTATACCACACCCTGTATAAGACTCATGATAGTAGAGACAAGGACAAATGATTTTGAGGTTGATTGATATGACAATTTTGATCAGTTTGAATGTCTGGTCTGAGTGAAAAGTCATCTGTTAATGCATGATTTCATTAAAGCACAATGTTTGATTGCGTGTCGTTGGAGGTATGCTTAGCGATCTGTCTATGCACAAAAGGGATCATTTATTGCAAAATGCTTGTTTTTGGATTTTAATGTTTTGAAAAAAAATTTGTGTTCATTTTTTTCAAGACTTTTTATGACTTTTTAGGGATTTTCTCAGGACATTATTTGATTTTTAGAGATTTTTTTTTTCAGGACATTTTTCAATTTTTTTTTTTTTGTTTTATTTCAGGACATTATTTGGATGCAAAAGTTCCAGTGATTGATCATGACAAAGGAAACGCACCCAATGCGCATCGGAAAGACATTCATAGACCAGGACCAAAACATATGTACAAGAAACCGGAGTATGCAAGACAATGATGTTGACCAATAACAAGCCTGGAATAGAACATTGGGTCAAGACGAAGAGAGACATGATAAACCGGCCAAGAGAAAGCATTGCTAGAGGTCATGACAGATGACGGAGAAATAATCTCATTACTCATGGTGCCTGATTGTCAGGTTTTCACCATGGTACTTGCCCAAACCGCCTGTTTGCCAGGTTTTCACTAAAGGGCGAATCATTTTTCTTTACTCTTTTGCTCTTTTTTTTTTCACTTTTTTTATATTTTTTTCTTTTTTTCACTTTTTTTGTATTTTTTTCGAGATCATATTTGAAGAAGTGCTGATAGAAAATTATGCCTAGTACTTGTGAAGATGCATGTTGTTTATAGGATCGGACAGAGGTTCACCTTCTGGGGTAGCAAGCTAATATGCCCCCGAGCCATATGCTGCAGTTACTATGAAAGGCCCAACCCAATTAGGTTCAAACTTGCCTTTGATGATGTCAGTAGACTGTGCATTCTTGGGATTTGCCTTTAAAACCAAATCTCCCACTTCGAAGTGTCGCCCTTTGACCTTCTTATTATAAGAGCGACGGAGATGGTTTTGATATGCTTGCAAATGTGTCAGAGCTGTCTGACGTTTCTCATCTAACATCTCAAGCTAGTGTAACCGAGAGACTCTGTGTGTCTCATCATCAATCAGGTGTTGCAAGGAAACACGCAAGGAAGGAATCTCCACTTCCAAAGGTAAAATGGCTTCCGCACCATACACCAAGGAATAAGGTGTTGTGCCAGTAGGTGTGCGGATAGAAGTGCGATAAGCCCATAGTGCTGGATTCAACTGAACATGCCAATCTCGACCAGCATCATTGACAACCTTTTTCAGGATCTTGATAATGGTTTTATTTGATGCTTCGGCTTGACCATTCCCCTGTGGATAGTATGGACTGGAGAAATGGTGTTGGATATGAAACTTTGCACAGAGTTCCTTGACATCTTTATTCTTGAAGGGGTGACCATTATCAGTGACTATGGAAAGAGGAACCCCATACTGACATATGATATAATTCAAGAGGAATTTTGAAATTTGTACACCAGTGATATAGGTCATGGGGATAGCCTCGATCCATTTTGTAAAATACTCTGTGGCTGTAATGATAAACTTGTGTCCATTTGCAGATGTCGGGTGAATCTTGCCAATAAGATCCAATCCCCATTGAGAAAAAGGCCATGGAGATATGACAGAATGAAGCTCTTGGGCTGGTGCATGAATGTAATTTCCATGGATCTGGCACTTGTAGCACTTCTTAACAAAATCATGAACATCTTTTTCCAGAGTAGGCCAATAATACCTAGCACGAATCAACTTTTTGGCTAAGCTCAGACCATTGAAATGGCCCCCACATATACCATCATGAACCTTGTGTAAAGCCGTTTGTGCTTCATCAGAATCCAAACACCTGAGGAGGGTATGGTCAAAGGAATGATGGTAAAGGGTGTTGGCGATGATGACATATTTGGCTGTCTGTTGGATAAAGGCTCGGCATTGGTTAGTAGAAAGGTTAGGTGGTAAGGTTTGGGATTTCAAATATTGATATATGTCATTGTACCATGGGGAGTTGGGACCAACAAGAACGCACATCACATCCGCCGCCTGAATGTCAAAAGAAGGAACCAGCAATTTTTCAACTAAAAATTCACATTTGTCCATATTGTTTGGCATATTTAACATGGAGGCGATCATAGCCATCGCATCTGCCGACTTATTTTGCATTCTGGGAACTTGATTGAAATGGATAGTCATGAATTTGGTCTTGAAGAAATCTACCATATGCTTATAGGGAATAAGCTTTTCATCTTTTGTTTCGTAGTCATCATTCACTTGCCAGATGACTAATTGAGAATCTACATAGACTTGCAAATGCGTGATGTTCTAGTGGACTGCTACTCGGAGTCCTGTAACCAGTGCTTCATACTCTGCAATGTTATTGGTACAATGAAAAGTTATCCTGTAGGACTTGGGAATAGCATCACCTTGAGGGGTGACAAACAAGATGCCGGCTCCGGACCCGAACTTGGTATGGGATCCATCAAAGTATAACTTCCATTCATTAGAAGATGTAAGAGTAAAGACTGATTCATCTAGAAAATCGGTCAATATGGGATGATCATCAGAAATAGGAGCCTCTGCAAGTTGATCTGCTATGACTTGTCCTTTATCACCTTTTGCTCCAAATACTCAATGTCAAATTCACTAAGAATCATGACCCACTTTGCTAGGCGACCCGACAAAGCTGCTCGGCTAAGCAAGTATTTTAAGGGATCAATTTTTGCAACCAACAATGTTTGGTGGCTTAACATATAATGTCGAAGCTTTTGTGTTGCAAATACCACTGCTAAGCATGCCCTTTCAATAGTTGAATAATTTAGCTCATAACCTACTAGTGTCTGGCTCATATAATAAATAGCTCGCTCTTTGCCGTTCTCATCTTGTTGGGCCAAGAGAACTCCTAATGCCATTTCAGTTGCAGAAATATACAATAAAAATGGCTTTCCTTCTATAGGAGGCATTAGGATAGGTGGCGACAGCAAATATTCTTTAAGAGCTTGAAAGGATGATTGACATTGCTCAGTCCATTTAAAAGCGACACCTTTATGTAGTAGATGCTGGAATGGGTGACATTTGTTGGCCAACTAAGCTATGAAGCGGTGGATTGACTGGAGCTTTCCTTGCAGACTGCGTAATTGACGGAGATTAGAAGGAGGAGGCATATCCATTATTGCTTTAACCTTGGCAGGGTCGACCTCAATGCCTCTGTGAGAAACAATGTACCCTAGTAACTTGCCAGCTATGACACCAAAGACACACTTCTTTGGATTGAGTCTAAGCTTGTATGTCTCCATTTGGTGAAAGATTGGGCCCAGGATAGCTAGATGACTATCTCTTGTGACAGATTTGCATAACAAGTCATCAACATAGTCCTCCATCAAAGTATGCATGAAATCATGAAAAATTGTCGTCATTGCTCGTTGATATGTTGCACCTGCATTTTTAAGACCAAAGGGCATCACATTCCAGCAATAAGTACCCCAAGCATAGGTGAATGCTATCTTATGTTGATCTTCAGGAGCAATGCGAATTTGGTTATAGCCGGAGAAACCATCCATCAATGAAAGCATCTCATATCCAGCAGTCATGTCCACTATGATGTCGATATTTGGCAATGGAAAATCATCTTTAGGGCATGCTTTATTGAGATCCCTAAAATCTGTGCAGATTCTGATGCCCCCAGTTACTTTGCTAACTGGTACTAAATTTGAAATCCAGTTTGCATAATCAATGGGTCTAATGAAGCCCACATCCAGTAATTTTTTCAGTTCCACCTTGACCAAAAGAGCCACCTGGGGATGCATCTTTCGAAGTTTCTGTTTGACAGGCTTGGCATCAGCTTTCAATGGCAAATGATGAAGGACTAATTCTGGATCGAGGCCAGGCATATCTGCATAGGACCATGCAAAGCTGATCTTCTTCTCAAGAAAGAAATTGACAAAATCTACCTTTTCCTATTTTGATAGAGAAGCAGCAAAATGAATGACCTTAGGGTTGTCAGGTGTACCCAAATTGATTTCCTTAGTCATTTCCACCAGCAATGTTGATTTGTCCTGACTGGATAGGGGTATGTCCACTCTTCCACCTTTGGGTGCCTCAGAGAGGTTTTCACCCGCAGGTACGTCTTTTGTTTTTACTTTTGCATGATCAGAGAGTGCCTTATGGTTTTCACTCAAAGATCTATTCTTTTGATTTTTTACT
Source organism: Cryptomeria japonica (assembly GCF_030272615.1). NCBI lineage: Eukaryota > Viridiplantae > Streptophyta > Pinopsida > Cupressales > Cupressaceae > Cryptomeria > Cryptomeria japonica. Next base: position 234,896,868 of record NC_081406.1, read on the forward strand.
GTTTCTTTTCTTTTTTCATTTTGATGACTAGAAGAGGGAGTTGACTCACCAAAATATGCTATGGAATCTAGGTCAATAGCGAATCCTGCCTTATGATCACCTTGTGGCATGCCTTCCCGTAGTCCAAGGAATTCTGCAATTGCTTCGTCATTTTGAAAATAGTCCAATGTGAGTGGTTCTTGTTGGTCATGTTGGATAAGCTGGGGATAGATGAGGGGCAGGTCATCATCAGTTGTAAGGAGAGAAAGGGCTGATATGGTAAAGATGTTAACATCTGTGGTGTCACTATTTGAACTGCTTGTATCTGATTCATAGCTTGGATCCCAGAATGACTCTATCCAAGCATGAGGACATGTTTTAGGAAGAGGAGTTATTTCATGCTTGTCTTCCATAGGCAAATTATCAGGGTCAATGAAAATATTGTCCAGGGCATAGGAGCTAGAAGAAAAGGAACTCCACTCCCATTCATTGGAATCAGTGTCAGGTCGAGTATCCTCAGGTGTTATTTCATCATCAGAGTCACGCCCTTTTCCACGTGTGGTCACTTTGGAAGATGAGGGTCCAATTCGCAATGGTACAAAACCTAACCCTAAAGTTGGAGGTCGCCTCTTGGGTATAACAGGTTCTAGCCTTCCATTGTTGTTCAGGCCTAAGCCACTGCAGCCGTCATATCCTTTCTTTTGCAGCATAGTGAATCCTTTGTTGTACTGTTCCACGAGCAATCTGATAGGTGGCGTCTCAGTTGGATATTTGTAAAGCCAATCTATGACATTATCATCTAAAGTTTCTTTGTCAAGTTCACCCCATCTTGTAAATGTAGTGGGAGGCTGATATTGAATAATGACCTTGGGTTCCTTTTGCAATAAATGCAGTTTGCCATATGATTTTGGAGATATTGGTAAATTCCTAATGAGGAATGTTTGATCCATTGAATATTCTCCGCATCCTTGGTCTTGTATCTTCAATTTTCCTTTGACAGCATCTAACAATTCATTAGGATCCACATAACTATGTGAATTGGCCTCTCTATTAACTGGGACTTGCTGCTGAGGGGTATCCTTTAGAGTAGCACAAAATTGAAATGGATTAGGATCTCCTGGAATTGTTATCTCAGTTCCATTGTAAGGATATTTTAAACATTGATGATAAGTGGATGGAACTGCTTTCATTGCATGGATCCATGGATGGCCAAGAATCATATTGTAAGGGAGATCAAGGTCCAAGACCTGCAAGAAAGTGTTTTTTTTCACTGGACCGACTCTGATAGGCAATGTAATTATCCCCTTGGATGGGCGCTCAGCATCATCATATGCTTTTATTGTTATTCTTCTGGAAGCATCAATGTCATTTTCTGTATATCCAAGGCCAATGACCACTCTCAAGGTACAAATATTAAGACCCGCTCCGCCATCTATCAAGACTCGTCAAATTTTGCAATTATGGACAAAGACTTCAAGGTATAAAGGATCGTTATGAGGGAGCTTATCAGGTGAGATATCATTATCAGAAAATGCGACATTTTGCGAAACAATTAGATGTCCAATCCGGGCTTGAAACTAGTCAACATCAATATCTGTCGGGACAGTGGACTCAACTAAAGCTTTATCCAGGACTGCACAATGCATGGGAGACATTTTCAATAACTCAAGGATTGATATTTGTGCAGGTGTCTTTCCTAGATGATCCAAGAGATTATACTGGCTTGTAGGAGTTGGTTTGAAAGGAGCTGCAGGAGCTCCTTTCAGGACTATTTTAGATTGACGAGTGGTGACTGCGCAAGAGGGATCTTGTCCTTTTATTCTTAGGGTGGAAACATACTCATTTGACGCTCTGAAACAATTGATGACATTGTTATATCTAGTATTCGCATAATTTGTTGTTTGGGCAGAGTTGGAAGAGGATGCTTTACCCTTGTCATGATCAAGCAAAGGAGTTTTGAAAATAGTATGATTAGTGTTAGAGGTGGCATGGGGTGGATCTACCTCAATTACTCCTTGCTCTAATAAATCTTGAATCATATGTTTCAATTGAAAACATGACACAGTTTTATGTCCTTTGGACCGATGATACTCACAGTATGCATTATCATTCCACCAACGTGGTTTTACCACTGGTTCTGCCTTGATATCGGGTAGCTTAATAAATTTTGCTTGTATTAATTGCTTCATTACCGACTCAATAGGCTCTCCCAATGGTGTAAATTGTTGAGGAGGCCCATCCCTTGATCAGAAGGGTTTGCGCTGCTGGCTTTGGAGTTGGCCTTGTTGTTGATTATATTGTTGAGTATGTTGTTGTTGAGTAACATTGCTCATTGGTGCTTGATTTTGTTCCATAGTTGACATATTAGGAACACTCAACTTCTTGATCGTGAATGGGGGTTGATTTGCATTCACCGCTCTTGCATCAACAACTCCATCATTAGTGACATTCTTGTTCTTATACCAAAATCTGTTTCTGTCTCTTGAATAATTTGTGTTGTCAATGTCTTTATTGAGCTTGATAATTCCTTTAGCTACAAGAGCCATTTCAATGCTCATTCCTTTCTTAATGAGTTTCTCAATAGTACTGGGACTTTTTAGTTTTAGTTCATACATCATTTCTGGGACCAAATTTTGGATAAACAGATTCACTTGTTGTTCTTCAGGTATATTTAGGGAAGAACGACTATACAAGCTTTGCCATCATTGCAAGAAAGTCACCAATGGTTCACCTTTCTTTTGCTTGGTGTTGCATAAATCTGACATGGTCACATCACTGTCGATGTTGAACACGAAATGAGATAAAAAAATTTGAGCCAATTCCGACCAAGTCTTTATATTTCCTGGTAGATGTGAATACCAATCCATGGCTTGTCCCGTGAGACTTCATGCAAATAAGCGCATTAAATATGTGTCCTCATAACTTACTTCAGTACATGCCGCGAAAAATGCTCGAATGTGATCTTTTGGATTGCCATTCCCTTTATATTTCTCAAAATTAGGTGCCTCAAAATGCTTAGGGAATGGAGACATGTATACACTCTTGTCAAATGGATTAGGACATAAATCTTGATCTGTATACAACTTCTTTGTTCCTTTAGTTTCTAACGCGTCAACTTTTCGTTGCAACTTCTCAAGTTGTTGCGCAATTGTATCAGATTTTGGAGGTCCATCATTAATCCCAGTGGGTACTCTTTGTCGATACATCGTATTTCCGATCAGTTGTTGATACTCTGAAATGGCCATTTTTGGTGTCTCCAGTGTATAATGTACTTGGTACATCTCTTGTTGTTGCGGTTGTGCTATGCCTTGATATCGACCTTGTTGTTGTGCTTCTTGTAGCCTAGGTTGATATTGCAATTGAGTATGTTGTTGATATTGCACAGGCGCCAATTGTGGTTGTTAAGTAGGATAGCTTGTTTGCCTTGGCACATATTGAGGCACATGTTGGTGTTGAGGCTGACGAATCAGAATTTGTTGACTTTGTGCCAATTGTTGTCGCGGTGTATATCCCATCATTTGTAAAAAACTTTGTTTAGGTGGTTTTCGTTGCTTCTCCTTAAGATGGGGTATAGCACTTGCATTAACTTGCTATGTTGTTTGTCCAATCCATTGTGATGGTTGCAAGTTTGCATTAAATTGTAATGGTGCTGAAGGCACTGCAATTTGTTGTCGAATGCAAAATTGTTGTTGTTGTGCATTGCTTGTTTGCACATTCGATTGCTTGGTGAAAATGCAGGGTTTTACTTGAAAATTGTTTGTTTTTGCATTCTGTTTTCTGCTTTTTGGTTTTTGGTACTAATTATCTGTGTAGCATCTTGGCATATGCATGGAAAAGACAACAAATGAAACTACTAACATGTTTTATGCAGAATCGATAGTCAAAGAATAAACACCTCAAACTTCTAACTTGGGTTTTGCAGGTTGCCTTGGAGAAACAACTAAACCTTGTGTTTGCAATTAATTTTTAGGCACCTAGTGATTTCTAAATAGGTTGGAATGAACATGTTTTTGCTTTGATTGTTGAGTGTGACATTGGAGTAGGAGAGTATGCTCTCATCCTTCTTAGGGTGATCAGAAATCCAGATCTTCGATACCATGCTCATTGTTTTGATTGTGTGTCACCTTTAGAGGGCCTGCCTTCCCGACCATTTGCTTTTGCAAGCAAGTGATAATCGTGAGAAGGGAACGACCCAAAGTGAGTATGGCTAGAATACCTTGGCATTCTAACTCACTATAAAAAAATACCCGATGAGCAAAAGCTTTGAAGGAAGGGTTACGTGGGAATTGCAGTTACTTGGGAAGTGATGACCCTTGGACTCTTTCTCATATCAACATCTAAGTAGGACCTCACGGTCTAAATCGTGCTTGCGCGACTACATTTGTTTGGTATCTTGATGGGCTTAATATCTCAATCACGCTTGCATGACATCAAGGAGCAACACTTAACAGAAATCCTTACTAAACACCTTGTATTTAGAGGCAAAAAATCCTTCTAGTTGCTTGAGAAGGACAAGTTCAGATACTTGGAAGAGATACTAAGTTTGCCATGGGGAGATTTCCATGGGGACTGATGCTTGGCTGCCTTGAGAAGTGAGTGTCATGGAGGGGAGCCTGTGGGGTCAAGCATCTATGTATTCTCCTTGAATCCCATAACAAGTCTACCTCTCAAGTACCTAATGTCCTTGCCTACCATAAGAAATATGTGAATGAGCATGATTGTATTGAGTCTAAGTTGAAATATCTTGTCTTCTTTGTTTTTCAAAAGTTGAATTGTGTATCATTCCAAAAACAAGACAAATTGATTCAAAACAAGGTTAAACATAAGAGCATTTCATCCAACAAATTTCAAAACACCTTCAAACATGGTTGTCAAACATTTTTCAAAATGTTGTCTCAACATTCATGTCACTTAGATTTAGGTTCATCCTAGGTTGCATTTTGCAAAGTTCATTGTCAACTACCAAGGTTAGGTTTCACCTAAGTCATACTCCTTTGCATATCAATAAAATCATCAAAGCAATATAAAATATTAACCATTAGCTCAATCACAAAAGCAAATTGCCATGATCAATCCTAACACACTCAATAGAGACATGAAAATGAAACATTCAAAACTAAAGATTATGCAAACCAGATGTAGATCTAAATGCTTCCTTCATGCGGCTCCAGTGTCCTTCTTTCTTCTCCAAATAGTTTTGTTGTGGATCTCACCTACTAGTGCATGATCATGATATGAAAGCAAGTAAATAAGATATTGGCGCAAGAGTACTCGAAGTGTGATTTGACAAAGTGATTAGAAATTCGATAATCTGATTAGGGGATTAGGATTGAAGAAATTCATCCAATTTATAGATAAATTGGAGAAATGATCAAATTAGCATGATAATGATTCGAATGGAAATTCAAATCAAGAATAGCAAAATTATGACATGTTTATGACAAATTGCTATGCAAGGATTTATGACAATTTATGACAATTTATGACAAATTGCTATGCAAGGATTGATTGATTGTCAATTATGACAAATTATGACAAATGTCTATGTCATTCCCATGAAATTAGGAGAAAAATAGGAGAGAATTGAAATTAGGAATTAGAAAAATAGAAAATTAGAAAATTGATGAAAATTAGGAAATTAAGTGAATTAATTAATAATTTTTCATTTATTAATTAATTCACAAAGAGAGGAATTATTAGCCAATTAAATGAACATTTAATTGTGATGAGAAGACTTAGGATAAATAATTAATTTATTAATCCTAGAGAGAGAAATGACAAACAAGGTTAAATGATTAAATCATGAAACCCTAAAAGATGAATTAACAATACAAGAACGACAATTAGGTCTTGATGAAAGATAATTGATGTTGATTCGATTATGATCATGATTCTGACTGACAAAGGACCAATGCTGATAAATGATTTGATTGATAAATGTGCCAATTGACGAGGAACAATGACTAATTGATCCAAATTGACATCGCAAAATGACAAGATTGACAAGAGGACAAGAATCGATGACAAAATAGATTGCAAAACGACAAGATTGAAAATGACAACGATCAATGACAAATTGATCGCAAAATGACAAGATCAAACATAACAATGATCGATGACAAATCGATCGCCAGATGATAAGATTGATCAGAGGACAAAACCCTAATTAGGATTGACGATGTCCAAAATAATGACAAATGAGTACGCACAGTGATGTGATAGGATAAAATCGATCAAAATCATGACTGGATAGTGTTGTCAACAAGACCAAATTTGAGAACGAGACAAATGAAGAATGCAGAAGAATGACTCGATGCTCACAAATGATAAAAACCAAGTGTGTTACATAGGAGAAATGTTAATGCGACGCAAAAACCTAAAATGAGGCAATGCGCAAATGTTAAAGTATGACTCCGCAAGCATTGACCATTTTTAGGTGTCTACACAATGTTGTGGAGGATCCTTAAGTGAAGTGAAATTGTTTCTAAAGTTTTAAGAGCTTTTCCACTGGCTTACAAAATGAAAGTAATTGCTATTAATGAATTGAGAACAATGCCTAATACATCAGTATCTAGAGATACCTTGGTTGGAAAACTTTTAGCATTTGAGCTTGAGGAATTTGGTCCTATTGCTACAGTTAAGATTTATTTAGCCTTCAGAGAATCATCATCTGACAAATTTGATTGGAAAGCACTTTATACAAAAGAACTTGAAGATATCATGAGGGAAAATGAAGAACTGGAAGAACTTGAAGCACTATTTGCAAGAAAGATGCCTAAAGGTCCAGTTGGAAGTAATTATGAAAGTAAAGCATCGTTTAAATGTTTCAATTGTAATAAAGTTGGTCATAGAGCATCCAGATGTCCTGATAGACATGCAAGATTGAGAGAGGAAGCTAAAAGAACATATAAGCCTAACCCTAAATATCAAAGATATAGATTTAAGAAGAACATAGATAAATCATATTACTATACTGATGAAGGAGTTACAGATGATTCTGATGAATAACCGACAAACAATGGATGGGCATTTGTTGCAATAAAAGAGGATCAATCGACACCTACTGTCCCACTAGTGAGCAGGCCCTAACAGCTAAAATTAAGGAAAAAGATGAATGGATCATTGATAGTGGATGTTCACATCATATGACTAGTGATAAAAGTAAATTCTTATCTTTTCAGGAATATAATGAAGGTCTAGTAAGATTTGGCAATGATAAAGCTTGTTTAATCAAAGGAAAACGCACTATATCTCTGGATGGTAAGCACAATATTGACAATGTTTATTATGTTGAAGGTTTGAAGCATAATCTTTTGAGTGTTGGTCAATTAGTTGAAATTGGGTTTCAGTTACAATTCAAGAATGGAAAATGTAAAATCAGAAACAGAACTAGATTGGAGATTGCAACTAGTAATCAGACTAAAGGTAATATATTTCATTTGAATAACAGTGATAAGACATGTTTGATTGCACATATTGATGAAAGTTGGTTATGGCATATAGGACTTTGTCATGTAAATTTTGACTACATTATAAAGATCAGTTCAACTAAGGCAATAAGGAATTTACCTAAGATTGTGAAACCTCATAATCCGGTATAAAAGGAATGTCAAATGGGAAAGAAAGTTAGAACAACTTTTAAAAGTATTTCTAAGAAATCCAATAATATTCTTGATTTAATTCATATTGACTTGTGTGGTCTGGCAAGAACAAGAAGTCTACAGGGAGATAGATATTTTATGCTAATTATTGATGATTATTCTAGAATGTGTTGGGTTACGTTTCTTAGAGAGAAATCAGATTCTTTTGGAATATTCAAGTTATACAAGGCAATGGTAGAGAATGAAACCAATAAGAAAATCAAATGTTTAAGATCTAATCAAGGAGGAGAATTTATATCTAAGGAATTTAATACATTATGTGAAGTGAATGGAATCAAAAGACAACTATCACCACCCTAGACACCTCAGCAGAATGAAATTATGGAAAGGAAGAACAAAACTATTTTGGAAGCAACTAGAAGCATGATATTGGAAGCAAATCTACCTCATGTGTACTGGAGAGAAGAATTAAATACAATGGTTTACACTTTCAACAGAGTTCACATAAAAGGTGAAACTAGTATGACCCCTTGTGAACTATGGTTTGGTAATACTCCTACTCTTAAATACTTCAAAATATTTGGAAGAAAATGCTATATTAGAAGAGATGAGTATGTTGGTAAATTTGATCCTAGAAGTGATGAATGAATATTTCTTTGTTATTCATCTAAGAGAAAGGCATATAGATGTTTTAATAAAATATTGCAAAACATCATTGAAAGTGCTAATGTGAAGATAGATGAACACTTTAGAGGAAATTAAAGGTCTATAGATTCTAAACCGGTAGTTGAGATGATCACAAATGAACCAATATAGATTGCACCGGTACAGAATGTGGATCCAGTCACACTGACATCATCAGAGAATTCCACAGTGACTGAAGAACAACACCATGTGAATAAACCCAGGTATGTAAGACTGAATCACTCAGAAAATCAGATAATTGGGAATAAGTATCAAGGTGTTATTACAAGAGGAAGACTAGAAAATGAAGAAGGATGCTTAATTTCTTAAATTGAACCAACATCTATTATTGAAGCATGTCAATATGAACATTGGATAAAAGTAATGGAAGATGAATTAGAACAAATTGAAAAGAACAATACATGGACATTAGTTCCCCGACCTAAAGACAAAAATGTAATTGGAACTAAATGGGTATTTAGAAATAAACTAAATGAAGATGGCAAGGTAATCAGGAACAAAGCAAGATTAGTTTGTAAAGGATATTCACAAAAAGAGGGAATTGATTATAGTGAAACATTTGCACCGATAGCTAGAATTGAGGTAGTTAGATTATTTCTTGCATTTGCAGCTCATAAGAACTATAAAGTATATCAGATGGATGTAAAATGTACATTTCTGAATGGTGATCTTGAAGAGGAAGTTTATAGTGAACAACCTGATGGATTTTCATTGAAAAATGATAAAGATATGGTTTGTAGATTAAGGAAAGCTTTGTATGGATTGAAGAAAGCTCCTAGAGCTTGGTATGCTAGATTGGACAAATATCTTTTGAAGCTTGGTTACACTAAAGGTAATGCTAACAACAACTTATATTACAAAGTGACTTATGATGACATCTTGGTTATTGAAGTTTTTGTTGATGATATCATTTTTGGAGGAGAAGATGGATTGTGTAAGGACATTGCTAACAAGATGCAAGAAGAATTTGAAATGTCTATGATTGGGGAGATAAAATTATTTTTAGGATTGCAGATTTCACAAACTGATAAAGATATATTCATATGTCAAAAAAAATACTTGAAGGAGCTACTGAAGAAATTTGGTATGGAAAACTCTAAACCGGTAAGTACTCCTATGACGACAACTGATAAATTGACATTCAAGGATGATTCAGCTCCTGTTAATCGAACAAGATACAAATCTATGATTGGAGGTTTATTGTATTTAACACAAACCAGACCTGATATAATGAATGCATTGTATTGTTTAAAGGTTTTGGAGTAATCCTAAAGAAAATAATGAATCAATAGTAAAAAGAATTTCTCGGTATCTACAAGGCACAACAAATCTTGGTTTATGGTATCCTAAAGATGAAAATTTTGATTTATGTGCACACACCGATGCAAATTGGGCAAGAGATGTAGATGATAGAAAGAGTACCACTGGAGGTACATTCTTTCTTGGTAGTAGATTGATTTCATGGATAAGAAAGAAGCAGAGTTGTACATCATTATCAACAACAGAATCAGAATATGTTGCAACAACAACTAGTTGTACTCAGGTATTATGGATAAAGAAAATGTTGAAAGACATAAAGGTAAAATGCAAAGAACCAATAATCATTTATTGTGATAATTTAGCAGCAATTGATATATCAAAGAATCTTGTATTTCACTTTAAGGCAAAGCATGTTTCTATCAAGTATAATAATCTGAAAGAGAATGTTGAAGCAAAAGAAGTAAGATTGGTTTATGTGAATACTAAAGAGCAGATTGCAGATATCTTTACAAATCCTTTGCCTAAGGAAACCTTTGAATATCTCAGAGAGCAGCTTGGGGTAATATCCTCACCGGCAGAGACTTAGATGATTGGAGATTGGCATCAAACTGACAGAAACTAACAGAGAAATCTTTTTTCTAGCTTTGATGGAGGAGAGCTACTTCTCAAGGGGAGTAGTTGGTTGTATGATTTGGTATTTCTTCTTAACTGCTTTGGCATTTGATGTCAAAGGGGGAGAGATATCTATGAAAAAACATTATTCATTGGGGGAGAGATATATATTCTTTGTATTTTGGTATTTGGTATTGATCTATTATAGAGATTGTTGGTTTTTGGTTTTTGGCATTTTTCTTTGGCACTTAGATGTTTTTCCATCTAGTGTTGCCATCAATGCCAAAGGGGGAGATTGTTGGTATTATGGTTGTGTTGCATAGGTTTTGTCATTGATGTCAACACTTATCCTTCTAGAGATCTAAATTGTTGATTTGGCACTATGGTTATATTGGTTTACTATTGAACCAACACATTGTGTTCACCGACAAGGTCAGTGACTTATGCACAGTCACCGATATATGCTCATCGACAGGTTATATGGTTCATCGACACTGATGATGACTTATTATCATCTAGAGATCACTTGATTATGTCAAAGACATGGTTTGGATACTTGGTTTACATGGTTTGGATACTTGATCTAATCAAGTTGACATATTTGTTGTTATCGATAGATAGGTCTAGGTTATGGACCGATATACGTTATCTATTCCAGATCAGCACAACACGTTATGGAGATAATTTATCGATTAGATATTCTTGTCAATGTATTGAGCTGACATGTTGTATCGCATCAAGACTTATTTTGTAATTGATTTGAATGTAATATTCTTAGTGAGCCGACCTTAGCATTTGGTCTTAGGTTTTGTATAAATGTAAGATATCATTTGTGGGATGAAGTGTGGAATTATGGTATGTTATGGTCATGGTATGTGCGAATATTGAAGATCATAAGAGTAGATCATAGAGAGAATCAAGAAGACATCATTTGAAGGTTAAAGGAAGGTTTGAAGGTGTTTATCAGAGCTTAAACCTGTACTGAATCTAGCATTGCAGATGCACTTTGAAGTAGTACATTATTCTAGGATTTAACCATCCTATTGTAGTCATTGTGACTCCCATTTGAGCAATGTTCTCTAGGCGGTTGGCATTTCTGCATGTGCAAACCCTATTTGTATACACATACTATCTGTAGTAGTATCATCTGATTATGGGTAAGGTTTCCCACCATGGTTTTTCCCCTTATAGGGTTTACATGTCAAAAATATCCATGTTAGACATTTTGGATGTTGTTTCTCTTTCTGTTTCATGCATTAAGCTTCACCGGTATTAATATTAATTGCTAATCTGTTAACCAGCATTAAGTTTGGTTTACTGGTATTAAGTATTAAGTTGAATTAATTTATAATTTTGTTGAAATTCATTGACAACTGATTCACCACCTCCCTCTCAGTTGTCCTTCTAGTTCCTAACAACATGAAATCCGATCACAGATTGACCTCGAGAAAGAAACAGCTGGATCATAAATGTGTCAATAGATTTCAAGGCTAGAAAATAGGGTTAGGTTTGCTACTTTTGGCAAGCATGTTTTGTATAAATAAAAAATACGCGATGATTTGTCCCCTCAAAGTAGGTGAATGATCCTAGGCAGATTGGATCGAATTGGATATAGTTTTCGTCGAAGGAGAAAAACCCTAACTTCCCTAAGTTTGAATTAGTTTTTGGCGGGAAGCCTCAAGTTTAAAGATGTTGACCTGAGCCGGATATGAAATGATGCTAGAGAGTGAAAGTGAGTGAGAAAATTTTGTTTGAGTGAGAAAATAAAAAAATCTGAAGTGTCTGTGTACCAGTGATAAGGAACAAGAAAAATAGTGTAAAGAACAAATTGACATAGTAAGTGAAGAACATAGAGATGTCAAAACCGACAAAAACAAAACCTAGAAAAGTGTGGTCAAGTGTGAATTAAATCCAGTAGTCAAAGGGAGAGAAGTTTTAGCAATGTAAGAATGTGCATAAAGGCATTGTTGTAGGATGTGTAGAGTTTTCACAGACTGGCAATATTGAAACCAGTAGTGCAAAGTATTGAAGGGTTGCAAAATTTCATTTGCAATAGGAAATTTATCTATGTATTTGAATCTTCATATTGTTTTCACTAAATAGCTTATTAGTGTAGGGGTTGTAGCTCCTTTAGGTTGCTTCCTATAAATTGATCAGGGGTTGGTGGTCCTTTGAGTCGGCGCTCATAAATCAGGGGTTGATGCTCCTTGGGTTGGTGCCATAAAATTGCAATTAGATCTTTTGAATTGTGAGGTTGGATTGGAGCAGAAGATATCCAATAGCTATTCTCACCGAGGTTTTTCCCACATTGGGTTTTCCTCGTATATCTAGTGTTATGTGATGCATTATTGTGTATGTGTTATATTTATTTTATAAAAACTCATTTTTTTAATTAATTATCATAGAAACTATTAAGGATAGTTCACAAAGCTCATTTTTGCTCATTCAAGCATCCACATTACAAACTTATTACAAATACCAGCTCCTTTCGAGAAAAATTATTACAAATACTAGCTCCTTTCGAGCACAAATACAAGCTCCTTTTGAGCACCAAAATAGAAACAAAAATTGGAAGACCAAGGGTCACAACATAGAAATCCACTTTAAATAATGTGAGAAATACAACCAATGAAAGACCAAGAGTCACAACTTAGAATTCCACAAAGATGTCCCTCATGGGAGTTGAGCTTGGGTCTCCACATTGAGAATATGCTTTAACCAACCAAGCTCAACCCCGTAGACTTATAGAAAATCCTTTTACACACTTAGTTTGCATTATTTGGTTAACTGGTCAACACTCTATTTGTTTTATATTATACCAGTAGATCCCTAATTAGGAAAGAAGTGTTTAAATCATAGACTCACCCCCCTCTCAGTGATCCATTATGTCTAAGACTATGGTGATCGGTTACAGGGTTTATCATTCAAGCCGAACAAACAGTATTCCTGGAGCTACGATTCACACAACTTACCGGATGTTAAAAGATAATGCAGAATATGATCTTCTGAAGCCTTGAGAACCCAATTGATATTAAATCTAAAATCTATTAAGAAGGATAAAAGGCAGAAATTTAAATTTGGGCAGCTGATCATAGGTTTGTTTTTCTACTTTCATAACTCCTTTCTTGGTATCAGTGATATACAATGGTCAAAAGATACACCGGCAATGTTGCAAATCAAGAAAAACATCATGATGATCGGTAATGAATTTGATAAGGTCATGTAGGGATACTTTAAATATTTTTAGAAGAAGATGCATGAAAGAGAAAGAATACTAGAACAGGTTGTTAAAAGGTATGAGGATACTATCTATTTCATGGTAAATACTAACACTTGTTAGATGGAGGCAATTGACCCTAGGACATCATGGGTGATGTCGATGGGTTATGAAGTTGAAGCAAATCATTTGGTTTCCTAAGCTAATCATTTGTTATCACAACTGATAGATTCCAATGCTACAAGGTTTGGGACTTATAAGGAGAAATCACTAGAAGTTCATTTTGAGCCTGCCAAACCGATCATTGCTAAGAAGGTAAGAAAAGAGGTGTAATAATTTGTTGTTTCACAAGGATTTACTAAAGAGGCGATTGCTGAGGCTAGAGCTAAATTTGAAGAAAAGAAGGCTATTGAATCATCTAGTGACCCAGCTAGTACCAGTACTGGTAGACAAGAAAGAAGCAAAACTACTAAGGAGAAACCTTCTAAAATTAAATTCAAGAGACAGGGGAAATAAATCAAGGCCCCTGTAGCTAAAGAACTGGTAGTCAATGGTAAGAGGAAGAAAGAGAAAGAAAAAAGAACTATAGATGAAGAGGAAACAAATCTGAAGGTGAGAAGAAAGCACTTCGAGCCAGTGGAAAGACGTCTAAGGTTGTTGGAGCTTCTACTATGAAATCAATTAAGAAACCAATAACTAAACTTACTCTCTTTGAAGATATATTGTATCACATTAAGAAGTATGGTATTATGGTTAATGTAAATAAACTTTATGATAAGTTTGTCAAGATGAACAAATGCAATTGTTTTGTCAATAAATAAGTTCAGTAAATCTCCGATTGAGTTGCAAGGGCTAAATTCGAAACTCTTTGTATAATAAATTAGAAGCAAGATGCTAGACAACAATAAAACAAGATAGGGAAATAATTGAATTTGTTCATGTAAGTTTACAACTAGAAGCCTCAAAGGAGGAGTTGCAAAATATTCTTTTGAATTCAAAATCATGTTTTAGATCAAAGAAAACGCTTACAAGACTTATTGTTCAACAATCCCAGTTGGTACAAGATGAGATAGAATAAATTTTGAAGAATTTTTTAGGACTTATTCCTAAAGAAGAGGAACCAAAGATATTAAAGGGAGAAGATATCCTTGACAATGTGAATCTTGATGAAATCATACTAGATGAGATTATTTTTTATACAAGCAATAAGGTAGATCCAATCATTATTCTTGATGAAGATAATGTATTATTGAGAGATACAACAACTAGTATAGGTGAAGAGAGTAAAGAAGCAGAAAACAAAGATGAAGAAATGATAGATCAATCAATGAACGAGCAAACAAAAAATGCATAGTTTACTGAGCAACCGAACAAGACTGAAACACAAGAGTCATCGGTGAACACACAAATAGATGATGTGTAGACCAATGCACCACTAGTAAAGGATAATTAAAAGGAAAAGGAGAAGATTGAAGAGAAAGAAGAAGAGAAGAAAGAAGAAGAAAAGGTAAAACTAGAGGTACATGAGCAAAAAGTGATACCCCGGTCACTCTCATCTAAGAAAATTGTTGATTATGATGATGAGGAGGATGAAACTGTTAGCATATAATGACCCATAAGCATGGATATGCTAATTCCAACTAAGCTAATGGATATTGCATCTTCTATGCAATCTAGAGCACAAAAGAAAATAATGAACGCTCAGAGAAAAGAAGCACAAACTATTCAAAGTATTGTTGAAATTTTGTCTAGTATATTATCGGGGATTGATATAAACAGTCTTCCTACATTGATTGACAAACTAGAGAAACTTGTCACAGTTGCAGGTGAGCAGATCACGAGCTTGAAAGAAGCCACAATCAAGAATATTGAGAAGGAATATGAGAAGAGAAGGATTACAATTTTGATCAAGGAAATTGACAGGAACAAGGTTGGTCTTAGTGATAATATGGAAGAGATAAAAGATGCACTAAAGACTGGAGGTAAAGTACTATCTACAATTTGTAACTTTTAATTTTTTCTTGATGATATAGAGAAGAAGATCAAGGCTGAGGAACAAGCAATAAAGGTTATGAGTGAATCATTTGATCCCTTAAATGATTCAGCTACAATTTTTGGTTATTCTATGGTAAGTGTACCATTGGGACTCATTAAAATTGAGTCAATATTAGAGGCCCATTTCAAAAAATTTCCTCTGCATGTCAGAAAAGTACCTAAATGAGTCAGTTTGAATGGCCTAGTTGGAGAGGGGGTAAAGTGGAGCCAGTTGATTTTCAAGGGGTAAGGCTTGGAAAACTTGTTACACACCTTTCATTTGGCCTATTTAGTGATGTGCAACTTTCAAAATTCAGTTCGGATAAGTTTGTAAGGTACCCATTTCAAGGCATGAGCTGAAAGTGCATTTTAGGCACAAATGCAGATTTTATTGAGTAGCCTAGTTTGAGTGTTTGTATCTTTTGTCCAATTGGTTGTCATGGGGAAATTAAAAATGGATTCAATTGTATGCATAAATTTGAATTATCTTGCAAAATTTCAAGTTCTAACGAATCCATTTGCTCGGTTTTTGAAGATCAATCCGTTTGCAGTTTGTGTGTTTTGGCAAGTCCCTGTTTCGACAGCTAGTCGGAGCCCTGTTTTGCACAAGTGTAAAAGTTACCTTAGTGAGTGTCATGCCAAAATGTTTTTTCCAGGTTAATTCTGGTATAAATGAAAAGCTATTTTTTAAATTTAAAGCCTCTGCCAATCCGTTTGATTGGTTTTCAAAAGGGTTCATTTAGCCATCGTTTTTAGTGATCTGTACTTTCAGTGCTATATCAGTTAAAGTAGCCATTTTCATGAGTGCACCATTTGCATCCTATCAGTCTTGTGATCAAACTGAGAATTCTAAGTTTTAATATGTACTTCAAGGTACCTATGTTTCAAATTTGAGTGCCTACAGAGGTCATTTGATATTTTTGAGAAGGGCATCATGTGTTGCCAGAACATTGACTTCACCAGGTCCGTAGTGTCGACAAAGCAAGTTTGTCATTTTCGCCTATTAATATTTCTTTGCTCGGGACTCTTCTTGAGAAACCATTTGGTAGTGTTCATGCTTGTATATCAGAGTACACGCCTGTAAATTTGCGAGGTCCAGAAAGGTGTTTTGACCGGCTTGAAAAATACGTCTTCGCAATTAAATGCGAAAATGTGGTGCAAGTGCCTGAAAGTTATAAAATGCAGATTAATGATCCGAAAATGACGCTGATTGTTTCCAAAGGTATGTTTGAGGTCCGTGAGTCATTTCAGAGGTCAATTGCACGAAAACGAGATTTTTTTTAGTCGGACCCACTTTGGGGCCCGACCTGGCTCATGCCTATGCAGTGTTATTTTATTGGCGACTTGGCCCTATGAGCATTTCTAGAGTAATGTTGACATCCATAGTTGGAGTTGAATACTTGTATGTTTCCCACCAGAGGATAGCACAAAATGAAAATGCCTCTTGTGGTCAAAACAACCAAGGCATTTTGCATGCCAAATGTGAGCAAACACCTAATGAAGAAATTGAAATTTCCAAAGGAATTATAATAAGCGAAGCATCAAGTTCAACCTCCTTAGATGAAAATTGGGAGGCCGTAGTTGATCAATCTCTGATGCAATCAAGTTCTTCACAAATCATTGTGGAGCAAGGAAGGGGAGCTTTTCACTTATGGACAATGTTCTCTTTATAGTGATGGAACAAGTAAATGCCAACACAAGACTTCACTGGATGTGGTGTTTAAAGGAGCTTGCAGAGGAGTCAAAGCAAATATAAATAAACTGTAGTAGCTTCCTCCCTCACGTGCCCCCACAAGACTTCACTGGACGTGGTGTTTGAAATGGATGCATGAGACTCCAGGCTTCTACATGGTATGGAAGTGCACTCCAACAATATATCCCTCTGCATGGCATGGAAATGAAGTGCAAAAATCCAAGCTAATGCAATTATCATATAAACATTAATCTTCATCCTTTACGTCGTGGTTGGGGGATGGGTTTTATGCAGTATGCACATCAAATTAAAACCTTGGCAGTCCCCTTTGCATGGATTTTTTTGGAGAGTTAAAGCAAATGCCAATGTCCCCTACGTGGTGGATAGGGAACAATAGGCAATGTGGAGTTTGGAAGGCAGGTTGAAAACTTAAGCAAGTGCTAGCATCGTATCCTCCTCCCTCTGCGTGGCTCTTCAACATTTAGAATCTTCAACAAAACCTTTGGTAGTGGTCCTTCCCTCTCCTTGCGTGGTGAGTATAAGAAAGGTTCAAACAAAGATTTTAATGAAGACACCATGTGTTTTGGCTGGCTTGTTGAAAAGGCATGGCAATTTTCAGAATGCACGTTACTAAGTCAAAATGTCACCCTATGTAATAGCTGGGAAGGCATTTGTTGTTTAATAAAGACCTTCAACAAACTACATTTGGTAGGCATAGTGCCAATTGCATTGCCATCATCATCTTTTCATTCTGCGTGAATGATGGAGAGGGCAGCATTGAAATCTTGAATTAAGTGCAAACATTTGAAATCAATCCCTCTTCTCACGTATGGCATGGGCCACGATTTAGCTTCTCTTATGTAAATCAATTTCTTCATCCTGTGGGGTCTCTCCTTGTTCTCCCTCTGCATGGAATATGAAACAAATAACAGAGTCACGTGGTGTGTTGAGCAGGACATCATCGAACCCCCAAGCAATGCATTTGGCAGTTGCTGAGAAAACCTTCAAAACGTGCAATTCCAAGCATAGAGCCTTAATCCCACATTGGCTGGGAGATGTCCATTTTTGATATCTATAACTAAATGTCCACCCAAGTATAATGTCAAAGCCTCAAGGCTTTTGACGGACGGTACTCGTTGGGCGCCCAAGGAGGACCCCACGCGCATGGGTGCGCATCCCAAGGAAACCAGGAAGTGAGAGATGGCGACAGGTGGACCCCACATAGGCACGCTTCTTGAGGCAGACAAGCAATATTTTGTAGAGAAAGGCCGACTTAACCAATGAGCAGGTTTCGAAAGGATTGATGAATGGCATGACTTTGCGAAGGCAAGATGCATGAAGGATAAGGGCTGCGAAATGGTGAAAAGCCCAGGGCAAAAATGCAGGAGTTAAAGATCGTGCAAGTCCGAGATGATCGATGGTGCACGTGGTTTCGTGAGGCGAAGTTGCACGCTGATTACCATGTGCGAAATGGTGAAAGCCAGGTAGCGCACAGGTGGCAGGTCTAGTCAGAGGTCCAGCATGCAGGTCCCGTCCCAATGGTGCCTAGGTGGTGATGATGTGGTGTAGAGGTTGCACTGAGGTGGCTGACAAGCAAAGTGTGCACGTGGCGGTGATGAGATGTCATTCGAGGTGGCGCCCAGTGGATCCCATTGACCAATCAGGTACCAACACATGGCAGGGCATCAAAGCACAAAAGAGCCAAAAATCAAAATTAAAATCAGTTTATTATATAGTGCAGACTATATAAAAAAAATGAAAAATTTAAATGATGTGCAGACATGAGGAATTAATTCACTCAGGGCTCAATGTTTGGCCAAAATATGAAGTATTATATGTTTCTGGAAAGCTCTCAGAGTGAGGAATCCAATTATGTAGTCAATTTTGACAAAGATCAGATATTTTGAGAGTAGTTTGGATGGGAATGAAATTCAATTAGAAAGAGGGACACTTGGCTTGTTCTGATGAAACCTAATTTGTTCCCTCTTCCTTCTTATTCTAATTTTCTTCTCATTTGTAAGGGTTCCAGAAATTTGAAAAAATGCTCTAGATTTGATGGCTTCCATTTCTGAGTAATAGAGTTCTTTCTTGCTGTAGATGTTTTGTTGCAGGTTCTTGTGTATGTAAGGCATACACAAATTCACATAGAATTCCTCTCTAGATGTATTTCTTGTTGTTACAAATTGAAGGCCTTAAGGAGGTTTGAAGTTTGTCAATTTCAAGGAGGTTGTAGTAATTGTTGCAAGTATTCTTCAAGGAGGAATTTAAATTCTATAATACATCATAGATAATGGGATATACATTTTTGCAGATTTGATGGTTTTGTGAATGAGCTGGGTAATGCATTTTTGTAAGACATTAATGCAGGGATATTAATAATGAAGATGGGTTTGCAGTATATGCTATCATTTACAGTTTGATATATGACTCTGTTTCCCTTAGATAAGGCACTGGTCTCACAAGTTTTGGGGATGTTCTCAAAGCAATATACAAATTAAAAGATAAATCTATTTCCCTTTATGTTTAGGGGTTTGTGTTCCATTCTTTCCAAGCTCTATTTCATCTTATTGTTTGTATAGATCTAGCCAATCTGTAGTGTTTCCTAACCTGTTGAGCTTGTGAAATGATCTATCTGCTTATAGTTGATGCAATTGTGTGTTTGTAATTGTTGTATTCAAAGCATCAAAGGGTGTCCCCCCCAGGTCTAGCAGAACCTGAAGTGCAGGAGGATGAATTAGGGTCCTATGTTATGTTGTCCAAGCCCTGATGTGTTTTGTAGACTGAAATTAGCCATTTCATAGAAGGATTGCAGACATTCTTGGGTTATCACTTTTGGTGAACAACAAAAAATGGTGACTCAACTGGGGAATTAATGGATTTGAATATTTGATTGATGAGGTCAGAAGTTGAATGTATCCTTCGTTCTATCAATTTCATATCCAGCCAGTCTGTCCATTGTGTATGCACAGAGTGTGAAAGTGATTTTATGAGTTAGAAAGTGTTCCTTATTCTGGATCTACAAGTATCCATGAGTTTCATGTCATATTTGATGAAAGAGTAACAATAAGTTTATTGTTGAAAGTTGTAAGAAGTTCTTGCGGCTGTATGCAAACTTTTCCCCAATTCCTTATTGGGTGGCGACTCTGTGGTTCAGACCAGTGTTAAATAGCCTAGAAGAGTGTTTATTGCAGCAAGATTGAAAGTAAACAGAGAATTAATTAAGTGTTGAATGGTATCCTGCTATTTAAAATGTCCTCTATGCAAGAGGTGGCGACTCTGAGGTAAAAGATAGTGCTAAAATGTGAAGTAAATCTTCAGATCCACAATTTTTACAACTGCAAATATCCAAGTCTTTTTTAGATGTTTCAAATGCAAAGATGTTTGTTCTGAAATTTTGAATGTGTAATGTTGTTTTCCCATTTAGTGAACAACACTAGTCTAGAGGGAAAGAGGAATCACAAAAAATTAATTTGCATATCTGTGTTGTTAAAATATCCAGTGTATATTATCTTCAATTATATGCAAATTTGGAGAGCTTTGTGTCAAGCAATGTTGTGAAATAGTTTCAGTATAAGGATACGTGCTTGAAGTTTTTATCCAAAGTTATATAATCATTTGTGGGAGTAGGAAGAAATGTGTAGTGAAGTTTTTCACCCCCAATCTTATCCACATATGGCCATGCCTAGTGAAATGTCACAACCATGTAATAGAAAGAGTTTCAGTATGAATTATTATGCTGCTCTAAACTTTGAAGGTATTATGGGTTACCCAAATCCCATACCCACAGAAATTAGAAAGTATTTGCCAATTTTTAGTGGGAAGAAATCAGAATCAGCATGTCAACATGTTAAAAGATTTTTAGATTTGATAGGAGACTTTGAAATTTTCCAGGAAGATGTATGCATGAAGTTGTTTGTTCATTCATTGAAAGAGGATGCAAGGGATTAGTTCTCTTTTTTGCCAGTAGATTGTATTTCCTCATGGGAAGAATTAGTTTCTGATTTCATAGACCAATTTGATGAAAAGATGAGTGATTGTGATTTGCTGAAAGAATTCACTTATATACAAATCAGGGAAGATGAATTGGTACCAACATTTAATATCAGGTTTTCACAAGCATTGTCTAAGATTTCCAGAAGGTATAAGTTTGAAGATAAAGTATGTTTGGATGTTTATAAGAGTGCTTTTAGTAAGAAGATGGGTTTCCTATTGAGAAACAAAGAACCTAAGACTTTGTTCACAATTAGGGACATTGAAAATAATTTGAAATTTGGGATAGCCAAGAGATTTATGTCTGTTGTTGTTCTGTGCCAAAGCACCTTCAATGGTGAAATACCATGTGAGACTCAGCAAATCATTCTGTGTCTAGGTGCATCAAGCTCTGCAATTCTGAAAAGTTTTGTTGATGCATGTGTTTTAGATTTAAATGAGAGTCAAGAACCTTTGCTGTTAATGCCGGTTGTCTCTCACCGTAATGATGGAATGATCAATGGGAAGTGTTGTGAAAATGTTGATACAGAGATAGATATATACAAGGGGTATGTACCATTTGACTTGTATGCCAGTTATGCTGATTATGTGGCTACCAATTACCAAGTGAATCATGCATTTCTCCAGGATAATATTAATGCAAATAACGATGGTGATGACCATCAATCTTTACATGCTGCTAATGTATTTGATGTTGAAATACCAAATACAGAGGGATTACTAAGTGTTGTTGTTTGTGCAAGTGAAAGTGTGCAATATGATGAAAATCATAATTATTTAGTGCAAACAATAGTTGATCCTCACTTAAACATTGATAATGTCAATTGTGTTGAGGATGAAGTTTCAGATTTCACTTCTTCTAATCATGTTGATAATCTTTCTATTTTGAAAGTTATGCACAAAGTTAATTCAAAAATTTTCAAGGGTGCACATGATGGCAATGAAAATATAGCACACACAGATGGACAAATTTATACGGAATCTCACATGGAATAGCAAGGTGCAATGCAAGTCTAGAAGATTGCAAAACTTAGGAAAGCTCTTGAGGTTGTGGACAAGAAGGTTCAAATGTTGGAGAACCTTCAAGTTGTTAATGAAGACCTTCTGCAATATGGTGAAGAGGATTCTCCAAAAAAGGACTATGAACTGAATGCTTGTACACTTGATGAACAACATGCTGATCTAATAGATGGCTTTATGACAGAAAATTTTAGTGAATGTGCTGAAAGTTCACCTGATGAAGTAAATGGCAGTGATGTTCATTTTCATTCTTTGGCTGATGACGAGTGTTCTATTGGTGAAGAAGATCAGTTGTGGCAAGATAAGTATGATTATCTTGATTTTCAGAGTGATGGTCAAAGGATGAAATCTTATGGATGTGAAACATGGAACACTGAGGATTGTTCCAGCCAAGTTTCATTTTCTTCTTTGTCTGATGAAGATGATTATGATGATAATGTGGATGGTATCTTTAGCAATTTTACTAATGTTCTATTCAATGCTGATATAGATATAGACCAATCACTTCAGTGTCATAATGTTCATAAGGGGATTCTTCATTTTGTTTCTAACCCTTTGTATGAAGAAATAACTGATCAGCCAGATGTTGTAAATGATGAACCAGTCCATAATACTGATGAAATTCCAAACAGCAATAGCATGGGTTGTAAAAATTTATTTCATGATGAAGACAAGAGGCATGGGTTGTGTGGTGATTACTTAAAACCACAAATGAAAGTGTTTTAGGTGGATGTAAGCCTGAAAGGGAAAGAGTTAGCTGAGGGTTTGCTTCAGCTAGAGGTATGTGTTAGCAAATGAATTTGTCACTATGCTTTCTTTACCAATTTGCCCAATGGACAACAACAAAACATTGCAACATTGGATAAACCATCATAGAGAAGGATGATTTTTCTCTGCTTTCAAAGAGGAGCAGCTCCCTCAAATGTTAATTTTATATTTCAAAATAATCCCTCCTTTCGAAGAAATAAATAATTGTGACCAGAATAAAATATGAACATTTATTAATAGCACAAAGTCTATTAATAATTTTGGTATAATTAATATGGAAAATGAAATAAATGCTTGTACAAAGAAACAAATAAATGAATATTTAGAGCACACAGTCTTTCAATATCCATAAAATCCTCCAATGAATAATTGCAAATATTGATAAAACATAGTTTATCAATATTTCTCCAAATCGGTGATACAAAGGCCACTCTCTTTGATCAACACAAAGACTTTCAAAGATAAATTCATGGGAGAAAGCAATTATTCTTTTATCAAGCTTGTATTTCAACTATGAGTAAAAACAATAAACTTTGGTTACAAACCTCCTTTTTTTTCCGTAGAGGAGAGAATCCCTCAACAATAAAAATAATCCCCTTTTAAAGAATTCATCCATAACTAAAGTAGTTGGGTAACTACCCGTAACTTCCCTTTTACCCAACTTTCTTTTTCAACAATTTTTCCTCCCAATTTTGATTTACCCACTTACATTTCTTTTTCACTTTCATTAAGATTTCTACATATTTATGTACAATAATTCTCCACATTACAATAAAAATTAATTCTTGAAAGAATTAATTTACATGAAAGGTAAAAATCTTTGACTGAATTTCACCTAATTTTCACTTGACATAATTTGATATTTAACTATTTTGCACAATATGATAATATTTAATTCTTAAAGAATTAAATATTAGTACAAAATAATTTATTAAACCCTTATTAAATGAAAGTATTAAAAATTTATGTCCATTTTTCATAATTAGCCAGTGAAAGGGCTACCTAAGATTTTTTTAAAAAAATCATAAGGTAACAGTATGCATTCTTTTCCATGAATGGGATGTTGAGAATGCAGAGGTTTTCAGTTTGATAAGCAAGGATAACATGAGGTGTGATCAGCATAGTGAAGTATCACATCCGGATTGTAATGTTCATGTTCCTTGTTTGCATCAGTTGATTAGTAATCCCCCTCATTCTATGAATTTAAATGATAACAAGGTGAGTGCTGATAGGAATTGCAATGTTGAAAATGAGTGTTTTATTTTTCAAGTTCAGCATGATGATGCCCTAGCAAATGATAGAGTTGAGTGGGACAGTGAAAGGTATGGCAGCTTGTGGGACTACCTCTATGGTGAGTTGTCTCATGTTTTTACTTGTGTTGGAGTAGTGTGTGATTGCAAAGTTCAGAATCAGATTAGAGGTATGCACACCAGCTGTTACAAAAATGAGACAAAAGAGGTTGGTTATAATGATTATGCTCAGTTGTTACTGGAAGGTGCCTTTGTTTGGATCATGCTATCAAGTGATGAAAATCAGATTTTTGATGGAGGTAAACATTAAAATTGTTTGGAGCAGCTTATGATCAGTTGTGTGTATGTTTGTATCTCTTGTATAGTTGCTTTGCTTCAGTTGTGTAGTTTTCAATAAAGTGCCCTGCTGTTTGGCTAAAATAAGGAGCCCTCAGTTTTTAAGAAAAGAGAAAAAGTGATCCATTTTTTGGGTGGTCTACTCTACCATAGATTCTATGTTCTTGTGTTGATCTTGCAATCAACCATCCCCAGTTAGAGCCACTATTGGGACTCATTAAAATTGAGTCAAGATTAGAGGCCCATTTCAAAAAAAATTCTCTGCATGTCAGAAAAGTACCTAAACGAATCAGTTTGAATGGCCTAGTTGGAGAGGGGGTAAAGTGGAGCCAGTTGATTTTCAAGGGGTAAGGCTTGGGAAACTTGTTACACACCTTTCATTTGGCCTATGCAATGATGTGCAAATTTCAGAATTCAGTTCGGATAAGTTTGTGAGGTACCCATTTAAAGGGGTGAGCTGAAAGTGCATTTTAGGCACA
Organism: Cryptomeria japonica; assembly: GCF_030272615.1. Taxonomy (NCBI): domain Eukaryota; kingdom Viridiplantae; phylum Streptophyta; class Pinopsida; order Cupressales; family Cupressaceae; genus Cryptomeria; species Cryptomeria japonica. The sequence goes on from NC_081406.1 coordinate 234,921,812, forward strand.
AATGCATATTTTATTGAGTAGCCTACTTTGAGTGTTTGTATCTTTTGCCCTGTTGGTCGTCATGGATAAATTCAAAATGCATTCAATTGTATGCATAGATTTGAATTATATTGCAAAATTTTAAGTTCTAATGAATCCATCTGCTCAGTTTTTGAAGATCAATCCATTTGCAGTTTGTGTGTTTTGGCAAGTCCTTGTTTCGACAGCTAGTCGGAGCCCTGTTTTGCACAAGTGTAAAAGTTGCCTCAGTGAGTGTCATGCCAAAATGTTTCTTACGAGTTAATGCTGGTATAAATGAAAATCTATGTTTTAAATTTCAAGCCTCTGCCAATCTATTTGATCGGTTTTCAAAAGGGTTCATTTAGCCATCGTTTTCAGTGATCCATACTTTCAGTGCTATATCAGTTAAAGTAGCCATTTTCATGAGCGCGCCATTTACATCCTATCAGTCTTGTGATCAAACTGAGAATTCTAAGTTTTAATATGTACTTCAAGGTACCTATTTTTCAAATTTGAGGGCCTACGGAGGTCATTTGATATTTTTGAGAAGGGCATCATGTGTTGCCAGAACATTCACTTCATCAGGTCCGCAGTGTCAACAAAGCCAGTTTGTCATTTTCGCCAATTAATATTTCTTCGCTCGGGACTCGTCTTGAGAAACCGTTTGGTAGTGTTCATGCTTATATGATAGAGTACACGCTTGTAAATTTGCGAGGTCCAGAAAGATGTTTTGACTGGCTTGAAAAATGTGCCGCAAGTGCCTGAAAGTTGTAAAATGCGGATTAATGATCTGAAAATGATGCCGATTGTTTCCAAAGGTATGTTTGAGGTCCTTGAGTCATTTCAGAGGTCAGTTGTATGAAAATGAAATTTTTTTTAGTCGGACCCACTTTGGGGCCCGACATGGTTCATGCATGTGCATTGTTATTTTATTGGCGACTTGGCCCTATGAGCATTTCTAGAGTAATTTTGACATCCATAGTTGGAGTTTAATACTTGTATGTTTCCCACCAGAGGATAGCGCAAAATGAAAATGCCTCTTGTGGTCAAAACAACCAAGGCATTTTGCATGCCAGATGTGAGCAAACACCTAATGAAGAAATTGAAATTTCCAAAGGAATTACAATAAGCAAAGCATCAAGTTCAACCTCCTTAGAGGATGATTGGGAGGCCGTAGTTGATCAGTCTCTAATGCAATTAAGTTCTTCACAAATCATTGTGGAGCAAGGAAGGGGAGCTTTTCACATATGGACAACATTCTCTTTATAGTGATGGAACAAGTAAATGCCAACACAAGACTTCATTGGACGTGGTGTTTAAAGGATCCTACAGTGGAGTCAAAGAAAATGTAAATAAACTGCAGTCGCTTCCTCCCCCACGTGCCCCCACAAGACTTCACTGGACGTGGTGTTTGAAATGGATGCAGGAGACTCCAGGCTTCTACGTGGTATGGAAGTGCACTCTAGCAATATATCCCTCTGTGTGGCATGGAAATGAAGTGCAAAAATCCAAGCTAATGCAATTATCATTTAAACAGTAATCTTCATCCTTTACGTGGTGGTTGGGGGATGGGTTTTATGAAGTATGCACGTCAAATTAAAACCTTGGCAGTCCCGTTTGCGTGGAGTTTTTTGGAGAGTTAAAGCAAATGTCAATGTCCCCTGCATGGTGGATAGGGAACAACAGGCAATGTGGAGTTTGAAAGGCAGGTTGAAAACTTAAGCAAGTGCCAGCATCCTATCCTCCTCCCTTTGTGTGGTTCTTCAGCATTTAGAATTTTCAACAAATCCTTTGGTAGTGGTCCTTCCCTCTCCTGGCATGGTGAGTATAAGCAAGATTCAAACAAAGATTTTAATGAAGACACCATGTGTTTTGGTTGGCCTGTTGAAAAGGCATGGCAATTTTCAGAATGCACATTGCCAAGTCAAAATGTCACCCTATGTAACAGCTGGGAAGGCATTTGTTGTTTAATAAAGACCTTCAGCAAACTACATTTGGTAGGCATAGTGCCAATTGCATTGCCATTATCATCTTTTCCTTCTGCGTGAATGATGGAGAGGGCAGCATTGAAATCCTGAATTAAGTGCAAACATTTGAAATCAATCTCCCTTCTCACATATGGCATGGGCCACGATTTAGCTTCTCTTATGTAAATCGATTTCTTCATCCTGTGGGGTCTCTCCTTGTTCTCCCTCTGCGTGGAATATGAAACAAATAACAAAGTCACATGGTGTGTTGAGCAGGACATCATTGAACCCCCAAGCAATGCATTTGGCAGTTGTAGAGAAAACCTTCAAAACGTGCAATTCCAGGCATAGAGCCTTAATCCCACATTGACTGGGAGATGTTGATTTTTGATATTTATAACTAAATGTCCACCCAAGTATAATGTCAAAGCCTCAAGGCTTTTGACAGATGGTGCCCATTGGGTGCCCAAGGAGGACCACATGCGTGTGGGCGTGTATCCCAAGGTGACCAGGAGGTGACAGATGGCGGCATGTGGACCCCACGCAAGCATGCTTCCCAAGGCAGACAGGCAAAAATTTGCAGAGAAAGGCCGACTTAACCAGCGAGCAAGTTCCAAAAGGATCGACGAATGGTGTGACTTCATGAAGGCAAGATGCACAAAGGATAAGGGTTGTGAAATGGTGAAAAGTGGTGTAGGAGCACCCTTCTAAGGTCTTCCTCCATGTGACTTTTGTTGGAATTTTGCTTCTTGCAAAAGCCATGTAAATGTAATAAGACCCAAGAGCTCATTGGTCTTGTTTAGATCCTAGTTTAGGTCCTAGGTTCACAAGTCTAGGTTGATTTTTCTTGTGGAGTAGAGGGTATGTGTACCTTTGACGAGTTTGGGGTCCTTTTGGCATGGTTGTGTCCATAGGATAGCCCAAGGTAGGCCTAAAAGTCAAGAAAACCAACATTGTGAAAGTTGCTCAAAAGTTGTAAGAAGTTGCATGACAACTTTTCCACCAAATAGGTCATAAACTTAGCTTGGTGTTGGGAACCCTAACCATGACACATAAACTAAGGCAGAGACACTATAAATTGTTGCAAACCCTAAAATGAGGGGTTGGAGATCAGATTGTATGGCCCAAGAGAAAAGACCTTGACTGTGACTGTGTTTTTGTTGCCAGTCTGCACAAGTGGAGCATTAACAGGTTGATAATGGATTGTTTTGCAAACTAAATGGTGTTGAGAGTCTTGCATTGTGTTTATACTTTCATTTTGAGCACTTAGGTTAGGTTCTTGTGTAGGTTTTTGTGTGTTTTGTAATTATTTTGTGAAGTTACTCTTTCATTGTCTAGTTTTGGACTATTTTGTGTAATGGATTGATAACTCCTATCCCCATTGTGGAAACACCATGAAACCATGGGGAATAGGATTGAAGACCTTGTACAGTATCCCAGAGCAAGAAGGGCCCCTGAAGATGTAGGAAAGCTTTTCAAAGACCCACTCCTAGGCGAGACTAGACTGTGCCTAGCTAGGAAGGGTTGAGGTTGCAGAGGTCCATGAGAGCAAGGTAGGACAAGGAAGGAGGAACCCTTTGGAGGAGTTGTAGAGGGGTGTGTGGAACACCATTGGTGAGAAGGAGGAGCTTCCACCAATCCAGATAAGGTGGTAAAGATAGCAAACCATCACTGTGACCCTGGCAGGACTTAAAACCCTCATAAAAACCCTCAAAAACCCCAAAATTCACCTAGGGCAGTGTACGGACACTAGGAGGCCCAAAAATAGGAAAATATTTGAGCCCTTGCCAAATGATTAGTAGTCCCTTTGGGAAGTTTCACAAGTTTGTGCATCATTTGCAAGAGGGAGCCCTAAAAGTCCCGAATGGAGGCCTAATTGGGCACATTCCTTGTAGCCCTATTTTGTAGGAAAGAAGCAAAATAGTGAGATCGGTAACAAAATGGAAGGTTAAAACCTCTTGGGGGCACATGAATGGATGGAAAACCATGTCAAAGACCTATCCTATCCTTGCTAGGACCTAAGAAGGTGTAGGAGGAGCTAAACCCTTATTAGCCTATGTGGGGGTTTTTGATGCTTGTGAGTAGGTGTGACCTTAGGAGAAGTATCATAGGTTGTTGGTGGGTGGATTGGGAAAGGTCAAGGGATTCCATAGGCAAGGGAAGTCCTAGAGACCCTAGGGTGTGGTTGGAACACCTGGCGATCCAAGGAGAGGATCAAGGAGCATAGACTAGGCTAGTCTATCCCATTCCCATTCCCATCAGATTGGTATCAAAGCAAGTTAAAGATTTGGTGGACTGTGCATGTCTCTATATTCTGGTGAATCAGTAGGGGAGAACATAATGGTCACTAATGTAGAGCTGGCTAGGGAGGTAGAAGAGCAAAAGGAGAAAAATAGACTCCTTGAAGATGCTATGAGTGAGATAAGGAACAAGCTGCAAGAAGTGGTTGATCAGAGAGCACAAGAACTCTGGGGTGCGGAAACTAGTGACAGAGGAAAGAAAGCTATTGATCTTGATGACATCATACCTAAACCAGACCCCTTAATCAATGAAGAACCTTTTGTAAAGGCCATTAAGGATTTGAATACAAAAGCTTTGAAGGATTGCCACATTTCAGTGGAAGGATGGACATTGACACTGTCATGGAATGGATTGAGGGTATGGAAAACCACTTTGAGTGTGAATGTGTGACAGAAGCTCAGAATGTTAAGTTGCCAAATCAAGACTAAGGGGAGCAACCTTGACATGGTGGAAGTACTTACAAGAGGAGAGAGTTAGCATGGGAAAGCTACCTATTGCAAACTGGAAGGCCATGGTGAGTAAGATCAAGGAGAACTACTTGCCAGAGGATTATGAAGTCCAACTTCATAAGAGATAGGGATTGAAGTAGAAAGATGTTGATGTGACATCCTACACAAAGGAGTTTCAAAAGCTTTGTCTTAGATCCAAAGTCCAAGAAGAGGAATCTATCAAGGTGGCTAGGTATCTAAGTGGCCTAAAGTGGAACATCCAAGAGGAGATAAGTCTATGGACCCCTACCACTGTCCAAAAGTCTTATTTGCTTGCAGATAAGGTGGAAGAGAGGAACAAAAGGAAGGGAGACTCCAACAACAAGGGTAGAGGCAGAGGTAGAGAAAAAATGAGTCATCGAGGTGGTTACCAAAGCAAGGCAAATGAGCAAAGGAATCAAGGAGAGCCAAAGTTGACTGAACATAGTAGTGAAACCAATCTCAGAGGAAGCCATTCTAGAGGAAGAGGTGCACAAGGGGGCCCAAATAGGGCCAGAGGTACCGACAGGGATAATTCCTACTTTGCAACCATGAAATGCTACAACTGTGGTCAATTGGGACACCTGGCCTATAGATGCCCTGACAAGCCTACCTCATCAAACAATGGAAGGAGTGTTGATTATGCCCATGAAGACAAATTAAGCAGAAAAACACCTGAGATGGACCATATTGAATCAGAGATTGGAGAAAATCTGATGTTCAATAGAGTCTTGATAAGACAACCGGTTAAGGATGAACCTAAGCATAGGAGAGCATTGTTTAGGGTGAGATGCAAAATCTTTGGTAAGGTTTGCATGGTGATAGTTGATTCAGGGTCAACTGATAACATCATATCAAATGAGGTAGCCAAGAAGTTGAAACTCACAAAGATACCCCACACTAGCCCTTACTAGGTGACATGGTTGAATCAAGGACAAAGTGTGCTTGTCAGTGAACAAACTTGGGTAGAGTTCTCTATTGGAGGATACAAGGACAAGATCCTTTGTGATGTGTTACCCATGGCTGCTTGTCATCTGCTGATAGGTAGATCCTGGCAATTTGATAGGAAGATGATCTATGATGGAGAGGAGAACTCCATTTCCTTCAAGAGGACAACAGAACCTATAAGATTCAGTCTTTGACAGAGAGAGATGAGGGAACCTCAAGAACACCTAGTGTCTTACTTAATACTGGTAAAGAGTTCTTACACTTGCTACATGAAGAGGAGATAGTGGGATGTGCCATCTTTGTGAAGCCAAAGGAGGAGGAAAATAAGTTGCAGATAGAGGTACCTAAGGAGGTAAAACAAATGTTGCAAGAGTATGAAGATATAGTGAGTGATGGAGCACCTGCAACACTTCCACCAAGAAGGTCTATTAGCCATCAAATAAACTTTGTACCCTATGCATCCCTGCCCAATAAAGTAGCATATAAGCTCACACCTGACCAAAAAAAGGAGGTGGCAAGGCAAGTGCGGGAGTTTTTGGATCAAGGACTGATCAAGAAGAGCATCAGGCCATGTGCAGTCCCAGTAGTTCTAGCAACAAAGAAGGGAGGCAAGTGGAGACTTTGTACTGGCTCAAGGGAAATCAATAGGATCACCATAAGTTATAGATTTCCTATTCCTAGAATAGAGGATTTGATGAAATGTTTAGGAGGTGCCATTTATTTTACTAAGTTGGACCTTAAAAGTGGGTATCATCAGATTAGAATTAAGGAGGGTGATGAGTGGAAGACCGCTTTTAAGACCACAGAAGGGTTGTATGAATGGCTTGCAATGCCATTTGTACTTACCAATGCCCCAAGAACATTCATGAGGTTGATGAATGAGGTTTTGAAGGACTTCATAGGTAGGTTTGTGGTGGTTTACTTAGATGACATACTCATCTATAGCAGAACCAAAGAGGAGCACCTAGAACATTTGAGGTTAGTCCTAGAGAGGTTGCATGAAGAGAAGTTGGCAATCAGCCTAGAGAAGTGTGACTTTTTGAAGCAAGGGTTAGTCTACTTGGGGTTTGTGGTGTCTAAGGGAACCTTGAAGATGGATCCAAGAAAAGTGGAGGCAATCTTGAATTGGCCTGCCCCTAAAAAAAGGACTGAAGTTAGGAGTATCCATGGTCTAGCACAATTCTATAGAACGTTTGTGAGGAACTTCAGTGGTATATGTGCACCAGTACTTGACACCATAAAAGGAGGCCTTAAAACTAAGTTTAAATGGACTGAACAAGCTGATGAAGCATTCTAATTATTGAAGCAAGAAGTAGCCACAAAACCCATGCTACTCTTACCTACTTTTGACAAGCTATTCACATTGGAATGTGATGCAAGTGGAATTGTAGTAGGGGGTGTATTGAGTCAAGAGGGAAGGCCTGTGGCATTTTTCAGTGAGAAGCTTAATGATGCAATGAAGAGGTATTCAGCATATGATCTAGAGTTGTATGCACTAGTTCAGTCTCTCAAGAAGTGGAGGCATTACCTACTCCCAAAGGAATTTGTTGTGTTCACAGATAACCAGGCTTTGAGTTACATCAACACTCAAGAGAAGCTTAGCAATAGACATTTGAAGTGGATGGAGTACCTCCAATCCTTTACCTTTACCATCAAGCATAAAAAGGGGCAGCTTAACAAGGTAGTAGATGCTTTGAGCCGAAAGTTGTTGACTGTCGAAGAACTACAATTGCAGAGCATAGGGATAGAAGGTTTCAAGGATCTCTATGAAGAAGATGAGGACTTCTCATCATCCTACAAGGTCTGCAAGGAGTTTGAGAATCATTTTCATGGTGAGTATGCAGATTACACTCTCCAACATGGTCTCTTGTTCAAAGGCAATCAATTATGTGTACCTAGAGGATCCATGAGAGAAAATCTCATACAAGAGAAACACAATGGTAGTCTAAGTGGACAATTTGGAATAAATAAAAGTTTGGATCTAGTACAGAGGTACTACTATTGGCCTAAGTTTCCAAGGGATGTGAGAAGGTATGTGGAGCAATGTGGTGTGTGTCAAAGGGCAAAAGGAGGATCAAGTAATGCAGGCCTCTATCAACCATTACCGGTCCCAAATAGGCCTTGGGAGTGTGTGAGCATGGACTTTGTGGTAGGACTCCCCAAGACAAAGATAGGTATGGATAGCATTTATGTGGTGGTAGGCAGATTTTCTAAGATGAGCCATTGTATTCCATGTAGAACTACTCATGATGCTAGTTATATTGCACATCTCTTCTTTAAGGAGATTCTAAGGATTCATGGACTTCCAATAAGTATTGTTTTGGATAGGGATAGCAAGTTCATGGGCCATTTTTGGAAAACCTTATGGAGAAGACTAGGGACTAATTTGTCATTCAGCTCAGCTTACCATCCACAAACTGATGGTCAAACTGAAGTCATCAATAGGGTGCTAGGCAACTTGTTGAGGTGTCTAACCAAGGAGTATGGGCAGACATGGGATCTAGTTATTCCAGAAGCTAAGTATACCTACAATGACAGTGTAAATAGGACCACTAGAAGTGTCTACCCCAACTATAATGATAATAATAATACCTCTAAGTGAAATCTCAATCCGAAGTTTGGACATTCATATGGTAGAGTTTAAAATTCTCATGGCTGGTGTTCATTTAGTTGTCAATCCAGGAACGTAAAAATTGAAATGGGTCTGCAATATATATGCACTAAGCTCCTTAAATGATTATTCTGGATTATTGCAATGACTAACATTATGCAGAAAGGAAAGGTAGGAATGGAAATCATAAAAGGCTAAATGAAAGCTTCACAAAACACTGCTGAAATGATCTAATGAAAATAACAGGAATCACACCATTATGTGTTGGCTACAGGAATAGTCAAAGGATTTATTTCCAGTGGCTACAGGAACAATCTAGTCATGAAATTCTACTGCAACTAAGTAAAACTAACTTCAATGATCTTAAAAATAGGATCACTCACCAAGTGGGCCCCCTTGGATGAGTGATATCAAACTCTCAGCAAAGAACTATTAATAGATAAGAACAACATATTCTTATTCATTTCTTCCTGAAAAATGATTACATATTCTAAAAGAGAAAATTTAGAATGCTTGACATAACTCTGCTCAATTCCTTTTCATTTTGTCTAACTCTCAGAAAAGAAGGAAGAGCTTATTATAAAGAAAAGATCAACTACAATGGACAACTCAAGTTACGCCTAGAAGAAGAGGCGGATAATTGTCAGATGAAGGAGATAACTGAGAGCTTGGCTGCAGGAACCATGGATATAAAACTGAACCACAGTCTTTGCACACCAAAGCGATATTTTGTGAATTCAATATGCACCAGAGTTAAACTCCCATGCTGAAGTACAACTACTCTTATTATGCCATACATTATGCTCACTTGTATCTCGTCCAGTTTGACCTCCAGCTATCTGAACGTGATAATCCAGTCCTTAGGCATGAAAGAAAATGATCCACCACAGCATCAGTTATTATCTGCACTAAAATAGAAACAACATACAAGGACATGCATATGTATCATACTTTTATTAATACATTCATTAACTCACATATGAAATTATACTAAATAATTTGCATATCACAAGGACAAATAATTTGGCTGTAGGAATAAATTGAAATGGCTGCAGGAATTAACCGATAAAGTTCAAACATGATTTCTTAAGTTTAGTTTAAAAACATGGATTACATATAGTCAATTCACAATACCTTACTATCACAATGCAACCCAAAAGATACCAAAAACCTAAGAGTCTTGATAAAAAACATGTCAATACATCGACTTATCATGCCCCCCAACTTTAAGGGTTTGCTGCTCCGTTAGCAAAAGGAAAATTTCTGATTTTTGCTGAAACTCTGAAATCACCAACAGTGTCTTGTCTGGTTCCCTTGGAAGGCAAATTCCAATAAAATCCTTTCATTTTCTCCAACCTAGACCATCTAGCTGTTTCTTCCACAATTGCATCATAATTTTGTTCTGTTGGTTGGCATGCCAAAAGTGGCCACATAACGATCGGAGGCTGAAAGATTAATGGCAATGAGTTATTGGATTTCTCCTTGCCTAGCTGTATGTATCTGGAGGCTCTCTGTATAGCTGCATGAAAATTCTTTAATGAGTAAGGTTCTCCCAGTTTTAAATGATCTGGTAGATGATTCCAGCGTTGAGTTACCCCTTCTAGTGCAGTTTTCTTGTGGGTCTGAACTAATTGCTCATACGTTTGATAGACTTCCTCTCTCATTGGAAGTACTATCTTACTAACATCATCTCTTGTTAGCAACTTTTGTCAATCATAATACAGAACCCTGGGTGCTTCTGATTCCCTCCTTAATGGCAATGGACAGTCAAGTTCCAATTTTCCAAACTCCCTAGCTTGTGTTCCTATAATCATCTCATTTTGGATCCATGACATTAGAGCTCTAAGATGGATATCCCCAATGTACAACAAAGGATTTCATTCTCTGTCTTGGGGTAAAGCATAGTTATGTAAATATAATTCACATAACAAATTCCTTACAGCATGTGGGGAGGTTTGATAAGCATGATAGAATTCCTCAGGTGTTTCCAAGGATGGATTAAGGTCCCTAACAATGTGGTTTAGTCTGAAATTCAGATACCACTCTTTCAAGTGTACTGCATAAATTCTTGGGGGTGCCCTACACTACATTATCTCAGGAACCATACAATAAATCTCTTCTACCTTAGCTTCCAATTCTTTAATTCCATTATCTTTCTTTTGAATCTCTTTTTCTTGCTTATTAATTATCCCTTGCAACCTATCCTTCTCTATTTCCCATTGCCTAAAAAATATTAAAGCAATTGATAAACTAGTTAGAGATGAAGGAGGTCTAATAGGTCCTACCTTAGACCATTGGATTTCTTCAACAAACTACTCATTCTAAGTTGACATATCTCCCACATTTTCTTCAGGTTGTTGTAGAACATCATCAACAAACTCTTCACATTGCAATGCCACTGAAGCAAGATTTGCTAGCTTATCCATTACAACTTCTTCCTGAATTTCTTCTTGGACTTCTTCCTCTATAGGGTTTTCTTGCATTTCCTCTTCCACAGGGTTTTCTTGCATTTCCTTCTCAGTAGCATCTTCTTCTTCTGAAGTTTCTACTGCAATAACCTCTATTGGATTACTCACAGATTGAGCCTTCTATGTTCTCCTTCTTGTTCTCCTTACATACACTTTTGAAATAGATGCAGGAGTTTTTGTTTTTGTTTGATGCCTCTTGGCTGCAGGACGAATATGTGCCTCTTGCAGATGGATAAAAATTCTTCATTTGATTCATCCTTTTCCAATTCTTTTCCTTCCCTTTGCAAAATAGGTGAATCTCTTTGAAGAGAGGTAGATGGTTGTCCTTTGATTGACTCTACTTCAATATTTCATTCCATAATAATTGTGGCTCCTTCAGCAACCAACAAACCCTCATCTTCACCAAAAAGATGTTCTGCAACAATCTCTTCTTGAGTCGGTAGATTATTTTCAATAGGGACTTCATCAACTCTAAATTGTAGAATATCCTCAAACACACCCCATTCCATTTGTGAAACATCTCTCAGGGACCATTGTACAAGCAACTTCACCAGTCCATGATGGCTAACATAGAGATTTCCATATTTTTTAGTCTCCTTGGCACTTATAGAAATGAGATGATACAAGAAATTTGGGACATTAACTCGCTGGTCATGATGCAGATGACTAAGTAACTTGAAATGAGGTGAATGTAGATTTGAATACCGTCCTTCACATGTAATATATTTCATAATATACAGAGCTACCTGAAATCAATAGGATCACCATAAGTTCCAGATTTCCTATTCCTAGAAAAGAGGATTTGATGGATTGTTTAGGAGGTGCCATTTATTTTACTAAGTTGGACCTTAAAAGTGGGTATCATCAGATTAGAATTAAGGAGGGTGATGAGTGGAAGACCACTTTTAAGACCACAGAAGGGTTGTATGAATGGCTTGTGATGCCATTTGGACTTACCAATGCCCCAAGCACCTTCATGAGGTTGATGAATGAGGTGTTGAAGGACTTCACAAGCAAGTTTCTGGTGGTGCACTTAGATGACATACTCATCTATAGCAGAACCAAACCGGAGCACCTAGAACATTTGAGGTTAGTCCTAGAGAGGTTGCATGAAGAGAAGTTTGCAATCAACCTAGAGAAGTGTGACTTTTTGAAGCAAGAGTTAGTCTACTTGGGGTTTGTGGTGTCTAAGGGAATCTTGAAGATCGATCCAAGCAAAGTGGAGGCAATCTTGAATTGGCTTGCCCCTAAAACAGGGACTGAAGTTAGGAGTTTCCATGGTCTAGCCCAATTCTATAGAAAGTTTGTGAGGAACTTCAGTGGTATATGTGCACCAGTACTTGACAACATAAACGGAGGCCATAAAACTAAGTTCAAATGGACTGAACAAGTTGATGAAGCATTCCAATTATTGAAGCAAGAAGTAGCCACAAAACCCATCCTACTCTTACCTACTTTTGACAAGTTATTAACATTGGAATGTGATGCAAGAGGAATTGCAGTAGGGGGTGTATTGATTCAAGAAGGAAGGCCTATGGAATTTTTCAGTGAGAAGCTTAATGAGGCAAAGAAGAGGTATTCAACATATGATCTAGAGTTGTAGGCACTAGTTCAGTCTCTCAAGAAGTGGAGGCATTACCTACTCCCAAAGGAATTTGTTGTGTTCACAGATAACCAGGATTTGAGTTACATCAACACTCAAGGGAAGCTTAGCAATAGACATTTGAAGTGGATGGAGTACCTCCAATCCTTTACCTTTACCATCAAGCATAAAAAGGGGCAGCTTAACAAGGTAGTAGATGCTTTGAGCCGAAAGTTGTTGACTGTCGAAGAACTACAATTGCAGAGCATAGGGATAGAAGGTTTCAAGGATCTCTATGAAGAAGATGAGGACTTCTCATCATCCTACAAGGTCTGCAAGGAGTTTGAGAATAATTTCCATGGTGAGTATGTAGATTACACTCTCCAACATGGTCTCTTGTTCAAAGGCAATCAATTATGTGTACCTAGAGGATCCATGAGAGAAAATCTCATACAAGAGAAACACAACGGTAGTCTAAGTGGATACTTTGGAATCAATAAAACTTTGGATCTAGTACAGAGGTACTACTATTAGCCTAAGTTGCCAAGGGATGTGAGAAGGTATGTTGAGCAATGTGGTGTGTGTCAAAGGGAAAAAGGAGGGTCAAGTAATGCATGCCTCTATCAACCATTACAGGTCCCAAATAAGCCTTGGGAGTGTGTGAGCAAGGACTTTGTGGTAGGACTCCCCAAGACAAAGACAGGGATGAATAGCATCTATGTGGTGGTAGATAGATTTTCTAAGATGAGCCATTTTATTCCATGTAGAACTACTCATGATGCTAGTTATATTTCACATCTCTTCTTTAAGGAGATTGTAAGGATTCATGGACTTCCAATAAGTATTGTTTTAGATAGGGATAGCAAGTTCATGGGCCATTTTTGGCAAACCTTATGCAGAAGACTAGGGACTAATTTGTCATTCAGCTCAGCTTACCATCCACAAACTGATGGTCAAACTAGAGTCATCAACAGGGTGCTAGGCAACTTGTTGAGGTGTCTAACCAAGGAGTATGGGCATAGATGGGATCTAGTTATTCCACAAGCTAAGTATGCCTACAATGAGAGTGTAAATAGGACCAATGGAAGTGTCTACCCCAACTATAATGCCAATAATAATACCTCTAATTGAAATCTCAATCCAAAGTTTTGACATTCATATGGTAGAGTTTACTATTCTCATGGCTGGTGTTCATTTAGTTGTCAATCTAGGAATGTAAAACTTGAAATGGGTCTGCAATATATATGCACTAAGCTCCTTAAATGATTATTCTGGATTACTACAATGACTAACATTATGCAGAAAGGAAAGGTAGGAATGGAAATCATAAAAGGCTAAATGAAAGCTTCACAAAACACTGCTGAAATGATCTGATGAAAATAACAGGAATCACACCGTTCTATCTTGGCTGTAGTAACAATCAAAGGATCTATTTCAAGTGGCTGCAGGAACAATCCAGTCATGAAGTTCTACTGCAACTAAGTAAAACTAACTACAATGATCTTAAACAAAGGATAACTCACCAAGTGGGCCCCCTTGGATGAGTGATATCAAACTCTCAGCAAAGAACTATTAATAGATCCGAACAACATATTCTTATTCATTTCTTCCTGAAAAATGATTGCATATTCTAAAAGAGAAAAATCAGAATGCTTGACAAAACTCTGCTCAATCCCTTTTCATTTTGTTTAACTCTCAGAAAAGAACGAAGAGCTTATTATAAAGAAAATATCAACTACAATGGACAACTCAAGTTACGCCCAGAAGAAGAGGCAGATAATTGTCAGATGCAGGAGATAACTGAGAGCTTGGCTGCAGGAACCGTGGATCTGAAACTAAATCAGAGTCTTTGCATGCCAAAGTGATATTTTGCGAATTCAATATGCACCAGAGTTAAACTCCCATGGTGAAGTACAATTGCTCCGATTATGCCATACACTGCGCTTGCTTGAATCTCCTCAGGTTTGACCTCTAGTCTGGATTACTGCAATGACTAACATTATGCAGAAAGGAAAGGTACGAATAGAAATAATAAAAGGCTAAATGAAAGCTTCACAAAACACTACTGAAATGATCTAATGAAAATAATAAAATCACACCGTTCTGTCTTGGCTACAGGAACAGTTGAAGGATCTATTTCCAGTGGCTGCAGGAACAATCCAATCATGAACTTCTATTGCAACTAAGTAAAACTAACTTCAATGATCTTAAACACAGGATCACTCACCAAGTGGGCCCCCTTGGATGAGTGATATCAAACTCTTAGCAAATAACTATTAATAGATCAGAACAACATATTCTTATTCATTTCTTCCTGAAAAATGATTACATATTCTAAAAGAGAAAATTCAGAATGCTTGACAAAACTCTACTCAATTCCTTTTCATCCCGTCTAACTCTCAGAAAAGAAGGAAGAGCTTATTATAGAGAAAATATCAACTACAATGGACAACTCAAGTTACGCCCAGAAGAAGAGGAGAATAATTGTCAGATGAAGGAGATAACTGAGAGCTTGGCTGCAAGAACCGTGGATCTGAAACTGAACCACAGTCTTTGCATGCCAAAGCAATATTTTGGGAATTCAATATGCACCAGAGTTAAACTCCCATGGTGAAGTACAACTACTCTGATTATGCCATACATTGCACTCGCTTGAATCTCCTCCAGTTTGACCTCCAGCTATCTGAACATGATTCTCTAGTCCTTAGGCGCGAAAGAAAATGATCCACCGCAGCATCAATTATTATCTGCACTAAAATAGAAATAACATACAAGGACATGCATATGTATCTTACTTTAATTAATACATTCATTAACTCACATATGAAATTATCCTAAATAATCCGCATATCACAGGGACAAATCATTTGGCTGTAGGAATACATTGACATGGCTGCAGGATAACTGAGAAAGTTCAAACATGATTTCTTAAGTTCAGTTTTAAAACATGGATTACATATAGTCAATTCACAATACCTTACTATCACAATGCAACCCAACATATACCAAAAACCCAAGAGTCCTGATAAAAAACATGTCAATACATCGACTTATCATGCCCCCCAACTTTAAGGGTTTGGTGCTCCTGTAGCAAAAGGAAAATTTCTGATTTTTGCTAAAACTCTGAAATCACCAATAGTGTCCTGTCTGGTTCCTTTGGAAGGCAAATTCCAATAAAATCCTTTTATTTTCTCCAACCTGGACCATCTAGTTGTTTCTTCCACAATTGCATCATAATTTTGTTCTGTTGGTTGGCATGCCAAAAGTGGCCACATAAGGATCAGAGGCTAAAAGATTAATGGCAATCAATTATTGGATTTCTCCCTACCTAGTTGTATGTATCTGGAGGCTCTTTGTATAGCTGCATGAAAATTATTTAATGAGTAAGGTTCTCCTAGTTTTAAATGATCTGGTAGATGATTCCAGTGTTGAGTTAGCCCTTCTAGTGCATTTGTCATGTGGGTCTGAACCAATTGCTCATACGCTTGATAGACTTCCTCTCTCATTGGAAGTACTATCTTACTAAGATCATCTCTTATTAGCAACTTTTGCCAATCATAATATAGAACCCTAGGTGCTTCTGATTCCCTCCTTAATGGCAATGGACAGTCAAGTTCAAATTTTCCAAACTCCCTGACTTGTGTTCCTATAATCATCTCATTTTGGATCCATGACATTAGAGCTCTGAGATGGATATCCCCAATGTACAACAAAGGATTTCATTCTCTATCTTGGGGTATATCATAGTTATGTAGATATAATTCACATAACAAATTCCTTACAGCATGTGGGGAGGTTTGATAAGCATGACAAAATTCCTCAGGTGTTTCCAAGGATGGATTAAGGTCCCTAACAATTCAGTTTAGTCTGAAATTCAGATACCACTCTTTCAAGTGTACTAAATAAATTCTTGGGGGTGCCCTACACTGCATTATCTTAGTAACCATACCATAAATCTCTTCTACCTTAGCTTCCAATTCTTTAATTCTATTATCTTTCTTTTCAATCTCTTTTTGTTGCTTATTAGTTATCCCTTGCAACCTATCCTTCTCTATTTCCCATTGCCTAATAAATGTTAAAGCAATTGATAAACTAGTTAGGGATGAAGGAGGTCTAATAGGTGCTACCTTAGACCATGGGATTTCTTCAACAAACTTCTCATTCTGAGTTGACATATCTCCCACATTTTCTTCATGTTGTTGTGGAACATCATCAACAAACTCTTCACATTGCAATGCCACTAAAGCAAGATTTGCTAGGTTATCCATTACAACTTGTTCCTGAATTTCTTCTTGGACTTCTTCCTCTATAGGGTTTTCTTGCATTTCCTCTTCCACAGGGTTTTCTTGCATTTCCTTCTCTGTAGCATCTTCTTCTTCTGAAGTTTCTACTGCAATAACCTGTACTGGATTACTCACAGATTGAGCCTTCTATGTCCTCCTTCTTGTTCTCCTTACATACACTTTTGAAATAGATGCAAGAGTTTTTGTTTTTGTTCGACACCTCTTGGCTGTAGGAAGAATATGTGCTTCCTGTGGCTAGATAACAAATTCTTCATCTGATTCATCCTTTTCCAATTCATTTCTTTCCCTTTGTAAAATAGGTGAATCTCTTTGAAGAGAGGCAGATGGTTGTCCTTCAATTAACTCTGCTTCAATATTTCCTTCCATAATAATTGTGGTTCCTTCAACAACCAGCAAACCCTCATCTTCACTAGAAAGATCTTCTACAATAATCTCTTCTTAAGCCGGCGGATTATTTTCAATAGGGGCTTCATCAACCCTAAATTGCAGAATATCCTCAAACACACCCCATTCCATTTGTGAAACATCTCTCAGGGACCATTGTACAAGCAACTTCACCAGTCCATGATGGCTAACAAAGCGATTTCCATATTTTTTAGTCTCCTTGGCACTTATAGAAATGAGATGATATAAGAAATTTGGGACATTAACTCGCCGGTCATGACGCAGATGACTAAGTAACTTTAAATGAGGTGAATGTAAATTTGAATACCATCCTTCACATGTAATATATTTCATAATATATAGAGCTACCTGAGGCAAATGTGCTAGCAAAGAAACCCTTCTAGTCCCTTGCCTATCCACCATTAAGGGTCTGTCAGTAGAAATTGTGAACTCTGCCCTGGCACTCCTTGCATCCTTTGATTCTGGAAAGAGTTCTCCTTCTTGCAGCAACCCTATGACCTCTACAATTCATTGCTCCATAGCAATTACCCTCAACCCTTTAACTGTAGCTTCTCTTTTATCAAAGGAATGCATAAATTTTGCAGCTATTTCATCGTTGAAATCCCTGATTTTCAAGAAATAATCCAGCCAGCCATGATTTTGGAAATAATGCACATAGACAACATCCTACAACAACCCTTCATGGACCATTGGTTCATGGTGAATTAGATCACCACCCATCTTTTACTCTGATACTTCTGCAACTTCACCAAAATGTTTGACAGTTTCACAAAAACTAAAATCTACAAATCTTAATTTTGGCAGCAGAACTTATTATTCACTCGCGTGAAATAATAATCATCATAAGTAATGTCAGTTAGGAAATCAATTCGAGATATAAAAAAAACTGATAATAAATCTTATTGGGAAAAAGGACCATCAAGTACCCCCTAGCTTAACCTAGCAAGTGTCCACACAAGCTGATGAGATTTAACATTTGGAGCGGACTTAAGCAGGATAAAAATCATAATGAGCTAATAAATGCATAATTAAAATAAAGTACAATATACACGTACCTACAATTGGGCGAAAATGATGGGGAAATGAAATGAAGTGACAGGTAAGAAAGTGGGATGGAATGTAGTGGATGGAATTTTATGTATAGAGAACAATATTCCCATGGAAATATTTTATTATGATATAGTAAATAAGTTCATTACAGAGGTTGCAGGAACATCACCTTTATCAACATGCTCAAGTGCAATAGGAAGCTCATGAATTGATACCGAATCATTGGCAGTTGCTACAGGAACCTTGCAATTTGCTGCAGGAACTTGTATTTCATTGTGGGGAGCAAACTGTTGCAGGAACTCTTCTCTAGTAACTAGCTTGTGATAAAGTCGTAGTCGGTGTCCATTTACTAAGAGTTTAAATCAAACAGGATCTATTGTGGACAACCAGACTGCTCCATTTTGAAAAACTTCTTCTACCTCATAAGGACCCAACCACCTTGTTTAGAGTTTTCCCATAGCATCCTTATATCTGGAATCATACAGGAGTGCCCAGTCACCAACTTTGAATTTCTTTTCTCTGATATATTTATCATGCCATATGACTCTTTAGTTTTGAATCAATTATGTTTGTTGAACATCTATCTTTCTCCATTCATCAAGAGCATTTAATTACTGAATGCATTCCTTCTATGCTTCAGACAATGTCATATTCAATTGTAGAGCCATTCTCAAAGTTTTATACTCAAATTCAATAGGCATCATTGCTATTTTTCCATAAACCATTTCAAAAGGTGTGAATCCAATTGATGTTTTCCATGTTGTTCTATATGCCCAGATTGCCTCTGAAAGCTGATGAGACCAATCTTTCTTGTGGATAGACACTGTTTTGGTAAGAATAGCCTCAAGCTCTCTATTGGTAACTTCTACTTGACCATTAGACTATGGATGATATGGAGCAGATTTCTTGTGTCTTATATTGTATTCATTGACCAAAGCTTTTATCAATGTTGATGTAAATTGAGGTCCCTGATCTAAGACAATTTCCCTTGGTACTCCATACCTTGTAAATATTTTTTCATAGAGAAACTTAGCCACCTTATTATCTCTTGCATGTTGCATAGCTCTAGCTTCTACCCATTTTGTCACATAGTTTGTACATACTAAGATATAAGATTTGCCATTAGAAGGTGGATCAATGGGGCCAACAAAATCTAATCCCCACTTGTCAAATGGTGTAATAGATATTTGTGGATATAGTGGTATCTCATCAGATTTTGTAGGTTTGCCCATTCACTGACATCTGTCACACTTCCTTGTGTAGTGTAGGCCAATAGTAACCGATATTGAGTATTTTCAGTGTTGTCTTTTTGGCAGCAAAATGACCTCCACATGGCTCATCATGACATGCATGCAAGATGTCATATGTTTCATCCTCTCTAACACATCTTCGCATGACTTGATTAGGTCCAGTATAAAATAGACAATCAGCAATCCATGAAAAGTTAAAACTTTTTTTGACTAGCAACCTTCTTTCTTTAGGAGAAAAAGAAATTGACATCTTAGCTGCAGCTAAATAGTTGGCAATATCAACATACCAAGGAGTATGAGCCTGTATGAGAAACAAATGCTCATCTGGAAAAGTGTCATCTATCATTGTAGAATCTTCCTGCAATTGAAGATGTGAAAGATAATCTGCAACAACATTAGACTTCCCTGGCTTATCAACGACTGTGATATCAAATTCCTACATCAACAATAACTAGCGAGCCAGTCTACCAGTGATTGATGGCTTATTCATGAGATATATAATTGCAATATGATCTGTATGCACAAATATGGGATACCCTTTAATATAGTGTCTAAACTTGTTAAGGGCATATATGACAGCTAGCATTTCCTTTTCAATAACTGTATAATTCAATTCAGGTCCTTGCAAATTCTTGCTGATATAATATATTGCATTTTCCAACTTGTCAACTTTTTGTCCCAGCATTGCTCCTATGGCATAATTAGATGCATCAGTGTGGATTTGGAATAGTAGAGACCAATTAGGTCCTTTTAGAACTGGTACTTGAGTCAAAGCATGCTTAAGCTTTAAAAAAACTTCATTGCATGTTGAGGTCCATTTAAATTTTGCATCTTTAGTAAGCAGTGTATATAAGGGACTTGCAATTTTGTTGAAATCTTTGATAAACCTTCTATAGTATCCAGCATAGCCAAGAAAACTTCTCACATCTTTCTGCTTCATAGGGTCATTAATATGCTGAATAACCTCAATCTTTGTTGGATCCACTTGTATACCTTGTACAGATATATGATGACCAAGGACTATTCCTTCTTCCATTATAATAAAACATTTCTCACTGTTTAAAGACAAGTTGTAGTCTTCACACCGCTGCAAAACTTTCTTCAAATTTCCTAATGCTTGATCAAATTCAGAACCATAAGTTGTAAAATCATCCATGTAAATTTCCATAATGTCTTGAGAAATATCAGAAAAAATACTGATCACTACCCTTTGAAAAGTGGTTGGAGCATTACACAACCCAAAAGAAAGAACAGAATATGCAAGTAAATGTTGTTTTCTCCTGATCCTCAGGAGCTATTTGTATCTGATTATAGCCACTAAATCCATCCAGGAATGAAAAATATATCTTACTAGCAAGAGAATCCAATACCTGATCCACAAATGGTAGTGGAAAATTATCCTTCCTTGTGGCTAATTTCAAGGCTCTATAATCAGCACATACTCTCCATTTGCCTCCCTTTTTAGGAACTATCACCAAAGGTGATACCCATTGACTATCAGAGATAGGATAGATAAACCCAACTTTCAACAATTTCTGCAATTCTTCTTTAACTATCTCCTTCAAGGCAGGATTTACTCTTCTTTGAGGTTGTCTGAGGGGGAAACACTCATCCTTTATGTAAATGCAATGAGTACAAATTGCTGGATCAATTCCATTCATATCCTTGTAATCCCATGCAAAAGCATTTCTATGGAGTTTCAACAAGTCCACTAAGCTATCCTTTAGAGTATCTACTATATTCTTATTGATGTTCAAATATTTATTCAATTCAACCTCTATCTTGATAGTAAGATCAATCTGATTTATATCAAAAATATGAGAATAAGAATTCCTGCGGCAACAAGGTATGCAAGATATCAGTGGTTGCAAGAAATTCCAACCCTGCAATATTCAGAACCAATTTATGTAATTCTTGGTCTTCTATTTATTCATTTATCAAGACTTTATAAAGGATTGATTCTTCATCATATAACTGCATGAGTGGCACTTGATTAATCATCATAAGGTGATTAATAGAGTCAATTTCTTCAGATTCCTCTCCCAAAATAGGCCAGACAGCCTGCTGCTGCTCAAGCTAAGGTTGTGCAGGGAAATACAAGGCTAATGTTTTTGTGGAGCTACCATCTGAAATAGTCATGTCTCCCAATCTATACCCAATATATGCATCAGCTGTTGCAAGCCATGGTCTTCCCAAAATGACTAGATATCCTCCCAATGTTGCTTTTGGAGATAAAATCATAAAGTCTGTAGGATATTCCTAGGAATCTAGAATAACTACTATATCCTCTATGATACCATCAGGTCTTACTACAAAGCCATCAGCAAGTTGGAGAACTATGGGTGTAGCCCCTAAACTATCTATCTATAGATGTTTCATTACTTCCCTTGTCATTACATTAATGGCTGCCCCTAGATCAACTAGAACATTTTTTATATGACTGCCATTAATGACTATACTCACAACAGGACTACCTGGATCAGAATACTTTGGAATAGCAATTTTTCCTAACATAATATCAGCCAATTGACCCATAACATGAACTGTTTGTGGATCTTTTTTCTTTCTGCCAGGTTTCTTTAGGCATGCTTCTCTTAATGCCTTACCATATATTGGGACATCCTTTATTGCTTGCAACAATGGAATTTTAACACAAATATGCTTCAGTTGATCAAGAATATCAAAGGTTTGCTGTTGTTCAGTGGAAACTTCTTTGTCTTTCAGTCTATGGGGAAATGGTGGTAATATTTGATTCTGAGGTATTACATTTTTAGGATTAGAGATTGGCTGCTCTTCTTGTACCTTATTAATAACTAGTTGAGAGGGATTAGGTATAGTTGTGCCAGATCGAAGGTGAATATCATCTAGTGATGAAGAATAGGCTAGGTATTGATTAGCATCAGCTGAATAAGCTTGTTGTTGTTGCTGAGATTTGATATTTGGACTAGGTAATGGTTGAGTAGGCAGTTGTGTTGGCTTGGGAGGTGGTGTTGTAGCTACAAGAGGTAGCATTAAAGCAGGAGGTTGTGGCTGCTAAACAGGGGGCTAATATCCAGAAGATTGGGATGACCATGATGGGTTTCCCCTCCATTGAGAGGTAGGTTGCCAATTCCCTTGAAACTGGTTCCCTGCTCCTTGAGGTGGATACCAGTTTCCCTGTGGCTGCTGCCACTGGGGAATTTGATTAGCAAATTGCTATCCTTGGCCTTGTGATCCATACCAATGTGGATAATTACCAAAATTTTGAGAATACTATGGTTACCATTGGTTATTTGGTACATAAGAATTACCACTATAACTAGAAAAGGAAAGTGGATCAGGTGGCATACCTTGTCTCTAAAAATTTGGTCTTCTTTGAGCAACATAGAAGACTTGTTCATCCTCACCTTGAATTGGTTTGAAATTAGGTACTTCAACATTTGCAACCATCTTACATCTGCAATCTTTCTTTCGTCGTTTACAATGAGGATAGAATTCTGCAAGAAATGCATCAGCTTCCTCATGCTTTTTCTTAGCTGCCAATGTATCCAGCTGAGTAGCCATATTGTTTATAATGTCCTCCTTGAAATATTTTAACAAATGGCTAAGTTCCAATCTAGATACTCTAGTTCCAGATGATGATGATGGTGCCCCTGGCTTAAATCTCCTATTCTTCTTAGAAGTAGATCTGGAATACTTTTTGCAAATTTGTCGTATTTCAGCCCAAATAGATTGTGTAATGTCACCTCCCCCCATGAGATCTAAGGAATCAGTGCATTCATCACCGATACCCCTCAAGACTAACAATTTGAGGGAATCTTCATTCAGAGTACTATGCTTGGACTTCTTGACACTAAACAAAAACCTTTCTAGATAATCCTCAAGGCTCTCATCTTTAGTTTGTGTCATTCTAAAGATATCATCCCCATGATGATTAGTGCCTCTACAATAATCTTTGTATTTTACAAGAAACGACCATTTCATCTCATCCCATGTATTGATTGTGCTACTACCCAAGCTCATAAACCATCTCAAGGATGACTCCTTCAAAGTGGCTAGAAATTTTTTGATTCTATGGGCATCTATAGTATAATCAAAACTCCTACAAAGAACATCAAACTCAAATAGAAATGTATCTAGATCCTCTGTCACCAACCCATATAATTTAGGAAGTGAAGATGCTCAAATGTTCTTGAGATTAGCATTATCATGCTGGTCAGAGATGGGAAACTCAAATGTTGGACCAGCTGGTGGTGGATTATTTCCAACAGGAGGTCAGTTCCCTTGCATTGGACTTGTGGGGGTTATTATAATAGGCAATTCTTCTTCTTGTGGACCAAAAAGGAACTGAAGACTACCTTCTAGAAATTCAGACTTAGGGTGATTCAAATTTTGTGGGACTTGATATAGTTCAGAAAAAGGATTTATATCTGGAAAATTACCTTCTGCATGAGTAGTATGAATGGGCAAAAATCTACCTCTGGCATCTCTTCTTCTATTATGCATGTAGATTCATGAAATTTCAAACAATTAACTAGAAACTAAAATAATCATAAAAGGTTCTTAGCTTGACACCATCCCTGGCAACGATGCCAAAAATGTCTACCCCAACTATAATGACAATAATAATACCTCTAATTGAAATCTCAATCCGAAGTTTGGACATTCATATGGTAGAGTTTACTGTTCTCATGGCTGGTGTTCATTTAGTTGTCAATCCAGGAACGTAAAACTTGAAATGGGTCTGCAATATATATGCACTAAGCTCCTTAAATGATTATTCAGGATTACTACAATGACTAACATTATGCGGAAAGGAAAGGTAGGAATGGAAATCATAAAAGGCTAAATGAAAGCTTCACAAAACACTGCTGAAATGATCTAATGAAAATAACAGGAATCACTTCGTTCTGTCTTCGCTGCAGGAATAGTCAAAGGATCTATTTCTAGTGGCTGCAGGAACAATCTAGTCATGAACTTCTACTGCAACTAAGTAAAACTAACTTCAATGATCTTAAACACAGGATCACTCACCAAGTGGGCCCCCTTGGATGAGTGATATCAAACTCTCAGCAAAGAACTATTAATAGATCAGAACAACATATTCTTATTCATTTCTTCTTGAAAAATGATTACATATTCTAAAAGAGAAAATTTAGAATGCTTGACAAAACTCTGCTCAATTCCTTTTCATTTTGTCTAACTCTCAGAAAAGAAGGAAGAGCTTATTATAAAGAAAAGATCAACTACAATGGACAACTCAAGTTACGCCCAAAAGAAGAGGCGGATAATTGTCAGATGAAGGAGATAACTGAGAGCTTGGCTGTAGGAACCGTGGATCTGAAACTGAACCACAGTCTTTGCACACCAAAGCGATATTTTACGAATTCAATATGCACCAGAGTTAAACTCCCATGCTGAAGTACAACTACTCTGATTATGCCATACATTATGCTCGCTTGAATCTCCTCCAGTTTGACCTCCAGCTATCTAAACGTGATTCTCCAGTCCTTAGGCGTGAAAGAAAATGATCCACCGCAGCATCAATTATTATCTGCACTAAAATAGAAACAACATACAAGGACATGCATATGTATCATACTTTTATTAATACATTCATTAACTCACATATGAAATTATACTAAATAATTTGCATATCACAAGGACAAATAATTTGGCTGTAGGAATAAATTGACATGGCTGTAGGAATTAACCGATAAAGTTCAAACATGATTTCTTAAGTTCAGTTTAAAAACATGGATTACATATAGTCAATTCACAATACCTTACTATCACAATGCAACCCAAAAGATACCAAAAACCTAAGAGTCTTGATAAAAAACATGTCAATACATCGACTTATCACGAAGGAGTCCTTTTGAGGTTGTCTATGGCAGACATCCAAGAGGGGTGTGTGAATTAAGAGAACTTGGTTCCATGGAGATGAGGGGTGTGTGAACTATTGCACTCTTATACATTTTGCACCGGTAAATACAAATTTTGGTTTGTTGTATTTATTTTTCATATGCATTTGCTTACCTTTTTCCTTGCTATCAAAGGGGGAGTAGTAGTATGAAATTTTTTTAAAGGGTCATAGTATACAACATGTAATTGCTAAGGGGGAGTTTTGAGTCATATTTTTTGTAATATGACACTTAGACAAAAAAATTTCCTAAGTGTTGCCATCAATGCCAAAGGGGGATATTGTTGGCTCGATGATGATGTTTTTGATGTAATAGGTTGATTGATGACTTGTTTTATGTTGTCATTGATGCCAACCATGTTTTTTCAGTCATCTAAGTCACTTAGTCCAATCAGTAAAGCTTAACTAGTAGTAGAAGTAGTTAAACAGTGAACAAGTAAGAAGTACAATGTTATGATTAATCGACCAGTATGGGAAATTGGTGAAGAGTCAAGTGTTGTGGTTTGGAGTGAATGTTTATGACAATGGTAGGAGTCTATGTCTAAAGTTGCATCGGCAAATTTGAAGTTTGGAGCGAGTTATCATTTATTGTACAGTTAATTTGGAAGAACAGTTAACCAGTATAGCAAAATCACTTAAATCAGTAAAATTGATAGATATATTGTTTTATTTTTGTTTGTGGCTCACATAAGTAAAGGGTGTTAAGAAATATTGACTAGATGCATTGAACCTAGGAAATTGTTCCAAGGTTTTTTGGCAACTAAGAAGAGCTATTTATAAAAGGATGAATATTGTGTGATGATGTATTAGATGAAGGATCTAGATTGAAGATTTGATTGTGCGGTGGAAGATGAAGCTATGTATTGATGTTTATTCAGTGTTAGTTGTAGAACTAGAGAAGATCTTATCAGGCATAGAGGTGCTATATGCAAATCAACTATCTCTTGTTTCCTAATAGTTGCAGTAGTCTAAATTTCTTAATCGAGTAGGTCCTAATAGGCCTGAATGTCTAAATCCCTTAACTGGGTAGCTCATTAATTTGGATTTAAATCCTCCAACAAGGTTTCTTGTAACAGGGTAAAGCTCCTAACAGAACTCATATTGTAAATCCCTTGACCGAGTGACTTCTAACAGGGTCTTCTCTTAATCGAGCATCATTGATGTATGACCTTAACCGGTATGATCTTTATACTGCAGTTAGTGGATCTTGTGGGTAATAATTCCCACCGTGGTTTTTCCCATTTGGGTTTCCACATGAAAAACATTGTGTTATGAGTTGCATGCTTTATTGGGTTTTATCTTATGTGGTTGTGTTCCTTACATGCTTGTAAGTTTCAAATTGATAAAAGTGGTGATTAGATCTATATTGTTGTTTTTTCTTACACTAATTCACGCCCCCTCTCAGTGCCTTATAATTTTATCATAAATGTTGTTATACTAGATCATTTTGGGGACAAAGAGAAGTAACATGATGATATGATTCATGATTTGTAATTATAATATCATTTTGGAGGTTAGGATGGATCATTTTCTAGAATGTGAATTGTAATAAGGCATGTAAGCCTGTATGTTTTGCCGCATGCTATCAGAATGAATCTATGATATTGTGGATGTTTGATTTCACATTTCCTCTATGTGTTTATGTGTTTTTGTTGCTTCTATTGTGTTACTCTTGCTACATGATCTAGATTGTTCTCTTTGAGAGCCCTTCAGACCATGGATGCATCAAATGGTATCTGTTGGATATGGTTTGTCATTTTTTCTGCTAGGATATGTTATTTTCGTTGATGTTAACATATTCCTATAATTTATTCTGGTATGATTCAGAATATTTTCTGATCCGATTTGCAGTTCTTTGTTTTACCAAACTCTATCGATATTCCCTGAGGTATATTTTGGTGTGATCAGATCTGGTGCTGAGACATTGGGATATTGTTTTGGTTTGTCTTGTGTATCTTCACTTTAGATGGTTCATAATTTGGTACTCCACGAGTTATCTTTCTTCGTGACAATTGTTGATTGATTGTGTTCTTGAGCTTCTAGACGTTGACATATGAAGATTTGAAAAGTGGTGTTGCTGGAACTATTGCAGATGATTCTAACATTCTTGCTAGTGTTTCCTAGTCATGTCCTATTTGTTTTGGTGATCCATATTGATCATTGTACGAGTCTTTGGTGGTTTCTATAAATCGGTGATGATTTGCATGTTATGCGGTATTTCTAGTGGTGTAACGTGTTGTGGTTGATCTTGGTATAATTTTCAGTGGAGTTGATCATTTGGGAGTTTGAATTAGGTCCATGTTATGTCATGTAAATGATTATATTTTTTCGGTAATCAATATTTGTATCGTGTGATGTAATTTTGTAATTTAGGGTTGAGGTTTTAGCTGACCTTGTTATCAAGGTTGATGATTTGTATATATAGCTGAGATATTCATGTAGTTTGGGTGTCGATGTAGTGTTTGCATTATCAAAGATAGGTGTATGTGCGAACAAGTGATTTATCTTTCGGTGTTGCAGGGCAAACATATGTGCTTAACCAAAATTGTAATTAGGTATTTGAAGATGTTATTATTTCAGTTCACTTCTTCCAGATTGTATTTTGAATCTTATTGTAAGTCAGTGAGACCTCCCTAAGGGTTGTATCCTTCTAGGAAAATATATTTTAAGAAGTGAGCTCTAGGTAGTGTGCCTAACTTCATGTGCATTCCCCATTGTTATATTTTCACATACTACTATAGAGTATCATCTTACTGTGGATAGGTTCCCACCATGTTTTTTCCCTTAACTGGGTTTTCCATATCAAAAATCTTGGTCTTGTGCTTAAATTTTTATGTTCCAATGAAGACTAATTCACCCTTCCCTCTCAGACTTCCTTCTTGGCTACTACTAACAATTGGTATCAGAGATAGATCCTTCGATAGAATCTTAATCGCTTGAGGAGATCTGGGATGGTTGCTCAAGGTATTCTCTTTAAGAAGGACAATCCAAGGTTTGATGGAAGCAAGTATACTATATGGAAGAACTGGATGGAGGTGCATTTGAAATTTCTTGGAGAAGATTACTGGAAGATTATAAAGAATCCCTATATTGTTCCTTGGAATGGACCATCTACTCCTAATGAGGTTAAGGAAGAAGAATACAATATTAGAGAGAAGGAAACATTGCTTAGTGCCCTGATTGATTCTGAAATGACAAATATTATGGGACTTCAAACCACACATGAGACCTAGGAGATACTTGAGATCCTGTATGAAGGTGACAACTAGGTTAAAGCTGGTAAGTTGTAGAGTTTGAAAGGAAAATATGTGACATTGAAGATGGGAGATGATAAGAACATACATTCTTTTATGGATAAGGTGAATGATCTTGTCTTAGGTATCAGATGTGTCAGTGGAAGCATTGAGGAAGATGAAATTGCTACTAAGGTACTAAGATCTTTGCTACCTTCTTATAAGAATAAGTTTGCTACTATTGATGAGACATGGAGTGTAACTATAGTGACAAGGGATGTGTTGGTTGGAAATCTTGCTACAGTTGAGCTGAGTGAGTTAATAGAATCACATGGAAATTCTGAGACAACATTTAGAGCATCTATGTCTATATCTGCTAAGAAGAAGTATGATCTTGATGAGTGTATAATATCCAATATGAGAGAGAGATAAAAGAGAGCTTGATGAGCTTGAAGCATTGATTTCCCAGAGATTGCCTAAAGGTGTCGATAAGTATGATGGAAAGTTGCCTTTGAAATGTTTCTCTTGTAATAACATAGGACATTTTGCTTCTAGATCCCCAGAGAGAATGGCTAAGTATGATAGTCATGATAAGTTTGATAAGCATGATAGGAATAATAGATATGGGAAGCATGAGAAGTATGATAAGCCTTATAAGTCTAAATGGAAGTTTAGGAACCATAAGAACTATTATTATGCTGCACATGAAGGTGTTACTAATGATGAATTAGAATAAGATGTATTTGTGTTTATTACCATTAAAGAGGATAGACCTGTACCTATTGATTGTTACTGACGATGATTCAGAATAAGATGTATTTTTGTTTATTACCATTGAAGAGGATAGACCTGTACCTATTGATTTGACTAAGTATTATATTGAGGAGAAATATTTGGCAGCTAAGGTAGAGGAAAAGGATGAATGGGTGATTGAAAATGGTTGTTCACATCATCTAATTGGTGACAAGAGAAAATTTGTACGCATGGAAAGGTATGATGGTGGAATAGTTAGATTTGGAGATGACAAAGCCTATGTAATCCATGGGAGAGGTTCTATTTCTTTTGGTGGTAAGAATAACACTAATGATGTCTTGTATGTTGAAGGTTTGAAGCATAACCTATTGAGTGTTGGGCAGATGGTTGATAAGGGTTATGATCTATAATTCAAGGATGGTAAATGCAAGATCTTGAATGCCTCTGGTATAGAAATTGCATCTGGGACTAAGATTGAAGGTAACATTTTTCATTTGAATGCTGGTGAGAAAAGTTATTTGATTGCTAAGATAGATGAGAGTTGGTTGTGGCATAGGAGAATGTGTCATGTAAACTTTGACTCAATGATTAAGATCTATTCTACACAAGATGTTAGAGATCAGCCTAAGACTGGTAAGCTTGCTAATCTGGTATGTAAGGAATGTCAGTTGGGTAAGAAAACAAGAATTTCTTTCAAGAGAAAAAAATATACATCTGATGGACTACTACATCTTTTGATTAATGACCTATGTGGACCTACAAATGTTAGAAGTGTACAGGGTGATAGATATTTTATGTTGTTAATCAATGATTATTCTAGGATGATGTGGGTTGTCTTTTTGAAGGAAAAATCAAAAGCATTGGACAAATGCAAGATATTTAAAGAAAAGGTTGAGACTGTGTCTGGATTGAAGGTGAAATGTCTAAGATCTAATAGAGGTGGAGAATTATGTTCCAATGAGTTTGATTCATTCTGTGAGATGCATGGAATTAGAAGACAATTATCTGCTCCTAGAACCCCTTAGGAAAATGGAGTTGTTGAGAGAAAGAACATAACTATTTTGGATGTTGCAAGGACTATGTTGATTGAAGGAAATGTTCTGAGGATCTACTAGAGAGAAGCCATTAGCACTATTGTTTACACATTCAACAAAGTTCACATCAAAGGTGATAACTATAAGAATCCTTATGAACTATGGTTTGGTCATGTTCCTACTGTAAGATATTTTAGTGTATTCGGTAGAAAATGTTATATCAAGAGAGATGAGAATATAGGAAAGTTTGATGCTATAAGTGATGAAGGTATCTTCTTATGATATTCAACTAAGAGCAAAGTGTATCGGTGTTATAATAACATACTGAGAAATACAGTTGAGAGTGTAAATGTGAAGGTGGATGAGAACCTTGGGAAGGAGATCAGAGCATACGGTTATGATGATGGTCAACATATTGTTTTCGCTCTTGTTCAACCTGAAGAGCCTAATCATAATGATCTGGTAGAGACTATTGATCTGGATATTGTTGCTACTGATGATGATGTTCAAAAAGTTGAGAATCAGAACAAACAAAAGACTCCAAGGTATGTAAGACTGAATCATTCTAAAAATTATATTATTGGTGATAAGAATAAAGGTGTGATGACTAGAAGAAGGTTAGTTGTTGAAGAAGTATGTTTGATTTCTAAAGTTGAACCTAAATATGTTGTTGAAGCTTGTAAAGATGAGAGTTGGATGAGAGCTATGGAAGAAGAACTAGATTAGATTGAAAAGAATAATACTTGGGAACTTGTGCCTAGACCTAATGATAAGAATGTTATTGGTCCTAAATGGGTATTCAGAAATAAGCTGGATGAAGTCGGTGAAGTTGTCATAAATAAAGCTAGACTAGTTTGTAAAGGATACTCACAACAAGAAGGAATTGATTATGAGGAGACATTTGCTCTGGTTTCTAGACTTGAAGTTGTTAGACTGTTGGTTGCTTATGCTACTTACAAATATTTCAAGGTATATCAGATGGATGTCAAATCAACCTTTTTGAATGGCGATCTGGAGGAAGAGGTTTCCATTGAACAGCCTGATGGATTTTCACTGTGAGATGATGGAGACATGGTATGTACATTGAAAAAATCCCTTTATGGACTGAAACAAGTTCCTAGAGCCTAGTATGCTAGACTAGACAAATACTTGTTGAAATTGGGATTTACTAAAGGTGCTAATGATAGTAATTTGTATTTCAAGATTGAAAATGATAGCATCCTAATTGTTGAACTCTTTGTTGATGATATTATCTTTAGTGGTGATGATAACTTGAGCATGAAGTTTCTCCGTGATATGGAGAAAGAATTTGAGATGTCTATGATTGGTGAGATGAAATTCTTCTTAGGTTTGCAGATTGCACAGAAAGGAAAATGAATATTCATATCTCAAACTAGGTATGTGAAGGAATTGCTGAAGAAGTTTGGGTTAAATGACTCCAAACCAGTTGGAACTCCTATGGTGACTAGTTGTAAATTGTATAAAAATTATGAATCTCCGAAAGCTAATAAGAGTCTACATAGATCTATGGTTGGTGGATTGCTATACCTTACTAAGACTAGGCCTAACATTATGCATGTTGTTTGTATGGTTGCTAGATATCAAGCTGATTTGAAGGAGAGTCATGCCACTATTGTTAAGAGGATATTCGGATATCTAAAGGGAACTATGGATTATGGTTTATGGTACCCAAGGAATGATGATTTCATGTTATGTGTGTACACTGATGCTGATTGAGATGGTAATGTAGATGACTAGAAGAGAACTATTGATGGAGCATTCTTTCTAGGCAAGAAGTTAGTGTCATGGGCTAGAAAGAAATAAGATTCGGTGTCCTTAGCTACTGTTGAAGCTGAGTACATTGTTGCTGCTATTAATTGCACTCAGGTGGTTTGGATGAGGAAAATGTTGAAAGATATCAGAGTTATTCATGATGAGCATACTATTATATACTGTAATAATTCCAGTGCTATCAATATCTCAAAGAATCTAGTGCAACATTCAAAGACTAAGCATATATCAATCGAATATCATTACTTGAGAGAGAAAGTTGGTGAAGAAAAGGTGAAGATGGAGTATGTATCTACAAAGGAACATATAGCTAATATTTTCACTACGTGTTTGACTGCACATACATTTGTCTATCTAAGAGACAATTTAGGGGTATCCACCCCTCTTGATAAGAACTAGATGCATTGAGTTGCATCGTACCAGTGGATTTCAGAGCTTTATCTTTTATCCAGATTGATGAGCTGGTCTTGCTCCTCTACTGGAGTAGTCTGTGTTTTGGGAGAAAGATTTATGTTTTCGTTTGGTTTTCTATTTTGGAGATCTTTGGCATTGTTGTCAAAGGGGAAGAAAGATCATGTGAAAATTTGCCTTATCTATCTTGACCCTAGGGAGAGTTTGTTGGTGATATCTTCTTTCTTTGCATTGACTATTTTTCATATTCATATGTTGCCATCAATGCCAAAGGGGGAGATTGTTGGATATGTTTGGTCATTGCTGCTGATAGGATGCGTTGTTGTCATTGATGTTAAAATATTCCTATGATTTATTCCGATATCATTGGGAAGATTTTCTAATCCGATTTGTTGTTCTTTGTTTTTCTAGACTCTGATAGTATTCCATTCAGTATATTCTGGTGTGATCAAATTTTGGTGCTAAGACTTTGGGATATTGTTTTGGTTGGTCTTGTATATCTTCATTTCAGATGCTTCATGATTTTGTGCTTTGTAACTTAACTTTCTTCATGACAGCTGTTGATTGGTTGTGTTCTTGAGCTTCTAGACATTGACAGATGAAGATTTGAAAATTGGTGTTGGTGCAATTGTTCCAGATGATTCTAACAAGCTTGCCAGTGTTTCCTAGTTATGTCCTATTTGTTTTGGCAATCTATATTGATCGTTGTGTGAGTTTATGGTGGTTTCTATCAACTAGTGATAATTTACTTGTTATGCAATATTTCTGGTGGTGTAGCATGCTGCAGTTAATCTTGGCATAATTTTTGGTGGAGTAGATCATTTGGAAATTTGAATTAGGTCCATGTTATGTCATGTAAATCATTATATTGGTTTGGTGATCGATCGTTTTATCGTGTGATGTAATTTTGTAATTGAGAGTTGAGGGTTTAGTTGACCTTGTTATCAAGGTTGATGATTTGTATATATAGGTGAGTTATTTATGTAGTTTGGGTGTCGATGTTGTGTCTGCATTATTAGAGAGAGGTGTATGTGTGAACAAGTGATTTATCTTTCAGTGTTGAGTTTGAGGTAAGATTGGTATTGTAGGGAAAATATATGTGCTTAACCAAAACTATAATTAGGCATTTGAAGATGCTATTCTTTCAGTTCAATTCTTTCGAATTGTAGGTTGAATCTTATTGTAGGTTAGTGAGACTTCCCTAAGGGTTTTAGCCTTCCGGGAAAATATCTTTTGTGCAATGAGCTTTAGGAAATGTGCCCAATTACATGTGCATTCCCCATTGTAATATTTTCACATACTACTCCAGAGTATAATCTTACTGTGGATAGGTTCCCACCATGTTTTTTCCCTTAAATGGGTTTTCCATGTCAAAAATCTTGCTGTTGTGTGTTGTGTTGTTAATTTGCTTATTTGTTTATTGTTCTAGTTTGTTAGATCTATTGTTGTGCTTAAAGTTTAATGTTCCAGTGAAGACTGATTCATCCCCCCTCTCATTCTTCCTTCTTGGCTGCTACTAACAATATCAGAGTTGGTTGCAAACCTTGAGGCATTCCTTTGGGTGAACAGATTACCAATTTGAGGAGGGTTTCAAGTGTGTTCAATAGATAGTTGACAGAGAGGTAATTGAAACTGTGTAGTTAGGTCACCGAGTTGAGGTGGTTGCACCAGAGCAAAGCGAGTTGATTCCATCGAGGAGGATGAACCTTAAAAGGTTCAAGAAGATAATGGAGGATTTCAATAATGAGATGAGGAATGAGATCCGAAATACATTGGCTAGTTTATAGAGGAATCCAACATCAGAGGATGAATTTGAAGAGGTAGGAGAAGAGCTTGAGGTTGAGGAAGCTAAAGGATTGGCAGATGAGGGAGAAGAAATATTTCTTAGAGAGGTGCTAAAAGTAAGCAAAGTTCATAAAGTTGAGGTTTCAAACTTTTTGGGTTCACCAAATCCAAAAGACTTGATAGACTAGATGAAAGAGTTGGAGGACTACTTCAAGTTTGAAGATGTTAAAGACCCACAGAGAGTCTAGTTAGTACAAAATAAGTTGAGAGGTCATGCTACTTTATGATGGAAATAATTGTAGAGAGATAGAGTGGAGAAGAGTAATATGAAAATCATCCAATGGAGACAAATGGTCGGGAGATTGAAGGCTAAATTCATTCCATGAGGACATGAGTATGGATTTGTTCAAGAGGTTGTAGAACTTGAAGCAGAAGGACATGAGTTTGAAGGAGTATACTAAATAATTCTACAAGGTGATGATAAGATCTAGACATCGAGAGATGGATAGGGAGAAGGTGGCTAGAGACATAAATAGACCAATTTAATATTCAAGACAAGATGAATATGCTGAATATTTCTACAGTTTAGGAGGCTTATCAATATGCATTGAAGGTAGAAAATAAAATGAAGAGGATACAACAGAATGACCCTAAGGGAAGAGAGAGACATGCAACAGATAGAGGACAGATGAGTGGTAGTATGGAGAAGAAGACTATTGAAGAACCAAAATAAAAATGGAGTATAGAACCGAAGAAAAAGACACAAAGGAAAGGAGGTAGTAGTAAGGAGTTATTGGGTACATATTTCAAATGTGGGGAGACTGGACATAGAGCTAATGAATGTCCTCAGGGTAACATAGGAAAGGAAAGGAATCTCTTAGCATCTAAAGATCGAGAAACTGGAGTTGCAGATGAGAACATGATAGCATCAGAGTGGGGAGAATCCCTTATGTTTAGAATAGTCTTGATGGAGCAGAGAAAAGAAGAAACCAGACCTACTCAGAGGAAGAATATTTTTCAGACTATTTGCAAATCAGGAGGTAAGTGTTGCAAGGTTATTGTAGATAGTGGAAGTACTGAAAATTTGGTGTCAGGGGAGATGCTAGAGAAGCTTGGTTTGAAGAGGCTTGAAAACCCTTGTCCTTACAAGGCGATTTGGTTGCAAGATGATAATGTGGTAGAGGTGAGATAGTAGTGCTTGGTGAATTATTATATTGGGTCTTACAAGGATGAATTCTTATGTGATTTTTTGCCTATGAGTGTTTGTCATGTTTTACTAGGTAGACCTTGATAGATTGATAGGGGAGCTATTTATGATTCTAGTAAGAATTTGATCACTATTGAAAAGGATGGGCATAAGTTCACTTTGGTTTCTCTAAAGGAGAAGGAGAAGGAAGTGAATAACTTGAGTCTTGTGAAGAGTTGTTGTACTAAGAGATAGGTTGTAGAGGTTATACCAGATGTTGGTATGGAGCTCAAGAAGGATCATGTGGATGGATCTATTAGCAATTTGTCACCGGAAGACAACAAAGTTAGAGTTTTGGTGGTAGATAAGAAGAGTTCTAGTGGAAGAGATAGATTAGATTTATGGAAGAAAGGGAGTAATGGTAAGAGACAAAGTGCAGGTATGAGGAAAGGAGAAGGAGAAGTGGAAAAGAAGTTGGAGAATTCAGCTGAGTTAACAGAAGGGGTAAGGAGGAAGAATTTTGTAGATAAAGAGGACATTTGGATTAGAAATGAGGATGGGATCTATATCTTGAATCCTTTTTAATGTTCATGAGCTTCCTCTCATGGAACCTTTTTTCTACATAATGTGTCTAATGTAGGAGCATCCCCGGTCAATGAGCAATCTTTCATCAACCAAAAATATTTCCTTTCAGTCTTGTTCTTGTTCTATTTCTATGTTTCTTCCAAAAAAAATTGTTCCTTTTTTGTTACGGATCATATTTCTAGTTTCCAGGTTGGTTCTTATTCTTTATTCTATATTTTCAATTCGTTTGGATCCTTTTTCTGGAAAGTTATCACTTCTAGATTGGTTGATCTTGGTTTTCAGAGTAGTTTTGAGCTTAACGGCTAGTTGGAGATTTATTAGCTTGCGGATTTGTTTGGCACCTTGATCAATGTTCCTTGATCCTTGATTGGTATTCTTTGGTGGTCCACACTTCATTTGTGTTCTTGGTGGAGGATATTTTTATTCTTTGGGTCCAACCTATTTTACATGCTTCATTTTCTTGTCTTGGGAAATGTAATCCTTTTGTGACCAACCCAAATGTGTTTTGGATGCTATATATGTTGTTATAATAAATTATTTAGGGGATAACGAGAAGTAACATGATGATATGATTCATTTTTTGTAATTATAATATCATTTTGGATGTCTTGATGGATCATTTTCTGGAATATATTCTCTAATAATGCCTATAAGCTTGTATGTTTGCTTGCATGTTGTTAGCTTTATTTTAATGAATCTATGATACTGCAGATGTTTGATTCCACATTTTCTCTGTGTTGTTGTTTCTTCCATTGTGTTACTCTTTCTTCATGATCTAGATTATTCTCTTTGAGGACCCTCCAGACCATGGTTGCGTTATCTATCCTCAATGTTAACTACACAAAATGCTATAATAGACAACATAGAAATTGTTACCACTAAGAATAATTCTATTATTTTATGGTGAGAGGCCGTGAGGGATAAATATGTGGATGGCTTGACCTATGATCAGGTGAAGGAGCTTGAGATATTTAATGCTAATATTGTCTCCATGTTTATTAATCCTCACACTAGACAACCAATGGATGCGAAAAAATAAAACTTTCCATCAAATGGTGTCAAAATGATGATATTGTGAAAAAAAAATTGGAATCGTCAGTGGATGTTTTTTGATAGACCATCAAACAACAATATCGATGTTCCATTCTACTTAATCAAAAAATTGTATGCTATTTTTTTTGGGCAATCATGTCAACTAATTTGACATAGAACCTCTCTAGGGTGTGGGGGGAGGTATGCCTTAGGATAGACTTGGGGAAGTTTGAGTATTACAAGGCCCATATGTTCCCCCTCCTCCCATTGATCCCCCACTTCCAATACAACATCCAAATATTATTGTCAAGGCAATGCCATGGACTATATCGATTATTCACTCTTTGAGTATCCTTTGGTTTCCCAAGTTGGGGTACTAGCTGAACCTTTTGGTGACGCTAGTAGTGGATTGGGTGGTGTTGACACATCCTCCTCATCTTCACATATTTGTGTGTTGCATACTTGTTCTATGTGTCATCAAGTATGCTTAGGTCCTCTTGGACAACCTTTTGATCCTCCCATAGACACAACTGATTATGAGGTGCATCATATGGTCGATGCACTAGATGGTTATGGAAGGGACTAGATAGCACCATGGGAGTCCTCGCAAACTAGAGATGAGGAGGTACCTTCATCATACACTGACGATATAGTGGTAAGACTTAACTTGTAATTTCATAGTGCATTTTATTAGAAATGAATATATATAAGAGATAATATTAAATACTAATGTCTATATACATGGTCTATTTAATAGTTGATGTTTCAATAATTATCATAGGTCTATGAGGACACCCTAACAACCATTTTCATTTGGCCTTGATAGCTATATTGTATATATTATTACACCTAGTTGTTTACATTTTTAATTGTATACATGCTTGCCATTTACATTGTCATTAATTAAATTATATATTAACTTACATGTTTATCTTATTTTACTCTTGTAGGACACACATGGTATGAGTGCAGTGGAGTGTGATCCAGGCTCTAGAAGTGCAGTCAAAGATAGGGGAAAGGTAACTGAATAATTGAAATAAGAGTTTAAATAACTAATAATTATTATACATGTCTATATAGATTGTCACATACTTGTCATCTTTATGTACAGAGAATTTTTGGTTTCACATCCTTGTTAACTACACCCACAAAACCTAAAGAAGCAGAAGAGATGCCTCAGGTACATGTGTTTATTTTATTTTTTGTTTAGTAGACTTAATTTGTTCCTATCATCAACAATTATACACTAACTTGTATCAATTTTATGTTTGTGAACATATATAGGTTGTCTATGAAAATCTTGATGACATCTCTTCTCTATCAAAGACATATTCTAGGACTCCTGACCATCTTAAGAGAAGACATGGACATGAGGTAATGAAGAATTCAATTTTAGAGCTCAATTATAGTTCAATGTATATTTATTTTTATGTTAACATCTCGAATGTAAATTATATAATATAACTAATCTCACCTATGGTTTGATTTTTCTTGTGCAAGATCATTCAAATCTAAGGAGTGTTTTGAAGAGGATCGTTTTTGATGATCTATCAATAGTTTAGGGTGTGATAGAGACATTTTGGGATAGTTACATGTCTAGTTGGCATGTGTATTTTGTATATGTACATACATTTACATATATGGACATACATTTTATTTGAGTTGGCATTTATGTCATTTTTGTATTTGGACATACACTTGTAATTATTTGACAATTTGATATAATTTTTTCCTCATGTGAATGGCTTCATTCTTTGAAACTTTAATCTTGAATGTAATAAAGAACACTGGTTAAATAATGAAAAATAGCATGTTATTTTTCTAATCTTGAGATTCGATATAATTTGTTCCATCTAAATCTTACGTGTTAAATTTGGTTGCCTTTGACAACTTCACCAAACTTAATGACCATATTGGTATTGCTATTAATCATAGTCCATGGATGATGAATCATTTTTTGCCATAATTTAAGGAATAGATAGAATCCCAAACCATGATAAAAAAAATAAAAGTTACTTAACCTAAAAAGAGATTAGATTGCACTAATGAAAAGTTGCAATAGAGCGAAATTCTCAATCTATCCATTGTGACCACAAACTGTTGGTTCCAACACATCTAGTTAGGAGTCTTTACCCTAGCCATGCTCCTATTTTTCCTCCCAACTTGGTCAAACACTTAGGGCCATATTGTAGTGATGCCATCCCTTCAGCACCCTAAGTGCGAAAAATTGTCAAACTTTGATAGGTTGTATCTAAAAATCCATGGCACTTGTGAATGATCCGTCTAAACCTACAAGGTCACATGAGGACCATCTACAATATTGTATCTCATATTTTCATGATTTGGAGTGGTTTTCTTAAGGAAGTGATATTTTAGTTGATGCAAAAATCATCAAATGCATTCAATGAAAAGTTGTAATGGAGCCAAATTATCGTTCTTCTTATCGTGGGCCCAAACCATTAGTTCCAACATGTCTATTTAGGTATTTTTTCTCTATCCATGCTCCTAATTTTCCTCCCTACTTGGTCAAATGCTCAGAATCATACCATAGCAGCCCTTGAGCACCCTAAGTGCAAAAAATGTCAAACTTTAACAAGATGTATCTCAAAATCTGTGACACTTGTGAATGATCTGCCTATACCTACAAGGTTATATGAGGGCCATCTATAATAGTGTGTCTTGTATTTTTATGATTCAGAGCAGTTTTCCCAAGGCAACTATTTTTTAGGTGACAAAAAAATCGTCATATGTATTCAATGAAAAGTTTCAATAGAGCCAAATTCTCATTCATCTCTTTATGGGAAGGAACCATCAGTTTCAACGTCTGGTTAGGAATTTTTACCCTAGGCATACTCTTTTATTTCCTCCCTACTTGGTTGAACAATCAAGTTCATACCCTACCAACACCCCAGTGAACCTTGGACAACCTAGACTAACAAGCCTATATTAAGTCGTAACGAACCTTAGAGAACCCTAATGAATTTATGGAAGCACTAATGACCATGATCATCATTATTTTAATATATTATAGACATACATAATTTCCATTAAACACTTACATAAAACATCCATGAACATACATAAGTGGGCCATACATATAAGATTTGTTATTATGTGCATCTTTTTCATCATAATCATCATGATTTGCATACATTATAACACATAATAACCATTACAACCACATTTCCTTTTGATTACCCATGTAATCATGTACAAAAACATTGTATTTCATCAATACAACTACACTAATGTACTCACGTATAAATAGATTTTATATCATCAATAGAGCTGCACCAATCTACTCATGTACGAATACAAGTATACCAATGTACTCATGTACAAATACATTGTATACCATCAATAGAAATACAACAATGCATTCATGTGCAAATATATTGTATATATTTATACTCATAAAAATATATATACCATCTAAACAAAGTTACATCAATGTACTCATGTACAAATATTGTTAGACAATTCAATAACCGAAAGACAATTGAGAGAGGGGGGTGAGTCAGTTGTCTCAGATTACCAAAAATATTAGCAATTTAAAATTTAATACTGGGACCCAAAACATCAATACCAGAATAGTAGTTAAACCAATTAAGCATAAACAATAATCACATAATAAAATCCGTCCACATAACACCAAGATTTATACGTGGAAAACCTAGTAAAGGGGAAAACCACAGTGGGAAGCCTACCCACAGTCAGATAATACTTCTCTAGTAAGTATGTGAATTACAATTGAGGGGCCTGCACTTGCAGGAAGGCCAATAGCCTAGAACACACTGCTCATCAGAAAAAGAGCCTCGCTAACTACATATAAATCCAGACTACAATCCGGAGAAGTGTTGAACTGCAAAAGATAGCATCTCTTATGCCTAAGTACAGTTCTCGTTAAGCTCAATACCAAAGGATTAAGTCCTCTTACATAAACCCAATTCGATCTCCAATGGTCGACCAACTCCTCTACCTGAATGATATT
Organism: Cryptomeria japonica; assembly: GCF_030272615.1. Lineage (NCBI taxonomy): Eukaryota > Viridiplantae > Streptophyta > Pinopsida > Cupressales > Cupressaceae > Cryptomeria > Cryptomeria japonica. Next base: position 234,962,868 of record NC_081406.1, read on the forward strand.
ACATTATTCGCACATTACATTCTTTGACCATTTACTCTAACAATAACAATTATAATCTACAATGAGATCTTACATCTATATATACAAATCCTTAGCCATAAACAATAAAATTGACCACCATAAAATAAACCAATTACATAATTACAAACCATGTTAGCCTTAGACCAAAAAAATAATATCCAACACATAAGACATCCCAAAAATACATCAAGAGGTCCAGTCCACACGTTACATTAAAGTTGGTCCATAACCTAGATCAACCGGGACCCAAATATAGGTCCACACACTTCAACAATGATCTCCATCTGCCAAGTCTCGAACATGATCATCAACAACATCTTGTAAATCCTCCAAAAGATGCACCAACACCACTTATGCAATTTAACAAAGATCTTCATCAAAAGCCGAGCTAGTGAAACCCTTGCTAAAATAAAAAATCAAGCTTCTAAGAAAGCAAGATAGCATCCTATCACCAGACCAAAACCAACTGACCAAATATGAACATGAGTATCACGAACAAGCCAATTCCATCACCAAACTATATCGGATCCTACTGGATCATGTTGGATCTAGATCAACCAGAAACCACTCAACCTACTGAGACCAAAAGGATGTCAGTAAAGCATCCAAATAGGTAGTGTTGGCATCAATGACAAAACATCAATTCAACACATAATCAATTCCACCAAATGGCCAACAAATATAACATCCTTCTCCATGTCCATCTGATATCATCACGTCCTACTTCAAGCTTGTGTAGAGAAATGCTTGCATATAAATGAAGATCGACATAAGAAACATGAACAATGTAGTACTATGATAATATGATAATCATTTAAAATGAAATGCATGATAATAAATGAAGAGGTAGGATTATATACCGTGAAGATAGTTTCTTATGAATTACATCGAATGTGCCATCAATATTGAAGCAAAATGGTGATGCAATAGTATTGTCCATCAAAAAGACCTACATTTTTAAGAATTGTTAATCTAAACATAAACAACATGAACATAAAAGTCTTATGATTATTATTTGAAATAAAATTCATGATAATAAATGCATAGGTATGACTGTGTACCATGAGGATACCTACTTACAAACTACATCAAATGTACCATCAATGTTGAAGCAAAATGGTGATGCAATAGTATGGTCCATTGAAAAGGCCTACATTTTTAAGAATTGTTAATCTAAACATAAATGACATGAACATAAAAATTTTATGATCATTCTTTGAAATGAAATACATGATAATAAATTAAGATATAATAAAGACTTTCTACTCAAGTTTGCCTGAAGGGTCATCTCTTTGCTTAAGAGTATCCAGTATTGCGTTATGATCAACATTGATCACTATATAGAGTTATTTTGTCTTTGATCTTTCTTGATTCTTCAACAACTTGACATTTGTAGCTATAATAAGGTGTCAATACATGATAATAGTTTTGTGTCTCTTGTAGTCTTCAAATGCAAGTATGGAATTCTTTCTAATCATGTATGTTTGCAACCAAGTTTCTGCAACCACAACTAAACCTGTAGGATACATGAACTCATTATCATCTGTCACCTATTGTGTTAGTTTCTACTTTCCATGTACACATTGTGCAAACAAATAGTTTTATCTCTATTCATTCCCTTGAGGTGCAACCACTCCAAACACATGTCCTAGCTATAGAAGATCTAAAAGATGGTCATACTCAACTAAACTTTCCATGTCACTATTTGGCATGGATATTATTTGAGATAAATGAGTTAGAGATTGTGGAATCCACATATCCACCCACTCACTTGATTCACACTAATCCTAGTCACACTAAACACAACTCTAACAAAAACAAGCCAAATATCATGCCCAAATGGTCCATGCACTTGCATCTGAGCTATGAAATGAATTCATCTTTGAAGAATAATTAATTCCTTTACAATCCAATATATCTCCCACTATGCCCTTGTTAACCAATCAAAAGAATCTTCACACTCTTGAATCGAGCATCTCTCTCTATGGCATTTCTTAACTACACCAATCAACAATAGAATGTGCATCAAATAATTTAGCACCTAAAATCCTCAATTGATCCTTAGCTAGAGATCTCTTCAAACATGCACCTACTCTATCATACTCCCCCATCCCATGCCCAACTTATATAAAACTCAAAATTTGAGGTACACCCCTCTCTACATATATTCTAATCAACCATTAAAACATACAAGAATTCTTGAATTGAACCTTCTAGTTATCTAACCATATGAGATGTCAATCTATTATAATACCTTTCTCCTACAAGAAATTGAAAAAAAAATTGAAACAATGTTACACATATTGAGAGGAGTGAGATCTATCATCACTCATATAAAAATGATACTCCTTGATTATCTTCCTATCCTATTCTATACTATTAGGGGCATGCCTATAAATTATGTGAATAAAAATAACAATTTGAATTGAATTGTAATACTAAGCCTATACCTAACTTTGTGGTTGCAATGTATAGTTTTCTGCAAAATCGACCACCAATATAATAGTGTCATTGGGAAAGAGTTCTTACATATCCTGTACCACTGATCCAATCATTAAGACTGATGGGTATGCCTTGCATACTTGTAGAAAATATTTTCCTTAAAATCTAAAATAAAATCAGCAACACTGACATCTCTGGAGACCAACTCGCATCTAGAACCTTCACCTCCACTCTTCAAAGTATACTTCCCTATCTCATATCTCTTTTTCTCAACAATATTCTTTCCAAATTGGTTTTCATTTCCCTCATGAAAACATGAAACAAACTTTGACAAACCACCACATTGTGAGCACTTCTCATTTAAACTATCATTTCTATAGAAAAAACATCCATCATCTCTAGAACATAAATATATATCTAGCAATTCTCTTGACGATCTCAAAAATTGCATTGCATCACACTCCTACAACATTTAATTAGTATGCAACATAGAACGAATATAGCATAAAAGTTCATGGTATGTTGAAAACTCCACATGGTATTTGCAATAACAAATATTATGAATCTTATGAGGTACATAATAAAAATGGCTTCAAAGATTCAAATGCCCTTTGCGATATTTGCAAATTTGGATGTCTTTCACAAAAAAAATTGTACAATATTGTTTGGCTGGATTCCAAGGTTAGTATGCAACATAGAACAAATATAGCATAAAGTTTCATGGTACATTGAAAAATCAACATGGTATTTGCAACAAGTACTACGAATCTTACGAGGTACAAAATAAAATGGCTTGAAAGATTCAAAGGCCCTTTGTGATATTTGCAAATTTGGATGTGTTTCACAAAATTTTTTATACAACATTGTTTGACTTGATTCCAAGAAATGTTTAGGATTTTGTGTGTGGTCTCAAATGCTAATTCTTAACTTTAAAATATCCCTTATTGGGTGATACTCTAGAGTTAGAGTGTCAAAATTGTTGAATTTCCTCCTTCACATTGTTGGTCAACTTTTATCAACATGTGCAAGCCTCCCACCAAAAGCTCATGTATCATTCTAAAGAGGATCATCAAGTCTTTCTCTTCTTTCAAGTGCTCTATCCAAATTTTTATGATTTATGTTCAAATCAACATAATTTTGTCTCATAAAGTTAGCCTTTCTCAAATGATGGCTTACTAAGGAGGTTGTAATCACTCTTTAAGCGACTCTCTTATCTTTTTCCTTGCTATTATTTCTAATAGAATTGAGAGAATTAATTTTTTTTAACAATAATGGAATTTTTCTCCATCTTCTTTTTCATAAAAATCTTAAATTTGGCTAGCAAAGGTCTCATCTTTTGCATCTTTAGCAATTGAACAAAAAGTTGGCATTCCTTGGTCAATATCTTATTGCTAAAATATTTGTTAAAAAGTTTCATAGCCCACAATTGAATGGTTCATGTTGACCTCTTTCCTTCAAGAATGTCAATAATGTTCTCATGAATTTTGAGTTACCATTTTTGAGTTCTTGAAGGTCTTGAATTTTGAATCTTTCATTCTTCCATGAGAGGGTCTTCATTTCTCATGTAATTCGGTGTAACATAATGTTCACTTGGCTGAACAATTCCACAATCAATGTCAAAATTTCCCAAATTTTCACCTCCAATGTCAATTCCCCAATTTTCACCTTCAATGTAAAATCCCAAATTTTCACCTTCAATGTTGATTCCCACATTTTCACTTTCAATTACCACATTTTCATTTCTAAATTCAATATCATGTTGAACATTTTTAATGTCTATTTCAACATTGTCATTCCCAATTTGAAATATCATGTTCAACATTTATAATATCAATATCTACATTTTTTCATTTTTATTTTCAATAACTTTCTCAATGTTTTCAAATTCAATTTCCTCTTCATTTGAAGTAACATTTGCAAGTACTTCACCAATATTTGACATACCTTGTCTTCTCCTCCTATGCCCTTCTTTATCTCTTTGTCTATATACTTGAATTTTCTCATTTCAAAGCTTTCTTTTACATTTTTGCTTTTGATGACTACTTCTCCCCATTATGTCTCAAACAAGATGTTCTAAAATGATTTTCAATGACAATTTTGTCTCGAAGAATCTCGAAAGAGAAGAAATTTGTCATTGAATGTCTAAAAACCTATGATTGTCACCTCCAAAAAGTATGTAGGGACTGTTAGAATCCACAAAACAACCCACAATCCTATTTTATGTGGTTCACATATCAGATATCTGATAGCTAAATATATTTTTTAATATGGGCACCAAAATTTCTATTAGTGCCCAACATTTGAACTTTGGCACCCAAATGGAAAGGGTTTAGATATCGGATAAATATCCAATATCTAATAAATTCCCATATAGAAAAAGTGAGAGAGATAAGGGGAGAGAGAGAGAGAGAGAGAGAGAGAGAGAGATAGATGTTGGCCATTTGGTGGAATTGATTATGTGTTGCATTGATGTTTTGTCATTGATGCTAACACTAGCTATTTGGATGCTTTACCGACACCTTTCTGGTTCCGGTAGGTTCAGTGGTTTCTGGTTGATTTGGATCCAACATGATCCGATAGACTCTAGTATAGTTTGGTGATGGAATTTACTTGTTCATAATACTCATGCTCATATTTGGTCTGGTGATTGGATGACATCTTGCTTGCTCAGAAGCTTGGCTTCTGGTTCCAGCAAGGGTTTCACCAATAGAGCTTTTGATGAAGATCTTTGATGAATTGCATAAGTAGTGTTGGTGCATTTTCTGATGGAGTTACAGGAAGTTGTTGGTGATCATGTTTGAGACTTGGAAGATGGAGATCATTTCTATAACTTGTGGACCTATACTGGGTCTCGGTTGATCTAGGTTATGGACCAGTTTTAATGTAACATGTGGATTGCACCTCTCAATGTATTTCCAGGATGTCTTATGTGGTGGATATTATTTGTTTGGTCTAAGGCCGACATGGTTTGTAATTGTATAATTGGTTTATTGTCTGGTGGCCGACCTAATTGTTTATGGTCGAGGGTATATATAGATGTAAGATCTCATTGTAGATCATCATGGTTATGGTTAGGGGTCATGGTCAAAGAATGTAATGTGTGAATAATGTAAGATCATTCAGGAAGAGGATTTGGTCGATCATTGGAGACCGAATTGGGTATATGTAAGAGGATTTAGTCCTCTGGTATTGAGCTTAATTGGAACTATACTCAAGCATAGGAGATGTTATCTTTTATAGTTCAACACTTCTATGAATTGTATTCTGGATCTCTATGTAGTTAGTGAGGCTCCTTTTGTGATGAGTAGTACGCTCTAGGTTGTTGGCCTTCTTGAAAGTGGAGGCCCCTCAATTGTAATTCACATTCTTACTACAGAAGTATTATTTGACTGTGGGTAGGCTTCCCACCGTGGTTTTTCCCTCTACCAGGTTTTCCAAATACAAATCTTGGTGTCATGTGGATGGTATTTATTCTATGATTATTGTTTATGCTTAATTAGTTTGACTTCTATTCTCATATTAAAGTTTAAATTGCTAATATTTCCTGTAATCTGTGATAACTGATTCACCCCCCCCCCCCCCCTCTTAGTTTTCTTCTGGTTATTTGAACTATCTAATAATTGGTATCAAATCTTTGTTCCTCTCTATAGAAATCTTAACCATTCAAGGAAGATCCTATGGCAACTAACAGTGCAAGTTCATCTAGTTCTTTTGGAGCTATCTTTCAGAGGTATATTCTGAGGCTTGATGGAACAAATTACATAGTATGAAAGATTTAGATGGAGACTCATTTGAGATATCTTGGCAAGGAGATTTGGGAGATCATATAGAATGGTGTCACACCTTATAATTCAGGATCTGGAAATCCTTCTTTGGCAAACCTGGACAAGGAGCTTGAGAATGATTGTAGAGAAAGAGAAGCCATCTTGTGTGCACTTTTTGATCAACAAATAATGGGATTAACTGACAAATCATCTGGAAAGGATATATGGGATAAGTTGGAGACTCTTAATGAAGGTGACCCTATAGTGAATATTGCTAAACTTGATGGTTACCAGGTGAGAAATGAAAACTTCAAGATGGAAGAAGATGAAAAGATTACTGCATTCATGGAAAGGGTAAATGAGATTGTTATGGGAATTCAATGTTGTGGTGGAACTCTGAGCGAAGATGAAATTTTTTCTAAAGTCCCGAGAGCCCTACTAGCAACTTAAAAAATGAAGGCTACTAAATAAATGGATAATACATCTATCAACAAAGATACCTTGGTTGGGAAACTATTTGCTTTTGAGCTTGAAGAATTTGGACCTTCTGGAGCTATGAAGTCTGAACCTTCTTTTCATGCATCTACATCTGTAAAACCAGTAAGCAAGATTGGAAAGCTTTATATGCAAAGGAATTAGAAGATATGAAGAGATAAGATGATGAGTTTTAGAAACTTGAAGCACTATTTTCTAGAAGAGTACCTAAAGGACTGGTAAGAAGTATGAAGGAAAAGCGTCTTTTAAATGTTTTGTATGTAATAAGATTGGTCATTTTGCATCTAGATGTCTTGAAAGGAATTCAAGATTTGAAGAAAGAGATAGAATATCATTTAAGCCTAACCCTGGATATCAGAACAAGTATAAGTACAAGAAAAATAGGGACAAATCATGCTACATAGCGAATGAGGAAGGCATTAGTGATTCTGATAATGAACCGATAAAAGACTATGCTAGTGGTTCCGACAATGGGAAGGAATGGGTTTTCTTGGATATCAAAGAAGATGATCCGACATTGGAAGAGAATGTACCTAAAGAGAAGGCACTTGCTGCTATAATTGAAGATAAGGATGAATGGGTAATTGCCAGTGGTTGTTCACATCATATGACTGGAGATAAAGGGAAGTTTCTATCTTTGCAAGAATTTGATGGCAGTCTAGCTAGATTTGGAGATGACAAAGCTTGTATGATCAAAGGAAAAATAACTATATCATTGGATGGTAAGAACAATATTGACAATGTTTATTATGTTGAAGGTTTAAGGCATAATCTTTTCAGTATAGGACAATTGGTAGATAAGGGATTTCAATTACAGTTCAAGGATGAAAAATGCAAAATCATTAACAGATCTAGTTTGGAGATTGCAACCAGTACACAGAAAAAAGGTAAGATATTTCATTTGAATTGTGGTGAGAAGACATGTTTGATTACACAGATTGATGAGAGTTGGCTATGGCATAAAAGGTCATGTCATGTGAATTTTGATTGCATTGTGAAGATCAGTTGAACTAAGGTCGTTACGGATATACCTAAGATTATGAAGCCCTATAATCCGGTATTCAAAGAATGTCAAATAGGTAAATAGGTCAAAACCTATTTTAGAAGTATACAAGATAAATAAAATGATGTTCTCGATCTTATTCATACTGAATTGTGTGGCCCTGCTAGAGTTAAAAAATTTCAAGGTGATAGATATTTCATGCTAATCATTGATGATTATTCTAGAATGATGTGGGTTACTTTTCTAAAATATAAATCTGAAGCATTTGAAAAGTTTAAAATCCTTAAGGCTAAATTGGAAACTGAGACAAGATTTAAGATTAAATGTTTGAGGTCAGATCATGGGGGAGAATTCACATCCGGTGAGTTCAATAACTTTTGTGAGAAGCATTGTATAAGAAGACAATTTTCTGCTCCCTAGACACCTTAGCAAAATGGAGTTGTGGAAAGGAAGAACACAACTATCTTGGATGCTACTAGAACAATGATGATAGAAGATAGTATACCTCATATCTATTGGAGAGAAGTAGTGAACACAATGGTTTATATATTCAACAAAGTACATATCAAAGGAGAAACCAGTAAGACACCTTATGAATTATGGTTTGGCAATACACCTATAGTCAAGTATTTCAGAATTTTGGTAGTAAATGTTATATCAGGAGAGATGATATCATAGGGAAATTTGATCTTAGATGTGATGAAGGCATATTTCTTGGTTATTCTAATGAAAGAAAAGCATATAGATGTTATAAAAAGACATTGAAGAGAATTGTGGAGAGTGCTAATGTCAAAGTAGATGAGTTGAACAGAAATCAAATCAGAGTTTATGAGAAGGAACTGGAACCGGAAGTGGAAATGATTATATCTGAACCAGTGGCACCTTTATCGGAATAGAGAATTGAACTAGTTACTCCAATAGTATCAGGGAATTCTACAATAACAGAAGAACAGAGAAGAGGAACAAAAAGTTGGAAGAATCCTAGGTATGTGAGATTGAATTATTCAAAAGATCAGATCATTGGGGATAAGAGCAATGGAGTGATGACAAGAAGAAGAATTGAAACTAATGAGGTATGTTTAATATCACAAGTTGAAGTGGTATCAATAATTGAGGCATGTAAAGATGAATATTGGTTGAAAGCTATGGAAGAAGAATTAGATCAGATTGAAAAAAATAACACATGAACCTTGGTTCCCCGACCTAAATATAAAAATGTTACTAGAACTAAATGGGTTTTTAGGAATAAATTGAATGAGGATGGTAAAGTTATAAGGATTAAGGCTAGATTGGTTTGTAAAGGATATTCTTAGAAAGAAGGAATTGATTATGGAGACACTTTTGCACCTATAGCTAAGATTGAAGCTGCAAGACTATTTCTTGCCTACGCTGCTTATAAAAACTACAAGATTTATTTGATGGATGTTAAATGTGGATTTTTTAATGGGGATCTTGATGAGGAATTTTATATTGAGCAACCTAGTGGTTTTTCACTATTAGATGATACATATGTGGTCTCCAGGTTAAGTAAAACTTTATATGGATTGAAACAAGCACCTAGAGCTTGGTATGTGAGGTTGGATAAATATATTTTGAAACTTGGTTTTACTAAGGGCAGTGCTGACAGTAATTTATCTTATAATATCACTGATAATGATATACTAATTATTAAAGTATTTGTTGATGACATTATTTTTGGAGGTGAAGATAAGTTATGCATAGAATTTTCTAAGAATATGGAGAAAGAATTTGAGATGTCTATGATTGGTGAGATGAAATTTTTCTTAGGTTTGCAGATTACTCAAACTGAAAAAAGTATTTTTATTTGTCAAACTAAATATGCTAAGGAATTGTTGAATAAATTTGGTATGGGAGATTCTAAATTTGTAAGTACTCCTATGGTTACAAGTGATAAATTGATAAGAAAATATGTTTCTGCATCGGTAAATCCTACAAGATACAAATCTATGATTGGAGGTCTTCTTTATTTGACTCAGACTAGGCCTAACATTATGAATGTTGCTTGTATTGTTTCAATATTTCAGAGTGATCCTAGAGAAATAATGAGATTGCGATGAAAAGGATTTTTAGATACTTGTAAGGTACATTAGAATATGGCTTGTGGTTGTTAGGTCCCAGAGACAACTAAGAAGGGGGGGCTGAATCAGTTGTCTAATAAATTCAAACCAAAAACAACTTAACCAACTTAATGCTTAATATCGGTAAACCAGTTAAGTATGTCGGTAGATAGTTTTAATAGTTAATTGCTATACCGGTAAAGATTAATGCATGAAACATAAACACAAAGTCATCCACAACACATAACACCAATATTTGTACATGGAAACCCTGCAAGGGGAAAAACCACGGTGGTAAACCTTACCCACAATCAGATGATACTACTACAAATAGTAAGTGTACATAAATGGGGTCTACACATGCAGAAAGGCCAACAGCCTAGAGATCACTACTCAAACACAAAATGGGAGTCACACTAACTATAGTTGGATGGTTAAATCCAATAAGAATGTACTGCACAAAATAGCATCTTCATATGCTGGATTTAGTACTGGTGTAATGCTGATATGCTTTCACAAAAACCTAGCTTCACCTTCAAATGATGTCTGTGTGTATTGCATTGTTTAATCTCACATATACCTTCACTCAATTCTTTTTTGCATTCCACACTTGATCTTACAAATAAGATCTTACATTTATACCATAACCTAAGATTGATTTTAGTAGGTCGGCTCTACAAGATATTACAATAAAAAACATTTTACAAACAATATAATATCCGATGCAATAACTAATTGAACATGTCAGCTTAATGCATTTACAACAATAATTAATCATCTCGATAGCATGCCATGTTGATTTGGAAAAGATAAACCTGTCGGTGTAACCCTAAATAACCCTGGACCTATTTGTCAGTAAAAGAAAATATGCAACTGTGAATGTACCAATGAACAAAACTCTAGGACAAGATGTCCAAGCGATGTCTTCGACATAACCATGTGTCTTCCATGCCATTCCAAGTGTCGATGATCATTATATCCTGTTGGTGAACCATATACTAGTAACTGTGCAATACTTACTTGCTTGCCAGTGAATGCTACTGGATCTCCAAAGTGCTAGTGTTTTAGTAGGTGTAGACATCAATGAGAAAACCATACCAAAATACCAACAATCTCCCCCTTTGGCATTGATGGCAACACAAGATGGAAAAACCATCAAAGTGCCAAAATAGAAATGCCAAATACCTAAGACCAACAATCTCCAAAAAGATCATAACTAGAAATCAGAGAGTAATAATCTCTCCTAGACAACAATCTCTCCCCGTGGGAGCAACATGTGTTTATCATAACAATCTCTCCAAAAGAACATGTGTTTTTCCATATATATCTCTCCCCCTTTGACATCAAATGACAGAGTTTTAATAAAACCAAGTTCATATACAAAATACCAGCCAAATTAATATACCAACTACTCCCCCTAAGAAGTAGCTTCCTCATCAAAGACCGGAGTAAAAGATTTGTCTATTAATTCTGTCGGTTGATGACAATCATCAACTGTCTAAGTCTCTACCGGTGGTGGTATGACTCCAAGCTGATCTTTGAGATATTCAAAAGTCTCCTTGGGCAAAGGTTTTGTAAAGATATCTGCAAGCTATTCTTTAGTATTCACATAAACCAGTTTTATCTCCTTTTCTTCAAATTTTTCCCTTACAAAATTTAGTTTGATAGAAACATGTTTTGTTTTAGAATGTAGTACTGGATACTTAGATATATCAATTGCTGCAGTGTTATCACAATATATAGTAATAGGTTCCTTGTATTTTACCTTTATGTCTTTCAACATTTGCTTAAGCCATAGTACCTGTGTATAGTTAGTTGCTGCTGCAACATATTCTGATTCTACTATTGATAAAGATGTACAACTCTGTTTCTTACTCAACCAAGAAACTAGTCTGTTTCCAAGAAAGAATGCTTTGCCGGTGTGCTTTTCCTATCATCCACATCTCCTGCCCAATTTGCATCTGTGTATGCACATAATTCAAAGTTTTCATCTCTAGGATACCATAATACAAGATTTATAGTGCCTTGTAAGTACCGGAAAATCCTTTTTACTACTGATTCATGATTTTCTCTTGGATTACTTTGAAATCTTGAAACAATACATACTGCATTCATAATATCAGGTCTGGTTTGTGTCAAGTATAGTAAACCTCCTATCATAGATTTGTATCTAGTTGGATTAACAGGTGTAGATTCATCCCTTTGAGATAATTTGTCATTTGTAATCATAGGTGTGCTTACTGGTTTAGAGTTCTCCATCCCAAATTTCTTTAGTAACTCTTTCAAGTATTTGGATTGACTCAAGAATATACCTTTGTCAATCTATGAAATCTGCAATCCTAAAAAGAATTTTATTTCTCCAATCATAGACATTTCAAATTCTTGCTGCATTTTAATAGAAATTTCTTTACATAATCCATCTCCTCCAAAGATTATATCATCAACAAATACTTCTATAATAAAGATGTCATCATTAGTTATTTTGTAATATAAATTATTGTCTTCATTTCCTTTAGTAAAACCAATCTTTAAAAGATACTTATCCAATCTTCCATACCAAGCTCTTGGAGCTTGTTTTAATCCATACATAGCTTTTCTTAACCTGCAAACCATATCATTGTCATCTGTCAAAGAAAATCCATCAGGTTGTTCAATATAGACTTCCTCTTCAAGATCTCCATTCAAAAATGCACATTTAATATCCATTTGATAAACTTATAGTTCTCGTGTGCTGCAAAAGCCAAGAATAATCTAACTACCTCAATTCTCGCTACCGGTGCAAAGGTTTCATTGTAATCAACTCCTTCCTTCTGAGAGTATCCCTTACACACTAGTCTTGCTTTATTTCTGAAAACCTTACCATCTTCACTAAGTTTGTTTCTGAATACCCATTTGGTTCCAATTACATTTTTATCTTGAAGCTAGGGAACTAATGTCCAAGTGTTATTTTTCTCAATTTGTTCTAATTCTTCTTCCATAGCTTTAATCCAAAATTTATCTTCACATGCTTCATTAATAGATGATGGTTCAATTTGAGAAATAAGACATACCTCTTCATTTGCCAATCTTCCTCTTGTCATAACTCCTTTAAATTTGTTTCCAATTATCTAATCTTCAGAACGTTTCAATCTTACATACCAGGGTGTCTTTGTTTGTTGTTGTTCTTCAATTATTGTGGAATCCTCAGATGGTACCGAGGTAACTGGATCTTCATTCTGTACTGGTGGATTTAGTGTAGGTTCATTTGTCACTTCTAGGATCAAATTATCCAATATACTCATCTCTTCTGATATAACATTTATTTCAAAAAATTCTGAAATACTTAAGAGTAGGAGTATTACCAAACCATAGTTCATGAGGGGTCTTACCCATTTCACCTTTGATGTGAACTTTGTTGAATGTATAGACTATTGTACTGACTACTTCTCTCCAATACATGTGGTAAATTTGCTTCTGATAACATACTTCTTGTTGCATCCAAGATAGTTCTATTTTTCTTTTCAACAACTCCATTCTACTGTAGTGTTCGAGGTGCTGATAGCTATCTTTTGATTTCATTCACTTCACAGAATGTATTAAATTCCTTAGATGTGAATTCTCCTCCTTGATCCGATCTTATGCATTTGATTTTCTTACCAGTTTCATATTCAACCATTGCTTTGAACAGTTTGAACTTTCTAAGGGCTTCTAATTTTTCTCTGAGAAAAGTAACCCAACACATTCTAGAATAGTCATAAATGATTAGCATGAAATATCTATCACCTTGTAAGCTTTTAGTTCTAGCTGGACCACATAAATTAGTGTGAATCAAATCAAGAGCATTATTGGATTTTTCTGGAATACTTTTGAAACTAGCTCTAACTTGTTTTCCAAATTGACATTCCTTACACATTGTATTCTGAGGTTTGACAATTTTAGGTAAGTCTCTAACTCCCTTAGTAGTATTGATCTTTACCATGCAATCAAAGTTCACATGACAGAGTCTCTTATGCCATAACCATCTTTCATCTATATGTGCAATCAAGCATGTCTTTTCATTGTTATTCAAATGAAAGATATTACCTCTAGTCTAATTACCGGTTGCAATTTCCAAACCAGTTCTATTCATGATTTTGCATTTTCCATTTTTAAATTATAACTAAAATCCTTTCTCAACTAATTGACCAACACTTAAAAGATTATGCTTTAATCCTTCAACATAGTAAACATTGTTAGTGTTATGCTTATCATCAAGAGATATTGTATCCTTACCTTTGATTGAACAAGATTTGTCATCTCCAAATCTTACTAAACCTCCATTGTATTCTTGAAAGTTCAAGAATTTACCTCTGTCTCCTATCATATGATGTGAGCATCCTGAGTCAATGATCCATTCATCCTTTACTTCAACTTTAGCTGCTAGGGCTTGTTCTACCGATTGAGTAGTAGGTGTCAGTTGATTGTCTGTTATAGCAACAAAAACCCATCCATTGTCTGTTGGATCCTCATCAGAATCATCAGTCACACCTTCATCAGCAATGTAACAAGATTTGTCTTTATTTTTCTTAAATCTGTATCTTTGATATTCAGGATTAGGCTTGTATGTTCTTCTAGCTTCTTCTCTTAGTCTAGCATGTCTATCATGACATCTCAAAGCCATATGACCAATCTTATTGCAATTAAAACATTTAAAGGGTGCTTTACCTTCATACTTACTTCCAACTGGACCTTTAGACATTTTCCTTTCAAAACAGTGCTTCAAGTTCTTCAAGTTCTTCATTTTCTTTCTTGCTTTCTTCAAGTTCTCTTGCATAAAAGGCTTTCCAATTAGATTTGTCAAATGATGGAGCAAATGGTGTTGATGCTTTAAAGGCTAAATCTGTCTTAATAGTAGCAACAGGACTAAATTCCTCAATTTCAAAAGCTGAAAGTTTCCCAATCAATGTGTCCCTAGTTACTGATGTATTAGGCATTGTTCTCAACTCATTTATAGCAGTAACCTTCATTTTATATGCTAGTGGCAATCCTCTTAAAACTTTTGAAACAATTTCATCCTCACTTAAGGTTCCTCCACAACATTTAATACCCAAAACAATTTCATTTACTCTTTCCATAAAAGCAGAAATCCTTTCATCTTCTTCCATTTTCAGATGTTCATACCTAACTCGGAAGCTTTCAAGTTTTGCAATTTTGACTATGGAATCTCTTTCATTCAGTGTTTCCAAATGATCCCAAATAGCTTTAGTAGTAGACCTATCTAATAGTCCCATGATTTGTTGATCTTATAATGTGCTCAAAAGTGCTTCTCTTGCTTTGCAATCATTTTCTTCATCTTTTGTCAAGTTAGTTGGACTGGGCTGACCTGGTACAACAACAGTATAACCATTCTTTGTAACTTCCCAGATGTCTTTTCCAATGCAATTTAGATGTGTCTCCATTCTAATCTTCCATATGCCATAGTTGGTTCCATCAAGTTTAAGACTGTCCTTCCTGAAATATTTAGTAGACATTTGATCTCCTCAAGCTGTTAAACTTCTACAAAAGAGGACTAGGCTCTGATACCAATTGTTAGGTCCCAAAGACAACTGAGAGGGGGGGGTGAATTAGTTGTCTAATAAATTCAAACCAAAAATAGCTTAACCAACTTAATGCTTAATATCGGTAAACTAGTTAAGTATGTCGGTAGACAGTTTTAATAGTTAATTGCTATACTGGTAAAGATTAATGCATGAAACATAAACACAAAGTCATCCACAACACATAACACCAATATTTGTACGTGGAAACCCTATAAGGGGAAAAACCACGGTGGGAAACCTTACCCACAATCAGATGATACTACTGCAGATAGTAAGTGTACATAAATGTGGTCTGCACATGCAAAAAGGCCAACAGCCTAGAGCTCACTACTCAAACACAAAATGGGAGTCACACTGACTATAATTGGATGGTTATATCCAATAAGAATGTACTGCACAAAATAGCATCTTCATATGCGGGATTTAGTACCAGTGTAATGCTGATATGCTTTCACAAAAACCTAGCTTCACCTTCAAATGATGTCTGTGTGTATTGCATTGTTTAATCTCGCATATACCTTCACTCAATTCTTTTTCGCATTCCACACTTGATCTTACAAGTAAGATCTTACATTTATACCATAACCTAAGATTGATTTTAGTAGGTTGGCTCTACAAGATATTACAATAAAAAACATTTTACAAACAATATAATATCCGATGCAATAACTGATTGAACATGTCAGCTTAGTGCATTTACAACAATAATTAGTCATCTCCATAGCGTGTCATGCTGATTTGGAAAAGATAAACCTACCGGTGTAACCCTAAATAACCCTAGACCTATTTGCTGGTAAAAGAAAATATGCAACTGTGAATGTACCAATGAACAAAACTCTAGGACAAGATGTCCAAGTGATGTCTTCGACATAACCATGTGTCTTCCATGCCATTCCAAGTGTCGGTGTTCATTATATCCTGCTGGTGAACCATATACCAGTAACTGTGCAATAGTTACTTGCTTGCTGGTGAATGTTGTTGGATCTCCAAAGTGCTAGTGTTTTAGTAGGTGTTGACATCAATGACAAAACCATACCAAAATACCAATAGTGGTACCCTAAGGATGGTAAATTTACTTTATGTGCATATACAAATGCTGATTGGGCTGGAGATGTTGATGATTGAAAAAGTACTTCTAGTGTAGCTTTCTTTCATGGAAATAAGTTGGTTTCATGGATCTACAAGAAATAGTCATGTACTTCTTTATCTACTATTGAAGCTGAGTATCTTGTTGTTGCTACTAACTGTACATAAGTTCTATGGATGAAGAAAATGTTGAAGGATATAAAGGTAGATTGTGATGTACTGGTAGTTATTAATTATGATAACTCTACTGCTATTGATATATCAAAAAATCTGGTATTTCATTCTAAAACAAAGCACATATCTGTCAAGTATAACTTTTTGAAAGAAAAAGTGGAAGCAAATGAAGTTAGACTGGTTTATGTGAAGACAAAAGAGCAGATTGCAGATATTTTCACTAAACCTTTTCCCAAGGAATCATTTGAGTACCTGAGAGACAAACTAGGAGTTTCCACTCCTCTAGTAGAGACTTGATTGATGTAGTTTGGCACAATACGGAATGCATTATTAGAGATATTATTCATTCTGGCACTGATGTGGGATGCTACTACTCAGGGGGAGTAGTCATCTTTGTGATTCAGTGGTTTATGTTTTTGCTTTATTATTTTTGTCAAATTTCTGGCATTGATGTCAAAGGGGGAGAGATATTGATGTGAAAAAGACAAAGAAAGAAGAAGAAAAATTCAAAGGGGAGAGATATTGACATTCAGAGTTGTATATGGGAGATTGTTGGATGTCTCCCATTAGGGGAGACTTGTTTGGAATTTCTTGGTACTTAGATGTTTTTCACATCTAGTGTTGCCATCAATGCCAATGGGGGAGATTGTTGGCCATTTGGTGGAATTGATTATGTGTTGCATTGATGTTTTGTCGTTAATTCCAGCACTAGTTGTTTGGATGCTTTACTGACACCCTTTTGGTTCTGGTAGGTTGAGTGGTTTCTGGTTTATTTGGATCCAACATGTTCTAGTAGACTCCAGTATAGTTTGGTGATGGAATTGATTTGTTCATGATACTCATTCTCATATTTGGTCAGTTAGTTTTGGTCTGGTGATCGGATGCTATCCTTCTTACTTAAAAGCTTGGCTTCTGGTTCCAGTGAGTGTTTCACTGATAGAGCTTTTGATGAAGATCTTTGATGAATTGCATAAGTAGTATTGGTACAACTTCTGATGGAGTTTCAAGATGCTATTGGTGATCATGTTTGATACTTGGGGGATGGAGATCATTGCTATAGTGTGTGGACCTATACTGGGTCCCAGTTGATCTAGCTTATGGACCGGCTTTAATGTAACGTGTGGATTGGACCTCTCAATATATTTCCAGGATGTCTTATGTGTTGGATATTATTTGTTTGGTCTAAGGCCGACATGGTTTGTAATTATGTAACTAGCTTATTTTCTGATGGCCG
This sequence comes from Cryptomeria japonica, assembly GCF_030272615.1. Lineage (NCBI taxonomy): Eukaryota > Viridiplantae > Streptophyta > Pinopsida > Cupressales > Cupressaceae > Cryptomeria > Cryptomeria japonica. The sequence goes on from NC_081406.1 coordinate 234,980,723, forward strand.
ACCTAATTGTTTATGGTCAAGGGTTTATATATATAGATGTAAGATCTGATTGTAGATCATCATGGTTATGGTTAGAGGTCATGGTCAAACAATGTAATGTGTGAATAATGTAATATCATTTAGGAAGAGGAGTTGGTCTATCATTGGATATCAAATTGGGTATATGTAAGAGGATTTAGTTCTTTGGTATTGAGCTTAATCGGAACTGTACTCAGGAATAGGAGATGCTATCTTTTGTAGTTCAAGACTTCTCCAGATTGTAGTTTGGATCTCTAGGTAGTCAATGAGGCTCCTTTTGTGATGAGTAGTGTGCTCTGGGCTATTGGCCTTCTTTCAAGTGTAGGCCCCTTAGTTGTAATTCACATACTTATTGTAGAAGTATTATCTGACTATGGGTAGGCTTCCCACTGTGGTTTTTTCCTTTACCAGGTTTTCCATGTACAAATCTTGGTGTCATGTGGATGGTATTTATTCTATGATTATTGTTTATGCTTAATTGGTTTAACTGCTATCACAGTTCATACATGAGAAATACAATCATATGCAAATCATAAATGGTGCTCAACTCTCTTTCATGTAGCGCAATCCTCCTACATTTTTTTCATGGTTCATAGATGAGAAAGACAATCGTATGCAAATCATAAATAGTTCTCAGCTCTCTTTCATGTAGCACATTCCTCTTGTATTTGTTTTACAGTTCATTGATGAGAAAGACAACCATATGCAAATCATAAACTAGAATTTGGACATGGCTGGAAATAATTTTTTGATGATCACAGTTTGAAAATGTGAGAGAGAGAGATAAGGGGAAAGTGATAGGAAGAGAGGGAGGGAGAGTTTGAGGGAGAGAATAGGAAAGGGAGAGTGAGAATGAGTGAATGAGAGAGAGAGAAGTGGAAAGGGATAGGGAAAGAGGGAGGGGGTTTGATTTGTGCTCAAATCTCTTTCATGCAGTGCATTCCTCCTATATAAGTTTCACAATTCATAGATGAGAAAGACAATCATATGAAAATCATAAATAGTGATCAACTCTATCTCATGTAGTACAATCCTCCTGCATTTGTTTTAAATTTCATTTATGAGGAAGATAATCTATGCAAATCCCAAACAATCTTTATCTCTCTTTCATGTAGTGTATTCCTCCTATATTTGTTTCAAAATTCATATATGAGAAAGATTATAATATGCAAATCATAAAATAGAATTTGGATGTGGTTGGAAAGAATTGGCCAATTATCATAGTTTGAAAATGGAAGAGAGAGAGAGAGGGGGGGAGGAAAGGGATAGGAAGAGAGGAAGGGATATTGAGAGGGAGATAAGGGGGGACATAGGGAGAGAAGGGGAATGGGAGAGAGAGAGAGAGAGAGAGAGAGAGAGAGAGAGAGAGAGAGAGAGAGAGAGAGAGAGAGAGAGAGAGAGAGAGAGTGAGTGAGTGAGTGAGAGAGAGAGAGAAGGGGAAATAGATAGGAAGAGAGGGAGGGAAACTGGTTTGTGCTAAACTCTCTTTCATGCAACACATTCCTCCTGCATTTGTTTCATAGTTCATAGATGAGAAAGAGAACCATATGAAAACCATAAACTAGAATTTTCATGTGGTTGGAAATAATTTTCCAATTACCATAGTTTGAAAATGGGAGAGAGAGAGAGAGAAAATGGAAAAGGGATATGAAGAGAGGGAGGGAGAGAAGGGGGGGGATAAGGAGAGAAGGGGAAAGGGAGAGGTATATATATATATATATATATATATATATATATATATAGAGAGAGAGAGAGAGAGAGAGAGAGAGAGAGAGAGAGAGAGAGAGAGTACATTGATATATAGTGCTCAGCTCTTTCATGCAACACATTCCTCCTACATTTTTTTCATAGTTTATAGAAGAAAAAGACAATCATATATATGCTTTCCCATATGGTGTTGCAAATCCCAAATGGATAGGTTTAGGATTTGGAGTTAAAGAATGCAAATCATAAAATAGATTTTGGACATGGTTGGAATGAATTTTCCAATTATGATAGTTTGAAAATTTGAGATTTTGTTGTGTTAAAATACATAGCGAAGTCATACATGGATTTTGATATGTTTGGAAGATCTAGGTATGTGAAAAACATCATAGCTTTTCATTTTGAGGAAGCAAAGATTGTTTCAAGAAAGAAATGCCCTTTCAACCAAATGAGAAGTTTAGATCAATTTTTTTACTTGGAATTTGTCATTACTACGCATCTATATTATATTTACTAAACATCAATTTCCAACCCTCTCTCTCTCAATAATTTTTCTCTCCAAAACTCTCTCTCCCTCTTCCTTTACCCTTTTCTCTCTATAATCTCACTCTCTCTCATTACTCTCTCTACCCATCCCCCTAATTACTCTCTCTCTCTCTCTCTCTCTCTCTCTCTCTCTCTATCCCCTTCTCTCTCTATCCCTCTCCCTATCCCCTTCTCTCCCTACCCCCCTCTCTCTCCCTATCCTAAACAAGGTATCCAATATTTATCCCCTTCCCCCTCTCCCCCTCTCTCTCTAGATCCCTTTATCCTTCTCTCCCTATTTCTCCCTCTTCCTTTACCCTTCTCTCCCTATATCTCCCTCTCCCTTTCCCCATCTCACCCTATCTAGATCACTTTACCTTTATCCCTTCTCTCTCTCTCTCTCTCTCTCTCTCTCTCTCTGTCTCTCTGTCTCTCCCTCTCCCTCTCCCTCCCCATTTTCTCCCTATCCCTCTCTCCCTATCCTAAACAAGGTATCAAATATCAGTTATTATCTAGTATCTGATATCTTTTATTATTAATATATTTGTGTAGACACCTAAAAATGGTCAACGCTAGCAGAGTCATAGTTTAACATTTGTGCATTGCCTCATTTTAGATTTTTGCATCGCATTAACATTTCTCCTATGTCACGCACTTGGTTTTTATCATTTGCGAGCATCAAGTCATTCTTCTACATTCTTCATTCGTCTCGCTCTCAAATTTGGTCTTGTCGACAACACTATCCAGTTATGATTTTGATCGATTTTACCCTATCATATCAATGTGCATGCTCATTTGTCATCATTTTGGACATCGTCAATCCTAATTAGGGTTTTGTCCTCTTATCAATCTTATCATTTGGCGATCGATTTGTCATCGATTGTTGTTATGTTCGATCTTGTCATTTTGCGATCAATTTGTCATTGATCGTTGTCATTTTCAATCTTGTCATCTTGCAATCTATTTTGTCATCGATTCATGTCCTCTTGTCAATCTTGTCATTTTGCGATCGATTTGTCATCGATCGTTGTTTGTCTCAATTATGTCAATTTGGATCAATTAGTCATTGTTCCTCGTCAATTGGTGCATTTATCAATCAAATCATTTATCACATTGGTTCTTTGTTAATCAGAATCATGATCGAGTCAATTATCTTTCATCAAGACCTAATTGTCATCTTTGCATTGCTAATTCATCTTCTAGGGTTTCGTGATTTAATCATTTAACCTTGTTTGTCATTTCTCTCTCTAGGATTAATAAATTATTTATTTATCCTAAGTCTTCTCATCGCAATTAAATGTTCATTTAATTGGCTAATTATTCCTCTTTTTGTGAATTAATTAATAAATGACAAATTATTAATTAATTTACCTATTTCCTAATTTTCATCAATTTTCTAATTTTCTATTTTTCTAATTCCTAATTTCAATTCTCTCCTATTTTTCTCCTAATTTCATGGGAATGACATAGAAATTTGTCATAATTTGTCATAATTGACAATCAATTAATTCTTGACATAGAAATTTGTCATAAATTGTCATGAATTATCAATCAATCAAATTTTGCATAGAAAGTGCATAATTTGTCATAAATTGTCATAATTGACATTTGCGCATTGCCTAATTTTAGGTTTTTGCGTCGCATTAACATTTCTCCTATGTCACGCACTTGGTTTTTATCATTTGTGAGCATCGAGTCATTCTTCTACATTCTTCATTCGTCTCGCTCTCAAATTTGATCTTGTCGACAACACTATCCAGTTATGATTTTGATCGATTTTATCCTATCATATCAATGTGCGTGCTCATTTGTCATCATTTTGGACATCGTCAATCCTAATTAGGGTTTTGTCCTCTTATCAATCTTATCATCTGGTGATCGTTGTTATGTTCGATCTTGTCATTTTGCGATCAATTTGTCATTGATTGTTGTCATTTTCAATCTTGTCGTCTTGCAATCTATTTTGTCATCGATTCTTGTCCTCTTGTCAATCTTGTCATTTTGCGATCGATTTGTCATCGATTGTTGTTCGTCTCAATTATGTCAATTTGGATCAATTAGTCATTGTTCCTCATCAATTGGCGCATTTATCAATCAAATCATTTATCACATTGGTTCTTTGTTAATCAGAATCATGATCGAGTCAATTATCTTTCATCAAGACCTAATTGCCATCTTTGCATTGCTAATTCATCTTCTAGGGTTTCGTGATTTAATCATTTAACCTTGTTTGTCATTTCTCTCTCTAAGATTAATAAATTATTTATTTATCCTAAGTCTTCTCATTGCAATTAAATGTTCATTTAATTGGCTGATTATTCCTCTTTTTGTGAATTAATTAATAAATGACAAATTATTAATTAATTTACCTATTTCCTAATTTTCATCAATTTTCTAATTTTCTATTTTTCTAATTCCTAATTTCAATTCTCTCCTATTTTTCTCCTAATTTCATGGGAATGACATAGAAATTTGTCATAATTTGTCATAATTGACAATCAATCAATTCTTGACATAGAAATTTGTCATAAATTGTCATGAATTATCAATCAATCAAATTTTGCATAGAAAGTGCATAATTTGTCATAAATTGTCATAATTGACATTTTTGATTTGCAATTTCTATTTGAATTGAATCATGCTAATTTGATCCATCTCTCCAATTTGTCTATAAATATTATGAATTTCTTCAATCCCGACTAATGAGAATGAGAATAATCACTTTGTCGAATCAATCACGCTTCGAGTACTCTTGAGCAATCATCTTGTCTACTTGCTTTCATATCATGATCATGCACTAGTAGGTGAGATCCACAAAAAAGCTATTTGGAGAAGAAAGAAGGAAAATGGAGCCACATGAAGGAAGCACTTAGATCTACATTTGGTTTGCATAGTCTTTAGTTTTGAATGTTTCATTTTCATGTCTCTATTGAGTGTAATTAGGATTGATCATTGCAATTTGTTTTCGTGATTGAGCTAGAGTAGTATTTTGACTTGCTTTGATGATTTTTGATTTCCTAGCTACATTAATTGGTGAACCCGATGTGAACACTAACCATCTAACCCCTTAACTATGTTTTTGAGTGCTTTTGAGTTGATTTGCAGGTCAAAAAAACCCAAAAATAGGGTAGTGCAGGGTTTTCTGGGGAATTATGTGCCTGTGTAAGACAACTTGTGCCTGTGTTAAGCATTTTGCGCTTGTGTTAAAGACATTCTATGCCTGTGTCATGAGTTCTGCGCCTGTGTCATGAGTTTTGCGCCTGTGTAAAGTCTAGAAACAGAGGTAAAAATGCAGTGTTTTACTTGAAAATTGTTTGTTTTGCATTCTGTTTTCTGCTTTTTGGTTTTTGGTACTAATTCTCTATGCAGCACCTTGGCATATGCATTACAAAGGCAATAAATGAAACTACTAACACATTTTGTGCAGGTTCGAATGTCAAACACTAAGCATATCAAACTTCTGACTTGGGTTTTGCAAGTTGCCTTGGAATACAACTAAACTTTGTGTTTGAAATTAATGTTTAGGCACCTAGTGATTTCTAAATAGGATGGAATGAATCTATGCTTGATTTGATTGTTGAGTTTGACATTGGAGTAGGAGAGTATGCTCTCATGCTTTTTAGGGTGATCAGAAATCCAGATCTTGAATACCACGCTCATGTCTTTGATTGTTTGTCACCCTTAGAGGGCCTGCCTTCCTGACCATTTGCTTTTGCAAGCAAGTGATAATCATGAGAAGGGAATGACCCAAAGTGAGTACGGCTAGAATACCTTGGCATTCTAACTCACTATAAACAAATACCTGATGGGTGAAATCTTTGAAGGAAGGGTTACGTGGGAATTGCAATTACTTGGGAAGTGATGACCCTTGAACTCTTTCTCATATCAATATCTAAGTAGGACCTCACGGTCTAAATCTTGCTTGCGCGACTACATTTTTTTGGTATCTTGATGGGTTTAATGTCTCAATCATGCTTGCGTGACATCAAGGAGTAATGCTTAACATAAATCCTTACTAAACACCTTGTTTTTAGAGGCCAAAAATCCTTCTAGTTGCTTGAGAAGGACAAGTTCGGATACTTGGAAGAGATACTAAGTTCGCCATGGGGAGATTTCCATGGGGACTGATGCTTGGCTGCCCTGAGAAGTGAGTGTCGTGGAGGGGAGCCTGTGGGGTATTCTCCTTGAATCCCATAACAAGTCTACCTCTCAAGTACCTAATGTCCTTGCCTACCATAAGAAATGTGTGAATGAGCATGATTGTCTTGAGTCTATGTTAAAATATCTTGTCTTCTTTACTTGTCAAAAGTTGAATTGTATCTCATTTCAAAAACAAGGCAAATTGATTCAAAACAAGGTTAAACATAAGAGCATTTCATCCAACAAACTTCAAAACATCTTCAAACATGGTTATCAAACATGGTTCAAAATCTTGTCTTAACATTCATGTCACTTACATTTAGGTTCATCCTAGGTTGCATTTTGCAAAGTTCATTGTCAAGTACCAAGGTTAGGTTTCACCTAAGTCATACTCCTTTGCATATCAATAAGGGTCATCCATTTGCATATGTCCTCTTGCATTAAAGTCATACCATTGTCATACATTGCATACCCTAGGTCCCTTCATTAAACTTAGGTCATTATCATATCATATTAAGGTCATTTGCATAGTAATTGTCCCTTTGCATATAGTGTCAAAACTAGGTTTTGTCATACTTGAGTAATCCAGATCTTTGATAAACCCTAAGTCATTGTTAGGAAGTCTAGACCTTATCCAACTTTTGTCTTTTTGTCATCAATCTCATTTGGTCAAACCTAGCTTAGTATCCAAGCATATAGGTGAGACATTGTCATTTTGTCCTTTTGTCACTTGGTCCTTTTGTCCTTTGAGGTCTAGACATCATTCCAATTTCCTAAGGGTCTCTCTTTTAGATTTGCATTCAAAAGTTTGTCAAAATATTGAAAAACAACCAAAAACATAGGTTGCATTCTCTCCATAGATTGCATTCTCATTCATTTAGTTTGCATTTAGTTGCATATCATATATTGTCTTTGAAAAATTCCAAAAATATTGCATTTGCATAAGTGACATGCCTGTTGAAACAAGATCAAAATCTAAAAAGATGGGTGAACCAACGTATCAACCCATTGACAACATATCAAATTCACAATTTCAAACTAGTCAAACAGTACAAATTGAAGGTTCATCAAACACATCACTACCACCGTATGGAATGGTTCAGCTTGGACCACCTCCATTATATGAACCAGTGTTTGTACCTATGAAACCAGGACATGGGAGTGTTCCACCAACTCCAAGAGGAAATGCACCTTTCAATTGGAATCAACCAAACTTGAAACATGAAATACAAACATTGTATGAAGAACAAACCCTCTCACAAGGATTTGGTTCAGATCAAAGCATTCACCAAGAAACGAATCCAAATGTCCAACCAGATTATTCATCAGATTCCGATGCTTCTGATGATGTTGACATGTTCCTTCAAGATCCAAAGATAACAAAAAAGATGGATAAGTTCTTGAACAAGGTCTTTAAGATGTTTCCACAAAAGTATCTTAACATGATGAGTAATGTGACCTCTTCAAGTGAGCAAATCAATGTGCAAGAACAACAAGGCAGTGAGTTGTTAAGTTTCTCTCCACATCCAAATGAAGAAAATGCACAACAAGCAACTCAAGCTACCTTGATGAGTAAACGTGCTTCAAAGGCATTGACAGTGACTATTCCTCAAAAGTCACCATTTGAGACGATAAATAATCCATTATTCAACACAACACCTGTAACACAAGATCAAATAAAGACCACACAAATATTGACAACTATCCCTCAACAAGAAGTAGTTCCTTATATGCATAAAATGGGATCAAAATCTAAAATGCAAGAGAGCTTCACAACTGGAATGCCTGATATCACCAATGTCCAAAACAATTCCATGATGCAAGAAAGTTCTTATGTCCCGTTAAGTTCAATATATTTGCCAAACACTATTGCGACAAATCCTTCGATAATGGAAACACAAAGAGCTACAGATAGTGGTTTGCACCAACAACAACTGTTGCAACAATTGAGTAATACACAAAAGGTACAATCGAATGTGCAAACAAGCAATATGCAACAACAACAATTTCGCATTCGACAACAAATTGCAGTGCCTTCGGCACCATTACAAGTTAATGCAAACTTGCAACCATCACAATGGATTAGACAAACAACACAACAAGTTAATGCAAGTGCTATACCCCATCTTAAGGAGAAGCAACGAAAACCACCTAAACAAAGTTTTTTACAAATGATGGGATACACACCGTGACAACAATTGGCACAAGGTCAACAAATTCTGATTCGTCAGCATCAACAACATGTGCCTTAGTATGTGCCAAGGCAAACAAGCTATCCTACTTCACAACCGCAATTGGCACCTGTGCAATATCAACAACATACTCAATTGCAATATCAACCTAGGCTACAAGAAGCACAACAACAAGGTCAATATCAAGGCATAGCACAACCACAACAACAAGAGATGTACCAAGAACATTATATGCTGGAGACACCAAAAATGGCCATTTCAGAGTATCAACAACCGATCGGAAATACGATGTATTGACAAAGAGTACCCACTGGGATTAATGATGGACCTCCAAAATCTGATACAATTGCACAACAACTTGAGAAGTTGCAACAAAAAGTTGACGCATTAGAAACTAAAGGAACAAATAAGTTGTATATAGATCAAGATTTATGTCCTAATCCATTTGACAAGAGTGTATACATGCCTCCATTCCCTAAGAATTTTGAGGCACCTAATTTTGAGAAATATAAAGGGAATAACAATCCAAAAGATCACATTCGAGCATTTTTTGTGGCATGTATTGAAGTGAGTTATGAGGAAACATATTTAATGTGCTTATTTGCATGAAGTCTCACGGGACAAGCCATGGATTGGTATTCACATCTGCCAGGAAATATAAAGGCTTGGTCGGAATTGGCTCAAATGTTTTTATCTCATTTCACGTTCAACATCAATAGTGACGTGAACATGTCAGATTTATGAAACACCAAGCAAAAGAAAGGTGAACCATTAGTGACTTTCTTGCAATGATGGCGAAGCTTGTATAGTCGTTCTTCCCTAGATATACCTGAAGAACAACAAGTGAATCTGTTTATCCAAAATTTGGTCCCAGAAATGATGTATGAACTAAAATTGAAAAGTCCCAGTACTATTGTGAAACTCATTAAGAAAGGAATGAGCATTGAAACGGCCCTTGTAGCTAAAGGAATTATCAAGCTCAATAAAGACAGTGACAACACAAATTATTCAGGGGACAGAAACAGATTTTGGTATAAAAATAAGAATGTCACTAATGATGGTGTTGTTGATGCAAGAGCGGTGAATGCAAATCAACCCCCATTCACAATCAAGAAATTGAGTGTTCCTAATATGTCAACTATGGAACAAAATCAAACACCAATGAGCAATGTTACTCAACAGCCGCAATACCAACAACATGCTCAACAATACACTCAACAGTATAATCAACAACAAGGTCAGCAACAAAATCAGCAATACAAACCTTTTCGATCGAGGGATGGGCCTCCTCGACAATTTACCCCATTGGGAGAGCCTATTGAATCAGTAATGAAGCAATTAATACAAGCAAAATTTATTAAGATACCAGATATCAAGGCAGAACTAGTGGTAAAACCGCATTGGTGGAATGATAATGCATACTATGAGTATCATCGGTCCAAAGGACATAAAACTGCATCATGTTTTCAATTGAAACATATGATTCAAGATTTATTAGAGCAAGGAGTAATTGAGGTAGATCCACCCCATGCGACCTCTAACACTGATCATACTATTTTCAAAACTCCTTTGCTTGATCATGACAAGGGTAAAGCGTCTTCTTCCAACTCTGCCCAAACAGCAAATTATGCAAATACTGGTTATAACAATGTCATCAATTGTTTTCATGCATCAAATGAGTATGTTTCCACCCTAAGAATAAAGGGACAAGATCCCTCTTGCGCGGTCACCACTTGTCGATCTAAAATAGTCCTGAAAGGAGCTCCTGCAGCTCCTTCCAAACCAACTCCTGCAAGTCAGTATAATCTCTTGGATCATCTAGGAAAGACACCTGCACAAATATAAATCCTTGAGTTGTTGAAAATGTCTCCCATGCATCGTGCAGTCTTGGATAAAGCTTTAATTGAGTCCACTATCCTGATAGATATTGATGTTGACCAGTTTCAAGCCCGGATTGGACATCTAGCTGTTTCCCAAAATGTCGCATTTTCTGATAATGATATCTCACCTGATAAGGTCCCTCATAATGACCCTTTGCACCTAGAAGTCTTTGTCCATAATTGCAAAATCCGATGAGTCTTGATAGATGGTGGAGCGGGTCTTAATATTTGCACCTTGAGAGTGGTCATTGGCCTTGGATATACAGAAAATGACATTGATGCTTCTAGAAGAATAACAATAAAAGCATATGATGATGCTGAGTGCCCATCCAAAGGGATAATTACATTGCCTATCAGAGTCGGTCCAGTGATAGAAAACACTTTCTTACAGGTCTTGGACCTTGATCTCCCTTACAATATGATTCTTGTCCGTTCGTGGATCCATGCAATGAAAGCAGTTCCATCCACTTATCATTAATGTTTAAAATATCCTTACAATGGAACTGAGATAACAATTCTAGGAGATCCTAATCCATTTCAATTTTGTGCTACTCTAAAGGATACCCCTCAGAAGCAAGTCCCAGTCAATAGAGAGGCCAATTCACATAGTTATGTGGATCCTAATGAATTGTTAGATGCTGTCAAAGGAAAATTGAAGATACGAGACCAAGGATGAGGAGAATATTCAATGGATCAAACATTCCTCATCGGGAATTTACCAATATCTCCAAAATCATATGGCAAACCATATTTATTGCAAAAGGAACCTAAGGTCATTATTCAATATCAGCCTCCCACTACATTTACAAGATGGGGTGAACTTGACAAAGAAACTTTAGATGATGATGTCATAGTTTGGCTTTACAAAGATCCAACTGAGACCCCACCTGTCAGGTTGCCAGTGGAATGATACGACAAAGGGTTTACTATGCTGCAAAAGAAAGGATATGATGGTTGCAGTGGCTTAGGCCTGAACAACAATGGAAGGCTAGAACCTGTTATACCCAAGATGCGACCTCTGACTTTAGGGTTAGGTTTTGTACCGTTTTGAATTGGACCCTCATCTTCCAAAGTGCCCACGTGTAGAAAAGGGCGTGACTCTGATGATGAAATAACACCTGAGGATACCCGACCCGAAACTAATTCCAATGAATGGGAGTGGAGTTCTTTTTCTTCTAGCTCCTATGCCCTCGACAATATTTTCATTGACCCTGATAATTTGCCTATGGAAGACAAACATGAAATAACTCCTCTTCCTAAAACATGTCCTCATGCTTGGATAGAGTCATTATGGGATCCAAGCTCCGAATCAGATACAAGCAGTTCGGATAGTGACACCACAGATGTTTATATCTTTACCATATCAGCTCGTTCTCTCCTTACAACCGATGATGACATGCCCCTCATCTATCCCTAGCTTATCCAACATGACCAACAAGAACCACTCACATTGGACTATTTTCAAAATGATGAAGCAATTGCAGAATTCCTTGGATTACGGGAAGGCATGCCACAAGGTGATCATAAGGTAGGATTTGCTATCGATTTAGATTCTACAACATATTTTGGGGAGTCAACTCCCTCTTCTAGTCATCAAAATGAAAAAAGAAAAGAAACAACAAAAAATCAAAAGAATAGATCTTTGAGTGAAAACCGTAAGGCACTCTCTAATCATACAAAAGTAAAAACAAAAGACGTACCTGCGGGTGAAAACCTCTCTGAGGCCCCCAAAGGTGGAAGAGTGGACATACCCCTATCCAGTTAGGACAAATCAACATTGCTGGTGGAAATGACCGAGGAAATCAATTTGGGTACACCTGACAACCCTAAGGTCATTCATTTTGTTGCTTCTCTATCAAAACAGGAAAAGATAGATTTTGTCAATTTCTTTCTTGAGAAGAAGATCAGCTTTGCATGGTCCTATGCAGATATGCCTAGCCTTGATCCAGAATTAGTCCTTCATCATTTGCCATTGAAAGCTGATGCCAAGCCTGTCAAACAGAAACTTTGAAATATGCATCCCCAAGTGGCTCTTTTGGTCAAGGTGGAACTAAAAAAATTACTGGATGTGGGCTTTATCAGACCCATCGATTATGCAGACTAGATTTCAAATTTAGTACCAGTTAGCAAAGTAACTGGGAGCATTAGAATCTGTACAGATTTTAGGGATCTCAATAAAGCATGCCCTAAGGATGATTTTCCATTGCCAAATATCGACATCATAGTGGACATGACTGCTGGATATGAGATGCTTTCATTGATGGATGGTTTCTCCAGCTATAACCAAATTCGCATTGCTCCTGAAGATCAACATAAGACAGCATTCACCTGTGCTTGGGGTTCCTACTGTTGGAATGTGATGCCCTTCGGTCTTAAAAATGCAGGCACAATATATCAAAGAGCAATGATGATAATTTTCCATGATTTCATGCATACTTTGATGGAAGACTATGTTGATGACTTATTATGTAAATCTGTCACAAGAGATAGTCATCTAGCCATCCTGGGCCCAATCTTTTACCGAATGGAGACATACAAGCTCAGACTCAATCCAAAGAAGTGTGTCTTTGGTGTCACAGTTGGCAAATTACTAGGGTACATTGTTTCTCACAGAGGCATTGAGGTTGATCCTGCCAAGGTTAAAGCAATAATGGATATGCCTCCACCTTCAAATCTCCGGAAATTAAGAAGTCTACAAGGAAAGCTACAGTCAATCTGCCACTTCATAGCTCAGTTGGTCGACAAATGTCATCCATTCCAGCATCTATTGCATAAAGGTGTCTCTTTTAAATGGACTGAGCAATGTCAATCAGCCTTTCAAGCTCTCAAAGACTATTTGCTGTCGCCGCCTATCCTAATGCCTCCTATAGAAGGAAAGCCTTTTATATTGTATATTTCTGCAACTGAAACGGCACTAGGAGTTCTCTTGGCTCAACAGGATGAGAATGGCAAAGAGCGAGCTATTTACTATATCAGTCGGACACTGGTAGGTTATGAGCTAAATTATTCAACTATTTAAAGGGCATGCTTAGCAGTGGTATTTGCAACACAAAAGCTTCGACATTATATGTTAAGCCACCAAACATTGTTGGTTGCAAAATTTGATCCCTTAAAATACTTGCTTAGTCGAGCAGCTTTGACGGGTCGCCTAGCAAAGTGGGTCATGATTCTCAGTGAATTTGACATTGAGTACATGGAGCGAAAGGCGATAAAAGGACAAGTCATAGCAGATCAACTTGCAGAGGCTCCTATTTATGATGATCATCCCATGTTGACAGATTTTCCAGATGAATCAGTATTTGCTCTTACATCTTCTAATGAATGGAAGTTATACTTTGATGGATCCCATACCAAGTTCGGGTCCGGAGCTGGCATCTTGTTTGTCACCCCTCAAGGTGATGCTATTCCCAAGTCCTACAGGATAACTTTTCATTGTACCAATAACATTGCAGAGTATGAAGCACTAGTTACAAGACTCCGAGTAGCAGTCCACTGGAACATCACGCATTTGCAAGTCTATGGAGATTCTCAATTAGTCATCCGACAAGTGAATGATGACTATGAAACAAAAGATGAAAAGCTTATTCCCTATAAGCATATGGTAGATTTCTTCAAGACCAAATTCATGGCTATCCATTTCAATCAAGTTCCGAGAATGCAAAACAAGTCGGCAGATGCGATGGCTACGATTGCTTCCATGTTGAATATGCCCCACAATATGGACAAATGTGAATTCTTAGTCGAACAATTGCTGATTCCCTCTTTTGACATTCCGATAGCGGATGTGATGTGCGTTCTTGTTGGTCCCAACTCCCCATGGTACAATGACGTATATCAATATTTGAAATCCCAAACCTTACCACCCAACCTTTCCGCTAACCAACGCCGAGCCTTTATCCGACAGACAGCCAAATATGTCATCATCACCGACACCCTTTACCGTCATTCTTTTGACCATACCCTCCTCAGGTGTTTGGATTCTGACGAATCACAAATAGCTTTACATGAGGTTCACGATGGTATATGTGGAGGCCATTTCAATGGTCTGAGCTTAGCCAAAAAGTTGATTTGTGCTGGGTATTATTGGCCCACTCTGGAAAAAGATGTTCACGATTTTGTTAAGAAGTGTTACAAATGCCAGATCCATGGAAAGTACATTCATGCACCAGCCCAAGACCTTCATTTTGTCATATCTCTGTGGCCCTTTTCTCAATGGGGATTGGATCTTATTGGCAAGATTCACCCGACATCTGTAAATGGACACAAGTTTATCATTACAGCCATAGAGTATTTTACAAAATGGATCGAGGCTATCCCCATGACCTATATCACTGGTGTGCAAATTTCAAAATTCCTATTGAATTATATCATATGCTGGTATGGGGTTCCTCTTTCCATAGTCACTGATAATGGTCGCCCCTTCAAGAATAAAGATCTCAAGGAACTCTGTGAAAAGTTTCATATCCAACACCGTTTCTCTAGTCCATACTATCCACAGGGGAATGGTCAAGCCGAAGCATCAAATAAAACCATTATCAAGATCCTAAAAAAGGTTGTCAATGATGTTGGTTGAGATTGGCATGTTCAGTTGAATCCAACACTATGGGCCTATCGCACTTCTATCCGCACACCTACTGGCGCAACACCTTATTCCTTGGTGTATGGTGCAGAAGCCATTTTACCTTTGGAAGTGGAGATTCCTTCCTTGCGTGTTTCCTTGCAACACCTGATTGATGATAAGACCAATAGAGTCTCTCGGTTGCACCAGCTTGAGATGTTAGATGAGAAACGTCAGACAGCTTTGACACATTTGCAAGCATATCAAAACTGTCTCCGTTGCTCTTATAATAAGAAGGTCAAAGGGTGACACTTCGAAGTGGGAGATCTGGTTTTAAAGGCAAATCCCAAGAATGCACAGTCTACTGACATCATCAAAGGCAAGTTTGAACCTAATTGGGTTGGGCCTTTCATAGTAACTGCAGCATATGGCTCGGGGGCATATCAGCTTGCCACACCAGAAGGTGAACCTCTGTCTGATCCTGTAAATAGCATGCACCTTCACAAGTACTAGGCATAATTTTCTATCAGCACTTCTTCAAATATGATCCTGAAAAAATACAAAAAAAGTGAAAAAAGCAAAATACAAAAAAAGTGAAAAAAAGAGCAAAAGAGTAAAGAAAACTGATTCGCCCTCTAGTGAAAACCTGGCAAACGGGTGCTTTGGGCAAGTACCATGGTGAAAACCTGGCAATCAGGCACCATGAGTAATGAGATTATTGCTCCATCATCTGTCATGACCTCTAGCTATGCTTTCTCTTGGCCGGTTTATCATGTCTATCTTCGTCTTGACCCAATGTCCTATTCCACGTCTGTTATTGGTCAACATCATTGTCTTGCATACTCCAGTTTCTTGTACATATTTTTTGGTCCCGATCTATGTATATCTTTTAGATACGCATTGGGTGCATTCCCCTTGTCATGATCAATCACTGGAACTTTTGCATTTAAAATGTCCTGAAAAAATTTAAAAAATTGAAAAATGTCTTGAAAAAATCTCTTAAAAATTGAAAAATGTCCTGAAAAAAAATCATAAAAAAATCAAATAATGTCCTAAAAAAATCCCTAAAAATTGAAAAATGTCCTAAAAAAAATCCCTAAAAATTGAAAAATGTCTTGAGAAAATCCCTAAAAAGTCATAAAGAGTCCTGAAAAAATGAACACAAACCATTTCAAAACATTAAAATCCAAAAAACAAGCATTTTGCAATAAATGATCCCTTTTGTGCATAAGACAAATCACTTAGTATACATCCAACAACACGCAATCCAACACTACGCTTTAATGAAATCATGCGTAAACAGATAAACTCTTTCAATCAAACCAGCCATTCAAACTGATCAAAAAGTGTCATATCAATCAACCTCAAAATCAATTCGTCCTTGGCATACTATCATGGGTCTTATACAGCGTGTCGTATACTTGAAACTAGACTGTGTCCTGTCTTAGACGGGGTACCGCATTCCCTAAAACCAGACAGCATGATCATCCTATTAGCACTTTCAACTTTTGACAATGAAGATCAAGATGTTTGTTTGATTTGTTGGAATTTGTGCATCTTATCTTTTTATTGATTTATCTTTGGTCATGTTCCTATGTTGCTCGATGATGTCACTAAGTGATTTAGAGTGACCGGGATGGTTCATGATCTCTTTTCTTTTTGTTGTGATTGTTGTTTGTTTGTGATGTGTCTGTCTTTTGCAAAAAGGTTTGCATTTCAGCTCTGGCCTTCGATGCCATGATGCTACGCATCCATTTTGCTACATTAAAATAAAGGTTCTCACCTACAAAGTGCATTACTGAAAGCAAGTTTTTCTTCATCTCTAACTGTCCTCCGTCTCCTTTTTCTTCTTACTAACATTTCTTCCATCAGTTTGGATAGTCAGTTTGGTCTAGTGCTCCGATTTCCCCAAACACATATGCTGCATCCTGCATTCATTGGTTAGTACATTTGCATTATATCAAGCATCACATCAAGCATTTTATTCATTTCATATTATAAATGCATCGAAAACACATAAAAAAAAATACATTCATACATGTTCCACAATGGTATATAAATAGTGCATAAGTCATCCATACATGGAAAATAGCTATCACTCATAACAAATTGCATCCCATCATATCGATGCATATCATATCATATGTCACAATAATATCGGAGTACAAAATTGGACTGTCTGTCCTAAGTATGGCCCGCAGGCTGACTACAAAATGTCAAACTACATAAATGTCCACTTTCTGTCATAAGGAGCATGTGCCTCTGTCACTGGGTGCTCCCTCTGTCCTCCTCATCCCTACCATGTCTTGCGGATGATGTCCCTCCTAGTCCTGGCTGTGGTGGTCTCATAGGTCCACTCACCCCCATGCTGCTCAATGACCTCCGAGAGCGTGCCCTACTCTCTGTCCTCGATCATGTCCGATATGATGCTACTCTCTGCTCTGGTGGGACTGCACTCTCATATAGTGTCCTCTAATGGTGTATCTCCTCTCTGGTCTCTACCAACATCTGTTCCATCTCGTGTGCACTGGCATCCCGAATCGACCCAATGTACTCAGTGACTCTTTGTTCCTCTCGCTGTGCCTGAGCTATTGCTGTGTCTCGCACTGCTGTGAGTCTGGCTATCTCTACTCTGAACTGCTCATGCTCTCTCTCTAACATCGTAATGTGATCCTGCTAACTCGCTATGATAGCCCTGCACATCTCCATCTCCTCTGTCCTAGCTGTTTTTCGGCTCCATGGGTATATCCTGCAATGCCTCCTACTCGTCATCCCCATCCTCATCTTCATCCTCATCTCCATCCTCATCCTCTCCGTCATCGTCATCCCCGCCATCATCCTCCCCATCATCCTCATCTCTGCCCTCATCCTCCCCATCATCCTCATCCCCGCCCTCATCCTCCTCGTCCTCATTATCTCCCTCCTCCTCTCCTATGAGTGGGAAGTCCTCCTGTCGCCTCGATACTGGAATATCCGGATCTGTCAATGGCACTGGCCGTAGTCGTGCAAACCATCTCTCATACTCCTCTGTCATCCCGGTGTCGACCACATTTGATCTCCAATCCCACTGTCTCTGCTGTAGCTGTGAGATGTCAGCATATGCTATGTGTGGCTAAATCATACTCCCCCACTGACTCGTCTCTCTATGAGATCGGGCAAAGTGTACAGTCCTCCTAGGTACATCCTACCTCTCTCCAAACTGTCGTCTGACTCTCTCTGGTAGGTACAACTCAATCAATCTCTAGTGATTCACTGGTCGCCCAATCAGGTACCTCTCTTGTCTGCAATACGGTAACTCCTCACTATCATCTGACCATCCCAGACAATCATGATATGGCCTCCATGTGAACTCTCTCAATCTGTCTAGCTCATGTCGCCAGTACAATATGTATCCAAAAGGACCCTATCTCAGTGCTCCCCCATAGCAGTACACATATGGTCGATGTGGCACTACCTGTCTCTCTGTAATCGGTTTACATATGGCTATGTGATCAAATGCCCATCCCTGTAGCAATGTGACTCCACAGCTCAAAGTCTGAACTCCCTGATATGCTATCTGATGCAGCTGAAAATATACCATAGCCAGTACACATGGTCCCCATGCGTACACCATCCCCTCTGTCACCATCCACTCTAGCACTCTTCCCCATCTAATAGGGAATCCATGTCCTCGTCTGTCCCCTGCTAGTAGACATTCTATCACCACATATCTTCGATCATACTCTGATGCCATAGTCTCCTAGCTGATCTCCCTCTCTACGATGTCCAGATCCTCTGCGTCGCACTCAAATAATCTGCACAATGTGTCTCTCCCTGTCACTGGGTCATACTCTATCATCTCTCCATGAATCAAAATGCGGAGGATAAGCCATACATCCTCTAGTGTCACAGTCGCCTCTCCAGTCGCTAGATGGAAGGAGGAAGTCTTCGAATGCCATTGCTCTACCAATGCGGTAAGTAGTCCTGTGTTTGCCCTAATCTCGAGCATGAACATGATATAGTATATCCCTAGTCCTGCTAATGTATCTCTGTCCGTGCTCCTAAGTCTATGTCGTAGCATGAAGCAGTCAGGTCGGTTCTCCCGTGTGATCAATGGATATTGTCGACTTTGCATCACAATTGGGGCACATTTTGTCAGTTTTAGGGTTTGCTCCTACGGGTTGCATTTCCTCATTTTCATGTCCACATTAGGATGTTTTTCATCTATTCTGACTTATCCTACCCTTATCCCCCCTTTTCGGATCATTCGCATGTCGTTTTGGACCAAAATTGAGTTCCCAATGCACAACTACACCTGTGTCAAGGAACCTGCACCTATGTCATGTAACCTGTGCCTGTGTACCCTACACAAGTGTAGAAGACCTCACACAAGCGTAGGATTCGCCCTACACAAGCACAGAAGTCAGTTTCTGCACTCCCTGTGGGCCCTGCAATGTCCCGCAAGCGATCAAAATTCATGAAATTGAAAACATGGGTTTTTGAGATACATACCGCTGCTCCTGCATCGTCCGGTCGTTTGAATGTGTGTACATGTTCTCCGAGGTGATCTGCCCTTGGAATGTTTGCCATCTCTCTGCAAGTGTCCTTTTCTAGAGCAACAAATTCTCCTCTTGAGCTAGTGCAAATGAGCAATTTTCACTCTCTTGGTCTCATTTATAGATCTTTGTCAGTGCATAGATGGACGTGCACCCTCTCCATCTTATGTTGGTTGCGGTCTTTTGTGTCATTAATTGCTTGTCCTTCATGCATCTGGTATCCGATTGTCAGTCCATTCGATCCTATCATTTTTATCGATCAATTGGCCTATTTTCTGCATGTTTCCGGCCAATTCCTCGAGGGGGCATGCATATGTCATTGTCATTGTCAGGGGCATTTTCATTATTTTTCTTTGAAACAACGCTTAAAATCGCATTGTCTCAAAGAGGGGCAAAATGTAGACACCGAAAAATGGTCAACGCTTGCGGAGTCATACTTTAACATTTGCACATTGCCTCATTTTAGGTTTTTGCGTCGCATTAACATTTCTCCAATGTCACGCACTTGGTTTTTATCATTTGCGAGCATCGAGTCATTCTTCTACATTCTTCATTCGTCTCGCTCTCAAATTTGGTCTTGTCAACAACACTATCCAGTTATGATTTTGATCAATTTTATCCTATCATATCAATGTGCGTGCTCATTTGTCATGATTCTGGACATCATCAATCCTAATTAGGGTTTTGTCCTCTTATCAATCTTATCATCTGGCGATCGATTTGTCATCGATCGTTGTTATGTTCGATCTTGTCATTTTGCGATCAATTTGTCATTGATCGTTGTCATTTTCAATCTTGTCGTCTTGCAATCTATTTTGTCATCAATTCTTGTCCTCTTGTCAATCTTTTCATTTTGCGATCGATTTGTCATCGATCGTTGTTTGTCTCAATTATGTCAATTTGGATCAATTAGTCATTGTTCCTCATCAATTGGCGCATTTATCAATCAAATCATTTATCACATTGGTTCTTTGTTAATCAGAATCATGATCGAGTCAATTATCTTTCATCAAGACCTAATTGTCATCTTTGCATTGCTAATTCATCCTCTAGGGTTTCGTGATTTAATCATTTAACCTTGTTTGTCATTTCTCTCTCTAGGATTAATAAATTATTTATTTATCCTAAGTCTTCTCATCGCAATTAAATGTTCATTTAATTGGATAATTATTCCTCTTTTTGTGAATTAATTAATAAATGACAAATTATTAATTAATTTACCTATTTCCTAATTTTCATCAATTTTCTAATTTTCTATTTTTCTAAATCCTAATTTCAATTCTCTCCTATTTTTCTCCTAATTTCATGGGAATGACATAGAAATTTGTCATAATTTGTCATAATTGACAATCAATCAATTGTTGACATAAAAATTTGTCATAAACTATCATGAATTATCAATCAATCAAATTTTGCATAGAAAGTGCATAATTTGTCATAAATTGTCATAATTGACATTTGCGCATTGCCTCATTTTAGGTTTTTGCGTCGCATAAACATTTCTCCTATGTCACGCACTTGGTTTTTATCATTTGCGAGCATCGAGTCATTCTTCTACATTCTTCATTCGTCTCGCTCTCAAATTTGGTCTTGTCGACAACACTATCCAGTTATGATTTTGATCGATTTTATCCTATCATATCAATGTGCGTGCTCATTTGTCATCATTTTGGACATCGTCAATCCTAATTAGGGTTTTGTCCTCTTATCAATCTTATCATCTGGTGATCGATTTGTCATCGATCATTGTTATGTTCGATCTTGTCATTTTGCGATCAATTTGTCATTCATCGTTGTCATTTTCAATCTTGTTGTCTTGCAATCTATTTTGTCATCGATTCTTGTCCTCTTGTCAATCTTGTCATTTTGTGATCGATTTGTCATCGATCGTTGTTTGTCTCAATTATGTCAATTTGGATCAATTAGTCATTGTTCCTCATCAATTGGTGCATTTATCAATCAAATCATTTATCACATTGGTTCTTTATTAATCAAAATCATGATCGAGTCAATTATCTTTCATCAAGACCTAATTGTCATCTTTGCATTGCTAATTCATCTTCTAGGGTTTCGTGATTTAATCATTTAACCTTGTTTGTCATTTCTCTCTCTAGGATTAATAAATTATTTATTTATCCTAAGTCTTCTCATCGCAATTAAATGTTCATTTAATTGGCTAATTATTCCTCTTTTTGTGAATTAATTAATAAATGACAAATTATTAATTAATTTACCTATTTCCTAATTTTCATCAATTTTCTAATTTTCTATTTTTCTAAATCCTAATTTCAATTCTCTCCTATTTTTCTCCTAATTTCATGGGAATGACATAGAAATTTGTCATAATTTGTCATAATTGACAATCAATCAATTCTTGACATAGAAATTTGTCATAAATTGTCATGAATTATCAATCAATCAAATTTTGCATAGAAAGTGCATAATTTGTCATAAATTGTCATAATTGACATTTTTGATTTGCAATTTCTATTTGAATTGAATCATGCTAGTTTGATCCATCTCTCCAATTTTTCTATAAATATGATGAATTTCTTCAATCCCGACTAATGAGAATGAGAATAAACACTTTGTCGAATCAATCACGCTTCGAGTACTCTTGAGCAATCATCTTGTCTACTTGCTTTCATATCATGATCATGCACTAGTAGGTGAGATCCACAACAAAGCTATTTGGAGAAGAAAGAAGGACAATGGAGCCGCATGAAGGAAGCATTTAGATCTACATTTGGTTTGCATAGTCTTTAGTTTTGAATGTTTCATTTTCATGTCTCTATTGAGTGTAATTAGGATTGATCATTGCAATTTGTTTTCGTGATTGAGCTAGAGTAGTATTTTGACTTGATTTGATGATTTTTGATTTCCTAGCTACATTAATTGGTGAACCCGACGTGAACACTAACCATCTAACCCCTTAACTATGTTTTTGAGTGCTTTTGAGTTGATTTGCAGGTCAAAAAAACCCAAAAACAGGGTAGTGCAGGGTTTTCTGGGGACTTCTGCGCCTGTGTAAGACAACTTGCACCCTTGTTAAGCATTCTGCGCTTGTGTTAAAGACATTATGTGCCTGTGTCATGAGTTCTACGCCTATGTCATGAGTTCTGCGCCTGTGTAAAGTCCAAAAACAGAGGTAAAAATGCAGTGTTTTACTTGAAAATTGTTTGTTTTGCATTCTGTTTTTTGCTTTTTGGTTTTTGGTACTAATTCTCTATGCAGCACCTTGGCATACGCATGACAAAGGCAATAAATGAAACTACTAACATGTTTTGTGCAGGTTCGATAGTCAAAGACTAAGCATATCAAACTTCTAACTTGGGTTTTGCAGGTTGCCTTGGAATACAACTAAACTTTGTGTTTGAAATTAATGTTTAGACACCTAGTGATTTCTAAATAGGATGAAATGAATCTATGCTTGATTTGATTTTTGAGTTTGACATTGGAGTAGGAGAGTATGCTCTCATCCTTTTTAGGGTGATCAGAAATCCAGATCTTCAATACCACGCTCATGTCTTTGATTGTTTGTCACCCTTAGAGGGTCTGCCTTCCCGACCATTTGCTTTTGCAAGAAAGTTATAATCGTGAGAAGGAAACAACCCAAAGTGAGTACGGCTAGAATACCTTGGCATTCTAACTCACTATAAACAAATACTTGATGGGCGAAAGCTTTGAAGTAAGGGTTACATGGGAATTGCAGTTACTTGGGAAGTGATGACCCTTGAACTCTTTCTCATATCAACATCTAAGTAGGACCTCATGGTCTAAATCATGCTTGCACGACTACATTTTTTTGGTATCTTGATGGGCTTAATGTCTCAATCACACTTGCGTGACATCAAGGAGTAACGCTTAACAGAAATCCTTACTAAACACCTTGTTTTTAGAGGCCAAAAATCCTTCTAGTTGCTTGAGAAGGACAAGTTCGGATACTTGGAAGAGATACTGAGTTCGCCATGGGGAAAATTCCATGGGGACTGATGCTTGGTTGCCCTGAGAAGTGAGTGTCATGTAGGGGAGCCCGTGGGGTCAAGCATCTATGTATTCTCCTTGAATCCCATAACAAGTCTACCTCTCAAGTACCTAATGTCCTTGCCTACCATAAGAAATGTGTGAATGAGCATGTTTGTCTTGAGTCTATGTTAAAATATCTTGTCTTCTTTACTTGTCAAAAGTTGAATTTCATCTCATTTCAAAAACAAGGCAAATTTATTCGAAACAAGGTTAAACATAAGAGAATTTTATCCAACAAACTTCAAAACACCTTCAAACATGGTTATCAAACATGTTTCAAAATCTTGTCTTAACATTCATGTCAGTTACATTTAGGTTCATCCTAGGTTGCATTTTGCAAAGTTCATTGTCAAGTACCAAGGTTAGGTTTCACCTAAGTCATACTCCTTTGCATATCAATAAGGGTCATCCATTTGCATATGTCCTCTTGCATTAAAGTCATACCATTGTCATACATTGCATACCCTAGGTCCCTTCATTAAGCTTAGGTGATTATCATATCATATTAAGGTCATTTGCATAGTAATTGTCCCTTTGCATATAGTGTCAAAACTAGGTTTTGTCATACTTGAGTAATCCAGATCTTTGATAAACCCTAAATCATTGTTAGGAAGTCTAGACCTTATCCAACTTTTGTCTTTTTGTCATCAATGTCATTTGGTCAAACCTAGCTTAGTATCCAAGCATATAGGTGAGACATTGTCATTTTGTCCTTTTGTCATTTGGTCCTTTTGTCCTTTGAGGTCTAGACATCATTCCAATTTCCTAAGGGTCTCTCTTTTAGATTTGCATTCAAAAGTTTGTCAAAATCTTGAAAAACAACCAAAAACATAGGTTGCATTCTTGCCATAGATTTCATTCTCATTCATTTAGTTTGCATTTAGTTGCATATCATATATTGTCTTTGAAAAATTCCAAAAATATTGCATTTGCATAAGTGACATGCTTGTTGAAACAAGATCAAAATCTAAAAAGATGGGTGAACCAACGTATCAACCCATTGACAACATATCAAATTCACAATTTCAAACCAGTCAAACAGTACAAATTGAAGGTTCATCAAACACATCACTACCACCGTATGGAATGGTTCAACTTGGACCACCTCCATTATATGAACCAGTGTTTGTACCTATGAAACCAGGACATGGGAGTGTTCCACCAACTCCAAGAGGAAATGTACCTTTCAATTGGAATCAACCAAACTTGCAACATGAAATACAAACATTGTATGAAGAACAAACCCTCTCACAAGGATTTGGTTCAGATCAAGGCATTCACCAAGAAACGAATCCAAATGTCCAACTAGATTCTTCATCAGATTCTGATGCTTCTGATGATGTTGAGTAGTATTTTGACTTGCTTTGATGATTTCTGATTTCCTAGCTACAATTTGAATTTATATTTATATATTATTATTTTAATATATAATATGTATTATATATTAATATTATAATATATTATATATTAATTATAAATATATTATTAATTAACATATTAATACTATATAATATAGAATCATATACAATATATTATTAATTATATTTATAATAAAAAAATATTAACAAATAGGATATCGGATTTGTATCAGATACCCAATTTCTCTAACAAAATAATTAAACCTTGTTATTTGGCTTGAGATTGCACTGAGATTTGGCTAGAAAATGCCAAACTTGGAAATTCAACAGAAAAAATGTTTTTTTGAGCGTTCCTTTCTTTTCCAGACTTTTCTTTTGTGGCTGACAATGTTTTTTAGCTGAGATTAATCAAACGAAAAGGGATTTTTAAGGGCATTCTCATCTTTCCAATGATATAAGGTTTTCCTTATCTTGACTTTAATAAATAATTATTATTCATGTTCTAATTGAATTCTAACTAAAGTCTTGATTGATAGGCTGATTAAGAAACATCTATCTTTCAAATGGTATCACATTTTTTGAATTCAAAACATGTGTCATAGTATATGCTTCACCTACTATGGGATAAAAATAATTTGAATTTAATAAATTTTTACCAATTTAAAGTAGTCAGACATACGAGTTTTAATATTTCTAAAAAGTTGTAGTGAAAAAATCATAATTAATTATTTACTTCAAAAAATTACAAAAAATTATGTGTCACATCCAAACATGAGTCTACTAATTTTATTTAAAATATTATAGAATAATATTATGATTTGATTGTGGTTAGGCTGGTCAGACATACACCTACATCTTATCTTTTTTCCTAAAAAATTAGTACTACTGCATTGAAATATTAATTTTTTGTCAAATAGATTGTGTTTTTTTTTTAGAAAACAACTAGTAGCTTAGAAAATACATTCAATTTTCTATAGATTTTGTTCTTACCTATAATTTCTAAAATAGTATTCGTAGCTTATTCAAATTTTTACCTCAAGTTACCTAACTTTGTTTTTCTATAATTTCAGTGCCACTTAAGGGCCTATTTTGGCCCACCACGATCCTACACTTACCTATTAACAAAATTGAGTGGTTTTAGTTTGATGGTAATATACATGTTACAACTCCTTTCAGTCGACTTCATAGCATATAATTTTTAAATTTGGATGTTATAAAAAGGTCATACATACTTTGTAATATTATGGTGTGTAGATGTGGAAAAGAAAACATAGCGAACGTGTTATAATAGACCAAAGACTCAGAGACCTAGAAAATGAATCAAATAGTTCTTTAACTACAACTGATATCAGCATTATATATATGCTCTTTGTACAATTCAAATCATATTACATATTGTAGTGAATAGTTTTCTATATCTTGCCCTGGAGAAGTGATCTTTAGTTATGCAAGCCATCTTATGTATCTTAGCTAAGGCTATGCACATTAGTTTGCAAGTATGGAATAGTAAACTGTTTGGTTGGTGGCCACATTTATTGTAAATAGTGAATATAAATATTGTGAGTTTAATTCTCATTTTTTATCCTAGGTTTAGGTTTTCCACATAAATATCTAATGTTATTGTGTGGATGCCTTTGTGGTTACTACTTTTACTTTTAGTGGATGAATGTTGTATCACTTTGATTTGGTAATATTGTTTATGTTGATTCACCCCTCCTCTTAGCATTCTAGTAAGTGTTCAACAATTGGTATCAGAGTGAGATCCTGAAGAAGTAGCTTAACCATTGGGGTGGATCAAGGAATTGAACACTTGTTGATATGGATACTAAGGGTCACCATAATGGAGAGATTGAAGGTGTTGTTGACATGGAAGGAGAAGTCACATCATCCTTGATAGATCTAGATGAAAGTACATTTATGTACAAAAATGATGAAGACTACTTGATGAAGCAAGAAAAGTGATGGATGATCTTGATACAAAATTGAATAATAAAACTAAGGAATGATCTAAACTTGAAAAGGAAGTGCATATATTAAGGAGGGAAGTAAAGGAGTCAAAGGAACATAATGACATAACCTTGAAGCTAAAGGGAGGAAGCAAAGTGCTTGATGCTATGTTGAGTGCTCAAAAACAAAATAATTACCAGGATGGACTCAGCTATGAAAGAGGAGAAAATTCCAAAAGAAAGGAGAAGATTGAAGATACTAACCACATTCCAGATTGAAAGGACATTAGACAAAAAAACAATAAAAATGAAAGGAGATCCAAGTATTCCTTTAATGACAATTTTTTCATGCAATAAATTTGGTCATAGAGCTCATGAATATATAAGTCAAACTAGTAAGATTCAGTCAAGTAATCTAAGATGCTACTCTTGCAATACATTTTGGCATAGAGATGTTGAATGTAGAAGTATGATAATGATGAATGGCTATAGAAACATGGGTTACAATTAGTCTTTCAATAGAACATGCTATGGTACCAATATGTATGGACATAGAGAAATTGGGTGCAGGACAAATTGGAGAGTCAGAAATAACAACATGAATAATGGCAAGTCTCAAAACAAATCGGTATGTTATAACTACAACATTGGTCAAATTGAAAATATTGCAAAAGCTAAACATAGAGTTCTAATGGCATGAAAAAGAAAATAAATATTAACTAAGAAAGAGAGAAGATGAAGAATACTTGGATGAAGAAATTAGAGGACAAGACTAAAGAAGAAAATGAGGGTGAGTCTACACCTATAGAAGGTGTTGTACCTTATTCCAGAAACTAATCAGACAACATGGTCTGAGGGGGATATTTGGAATAATATCATACACGGGCTCCAAGTTATGTGATGTTGAGGAATTTTTTTAACATTTAGGTGTTTGAAATGAAATATCTGGTGATTTTTGGATACTATGTTGAGTCTTTAGGAACAAATATTTTATCATATTTTTAGGGGTTTTTGTGGATTTAATGTTAGTACACTAAAAAGTGAATATTGGTTTTCAAGATCATTTTGTTCACTTCCAATTTGATATTTTGAGAGATTACATGAAGAGAAGCTTAAGAGTGCACCCTAAATTGAAGAAGTAAACCCTATTTGCAAACACAATGTTGATTTCAGTTGTTGTTAATGATTCTCTCAAGTCGTGACCTATGTTGAGGCCATATTCGTATGTTGCAGCGATAAAAGATAAATAAAGTGTGCTTTCTAGTATGTCAATTCACTACTTATACATTCAAGATATTTGAGCTTATAGACATGCAGATTTTGAAGAAGTAAGTCATGGAAGTTTCATTGATCCCTAGGAGAAAATGCCTAAAAAAGATGGAATAACTCTCAAAAGTGAGTATCCAAAAATCATCATGTTAAGGTTAGGTATTGGGAGGGTTCTTCTTGATTTTTCTTATGCTGCCAAATCGACAAGGGTGATTTTGAGAAAAAATCATGTACTTAGACAAACTCTACAAGATTATGTAAATAATGACATTAGGGATTTGATTGGCCTTTGTGAAAATGGTTATATTCTTCCAAAAAAGATCTATGAAAACTTACACTGTGAGTGAGTTGATAGGAGCAAATATGGATGGGAGAGAAATGATAATTGAAGACATTACTGACCCATGCTACAAAGATGCTTGCATACAAAATTTAATTTGAGAACCATGAGGGTATTGCAACTGTGATTTCAATTAGCATTGCCTTCTGAATAGTTGTGTGTGGAGATCAATTTGACCTCTGTGAAATTTTCTACGAACAATTGATGGATAATCTATAGAAGATGAGGAAAAGTAAGTATCCATTCAAATTCAGATCTTTGATTATTTTTCTTGCATTCATGTATTTGAATGAGCTTCCCGGATATTTATGTATGGGAGAAATCCACACCTATTGAGGCACAAATGGGGTTGTATATTAATAGTTTTGACACTCAAACCTATAGAATAGAAATTGGGGGATGATTTGTGGACTTCAAAGAAAAGATGCAAGGAACATATATATTTCCTCTAGATATAGTATGGTAATACAAGAAAAATTTCACTTTTCTAGTTAGCAAAGATAACTGCTACATTATTGTTGTTGAACCACGAGTAGCTTGGACTCCTAAACTGCCCTATGAATTTTTTTAAGAGTTGATGGAAGAAAAAATCTTTGAAATTATCAAACAAGAAAAGGATCCTAATGAGCCTTGTTTTGGAATAGTTGAGGAATTGGAAACTAACCCGAGGGAGAAAAGATCTAAGAAATAATTGCTTAAAAGAGTAGACAAGAAGTTTGAGGATATTGGACTTCCCAGAGTTGCAGATGTTATTGGAAAAAGGTTGACCAGATCTATTTTGGCATAATTAGGTGATACAGAGTTCCTTCAAAACCCCTAATCCTTCTGCTTCCAGAGAAAAGAAAACCCCAAGGAAAAAAATGAGAGCTCAAAGGAAGCTCAAGATTTGGGACACTGAGGAAGTAAGAAGTAGCCATAGGATCTTCACTTAGTGAGCCTAGGTTATAACACATTCATTCATGGCATACTAAAGAATCCTGCTATTTTTTAAAAATATTGCCCTAAACTCCTTTCCTGTCACCCCCTCCTAATACACAACTACAATTAAACCCCCCCTAATTTCACCAATTATTCCATTTTTTCATAACCCAAATTAAAAATCCCCCTATTTTCATGGATAGGCAATATATTCTACCCTTATTTTTTAGATATTAAATCCCCTAATATGAATGCATGTGATATAATATTGCCTAGCTAGTGAAGCCCTCATGGAAGTAGTAGTGATGAAGAAGTTGGAAAAAAAAGTTTGTCATTAGCTTGAGAACCAAGAGGACAAAAATGGACTACATTGAGGAAAATGATGCCAATCCTCCCAAAAAACATACTAGAAGACAATATAGCACTACCAAATCAAAGAAGAGTATACAAAAGAATTTGAATCACAAGAGAGATGAAAAGCTAAAGGAAAAAAAGGTAGAACCTTCTCTCAGTATGGATAATCTTGTGAATCCAATGTATAAAAATGGATCCATAGAAAATATTGTACATGTTTATGATGATGCACAACCTATAGATATAAAGGTAATGGAAAGTGAAATTGTAAATTATTTGGTTATCTATATAAAGAATTTGTGTGATATTCAAAAGTCATCATTCCATCTAGTTTGTATGATGTTTTGACAAAGAAGAGAAATGAGGCAATACAGAAAACAAATTATATTTGGATTGCTACCCTTAAAAAATTCTATAGCCCTTTATTTAAAGAATCCTAAATTAAAGATTTAATTTTCTCTTAATACAAGGATATGTGAAAAGGAAAGAGTAAATCTAATAATGTGTAGGATCTAAAGGATATCAAACAAGTCATCAGATAGACTGATGATATTGTGGCTAAAGCCATTGATGCAAAGAAGGGTTTTAGAAATCCATTTTAAGTGAAAAAAATCACTATTCATTCTGCTTGAAAATTTCAAGTCCCCAACTTTGGTGGTTCCACACTCAAACTCTCATTTCTCCTAGTAGCCCTCCTAAAGGGTTCAATAGGGCACAATTTCCCAACCAAATTCCATTGCAACAGTCTAAGACGAGTTTTGAGTACCCTTTCAGGAGTTTAACAATATAAAAAAAGCTAAGATAGTGTTACTTCAGAAAAAAGGGCTCAAATATTGACTGTTGCGTAGTGGATTAGGCTTAATTAGAGCAAAAATTCATGTATTTTGACCATAACTTTCAAACCGGAACTGATATAGAAGATATAATAATACTTTTGGATACCCATTTGGGATTTATAAAACATAAGTCAAAATTGAATAGCATTTATTTGGAAAGAATGCTTCAAAATTGGATTGTCCTCATTCCAATGGGCCTAATTATGCTTATTCCACTAGGTTGAAACAAGGTTTTGACACTCTAGGCCTGAAAATATTATATAAATGGATTAGACATGTCCAAAATAGTCTATGAAAACATTTACAACTATTAAAAATCCTCTTCCAAGAGCTTTTCTACCAAACCTAACTCCTATGCACTTTTTATGCCCAAAATCATGAGGTTTTCAACCAAGGGAATCAACAAATTAGTCTCAATGTTCAACCCCCCTAGTCTTTCAAGTTAAAGAATACAAAATGCACATTTATACCCTCATTCCACGTATTTTAAGGTTTAATCAATGGTGGAATGAGGAGAAATCCATTATTTTCAATTATAACTCACCCTAGTGAGGGTTTTCAAGTACTTTGCAGAAAAATGCTCTAATTTACTCAACACTTAATGAAATAAATGAAACCAATGGAAAAATAACAAGGATTCAATACACTATGATTTCCAATCAAATTTTTCTCAGACCCAAGCTACACAAAGGCCATACAAGGTCTGAAACAACAAGAAAAGTAAAAAAATGCAAGAAAACGATGTTGTTTTTCTTGAATTTCTCACCAATACACCATGTTCAACCCTGTAACCAACATTAAAAGGTTTATTTAAAACATATTTCAATGGTTTCCGACCAAATTTTGAATACCAACCAACTTCTTACATCATTTTCCACTTTTTGACCCTTCATATCCCTCTTTTGTATTTCGCACAATGACAACATTTTCAAAATTTGACAAATTTTAACAACCTATTTCCAAATAACTCAAAAACATCACAAATGGTCTATTATGACCTTATTACATCACATTTAGACTGAACAACATAAAAACTTATCCTTGGACCAAAATTGCACAACTTAACTATGTGCCCCTACAACAGCCACTTTAGAAGTGGTAAAACCTTTAATTGCTCCTCTGGAGAAAGTAGATAAGAACTTGTGTGTTGGTGAAACTAGTTGGAGTACTCCTATGTCAGGACGAAAATAAAAATAAAAATGAATCCAATGTTCAATCAATAATGGTTCTGATTAGAAATGTTCAGTCTGAACAAGCATTTCTCATAGCAGAAGAATTAAGGTATGAGGCAAAACAATAGAATGACAATATTTTATAATATGTTCAAGATGATAAATTTGATCATGTTACAAATGAAGTCTTGGAATCACTAGCAAACACCTATAAAGTTTCAAGCATAGACAAGGATATTGATCTTGGCACAATACATAACAATATAGACAAGAGTGTTGATTAGAAAGAGGACTCATTAAGCAAGGAGACATAAGAAGCACATATTATGCCAAACTCAGAAAAATTGAAAATGGTTATTGAATCAAAGATTTCCTCTAAGTTACTGGTATGATTTTCTTAGGGTAGATTGAACTTGGGAAATCTATCCCCCCAACAAATGTTTGAGGTTAGAAATGTGTTGCATTTTGAAGCTACTAAGAAGAACTACATGCCTTGGAGCTTGGTAGAAAAAATGTTAAATTTTTTCCATAAGAAGCTTCCAAATATACAAATTGACAATTCTTTTTTTGATAGGGGCCAACTTTAGTTGCCTTTTGAACATTTGAAAGGTTGAGCTTCAAGCCTTGAAGTGGAAATTTCAAAGACTTTGGAAAAGAATCTTTCAAGCAACCAATTGACATGGTCAAGGAATACGTCTATAGAAGTGCACAATCATCTAAAAGACTTTATTGTTAGGCTTTAATAGAGTGTGGACAATATAATTAAAGTTTATAGATTTTGCCACATGGCCTGAATCCACTAGTCTGATACAAAAGGAGACTGACACAATTGAAGTAAAAATTCAAGAGTCATCCAAGTCGATTGATCTCAAGAACAATAAAAAGACTCTATTAGAAGATTGGACATCGAATAGATTTACAAGAGATTGAATGAATTGGTTAGTTGCACAAAACTAGTGGAGGAATATTTTTACAAATTGTGAGGCTTTGTGGACATACATCTCACAAGTAGTGAAAATTTTAAAACTCACAGAAGTTGAGTGCATCTATGTTAGTTTGAGTGGACTTCAATATTTCCAAGAAATTCATTCTTTGGAAAAGTCAAACCAAGGTGTTGGTTTCCATTGAAGATGATTGGGTCACTACCTACAGATCCTTGAAATCAGTGAATAAGGCTATCATTCCTTGTACCCTACAAAAACCATAATATGTTGTGGACTATTACTTTTTTTTCTTTGTGCATATCTTTCCTGATGTTGATAAGTTGTTTCCCTTAGGGGGAGTTAGTTTACTATTTCATGTGCCCCTCTTTTTGTCATTATTGTCAAAGGGGGAGAGTTTTTGAAAAAAACTTGGTTTTTGTTGGCACAAGGTTGCCATCAATGAGAAAGGGAGAGATTTTTTCAATATGCCCTTCTAGATTATCATTGATGCCAACCTCTCTTAACTGGAGGTTGTCCATTACTCCTACATGGTTTGGTTGAGGAATGAATTTTGTATAGTTAGCTTCTAGATATTCATGCTTTATCTTTAATGGCCTAGAAGATTGAATAAATACATATTTATAGTTTTTCAGAGTATAAGATAATTACTTTTTGGTCTGGATTAAGGAATAACTTTTTTGTGTGTTCTGTATTAAATGAATTGAGTGGTTTTTTTTATGGTAATATACACATTACATATCCTTCTAGTTGACTTCATAGTATATTATTTTTTGATCCGAATGGTATAGGAAGGTCATAAATAATTTATAATGGTATGGATGTGTGGATGTGAGAACAGAGAATAGGGTGAAGGTGCTAAATATTTTTAGTAGATCAGAGATTTGGAGACCTGGAAGATAAATCAAAGAGTTCTTTAACTTCAATTTCTAACAAAATCATATAGATTCTTTTTGTACCTAGTTCAAACTATATTGTATATTGTACTGAACATATTTCTATATCTTTCCCTAAAGAAGCGATCTTGAACTATGCAAGTCATCTTATGTATCTTACCTAAGGTTGTGCACCATAGTTTGTAAGTCCAGAGTAGTTAGCTCTTTGGTTAGTGGTCATATTTATTGTAAATAGTGAATATACATACACGTAAAAATATGGTCTTATTGTGTGGATATCTTTGTGGTTACTACTTTTACTTTCAGTGGATGAATTTTGTATCACTTTGATTTGGTAAATTTTGTTTATGCTAATTCACCTCCCCTCTTAGTATTCCAGTAAGTGTTCAACAAAGGGCAATGGTGTGGTTATCGGTTGAAGTTCCTATGTTGGTGTGTGTATTAGGTCTCCATGAATTTGATATTACTTGCATTTTCTAACAAATTGATATGCATATTTTTCCATTGTAGGCTAGTAGTAACCAGTCCTCATAAGTTTCTTGGATAAGGTTGGACCACTAGAGTGAGCCCCAAATATACCTTCGTGGACATCTCATAATGCAATTTAAACTTCCTCACTTTCTAAAAATCTAAGGATAATACCTTCGAGACCTCAACAATAAATTCCATTAGCAATAATGACATAGTAGGAGGTTTTTTGGATCGAGGTACAATGTTAATTGTTTGAAAGGTTTATTGCAAGCATGTTATCATCGAGGTATGTGAATATTTTATCGTGCCAAGGGGAATGGGGACCAATAATGCATATTAGTTCAGATGGAGGGATCTCATATGTGGGAACTAAAAGATTATCTATGAAGAAATAATAGTGGGTTGTATTCTATGGAATGGCAATCAAAGAGGCTATTGTAACCATGGCATCTACAACTCAATTGCTTTCTCTATGTATTTTCTCAATGACTATCTCTGCAAAGTACTTCTTAAAGTCATCCACCATTTTCTTGCAAGGCATTAATTTCACATCTTTGGTTTGATAGTCATCATTTGTTTAATGGATGACAAGTTGAGAGTAACCAAAATATGAATTTCTTAGATCTTCCATTATACAACAACCCATAGACCTATAGTTAGTGCCTTGTATTTTTCAATATTATTTGTGCAAGGAAAAGATAACCGATATGACATTGGAATATAATCTCCTTGTGGTGTGAAGGATCCATCAAAATAAATTTGTCATAATCTTGATTGTGTCACCATTGGGATGGATTCATCTAGAAATCTTGATATGACAAGAATCATAAATCATTGGTGCATACACAATTTGATCTACAATGACTTGTCCTTTGATGTCTTTTCTATAGATGTAATCAAAGTCAAATTTACTTAAGATCATCGCCCACTTAGATAGTTCACCTATAAGAGTCACTTTGTTGAGTAGGTATTTAAGTGGATCAATTATTTCTATAATCTTGGTCTTATGAGTTATCATTTAATGTCGCAATTTTTGCAAAGAAAAAACTATGGAAAGAAACAAATTCTCAATAGGAGTGTAATTAATATTATATCTTACTAAAGGGTTATTGATGTAGTAGATAGTCCATTTTTTGTCTTCATGATCCTATTGTGCCAAAAGTCCCTCTTGTGCCATTATTGTTGTTGATATGTAGAGTAACAATGGTTTTCCTTGAATTGGTGGGATGAGTATTGGTGGATTCATGAGATCAAGTCTTTGAGAAATTGAAAATCTTGTTGGTACTTGCCATCCCATTTGTACTTGATTTTATTATAAATAGAATGTTGCAATGGATGGCACTTATCTACAAGTTGACCAATGAATTTATAGATTAGGTTTCCAACATCTCCCCCTTTGTCATTGATGGCAACACTTGTACCATCAAATCTAATGAAATATATCCCCTTTTAAAATCAAGAAAAAATGCCATGCAACTACAAACAACTACTCTCCCATCTTACTTCTTGAAACAATGATATCTACACAACTTCCCAAGACAATGAAACCACCAAACTATAATTGTACCACTACTCCCTCTGAGAGAAGTCACTACATAAATATAGAGACAAAAGATTAACTATAAATCTCCCTTGGATAGATGCACATATTTATCAATTAACAACTATGTTGTGGACCTCCATAAACATCTGAAAATCTTCACAAAATATCTTCCCACACTTTGTCATAGCAAGGACATCTTAGCATCCTAAAATATCAGGGGGTCATAGTAGATCTCCATTAAGCTCCCCCCCTTAGTTAGTGCACCATTGAATAGTTTTTGGAACAAGAATAAACACTAAAAGATGGTGTGGATCCAAATTTATTATTTCCTTCAACATTATAATTTTTTTTCTTCACCCAAGTTATCTCCATCTTCTGTCTTTCTTTGTTCAGGTCAATCTTCTTAACTAAACTACTCTTCTCATTCTTTCCTTTACAAAATCTAGTAGTGTGTCATAATTTTTCATTATTATATCATGTTGGTCCTTTTTGTTGTCCATTTCCATTCAGTCTACCACCATCAGTTCTTTTGAACCTTCCATTAGACCTCCACTCAATATCTTTGTGCCATAAATTGGTGTAAGAATAACAATTTCCATTGAAAGACTGAGCATATCTACCATGATTTATACTTTCATATCCATTCCATTTCATACTACTATATTTAGTAGGCCTATGTCTAAACTTGTTGCATGCATAATCTTCCATTACAAAATTATTTTTGATTTGATCTCTACATTTGGTAGGCTTATGTCCAAATTTATTACAATTGTAACATTGTTAATTAAATATTTTTATTTCGTTTGACTTCTACATTCACTAGCTCTATGTCCAAACTTGTCACAAGAAAAACAATTCCCATTGAAAGTTGAATACTTGATTTGAGAAGTGGGAGAACTTCTTGTTGGCATATGGACACTCCAATGATACATTGTGTGTGATTGAAGGTTTTGTCATTGATGGCAACCTTGCAATCCTATGGCATCGGCAAAGCATTACTCAAGCAACCTTGCAATCCT
The DNA here is from genome assembly GCF_030272615.1 of Cryptomeria japonica. NCBI lineage: Eukaryota > Viridiplantae > Streptophyta > Pinopsida > Cupressales > Cupressaceae > Cryptomeria > Cryptomeria japonica. Next base: position 235,017,364 of record NC_081406.1, read on the forward strand.
ATGGCACCAACAAAGCATTACTCAGGCAACCTTGCAATCCTATGGCACCGACAAGACATTATACTAGAAAAGCATTACTCAAACAAAACAGTGCTCTAGCATCAATAAAATCAATCTACACCGGCACCGGCATAGAAGATGTAAACCAACATAGAAGGAAATATGTATACCGCCACAGAGGCCGACAGGATTTTTGATATGTAATATTTTGTTTATCATTGTAAGCCAACTTGGCAAATTGTAAAATGACTCTTGTATATAAAAGAGATCATTGTAGGCATTTGTGGGATATGGATAGATAGCAATAAATAAATTATAAGGCAGACCTAATGTGCAAATTGTAGGTCAAGGGTATATGTAAAGAACAAAGCAAGAACCGGTACTAAATCTAGCGTTGAAGATGCTATTGTAAAGTAGTACAAAATATTGGATTTGTGTAAATCCTCATTGTAAGTCAGTGTGACTTCTTATTGAGCAGTGAGCTCTAGGCAGTTGGCCTTCCTGCATGTGCAGGCCCCTATTGTAAGTAATATTCTCTTATTGGCCAGTAAGTGAATATTGTGTGTCACAAATCCCACCAAGGTTTTTCCCACACCGAGTTTCCTCATTAAACATCTTGTGTTATGGTGTTCTTTTCATGTGGATGCTTTTGATTCTGTTATTTGCATTAATTTTTGCATACCGGTATACTGTTACTTTATATTCTGCATATTCAGTTTTAAGAAAATTTCATTACCAATCAGATACTGATTCACCCCCCCCTCTCAGTATCTGTGGGAACCCTAACAATTGGTATCAGAGCCTGGTCCTCTATTTTCAGAAGCCTAACAACTTGAGGAAGATCTTGACACCAGTAAAGATGGAAAATCTGATGAAGCAACTTGAAGGAGCTCTTACTGACTATGATGCAGAGAAGTTAAAAAACATCAAATTAGAAGATGATTTAAAAGAAGCTCAGGACATTATTCAGGCACTTCAAGAAAATCTTACTATTACAAGAAACAAGAGAAGAGAACTTTGTGAAAAATTGCAAAATGAAAATGATGAAAAGGAATCACTAAATGATATGATAAGCAAATTGAAACAAGAGATCATGACAACAAAAAATGAAATGCAGGATATGACTATGAGATTCTACAAAGAAATTGAGGATAGAAAGAAGAATGAAGAAGAATTGACCAGAAGACTAAGTGATGTAGAAAATGAGAACACACGACTTAGCTATGAAAATGACATGTTGAAGACAGATCTGATGCATACTCAAAATGACTTGAATGAACTAATGAGACAAAAAGAGATCTTGGAAAGGGAATTGGAAATTGCAAATCAACAAAAAGAAAAATTCAAGAAAAGCTCAGAAGAACTTAGAACCTTATTGAAGAATCAAAAACCCAAAGGTGACACTTCTGGAGTTGGATTTGAAGTTGGAGAAAGCTCCGGTACTGCAAATACCTAGGATCAAAGCAAACCGGTAAGACCCTCTAATACTTACAAATTCAATGGAAAATGTTTTAACTATAATAAATATGGTCATAGGGAAAATGAATGTAGATCTAGGAATTATCAAAACATGAATCCTCCCACCAGTCAATGCACCAAACGCAACAAAATTGGTCATAACTCTGAAAATTGCATAATGAATGTAAGATGTTATGTTTGTGGAAGATTTGGTCATTTATCAAATAAATGCAGAACACAAACCGGCATAGGTTATGGGAAAGCTATTCAGAAAAATAATGTAACTTGTTATGCATGTAACAAGAATGGTCATATTGCTAACTTCTGTAGAAGTAAAGGTACACTGGTAGATAACAAAAGTACTAGCTTGAAAGGTAAAGAAAAGGTTGAAGAGGTTAAGCAAGAATTTTCAAAGCAATGGATTAGAAGATCTAAATATTGGGGTTACTCCTCCACCGGTAGAACCAACAAATGCTTCACCAGCAGGACAATATGATGCTCCACTAGTAGGACAGAGCAATGCTCCACCGGCAGGATGTTCTTCATCAAATTGAAGAAAATTATCTTGAGGGTTTGGCAATTTAATGACACATGTGCTATTATTCCCTCGGTTAGAGAAAAGAAGTTGAAAATCCTTCATTACCGGCAAATAAATTTGAGTTAATACATTATCGGCAAACAATTAATGTGGTAGGTAGCAGAAAAGACTTTATAAAATAAGGTTTTTGGCTCCATTTCATTTCACCATGAATTCAAACTTTCAGAGAGTGCGAAGATTTCCGAGCTAAGGCATTCCGAGCAAAGAGGCAAAGCACTTCAGCAATCAATCCATCCAAAGGTAGAAAAAGGTATTTATCATCATGGCATCCTCCTCTGCACCTGAATTCATAGAAAACCCTACAGTAGTTGAGGTTATAAAATGACCTAGGCCCGTGTTTCAGCTAGTTCCTGAGGTAGCTAAGAAAGATGACAACACAAGTGCTTTTTCCCAAATTCCAAAGGGTGTTGTATATGCAGAAGACCCTAGAATGTATATTAATTGCAACATAGAGGAATTAGGTGATGAAGAAATCAAAATCATGTATAAATCTATTATATGTGACAATGCTGGAAATGTGAAACCTGAACATAAAATTGTTGAAACCCTAGGATTCACTAAAATCCTCTGCATTCTTGAATTTCCCTAGGAAGTGGTTAGGATAATTCTTAGCAGGGTACATGGCTCATTCTTTTGGCTTGACTCAGTGCATAAAATTACAAAGGTAGTTGTGAAAGCAGTAACAAGGTTACCTTCCATCGGTACTAGACCCAACAAAACCAAGAAGGTCTCCAATGACCTAGTAATGAAATTAACTGGTGCAACATTCAACAAAAGATCATTGAGGGTTAATGATGTGACCAATACAAATGTGAGATTCATTAGCATGATTCTAGGTTACAAAGCAACTCATGCAAATAGGATTAACTCTGTTTCCAGTTTATGCATAAAAAGTGCTTATGACATGGTTAAGGACAATGTAAAAATTGATATCTGTGAATGGTTAAAAGATGAGTTAATTGACAATTTGGCAAAAATCAAGAAGGATAAGAAAGGAACCTTTAGATTTGGAAATTTGCTTGTATGCTTAATGTCACATATAACCAAACAGGCTCCCGATATAGGCTATAAGGATTTTGGATTCGACATATCGGTAGGAAGACAATTGTCTGACTTATTCAACAACATGGGTGAAAACAAAGTAAAGAATATCAATGAGTATTTTCAAGCACTAAAGGTCAGAATGAATAAAAGAATCAGACTATCACAAGAAATTGTCAACAAATACAAGGATGATATATGCTTTGTAATAAAAAAGGATGAGATCTGGATGGAAGCAGTCATCCCAAGAACAATCTGGGTTACAGAGATGGGGTATGAAATAGATGACCACATAGTGGAAACTTATGCCAAAGCACTTCTGGAAGCCCCCAATGAACCAAAGGAAGAAGTATTTGGTAGTGTTGAGACCATCGAAAGTCAAATTCAATCTAAAAAGAGAGTAAAGAAAGTTGAGGCATTTGTGAGGAAAGGAACCAGGCAAGCAAAAGCCATAAACGATGATGTATTAAAGAAAAATGGCATAACAAAAGAAGAGTTGGCTGCCCAATAGCCTGAAACTCATCTATCACTGGTAGATACCTCCTCAGAAGGAGATATGCCAGCAACTTTCAAAAGAGTTGTTAGGAAAAGAGACCCCTCACCGGTATCCACTCCTTCACCTAGAAGGACAAGACAGAAGCAACAAGCTGTAAGGTCTCCAGTCAAGAAAGCCACACCTAAGAAAAAGCTGACCCCCAAAAAGAAGAAGAAGACAAACACTGACTTGGCCCCTTTTGACATATTAATGAATGAGATCATAGAGGAAGGTAAATTGAAAAACATAGGGAAAATCTATGACACCCTATTAGATGATGAGAAAGGACAAATCGAGGAAAGTGTTATATTACACATGGACATGTATAAAAAATTTTTGATGCAAGTCCTAAATGAAATTCCTGATGAATTATATAAAAGACTTGAGGCCAGAAGGCAAGGAATAGTTGAGTTGGATAAGAAAATTAAAATAGAAAAATTACTTGTAGTATACCCGGTCAACTCACCTAAGGAAATTGATGATTTGATAGCTCAGGCCAACTGGACAATTTTTTCCATTGCACACCAGCAAATATCACTAATGGCAGGTAGAGTTACTGAAGTTTCAAATGAAACAGAAGATGGTTGGGATACATTATTGATTGAAAAAGAAAAACAAGAAGAATATAGGAATCCCAAGCCCATTCTGGTATATCAAAAGGACAAAGGGAAAGGTATAGTTGGTGGACCACCAAGTATCAAGATTAGAGACAACTTATCCCCACCTCCTTTAAATACTCCACCGGTAAAAACAACAACTGCAGAAGATCAACCGGCAGCTGAGAGCATGGACACAGAGGATAATAATCCTAATCTTGAAGTCCTATATACTGTGAATGTTGATACTCAAAAAATCAACATAGTGGTAGATAAGGATACCACAGATAAATCTGATAACAAAGAGCAACCGGTAGTATATTCAGAGAAAAAGATGGAATTTGGAACACAAACAGAGCAACCAACAGAGCTAAAGGCTCCAGAAAAGATGCCACTAGTAAGAAATGATGCAAGAAAAATTGTGCTTAAAGAGATGGAGACACAAACAGACCTACCAGAGGTCAATACCAGCATGGTCACTTCCACCGGCATGCAGTTTATTGGGTCACCATCAAATGTAACAGAGGTATTGCTTGAATCTATCAAGAAAATAACTGATTATAGCTCACAAGCCTATAAAGCGATAAATGATTCAATTCCAGTTTTGAAATCAATAGCTCCCAATTGTAATATAGCCAACAAAGATTCTTTAGGCCAGTTGGATACACTTTGTAAATATATTTCTTGAAATTTTGAGCAAACAAAGGTAGAAACTGTAAAGGAAAGTATAGAAAAAGAGAAACAAAAATTCTTTGAGGAAGGAATAAAGAAGTGTAACAGGGAATTTGACACACTTCTACCGGAACTGTGCAATTTATTGAAAGAGTACAAAACTCTGTACAAAGACACCTGTAAGATAAAATTTTTGACCATGGATGTAGACAAAAAGATGAGCAAGGTACAGGAAGAGATCAATAAACTTGCTGATAATTTTGTTAACTCACCCGATACATTATCAGTTTCTGAGGAAAAGATAACAAATTTTGAGGAAGAATTGCTCAAATTAGAAAGAGAAAAAGAGAAAATAATAAACAAGGCAAAATTTTTGAGATCTAAACTAAGTCCAAGATTGGACTATTTAGCATCTCTGCATAAGGAAATCTTAGAGGCACTAACATAGGGTAGCAAAACACCAGTAGAGCACTTGCAGCATCTCACCGATACAATATACAAAACCGAGATAGCAATAAAGCAGAGAAAGAAGTTTATGGATGGCATAAACTTAATTTTGGGAGATATTCTTCAGATAATAACTACCCAACTACAAGGTTGAGGTTACGAATTAGTACAACTACAAAATCTACTAACCTTTGTCATTGATGCCAAAGGGGGAGTAGTAGATGAGAAAATTCAAAAATTCAAAACACAAGGATCACATGCTCAGGGGGAGCTCTCACATTTTTGGTAATATTTTTTGGTCTACACATTTTTGGATATCTTTTTGAAATTTCTCATGAGTGTTGCCATCAATGCCAAAGGGGGAGATTGTTGGCATATGGACACTCCAATGAGACATTGTGTGTGATTGAAGGTTTTGTCATTGATGGCAACCTTGCAATCCTATGGCACTGGCAAAGCATTACTCAGGCAACCTTGCAATCCTATGGCACTGGCAAAGCATTACTCAGGCAACCTTGCAATCCTATGGCACCGGCAAGACATTATACCGGCAAAGCATTACTCAAACAAAATAGTGCTCCAGCATCAACAAAATCAATCTACACCGGTACCGGCACAGAAGATGTACACCGACACAGAAGGAAATATGTATACCAGGACAGAGGCCGACAAGATTTTTGATATGTAATATTTTGTTTATCATTGTAAGCCAACTTGGCAAATTGTAAAATGACTCTTGTATATAAAAGAGATCATTGTAGGCATTTGTGGGATATGGATAGATAGCAATAAATAAATTATAAGGCAGACCTAATGTGCAAATTGTAGGTCAAGGGTATATGTAAAGAACAGAGAAAGAACCGGTACTAAATCTAGCATTGAAGATGCTATTGTAAAGAAGTACAGAATACTGGATTTGTGTAAATCCTCATTGTAAGTCAGTGTGACTTCTTATTGAGCAGTGAGCTCTAGGCAGTTGGCCTTCGTGCATGTGTAGGCCCCTATTGTAAGTAATATTCTCTTATTGGCCAGTAAGTGAATATTGTGGGTCACAAATCCCACTGAAGTTTTTCCTACACCGGGTTTCCTCATTAAACACCTTGTGTTATGGTGTTATTTTCATGTGGATGCTTTTGATTTTGTTATTTGCATTAATTCTTGCATACCGGTATACTGTTACTTTATATTCTGCATATTCAGCGTTAAGAAAATTCCATTACCGGTCAGATACTGATTCACCCCCCCTCTCAGTATTTGTGGGAACCCTAACACTTCTAACATTCCTCTTGTTCTGAACTGGAGTGAACACTTGCTGATATTTACTGAAGTTCTGAACTGGAGTGAACACTTGCTAATATTCAACTAGATTTCCATTAGAGTAGAAAGTGGCTCCATTATCCTACTTTCTTCAGCCTAATTTAGCTCTTCTTCCATTATTCTTATCTAGATATTATCTTTCTGAGTAACATCTTCTTTAGTTTCAGGTTTACCTATGCTTTTAATCTTATGTTGTTCTTCACATACTTGTGCCTATAGGCAATTGCCATCATGGTTATCATTCACATAGTATACATTTCCTTAGCTCTTATTTCTTCTACAACAAGTTCTTTGGACCTTCCTTTTTGGATTTCACATTTGGTTTCTTTAAATGTAACCTCATATGCTTTGTTACACATCTGACTAACAATTAGCAAATTATGTCTTAGACATTTAACATATTAGAGATCATCTATCTTATGCTTACCATCAATTGTAATTCTTCCTTTCCACAAATTGGAGTTGCCTCTTCTCCTATAAAGTTTATTGATACACCATCATACTTCTCAAGTTTAATAAACTTTCCTCTATCACATTTCATATGGTTTGAGCATCCAAATTCAATAATCCAAACCTTTGGTTCAATTTTAACATATAAATCATTTCTTTATTTCACTAGATTTCGACCATCTAGTCTTCCAAGTCTTCCTTCATCCTTATCCTTTATAGACAAGAACAAAAAACTCTTAATTTGCATCATCACCATCTTCATCCTTAGATGAATATGGCTCCTTTAAGAAAAATCTCTTTTTCCTATCATTTCTTATGTATCTATCCTTCCTTTTATTTTTATCAATTTTTTTGTAATCTTCCTTATACATGGACCTAGTAACATAAGGACCAATTCTACCATAATTAAAATATTTAAAGGGAAAGTTACCTTTGTACCTTCTTGTTCCTCTCTTCAGTCTCCTCACAAAGTTTGTTTCAATCTCATCCATATCTTCACTTGCTTTTGGTTCATCTTCAAGCTTCCTTGAGACTTTCAATGGAATCTCTTTCCTTTCCCTTTTGATATCATCCAATTTGGAAATCTCATAGGCAATTAGTGAACCAAGAAGTTTCTCCATTGTGTACTTATCCAAATCATTAATTTCTTCAATATAACTTTTCTTGGCTTTGTATCATTTTGGTAGAGCCAGGAACACTTTTTTCACAACATAAATTTTTTCCTTTTTTCCATCGACACCCTTAATAGAATTTACTATTTCATTCAATCTATATATAGTCTTCAATATCCTGATCATTAGACATTCTTAGACTCTCAAACTTGTGCTTCGGGTTCATTATCTTGCCTTTCTTTGTCTTTGGATCTCCTTCATATGAATCATTTAGTTTCTCTAGACATATTTGGTAATTTTTATTCATGTCACCTTACAACATATGATATCACTCATAATGTGTGCATAGAAGTGTGACTAACAAGTAGTCAAACTGTTAGTGACACACCAATGAAACATTTATATAAAAGAATTAATTGACAAAACAAATTAAGTAAACTATCCTTCCAAGATGTTCCATTGTCCTCTATTTCCAAGGATTCCTCAAGTCATAGTTTTTTCTCTCATATCATTAAGAAATTGACTCTTAAAATGACAACTTGAAGGGTGAGTGCTATGATAAAATGATCTAGATGCTTGTGTAACTAAGATCTATGATATTATAACAAAGCTTGCTATAATGTAGATTTTATGCTATGATAACACTATGCTATGATAACGAAACTAACATACTATGATAATGATATGATCTAAAATGTCTTTAACATGCACTAGTGATAGAGACTAGTATGGCTTGATAATGAAAGAATCTTGATCATGTGTAGCCTTGATAATGAGAGGATGAGTGCTATTTACAGAGGAAATGGGCAATAGGATGGCTAAGATTGAATTGATTTAGCAAGGGCCAGGATTGCATGAAGAGGGCTTGATCCTCAATCCATGTTTGAAACTTCCACCAATGTCAGGGTGACAAGTGGCATAATGAGAAGGCTTGAGAGGAGAGAGAAGAGACATTAAATGCCTAAACAGACATGATGGTTACCTTAGGGAGTTTGGTTAGGGTTAAGTTAGTGGGTAAAGCTTTTATCAGAGGGATAAATGAATGTGCAAGGGTTAAAGAGTAACCATGATCAAAGAATTGAATGATTGAAGGGACTTGAGGGTTAGATGGATGGTTGACTTAGAGGAAAAGTCTCTAACCAAGGGTCAAAGGTGGGTTAGATAGAATAAAGTCTTTAAGGCTTAAGAAGCCTTTAAGGGTTAACTTGTGGAAGGGAGAAAGGATTTAATGCTTTTGAGAATTGACTCCTCCCCAATCCTTAGTTTAGGAATGTGAAAATGTTTAGAAGGGGATTTGGCTAAATTAGAAAGGATTAGAAGAATTTAGAAGAAGGGTTATTGTGCAAGTGGGGTAGATTTTAGGATTTTAAGTAAATGTAAATTTATTTAAATGAGAAAGGAGGATTTAATTTAATGTGGGAGAGGAATTTAATTAAACAAATATGATTTATTTATCTAGTTAAATAGTTTGACTTTGGCTAGGTGAAATAAATTAAATAAATTGAATAATTTATTTAACTAAATAAAAGAAGGGGATTGGGGTGAATTAATAAAATATAAATTTAATTAATAGTTGGAAAATAGGAAAGGATTAATTAAATGTGAATTTATCTAATAGCTAGATAAATGATAATTAAACAAATATAAATTCATTTAATCAAGTGGACAAAAATGTGTGTCTACATTTTGCCCCTCTTTGAAGTCATGTGTGGCCACACATTGATTCAAAGAAAATTTTCCTAATGATGCTAATAATTTTTTTTTTGGTTTTCCCCAAATGTTGATTGTAGAATAATGATGCGAGTATGCCCCCTCAAGAGATGAATCAGATAGGTTTTAGAATTTTTAGGATTTTTTAATGATTTTGGAATTTTAAAAAAATAATAATTTTTACCCAATTCATTCCCCGATTAGAAAGTTTGATTGGTGTAGAGATAAATAATTTAATAAGTGGAAAAATTCAATGCAACTTAAATACCCCCATTTGATTCAAAGAAAATTTGCCTAATGATGCTAATAATTTTTTTGGGTTTTCCCCAAATGTTGATTATCGAATAATGATGCGAGTATGCCCCCTCAAGAGATGAATCAGGTAGGTTTTAGAATTTGTAGGTTTTTTTGACAATTTTGGAATTTTTTTTTTTAATTTTGAAGAATATTTACCCAATTCATTTCCCGATTAGAAAGTTTGAGTGGTGCAGAGATAAATAATTTAATAAGTGGGAAAAATCAATGCCACTTAAATACCCCCAATTGATTCAAAGAAAATTTGCCTAATGATGCTAATAATTTTTTTTTGGTTTTCCCCAAATGCTTATTATCAAATAATGATGCGAGTATGCCCCCTCAAGAGATAAATCAGATAGGTTTTAGAATTTTTAGGATTTTTTGACAATTTTGGAATTTTTTTTTTTTTTAATTTTGAAGAATTTTTACCCAATTCATTTCCCGATTAGAAAGTTTGAGTGGTGCAGAGATAAATAATTTAATAAGTGGAAAAATTCAATGCCACTTAAATACCCCCATTATACCCCTTTTAAAAAGTAAAAAGTGAAAACCATTTACCATTTCATTTCATTTACACATAGTGAGGTGGAGATTTGAGCTCTAAGGAAAAAATGGTGATCCCCTACCATGAGCATCAATTCGAGTGAGCACAACAATTCCAACAACCCTCAGTATATAGCCCTATGGTATGTTGTTAGAATCAATGATAGGCCCAAAGACACTAAGAGGGGGGGGTAAATCAGTGTCTAACCGGTTTGCATAATATTTATACTTATTTAAAACTTTACATCCCAAAATAGTGTACCGGTAAATAAGAATTAATGCAACAAATAAGAATAACAGAGACAACATCTAAAACACGCCATAACACAAGATATTTAACGATGAAACCTGATGTGGGAAAAACCTCGGTGGTATTTGTGACCCACAATATTTACTCACTGGCCAATGAATAAATACTACTTACAATGAGGGGCTTGCACATGCAGGGAGGCCGATAGCCTAGAGCACATTGCTCAATAAAGAGTCACATTGACTACAAAATGGATTATGAAAATTCAATACAATGTACTGCTTCAAAACAACATCTCTCATGCCAGGTTCAGTACTGGTTTAAGCTCAGTCAATAACCAAAACCTTCATTGTCAACTATATCACCTTATACAAAATTGCCTTGTACTTCTCATCTATCTCCTTACAAAATGACCTAAAAGATCTCATACATATATGAGTCTATTACAATGTACCATGTCGGGTTTTATAAAAGATAATTACATTACAAAACAATAAACAAAAGTTTATTCCATGTCAGCCCGAGTGCCGATATGCATTATTGCCGATGCTAGTGAAGTGCCTGCCGGTGTATGTAGAAGTCTATTACCAGTGCCAGTATCTGTCGGTTGGTTGCCAATTGGTTTCCATCAATGAAAACATCAACTATTCTCATAAGAGTGTAGAATGCCAACAATCTCCCCCTTTGGCATTGATGGCAACACTCAGGAGAAAAATCAAAAAAATATTCCCTAAAACTGAAGTCCAAAAAGATTTCAAAAAGATGTGCTCCCCCTGAGCAAGTCTTCTCCTTTGTATAAGTATTTTTATCTCCAATACTCCCCCTTTGACATCAATGACAAAGGTTGTCAAAAATAATCAAATGAGTGCAAAAATTTAACCTCATAGTCTCTAACCGGTTGGTTACAATCTGAAAAATATCTGCCAAAATTAAATTCAGACTCTGCATAAACCTTTTGCTATCATTCAAAGTTGCCTCAGTCTGTTGGATCGTGCCAATGAGATAGTGCATGTGTTTTTCCGGTGATCTCTCTCCTTGAACTAATGCCTTAGAGATTTCAATTCTCTGAGAGATAAGATTGTCCAACTTAGGACCAATTTTATTTTTAATTTCCTAGCCAAATGACCTTATCCTTGCCTTCTCTTTCTCAAGTTTCTCTAACTTCTCCTCAAAAATTGTCATTTCCTACTCAAAAACTGATATATGTCCAGATGAACCAATTATATTATTAGCTATGTCATCAATTTCTTTTTGGGGTTTACTGATCTCCTTATCTATGTCCTATGTCAAAAGGTGAGGTTTGCATGTTTCCCTATATAGCTCCTTGTACTCCCAAATTGTAGAGTTAAGTACCAATAATAATGTATTCAAGTGTCTTGTACACTTCTTTATAGTGTCTTCAAATAATTTATTTTTCTCTTTTTAAACTCTCTCCTTAATTGTGTCCTCATTCACCTTGTCAGTAGTTATTACATTATCAACAATGAATTTGGAAAATGTGTCCAATTTACCTAAAGAATCCTTAATATGATCTATGTTACAATTTGGTGAAATCAACTTAAGAATAGGTAATGTGTTGTCAATTGCCTTGTAGGCCAATGCATTGCAATCCGTTATCTTCTTGATTGAATCCAAAAGTACCTCTGTAACATTGGTAGGTCTAAATTCACCTGTAGATGTGCTAGATGTCTGACCAATTATCTTTATTACCTCTTTGCTCCCATCAGATGTATCCATTTTGCTTGCATTTTCCTTCGATGGATCAGTCTGGGTTTGTATCTCAACCTGCAAAGGTTTCTCAGACTGTTTCGATGTCTCTGTTTCTCTGTTTCTCTGTGCACCTTTGCCTTAGTTTGTTTCACTATCGGTATCTCTGTCTCCGGTGGCCCTGTGCAAGTACATTTATCTTCAATAGGTTTTTCAGTCTGTGTCGGTTGCTCTGCTTATGTTAATGTCTCAGTTTCAACAGTTTCTACCGGTTTCTCTTCTATGTTACTACTGTCAACATTGTCTGACTTAACTTTAGAGTTATCCTTATCCACAATAATGTTTACCTCTCGAGTACCAAAATTCATTGTAAAAAGTATCTTTGATTTAGAATTAGTATCATCATATCTTATTCCTTCAGTGTCAATAACCGTTGGATCTTCAGAGTGTACCAGTGTAGTATCCAAAGGTGGCGGTGGAAGATTGTCAGTAATCTTAATGTTTGGAACTCCACCAATTTTTCCTTTACCTTTGTGCTTTTGATATACCTTAAATATCTTCTTAGGTCTGTTCATTTCCTCTTGTTTTTCTTTCTCCATAAAGAATATATCCCAGTTGTCCGTTGTTTCATCTACAATTTCCTTCACTCTACCAGCCATCAGGCTTACTTGCCGGTGTCCACTAGCAAATACTGATCAGTTAGCCTCAGAAATAAGTTCATCAATTTCTTCTTTGGAGTTAACCAGGTGAACTGCCAAGAGTGCTTCAACCTTCAATTTCTTGTCTAATTCCATCACTGATAGCCTTTTAGCTTCTAGTCTCATGTAGAGATCAGTTGGTAGCTCCTCAACAACTTCAATCAAAACTTTCTTATAAATGTCTAAATGAAGAATAATGTTTTCTTCAATAGTGTTTCTGTCAGTATCATTTGAAGAAGTATACCATTTGTTCAAATTAGACAAATTACCTTCCTCTATTATTTCATTTAGTAAGTCATTCAATGTGGGGTTTACTGGTGTCTTTTTCTTCTTAGGTGTGAGTTTCTTCTTTGGTTCCCTAACCACCTACTGTTTCTTCCTTACTGTTCTTGTTTTCTTCAGAGAAGGAGAGGGTACCGATGAGGGTTTTCTCTTCCTTTTCACTCTTTTGAACTCAGTTGCCTTACTACTGTCACTATCAGAAGATGTGTCAACTGGTGAAATATGTGCCTTCGGTTGAAGTCCTTCAAGCTCACTAGCCGATATGCCACTAAGGTTCATGAAATTTTCTTTGATTTCCTTTACTTTCTTGGATGCATCCCTAATGTTTTTTTCTCTTCTCTTAGTCCTATTCTGCATAGACACTTTACTTTCTATGGTTTCTATTTTTCCAAAGAATTCTTTAGATGGATCTCTTGGTGCATCAAGCAGTGCTTTTGCATACGTTTCTAGAACATGTAGATCAACCTCATAACCCATTTTAGTAAGCCAAATAGTTCTAGGGATTACTGCTTCCATCCAGGTTTCATCTCTTTTAATAACAAAGAAGATTTCCTTGTCATATTTCTCAACTATGCTTTGAGGAATCCTTTCCCTAGCTCTCATCTTAGATTGGAAAGATTTAAAGTAATCTATTATGTTGTTATCTCTATCAGATCCCATGCCAGTAAAAGCTTCTTGTAGTTGTTTTCCTACCAGTATATCATAACCAAAGTCTTTGGGTCCTATATCGGGGATCTCTTTAGTGAAATATAGCATCAAACATACCAAAAGGTTTCCAAAGCAGAAAATACCCTTCTTGTCTCCCTTAATCTTTTTCAGGTTGTCAATAAGCTCATGTTTTAACCATTCACACACATCCATCTTAGCATTTTTGTTTATCAGTTCATTTGCACTGTAAATACAAAGACTGGAAATAGAATTGAGTTTGCTAGCATGTGTGGCTTTGTATCTAAGAACCATACTTCCATATCTCACATTATTGTCCTTAATGTCATTTACTATAAGTGGTCCATTGTCAGGTGTTGCTCCAGTTAGGCTTGTCACCATTATGTTGGGAATCTTCTTTGTCTTATCAAGTCTACTACCAATTGAGGGTAAACTAGTAATTGCCCTAATTGCTTGTCAGGTTATCTTACAAACATAATCCGACCATAAGAATTATCCATGTGCTCTACTCAATATAGTCCTTACCACTTCCTCTAGAAATTGAGGGATATTCAGTATCTCCATAAAACCTAAAGTTTCCACAATCTTGTGTTCGGGTTTAACAATTCCATGTTCATGAAAAATGACCTTATTTAAATTTTTCATTATTTCCTCAGATCCTAGATCTTCTATATTGCAATGTATGTAAATCCTAGGGTCTTCTGCAAATGCTACACCCTTAGGTATTTTTGAAAAATCTCCTATAGAATTGTCTTGCTTCGCAATCTTGGGAATTATTTTTGAAAATGGGCCTAGGGCATTTCACATTCTCCACACTGGTAGGGTTTGAAAAAAAATCAGGAATAGAAGATGAAGCAATCATTATGAAAAATACCTCTTATCTGGATGCTTGCTGAATGCTTGAAAAACACTTCTCAGATTCGCCTTGAATTCCTTTGCTTGAATTTTCACTCACAAAAAGTTTGAATGCTCGATGAGTTTGAAATGAGGGTTTCCCAGTGCTTTATAGCCAAAAAGTTATTTAAAACATCATTAAATGCTCGTCGGTTAAGTGAAAACTTAACACACCTGCCAGTAAAGAAGAAATGTATCTTCTCACCATTAACCGAGGGTAGAATGCATATTTTTCAATTCACTACCATACCCCCAATGGATTATTGCTCAGTTAGATGAAGAATCTCCTACTGGTGGAGGATTACTTTGTTCTACCGGTGAAGATATAGTTTCATCAGTTTTCTAGATCTCTTTTCTTAATCCACTGTTTAGAATTCTTTCTTTACCTCTTCTACCTTCTCTTTTCCCTTCAAGCTAGATCTCATATTGTTTGCCGGTGCATTCTTTCTTCTACACAATTTAGCAATATGTCCAATCTTATTACAAGCATAACAAGTCACATTATTCCTCTAAATAACCTTTCCATATCCTTGACCGGTTTGTGATTTGCATTGATTAGATAAATGTCCAAATCTTTCACAAACATAACATTTCACATTCATTCTACAATTTTCTGAATTATGACCAACTTTGTTGCATTTGGAACATTGACCAGTGGGTGAGTTTGTGTTCTGATTATTTCTTAATCTACACTGATTTTCTCTATGACCATATTTGTTGCAATTGAAACATTTGCCATTAAATTTATAAGCATTAGGTTGTCTTACTGGTTTGTTATGATCTTGATTGTTTGCAGTACCAGAACTTTCTCCAACTTCAAATTCAAGTCCATTAGTATCTCCATTAGGCTTCTGACTTTTTAGCATGTCATCAAGCTCCTCTGAACTTTTATTGAATTTGTCTTTGAGTTTATTTGCAGTAGCCAACTCATTTTCTAGAATTCCAACTTGTCTCATAAGCTTGGTTTTATCATGTTTCATGTGAATCAGATCTATCTTCAACATATCATTTTCATGACTAAGTCTCTGATTTTCATTTCCAGCATCATTAAGTCTCCTAGTCAAGTCTTCTCCATTCTTATTCCTATCTTCAATATCTTTACATAACCTCATAGTCATATCTTGCATTTCATTCTTTATATTATTATTTTCTTGTCTCAACTTGTTTGCAATATCTCTAAGAGTTTCTTTTTCATCATCGTCTTTCTGCATCTTCTCATGAAGTTCTTTTATTTTATTTTGTGCTATAGCTAAGTTCTCCTGAAGTCCTTTAAATAATTCCTAAGTAGTCATTAGATCATCTTCAAGTTTGATATTCTTCAACTTTTCTGCATCAAAATATTCAAGGGCTCCTTCCAACTATTTTCTTAAGTTCTCCATCTGTACTAGTGTCAGAATCTTCCTCAACCTGTTAGGCTTTGGAAAATAGAGGACCAAGCTCTGATACCAATTGTTAGAATCAATGACAGTCCCAAAGACACTGAGAGGGGGGGGGTGAATAAGTGTCTAATCAGTTTGCAGAATATTTATACTTATTTAAAACTTTCCATCCCAAAATAGTGTATCGGTAAATACGAATTAATGCAACAAATAAGAATAACAGATATAGCATAGAAAACACACCATAACACAATATATTTAATGAGGAAAGTCAGTGTGAGAAAATCCTCGGTGGTATTTGTGACCCACAATATTTACTCACTGGATAATGAATAAATACTACTTACAATGAGGGGCCTGCACATGCAGGGAGACCAACAGCCTAGAGCATAGCTCAATAAAGATTCACACTGACTACAAAATGGATTATCAAAATCCAATACAATGTACTACTTCAAAAAAACATCTCTCATGCCAGGTTTAGTATCAGTTTAAGCTCAGTCAATAACCAAAACCTTCGCTGTCAACTATATCACCTTATACAAAATTGCCTTATACTTCTCATCTATCTCCTTACAAAATGACCTAAAAGATCTCATACATATATGAGTCTATTACAATGTACCATGTTGGCTTTTGCAAAATATAATTACATTACAAAACAATAAACAAAATTTTATTCCATGTCGGACTGAGAACCGGTATGCATTATTGCTGATGCCAGTGAAGTGCCTGCCGGTGTATGTAGAAGTCTATTACCGGTGTTGGTATCTGTCAGTTGGTTTCCAGTTGGTTGCCATCAATGACAACATCAACTATTCTCATAAGAGTCTAGAATTCCAACATATGCACCCTGAGATCCTCTTGTTGTGTAATTTGTTTTCAATTTTTGGTACTTTTTTTGTAAATTTTTGCACTTTTTATCGGTTTAGTGCATAGGGTAGAAGTTGTAGTGCTTTTGGTTTAGGGCTTTACATTAATGCATTAGGTCAGTCTTTTAGTGCATAGGGTAGGTATTCTATCACTTTGGGTGATTTAGGGCTTTGGGTAGGTATGATAGCTCATTGGGTTTCATTTTTAGTGCATTAGGTAGATTATCACTTTGGATGAATTGATCAGTGCATAGAGTAGGTAGTCTAGCGCATAGGACATTTTAGCAAACAAGGTGATTTGGTCAATGCATAGAAGAGATGTTTTAGCACTTTGGGTGTTTTAGCGCATTGATATTGGAATTCAACACAAAGAAAAGATGTTTTAGCACTTTGGATGTTTTAGTGCATTAATACTGGATTTCAGTGCATAGATGCAGTTTTTTAGCATATTTGTGTTTTTAGTGCTTAGGTATAATTTTCTAGAATTTGGATGGGAAAATTTAGCACATACCTAGTAGAGGGTTAAAAATTTGATTGGAAAACCTCCTTGGTGATTTGTGTTTGATCAATTTTGATTAGCATGATGTGAATCCCTGAGAGGATAGGTGATGATTGACATCATGATGACTGAGAGTCAATGATAAGTGCTTAATGAGATTGATTGAAATCTCACATGAGTTGATTAGGTTGATAGATAAATTGAGTAACTGAATAATGATACAATGATTCGATATGACTACAGAAGGATTTAGGTGTATTGTAGTCTCAAGAGAGATACCTAAAGACAAGGGCATTGATACCTCATCTAGTGCAAGAGGATCGGGATATTATTTCCAAATGCAGATTTTTGTTGTTTCTTGATATGCCTTAGTATATGATTAACCGAGGTTTATTGACTACCTTGGCCAAGAGGTGGCATAATGATCATAACACCTTTCATTTACCCACTGGTGAGATGACAATCACATCAAAGGATGTCTACAGGATTCTGTTGGCATTGTGTTGTCATTGATGTCAACTGGTATGGGATGACAATAGGTAGAAGAGATGGTTGTGCAACACAGCTATGAAGGAGTACAAGACATGATATCTTGGATATCACCTTGTGTTGTAGAACACCGATAAGGTGAGGAAGAGTGATCATTGGTGACACCGGTACACAAGTTAGTGCCCGACTTGTGTGGATGAGATGAATAGGTTACCAACACAGTGTATCACCAGTAAGGAGAGTATGTCAACTATTTAGTGAAGTGTTGACAATGGGGAAGGTGCTTGAGCTATTGTTTATGATGGAGAGATAGAATGTTACCTGAATAACATAACACCAGAAGAGAAGATTGAACAAGTCACTGGTATGCTGTGAGGTTGCAGAATGGTAGGACTCCCACTGGATGAAGATGCAGATAGAGGAAGAATGGCCTGACTGATGGTGGAGTCTGGAGATGATTGATGACTTGTGTCATCAAGAGGTTTTACCAGTATGAATGTCTAATGGTAATATGGAGAAGGTGTAGATGAAGAAGACTTCTGACTTTGTGGGAATGTGCATGATTTGAATGGACATGTTTGATGATCGGTCAAGGAGTTCCACCAGCAGTTCAAGCAGAAAATAGACATGATAAGATTACTAGTATAATGTGAGATATCGACAGGGTTAGCAAACTAGCAGGAAAGAGGAACTGGTAGGGTGTTTGGTCGACGATCCTATTTGGACCAATTTGGGGTGTCAAGCTGGCAGTTGGTCGACATGGATGCCACATGGGGTCAAGGTGTCAAGCTCACCGAGGTTGGTGAAGTTCCATGTGGAGTTAGGTATCTTGACAGGTGTGCATTGAATATGGATCTCGTGATTTATGGAATGGATCAGAAGCATGTGGCTCAAGGAAGAATGAACATAGAAGAATCACGTAGTAGTTGATGCTTGGATCGAAGCAAGAAGATCAGATTGTAAGATGTCTTTGAGAAGGAAATAATAGAGGCATTAATGGTGGTTTGACTGATATAGGTCAAGGAAAAGGACCACATTTTCTATATTTGAAAAACATGTATTGGAAGGCACGATAATGGTGGAGATGAATAGTTGGATGCCAGAGAGATAAGATCAAGTAGGATTTGATTGGATTCGGTTTGCCTTGAGGATGGTAAGGAAACCCTAACCACCTAGATTTTGAATTAGGATTTGGTGGAAAAACCTGGCTATAAGAATGAAGGCCAAAGAGATTATTTATTGCTGCTGAATAGAAGATTATTGTGCTACTACGAAGTGAGTTACTTTTGCAAGTGTAAGAGAAAATCAGCCAAGTGCTTAATGAGGATCTAAGAAGTGAGTGAGAGTGAGGGAGAACCTAGTTGAAGCATTCAACTGGTAGAAGAGAAGAATAGGTAGTGGTTATACCGGCAGAGAAGGAAGATAGAGAGCTAATAGATTATAGTATTGGTAAAGTGCAGAGAGTGAGGAGGAGATCCAACAAAGAAGAAGAAGAGGAGAGGTATGCCGATAGGGCTTAATGGTAGAGAAGTAGTAGGTGAAGAGAAATAAGAGAAGTGAGTCGGTGTAGCAGAGAAGGTATCTCACCGACAGAGTAAGATATATGTAATGGTTGCAAGATTCACTTGTAACAAGACAACTACTTTTGTATTTGATGTTTTCATGGTGAACACTGAGTTGTTGTTCGGTGCAGGGGTTGTAGCCCATAAATCAGGTAGGGGTTGTAGCTCCTTGGGTTGGTGCCCTAAAGTCAGGGGTTGGTGCTCCTTGGGTTGGTCCCCTAAACTTTATAACAGTGTTTTCATTGTGAGGCTGGATTGGATCAGTAGACTCTAGCAGCATTGCTCACTGAGGTTTTTCCCATCTTGGGTTTTTCTTGTATATGTTGGTGTTATGTGATGTCCCCTTGTGAGTGTTTGCATTTGAGTTAGTCTCCACTCTAACTGGTAAGTCTGTTCATAGTTAGATCTAATAACCAGTATGTACATATAGGATTGCTAAAGGGAAAAGAATTGAGAACCATTGATTCACCCCTCCCCCTCTCAATGGTGCATTGTGTCTAACAATTGGTATCAAAGCCTAGGTTCCTAGTTAGATGAGCTTTCTCCATCTTGGGTAGATTCTGGCTTAAGGGCACAATGGTTTGTTTAGTGTCAATCCTTGCTCTAGTGTTTGA
The DNA here is from genome assembly GCF_030272615.1 of Cryptomeria japonica. Lineage (NCBI taxonomy): Eukaryota > Viridiplantae > Streptophyta > Pinopsida > Cupressales > Cupressaceae > Cryptomeria > Cryptomeria japonica. The sequence goes on from NC_081406.1 coordinate 235,037,551, forward strand.
TGGATCAAACTATTTTATCTAGAGTTGTAGAATGGAAGTATTCCTATCCTCTCTAGTGTTTGATTTATGGATGTTGGTTATCAATGGTCTTTGTAGAAATGTCAATCCTCCCACTGGATCTGGAGATAAAATAAGATGCATATGTAATGAAGAAGCCATGAAGGCCATATTCAGTGGCCTCACCGGTGATGTATCCTCACAGGTTGACAAATGAAAAACAACAAAGAGTATATGGGATAGACTGGAGAAGCTATATGGAAATAAACCCTACACTACTGGATCAGTGTGTGGAAGTGAGATGAACAATGCAGTTGATACATGTGTAGATGATGAAGGAAGATCCACTAGAAACTGCAACAATGATGATGAAGGAACACACCTCTTCATGGCTCAAGAATCATAAAATAAAAGGAACACTTCTGAAAATGATCATTCAAAACACTCCTACTAACAAGATGTGTTTGGGACTAATAGTGAAGGTGAAGAAGAAGAAGAAGCAGAAGGTGACCTTGAAGGAGAGCTTGTAAATGCACTTGAAGAACTCAATAGAGGTAGAAGGCAATACAAGCTATTCAAGAATGCTTCTATAGTAGAGAAGGACTGGATGACAAGATGCCTTGAAGAATCCAAGAAAAGCATCCTAGAGATGAAGTCTCAAGCAAAAGTCACCAAGGAATGCTGGTGTGAAGATCTAGCATCTAGGATAGAAGTGAAAAATGAAGAAAATCAGAAGCTACTTGGAGAAATGGAGATTCTCCAAAATGACCTTGAGAAGTGTCATGATGAGCTCAAGGTGAGAATCAAGTTTGATGGTAGTACTGATGCCTTGGACAAAAGGCTGAAGATACAAAAGCATGCCAAGGACACTGAAGGTTTAGGTTGTGGTGTCGGTGAATGCTCTACCAACAAGAATTTCCAACATAATGACATTCTTCTTGTCTCCTCTAATAGAGAAAACAGAGGCCAAACCTTCACAGTGAGAAATGCTCCCCGAAAGAAGGTTGATTTAAATACAACCGGAGAGGACTTGCAGACAAGAAAGAAGACCGGTGCTGAAAGAAGAAGGAACACTGAAGATCCCAAAGGAAAAGGGAAGATTGGAGAAGGCAACTTCACCAAAAGAAGGAAAATGATGAAGTAGCAAAGAAGACCTCCTACTGGCAGAGGACAAAGAAATGCTATCATCCATAGGGAAAAGCAAGTGTGGGAGAAGAAGAGACCAGATGGAAGAGCTGCACAGAATGGACAACCAAGGATCCATTCTCAAAGAACAAGAAATGGAAATGCAAAACCAGCAAGATCTCCCCATGCATGGAAAAATATATTTGTAAATAAATTGCCATCATTTACCGGTTACTGATTTGCATGCAATGCTTATGGCCATAGGGCAGAGGAATGTAGAAAGAGATCTAGAAAGAATAATATTGGATCTCATAGACAACATGCATATGAGAAAAATGTATCCAAGTTGTATATACATGGATGTCCCCTCTCCTGGTTATGCAAATTTTTTTTTTCATAACTGCAATGGTCTTGGGCATAGAATGTTTGAATGCAGGAAGAGGAAACTATAGTCACATGGAGGCTGGTACAACAACTATGCTCTGCAGAAAAGTGGATATAGAGAATTTGGAAGTCAGAGACCTGCATGGAACCCTAAAGTTAGGGGTTGGTGCTTCTTGGGTTGGTGCCCTAAACTTTGTAATAGTGTTTTCATTGTGAGGTTGGATTGGAGTAGTAGACTCCAGCAACATTGCTTACCGAGTTTTTTCCCATCTTGGGTTTTCCTCATACTTGCTAGTGTTATGTGATGTCCCCTTGTGAGTGTTTTCATTTGAGTTAGTCTCCTCTTTAACCGGTAAGTATGTTCATAGTTAGATCTAATAAATGGTATGCACACATAGGATTTCTAAAGGAAAAAGAATTGAGAACCACTCATTCACCCCCTCCCCCTCTCAGTGGTGCATTGTGTCTAACAGATTTTGCGCATCCCAGTGATTGGAGAGATTGTGATGTATGATCTGGCTAAGAAGGGCGACACCTATGCACTATGACAATTTTTTTATGATGATCAGATCTGCGGCTATGACATCCCATGGCAAGAGATCTATGATTTGTATTATCCATTACCCTCTATTTTGGTTGGATTCATTAGCGGATTTCTATGTATCGGCCATAGGTCAAAGGGACTATCTATTGGCTGGGGTTGAGTGCTACAAAGGATGGTCATACATGGTATATGGTATGTGTAGCTAGAAAATTGTAAAACATCAAAGCAATATAAACATTTGCCTAGTTCAATCATGAAAACTCAAATGCAGTGATAACAATCCTAAAAACATTCAATAGAGAAAGGGAAATAAAACATTCAAATGCAAATGCAAACCAACGCAAATGTGAATGTCTCCTCTAGAAATCTCCATTGTTCTTTTTTCTCCTTCAAATAGCTTTGTTTTGTGGATCTCACCTTCAAGTACATAAGCATAATGTGAAAGCAAGATTGACAAGATGAGACGATAGCATAAGGGTACTAGAAGCGTGACTGATTCGGCCCTTTTGATAGAAGAAATTCATCCAATTTATACATAAATTGGAGAAAAGACAAGATTAGCATGAAATTGTTATTTTAGGCAATTGACTTCAAAAAATGGCAAAATTGAGTTGAAGGAAGAAGGTTATGACACCTTCTATGTCATGAATTATGACATATTTCCCATGCAAAGGTTAGAGGACTAAAAGCTTATGACATCTTGCTATGCCAACGGTATGACGCATGAGAGATTCATGCTTCCACCGAAGCACAAAAATAGGGAGAGACTAGAGAGGAATTGGTTAGGTGGAAATTGAATTTGACACATTAGAAAATTAGGTGGAAATTAGGAATTAGGAAAATTAGAAATTGATGAAATTAGAAAATTAGGTGAATTAATTAACAAATTTTCATTCATTAATTAATTCACAAAAAGAGAGGGAATTAATTAGCCAATTAAATAAATATTTAATTGTGACAAGAAGACTTAGGATAAATAAATAAATTATTTAACCTAGAGGGAAAATGACAAACAAGATTAAATGAATAAATCATAAAACCTTAGAGGATGAATTAGAAATGCAAGGACGACAATTAGGTCTTGACAAAATAATTGATATCGATTTGATTTGATCATGATTCTGACTGACAAAGGACTGATGCTGATAAGTGATTTGATTGATAAATGCACCAATTAACGAGGAACAATGATGATCGATGTCAAACCGATCGCAAAATGACAAAAATGACAATGATTGATGACAAAATAGATTGCAAAATGACAAGATTGAAAATGACCACGATCGATGACAAATCGATCGCAAGATGACAAGATTGAAAATGACAATGATTGATGACAAATCGATAGCAAGATGACAAGATTGATAAGAGGACAAAACCCTAATTCCATCATCGATTAGGATTGACGATGTCCAAAATATGACAAATGAGCACGCACATTGATGCGACAGGATAAGATTGACCAAAATCATGACTGAAGATTGTTGTCGACAAGACCAAATTTGAAAGTGAGATAAATGAAGAATGTAGAAGAAGGACTCAATGCTCACAAATGATAAAAACCAAGTGTGTGACATAGGAGAAATGTTAATGCGATGCACAAACCCTAAAATAAGGCAATGCGCAAATGTTAAAGTACGACTCCACAAGCATTGACCATTTTTAGATGTCTACATTTTGCCCCTCTTTGAGACAATGCAAGTTTAAATGTTGTTTCAAAGAACAATAATGAAAATGCCCCAGATAATGAAAATGACATATGCATGCCCCCTCGAGGAATTGGCCGGAAATATCTAGAAAAGAGGCCAATTGATCGATAAGAATGATAGAAAATGATAGGAGCAAATAGACTGAAAATTGGAGATCGGATGCACGAATGACAAGCAAAGGAAGACGCAAAAGACCATGACCAACATGAGATGGAAAGAGTGCACGTCCATCTATGCACTAACAAAGATCTATAAATGAGACAAAGAGAGTGAAAAGAGCTCATTTGCACTAGCCAAAGAGGAGAATTTATTGCTCTGGAAAAGGACACATGCAGAGAGATGGTGAACATTCCAATGGAAGATCACCTTGGAGAACATGTACGCACCTACAGATGACCGGACGACATGGGAGCAGTGGTATGTATCTCAAAAACCCATATTGTCAATTTTATGAATTTTGATCGCTTGCGGGACATTGTGGGGACCACAGGGAATGCAAAAAGTGACTATGCACCTGTGTGAGTGCATCCTACACTTGTGTAGGGTATCTTGCGCTTGTGTAGGGTACACAGGTGCAAGTTGATGTAACACATGTGAGGACACAGCACACAGGCGCAGTTGTTCATTGGGAACTCAATTTTGGTCAAAAATAGCATGCGAATGATCTGAAAAGGGGGGATAAGGATAGGATAGGTCAAAATAGATTAGAAACACCCTGATTTAGACATGAAACAAGGAAATGCAGCCCGTAGGAGCAAACCCTAAAACTAACAAAATGTGCCCCATTGTGATGTAGAGTCGACAGTATCCATTGATCACGCGAGAGAACCGACTAGACTACTTCATGTTACGACATAGACTCAGGAGCACAGATAGGGATACACTAGCAGGACTTGGAATATACTATATCACATTCATGCCCGAGATTAGGGCAAACACAGGACTACTTACCACATTGGCAGAGCGATGGCATTCGGAGACTTCCTCATTCCATCTGGTGACTGGAGAGGCGACTGTGACACTAGAGGATGAATGGCGTATCCACCGCATTCTGATTCAGGGGGAGATGATAGAATATGACCCAGTGACAGGGAGAGACGCATTGTGCAGATTATTTGAGTGCGACACAGATGATTTGGACATCGTAGAGAGGGAGATTGGCTGGGAGACCATGGCATCAGAGTATGATCGGCGATATGTGGTGATAGCAGTGGTGATAGCATGCCTACTAGCAGGAGACAAACAAGGAAATGGATTCCCTATTGGATGGCGAAGAGTGCTAGAGCGGATGGTGATAGAGGGTATGGTGTACGCATGGGGACCATGTGTACTAGCTATGCTATATTTTCAGTTGCATCAAATAGCATATCAGGGAGTTCAGACTTTGAGCTGTGGAGTCACACTATTACAGGTATGGGCATTTGAGCACATAGCCATATGTCGACCGATTGCAGAGAGATAGGTATTACCACACTGACCATATGTGTATTGCTATGGGGGAGCACTGAGACAGGGTCCTTTTGGATACATATTGTATTGGTGACATGAGCTAGATAGATTGAGAGAGTTCACATGGAGGCCATATCTTGATTGCCATGGATGGTCAAATGATAGTGATGAGCTATCGTATTGTAGATAGGAGAGGTACCTGATTGGGTGACCAATGAATTGCCAGAGAGTGATTGAGATGTACCTACTAGAGAGAGTCAGACAACAGTTTGGAGAGAGGCAGGATGTACCGAGAGGGACTGCACACTTAGCTCGCTCTCACAGAGAGACGAGTCAGTGGGGGAAGATCATTCAGCCACACATAGCATATGCCGACTTCACACAGCTATAGCGGAGATAGTGGGATTGGAGATCAGATGTGGTGGATGCCAGGACAACAGAGGAGTATGAGCGATGGTTTGCTCGATGACGGCCAGTGCCATTGACAGATCCTGATATTCTAGTACCTAGGAGATAGGAGGACTTCCCACTCACTGGAGAGGAGGAGGGAGATGATGAGGATGAGGAGGATGAGGGTGGTGATGAGGATAAGGGGGATGACGAGGATAGAGATGATGAGGGGGATGATGATTATGAGCCAGATTCAGCTGATCAGGAGTCATTGCAGGATATACCCATAGAGCCAGAGACAGCTAGCATAGAGGAGATGGAGATGTGCAAGGCTACCATAGCGAGTCAGCATGATCACATTGTGACATTAGAGAGACATAATTCTATCTTGAGGACAGAGCATGATCAGTTTAGAGCAGAGATAGCTAGACTTACAATGGCTCGAGATACAACAGTAGCTCAGGCACATCGAGAAGAATAGAGAGTCACCAAGTATATTTGGTCAATTAGGGATGCCAGTGCACGTGAGATGGCACAGATGTTGGTAGAGACCGGAGAGGAGATATGCCATTGGAGGACACTCTATGAGACAACAGTTCCACCAAAGCAGAGAGCAGCTTCATATTGGGCATGATCGAGGATAGAGAGCAGGGCACATTCTCGGAGGTCAGTGAGTAGCATGGGGGTGAGTGGACCTATGAGACCACCATAGCTAGGACCTGGGATAGGAGGGACATCATCCTTGAGACATGGCAAAAATGAGGAGGACAGAGGGAGCACCTAGTGATAGATGCACGTGCTCCTTATGACAGACAGTGGACATTATGTAGTGTGATATTATATAGTTAGCCTGCAGGCCATACTGAGGACAGACAATCCATTTTTGTACTCCAATATTATTGTGATATATAATATGATATGCATCAATATGATGGCATGCAATGTGTTATGACTTATAGTTATTTTCCATGTATGGATATCTTATGCATTGTTTATTGTGGAACATGTATGGACACATTTTGATGTGTTTTTTATGCATTTATAATATGAAATGGATAAAATGGTTGATGTGATGCTTGATGTAATGCAAATGTACTAACCAAATGGATGCAGGATGCAGCATATGTATGTGGAGATCGGAGAACAAGACCAAAATTACTACCCAAACTGATGGAAGAAATGTTAGTAAGAGGAAATGAGACAAAGGATAGTTAGAGACGAAGAAAAATTGCTTTCACTAATGCACTTTGTAGGTGATAACCTTTATTTAATGTAGCAAAATGGATACATAGCATCATGGCATTGAAGGCCAGAGCTGGAACACAACCCCTTTTGCAAAAGACAGACACATTGCACACAAGGAATGAGTGAAGCATCCTAGGGTGCATACATCAAGGGTCAATGTATGTGTGGCATTCATAGAGTGAACGTACTTATCACAGATACCCAATGATATAGTTGCCCCAGTTTGTGATAAACATTCCACAAATAGAAAACACAATAAAAAAAGAAAGGGACCATGAACCATCCTGGTCACTCTAAATCACTTAGTGACATCATTGAGCAACATAGGAACATGATCGAAGCCAAAGATAAATCAGTAAAAAGATAAGACGCACAAATTCGACCAAGTCAAACAAACAATCTGATTGTCATTGTCAAAAGTGAAAAACAAGAATGATCATGCTATCTGGTTTCAAGGAATGTGGTACCCCGTCTAAGACAGGACACAGTCTGGTTTCGAGTATACCACACCCTGTATAAGACCCATAATAATATGACAAGGACAAATAATGTTGATGCTGATTTTTGATTGATAAGACAATGTTGATTAGTTTGAGTGCTTGGTTTGATGGAAAAGTTCATCTATTAATGCGTGATTTCATTAAAGCGCAGTGTTTGATTGATTGTCGTTGGATGTATGCTCAGTGATCTATCTATACATAAGGGGATCATTTATTGACAAAATGCAAAATGAAAAATGCTTGTGCTTGGATTTTGATGTTTCTTTAGGACATTAGTTGATTTTTTTGGATTTTTTCAGGACATTATTTGATTTTTTTGGATTTTTTCAGGACATTATTTGATTTTTTTGGATTTTTTAAGGACATTATTAGCTGAAAATGAACACATGATTTTTTTGATGTTGTTGAATGTTTTCAGGATTTTTTAGGACATTTTTCAATTTTTATGATTTTGCCCCCAGTGTCTGGCAAGGCAAGGAATATGACAAGTGAATAAATAGGCTTTCTGAAATGTTGGTGGATAGAGGGAAGACAAAGGCCTTTTAGTATGGAGACAATACGGATGCAATTTTCAAGGGCTATTGCGTGATGGGACAAGAGACTGGATATGACAATGTAAAGCAGTGACATGGCATGAGGGACGTGTCAAGAGGTTTTTGAAACCATGTTTAAATTTTTACGTCCTTATGTCACATCAAGATCAAGGAATGAAAAAGAGTGTATGGAAAGTGATAAGATATGGATAGGATAAGCAAGACCAAGAATGGATAAGGAACATGGACTAAAGGTCGGGATAGGATACAGGATAGTGGCAGAAAGTTGCAATAAGATAGGGAATATGGATGAAAGGTTATAATAAGAAAATGGATAAAGACCAAAAGCTATGATGGACTAAAAGCCGCAAACAAGATGCATGATGCTCATGACGATCCTCAGCCTTGTCAAGATTAAAGGTGGAAAGGGAAACTGGACATGAGGGATGATAGGACAAGGAAGGGGTATGACAGGGGGTTGATAGGATAATGGAACAACGAAGGACAAAAGGATATGATAGGAGGAAACCTGCCCCCAAGTGTGGTGTGCAAGAAATTCATAGATTACGCATGACGCCTGTTTGCCAGGTTTTCATCACGATACTTGCCCAAGGTGCCTGTTTGCTAGGTTTTCACCAGTGGACGAATTATTTTTGATTTACTTTTTTTTTTTTTCACTCTTTTTCTTTTTATTTTCACTTTTTTTTTTTTTTTTGACTTTTTTAATAGAAGATGGACACATGATAGGGGATGGAAGAAGGACTCAAGCGTCTTTTTTTTTTGTTGGATAGTAGCCTTAAAAAAAATGGACCATGACCTTTAAAAGTATGCTCAAAGACGTTGGTAGGATAAGGACATGGAAAAATAGATGAAATTAAGGCAAGGATTTATGCAAAGGATGGGATCAAAGGGATCGAAGGATGAAAAATATGCATTGGATAATGGATAGGGTATTGGAAGAATTGGGCTTGAGTGGATGGAATTGAAGGCAAGATCAACATTGGCACACCCCTTGATGGGTGGTGGATTGATGGAGAAAAAAAAATAGATCTCAGAATGTGAAATTTGGATGGAGGAATAGCTAGGGATTTGTGGACATAAGGACCTAAAATGGATGAAGAGGGTGGTGGAGGAATAGACTTGGAAGGTTTGGATGGAGGAATAGCAACTTTGGATGCCAAGTTGGATGTTTCTTTAGGCTTTTATGCTTCAAGGAGCCACTTAGGAATCCACATGGTTTTTGATTTTTCATGCTTTTGTGGTTCCTTGGAGTGCATTGCTTGCATAAGGGATTTAGGAACCCATATATATTTTGACTTTGCTTTATTTTGCTCAGTGGGCCTTTGTGGCCTTTTGGATATATTTTTTTCTTTATATATCATATTGTTTTTTGTTTTGACATGTCGATTATATTGGACATGTTGATCCTTGAATACATGTGGATTGCTAGACTTATGACTTTTATACTTGGCATCCAAATTGCTTGGAGGGGGAAAGGAATGCATGGATGGATATGAATGAAATGGACTTCTTTTGGATTGATGAAGTTTACTCAAGGATGTGTGCCTTTGCTGACCTTGCATAGAGGAGGAAGGGATATAAGGACCTAAGATGGATGGAAGGTATGATGGGGAAGGTGTATGTTTTGATTTTGAAAGGATGTTGGATTTAGTAGGGATACCAACGTCTTGAGAGTGAGTTGTGTAGACATGACCCTTAAGATCTTCTTTGATATGGAGGGGTTCTTTCTCATGAAGGTCTACTCCTTTGCCTTTATGAATATCTTGACTTGTAGGATACTCTTTTCTTTGGGAAGAAGACGTGAGTTCATTATGAGGTGGATATGATATGAGAGAAATAATGAGATCTTGGAGTGGATCGGATTGCATGAAAGTGGAAGAACCCATTATGCATGTCGAGGGTTCATGAACATCTTGCACTGACATGTTAGAATCATGAGGGGGATTAGGATCATGAGGGGGACTAGGATTGTGTAGTGGACATGATTCAATGACAAGCTCTTCAACAGATGGAATGGGAGAAATAATGGGATCATCAAAACAAATGCAATCTTGGAGTGTATATGGAGCATTAAGACAAGGAGATGGAGGAACAAAAGGATCTTGTGGAGGATTTAAAGGAATAATTTGATCTTGACAAGGAGGAAGATCATTGGAATCCTCTTTAAAGGTGCTTTTCTCTTGACTTTTAATGGGATCATCGGAAAGGATGGAAGGGATATCTTAATTTTTCTTAGGAAGTGGAATGCCAATGGGATTTGAAAGGACATTTTTTTCATGAAATGGAAGGGGATCGTTTGGGATTGGATGGACTAGGATATCTTGATCTTGCTCGGGGAATGGAGTGTCAATAGGACTTTGGATAGGATGGACAAGAATAGGGGAATCATCGTTAGTGTCTGGGAACATGGGGTTCTGGTCAACAATTGGATGGGATGATAAGGTTTCAAGATCTTGATCTTCATCTATTTCAAGACACGTTTCTTCATTCTCTAAATTATCCTCTTGACATGAGGTTGGAATTTGGATATGCATGGGGTATTCTGACAAGGAATCAATGTTTTGGCATGAAGGAAATGCACTTTGAACATTTGTGATGGATTCTGGCAAGGAATCAATGCTTGAACATGAGGAAGAGGGACTTCGAATGGGGTCCTCTAAAATAGGTAATGACAATAAAGTCCATGGTGGCATTTGGTCTTGTATTTCTAAAACATGACAAGGATGTGCATCATGAATTGGATTATCTTGGGAATCAATTATGGATAGCCCTTGGATAATTGCATCCTTGGGTGCATTGTTTGATGAGGACAATATAGAAGGTTCTTGTGAAACTTCTAGAGGTGTAGGGATAGATGCCACTAGAGAGTCAATTTGTTTGTGGGGAGATGAGGCATTGCTAGACATAAGTGTATTATCTTGATCTTCCTCAAAGAACTCACTTGGTAGTTTCCTTAAGATCATTGCAATAAAGCCACCTTTCTTTCAAGGTTTTGACATGGTTGTATTTGGAATTTGAACTTGTATGGCAAGAATTTGGTCTTGGTTTGATGTCATGTTCTGATTTCAAACTAGATGTTGATCCAATTGGTTTGACATGTTCAAAATTTGGCTTGGTGCATGTTGCAACCTTTGTTTTTGAATGTTTGGTTGTGGTTGTTGACATTGATATGTTGATTGAACTTGTTGATATTCCACCATTGGTTGAACTATTTGTGGACATTGTATAGTTGGTCGGACATATTGTTGAAATTGGACCATTGGTTGTGTTGGTTGTATATGTTGAACAATTGGTTGAACCATTGGTTGTATTGGTTGAAAATCTAATTGATAGTAAACAACTTCTTGTTCTTGTTGTGGAGGCACATAATGTTGAAATTGATGTTGTCTCTTTTCTTGAAATTGTATCATCATCTCTATTTGGGAGAGGAGAGCTGGTATGTCTGATCGTTCAATAACAGATCTTACATCAATTGGCTCAATTTTTGGATTTCGACCTGGAAATTTTTGAAACATTTTGGACATTTGTGATCTATTCTTCTCAATGTTTTTCACTCTTTGCTCCAAAATCTCATTTTCTTGAGCTAGTTTCTCCTCTAGTTTTTGTATTTGGACATTTACATCATCATGATAAGTTTGATCCAAGTTCTGAGACATGTAGAGATTGGATTGACATGATTGATTGCTCAATTGTGATGACATGGATTTGTAAGAAGGTTGAGACCTCATTTCAACAAACATGTCACTATGCAATGCAATATTTTTGGAATTTTTCAAGGATAATATATGATATGCAACTAAATGCAAACTAAATAGATGGAAATGCAATCTATAGCAAGAATGCAACCTATGTTTTTGGTTGTTTTTCGATATTTTGACAAACTTTTTGGAATGCAAATCTAAAAAGAGACCCTTAGGAAATTGAAATGATGTCTAGACCTTAAAGGACAAAAGGACCAAGTGACAAAAGGACAAAATGACAATGTCTCCCCTATATGCTTGGATACTAAGCTAGGTTTGACCAAATGACATTGATGAAAAAAAGACAAAAGTTTGATAAGGTCATGACTTCCTAACAATGACTTAGGGTTTATCAAAGATTTGGATTACTCAAGTATGACAAAACCTAGTTATGACACTATATACAAAGGGACAATTACCATGAAAATAACCCTAATATGATATGATAATGCCCTAAGCTTAATGAATAGACCTAGGGTATGCAAATGTTAATGTATGACAATGGTATTACTCTAATGCAAGAGGACACATGCAAATGGATAACCCTTATTGATAGGCAAAGGAGTATGACCTAGGTGAAACCTAACCTTGGTAATTGACAATGAATTTGCAAAATGCAAACCTAGGATGAACCTAAATCTAAGTGACATGAATGTTGAGACAAGATTTTGAAAAATGTTTGACAACCATGTTTGAAGGTGTTTTGAACCTTGTTGAATGAAATACTCTTGTGTTTAACCTTGTTTTGAATCAATTTGTCTTGTTTTTGAAATGAGACACAACTCAACTTTTGACAAGCAAAGAAGACAAGATATTTTAACTTAGACTCAAGACAATCATGCTCATTCACAAATTTCTTATGGTAGGCTTTGGACAGTAGGTACTTGAGAGGTAGACTCATTATGAGATTCAAGGAGAATACATAGATTCTTGACCCCACAGGCTCCCCTCCATGACACTCACTTCTCAAGGCAGCCAAGCATCAGTCCCCATGGAAATATCCCCATGGCAAACTTAGTATCTCTTCCAAGTATCCGAACTTGTCCTTCTCAAGAAACTAGAAGGATTTTTTTTGGCCTCTAAATAGAAGGTGTTTAGTAAGGATTTATGTTAAGCATTACTCCTTGGTGTCATGCAAGCATGATTGAGACATTAAGCCCACCAAGATACCAAAAAAATGTAGTCGTGCAAGCATGATTTAGACCTTGAGGCCCTACTTAGATGTTGATATGAGAAAGAGTTCAAGGGTCATCACTTCCCAAGTAACTACAATTCCCACGTAACCCTTCCTTCAAAGCTTTCGCCCATCAGGTATTTATTTATAGTGAGTTAGAATGCCAAGGTACTCTGGCTGTGCTCACTTTGGGTTGTTCCCTTCTCATGATTGTCACTTGCTTGCAAAAGAAAGAAAATGGTCGGGAAGGCAGGCCCTCTAAAGGTAACAAACAATCTGAGCCATGAGAATGGTATCGAAGATCTGGATTTCTGATCACCCTAAGAAGGATGAGAGCATACTCTCCTACTCCAAAGTCAAACTAGAAAATCAAAGCAAAAATACGTTCATTCCATCCTACTTAGCAATCATACTAGGTGCCTAATTATGTATTACAAACACAAAGTTTGTTTGGAATATAAGGCAACTTGCAAAATCACTAAGTTAGGAGTTTGATTTGTTTGGTCTTTGACTAGCGAACCTGCATAAAATTTGTTAGTAGTTCCATTTTTGTCTTTGCCATGCATAATGCCAAGGTGCTGCACAAAGAATCAATACCAAAGAAAAACCAAAATGCAGAAATAGAATGCCAAAACAAAGCAATTTGCAAGTAAAAACACTGCTTTTTACCTCTGTTTCTAGCCTTACACAGGTGCAGAATGTCCTACACAGACAAAGAATGTAGTAACACAAGCACAAAATTAAGTAACATAGGCGCAGATCCCTTTGACATAGGCACAAAAGTACTTGACACAGGCACAGATACCTTGACACAGGCACATAATTCAGTGACATAGGTGCAAAAGTGCCCAAAAAGCCCTGAATTACCCTGTTTCTTGGGTTTTTCACCTGCAAATCAACTCAAAAGCACTCAAAATCATGATTAGGGGGTTAGTTCATGTCGGGTTGACCAATTAATGTAGCTAGAAAATTATAAAACATCAAAGCAATATAAACATTTGCCTAGTTCAATCACAAAAACTCAAATGCAGTGATAACAATCCTAAAAACATTCAATAGAGAAAGGGAAATAAAACATTCATATGCAAATGCAAACCAATGCTGAATGTCTCCTCCAGAAATATGCATTGTTCTTCTTTCTCCTTCAAATAGCTTTGTTTTGTGGATCTCACCTTCAAGTGCATAAGCATAATGTGAAAGCAAGATTGACAAGATGAGATGATAGCATAAGGGTACTAGAAGCGTGATTGATTCAGCCCTTTTGATAGAAGAAATTCATCCAATTTATAGATAAATTGGAGAAAAGACAAGATTAGCATGAAATTGATATTTTAGGCAATTGACTTCAAAAAATGGCAAAATTGAGTTGAAGGAAGAAGGTTATGACACCTTCTATGTCATGAATTATGACATATTTCCCATGAAAAGGTGAGAGGACTAAAAGCTTATGACATCTTGCTATGCCAATGGTATGACGCATGAGAGATTCATGCTTCCACTGAAGCACAAAAATAGGGAGAGACTAAAGAGGAATTGGTTAGGTGGAAATTGAATCTGACAAATTAGAAAATTAGGTGGAAATTAGGAATTAGGAAAATTAGAAATTGATGAAATTAGAAAATTAGAAATTGATGAAATTAGAAAATTAGGTGAATTAATTAACAATTTTTCATTCATTAATTAATTCACAAAAAGAGAGGGAATTAATTAGCCAATTAAATAAATATTTAATTGTGACAAGAAGACTTAGGATAAATAAATAAATTATTTAACCTAGAGGGAAAATGACAAACAAGATTAAATGAATAAATCATAAAACCTTAGAGGATGAATTAGAAATGCAAGGATGACAATTAGGTCTTGACAAAAGATAATTGATATCGATTCAATTTGATCATGATTCTGACTGACAAAGGACTGATGCTGATAAGTGATTTGATTGATAAATGTGCCAATTAATGAGGAACAATGACGATTGATGTCAAATCGATCGCAAAATGACAAAAACGACAACAATTGATAACAAAATAGATTGCAAAATGACAAGATTGAAAATGACCACGATTGATGACAAATCGATCACAAGATGACAAGATTGAAAATGACAATGATCGATGACAAATCAATCACAAGATGACAAGATTGATAAGAGGACAAAACCCTAATTCCATCATCGATTAGGATTGACAATGTCCAAAATATGACAAATGAGCACGCACATTGATGCAACAGGATAAGATTGACCAAAATCATGACTGAAGATTGTTGTCGACAAGACCAAATTCGAAAGCGAGATAAATGAAGAATGCAAAAGAAGGACTCGATGCTCGCAAATGATAAAAACCAAGTGCGTGACATAGGAGAAGTGTTAATGCGACACAAAAACCCTAAAATAAGGCAATGCGCAAATTTTAAAGTACGACTCTGCAAGCATTGACCATTTTTAGACTCTATAGTATGCTTTGGGCTCTTGTATTCTTTCTCATTTGTACCATGATCTTCATCAGGTGGTGTGCCTCAATGTGACTATCTTATCAGCAGGGGAGACGCTGCTATAGATTTAGGCATGGGAGCACCTAGCTATTACATGCCCCTTGGTAGACAGGGATAGACCAGTCAAGAGGCCCTCTGTTTTTGGTTATACTGGTTTTATTTTCTATTGGAAGATGGGAAAACTTAAGTATTGGCGGTGAGTTTTGGATGATTTAGACACAATGATCTATAGGCCATACCTAGATTGTGAGCTATGGCCAGAGGATGCACTTGAGATGTCATATGTGTTTACTTTGAGACATTTTCTTAGATCCACCTCATTTTTTACTAATTCATTCATTCACACTTAGGTATATAGATAGTATGGCTAGGTATAGGGCTTTCCACATGGGGTTGTACTCTATACATGAAGATGACAAGATGTTGCAGATATGAGACCAACAATTTCATATGAGGTTGCATTTACAAAGAATATTTCACTTGGTGCACAAGATTGGGATTATATGCTAGGTTCTATAGATGGGGGTATGACTCCACAATATTCCTTTTATTTCCAGGCACATTAATTCTTGTAATTGTCATGTCTAGATGAGCCTGTATTAGTCTTTGATGATGATTAGGAGAGACCTGTTGGCAATATGCTAGATTTGGTTAAGTGTTTTCATGGATGTCAAAACTGTATCCTATTTGGAGACTATCTCGGTTAATCTTTGTGATCATTTTGGTTCTGGTTGTGATTCTGATCTGGTATCATGAGATGTCTGGAAACAGTTTTGGATGCTTATTCTGATGGTTATATGATTTCTATATTCTAATGGTTTCATGATTTGATTATCACTTTTGCCATTTCCAGTTACCGATTAATTTATGTCTTTATCGACAACCTTTTGGCTTTACCGACTTCTGACATTCCCGGTTAGATTTACCGGTATGTTGTTTTGGTGACTTCATCAGTGAATTTTGATTCTAGCTTATGGAATCAGTTTCTATCATGTTGTTGGTGCTTGTTGATCATATCTTGAGCATTTGGTGACTTTTCATTGGAAGGTGTGTTGTTATGGTGGTCCTATTTGGATCCGGTTAAACTTCCACTGAGGGTTTCTACCAGTTAGTGAAGCATGCTAGATTTTGGTCTTAGCAGAATTCTTGATGGATATAATTATTCGGTTACATGATTTAGGTCCATGCTATGTAATGTAAATCCCAATATTGGTGTGGTGGCATCATGTGATTTAATTTTTGTAATTATGGGTTTATGGGTTTAGGGTTTAGCCAACCTTGTCAATAAGGTCGATGATCTGTATATATAGGTGACTTATTCATGTAATTTGGCATGCAATGGTTATGGTTGGTTAAGTCTACATTATCAGAGAAAGGATTATGTGTGAATAGAGTCATATCATTCTAGTGAAGGTTGGAAAGGTTTTTGTATTGCAGAGCAGACATTAGTGCCTAACCGAAACTGTATTAGGCATTTGTAGATGCTACTTTCACCGTTCATTGTTTTCTGGGTTGTAGTCTGATGTTTATGTAAGTCAGTGAGACTTCCCTTTGTGATGAGAAGTGCAGTCTAGGTTGTTGGCCTTTCTACATGTGCAGACCCCATTGTAATTATTCACAATACTACTACAGAGTATTCATCTAATTGTGGGTAGGGTTTCCCATCTTGGTTTTTCCCTTTCTAGGTTTTCCACATCAAAATATTTGTGTTATGTGTGTTGTGCTTCCATGATATATCTTTCATTATGCTATGCTCTGGTATAAGGTTTATAATTGAACTAATTACTATTATTGTTAGTAAACTGATTCAGTCCCCCTCTTAGTTTACTGTCGGTATTAGTGCATTCCAACAATTGGTATCAGAGCGAGGTCCTCTCTACATAAGCTTAACCACTTGAGGAGATCTAATGGCAACTACATCTACTTCCACATTCAATCCTTACCAGAAGGAGAATCATAGATTTGATGGTACAAATTACAAAACATGGAAGGAACGAATGAAGATTCATCTCAGATGTTTTGGATCTAAAGTTTGAGAGATTATAGAGAAAGGGTAAATACCTCTTGATCAAACAACAACACCTGGCAATGAACAGAAGAGAGCTGAAAATGATGTAGTTGATCTAGAAAAAGCTTGAAACTCTTTATAAGGGTGACCAGGATGTGAATATTGCTAAACTTGAAGGTTTCTGGGTAAGATATGAAACTTTAAAGATGGAAGAAGATGAGAAGATAAGTTCTTTCATGGATAGAGTCAATGAGATTGTCATGGGTATCAAATGTCATGGCAGATCTATCACTGAAGATGAAATTGTTGGCCATTTGGAAGAATTGATTATGTTTTGTCATTGATGTGAACACTAGCTATTTTGGCTGCTTTACCGACACTCTTGTAGTCCCGGTAGGCTGTGTGGTTTCTGGTTGGTTTGGATCCAGCATGATCTGGTATGCTCTAGTATGATTTGGTTATGGAATTGACTTACTCATATTCATATTGAGTTAGTTGGTTTTGTTCTGGTGATTGGATACTATCATATTTGCTAGAAAACTTGGTTTGTTGTTCCGACCAGGGTTTCATCGATAGAGCTTTCATGAAGATATTTGATGATAGGCATAAGCGGTGTTGGTGCAACTTCTGGTGGATATTCAGGATGTTGATAGTGATCATGTTCGATATTTGGTAGATTGGGATCATTGCTTTAGCATGTGTGGACCTAATCTGGGTACTGATGTATCTAGGTTATGGACTAGCTTAATGTAATGTGTGGATTGGACCTCTTGACGTGTCTTCGAGATGTATTGTGGGTTGGATATTATTTGTTTGGTCTTAGGCCGACATGTTTTCTAATTATGTAATTTTTTTATTGTCTGGTGGGCGACCTAATTGTTCATGGTCGAGGGTTTGTATATATATGATGTAAGATCTCATTATAGATCAATATGGTCATAGGGAATGTGATATGGATATGTAATGAGAAAATAATGTAATATAATTTAGACAAAGGATTTGGTCGATCATTGGAGATCAAGTTGGGTTTATGTAAGAGGATTTAGTCCTTCGGTATTGAGCTTAACCGAAACTGTATTCAGTCATAGGAGATGTTATATCTGCAGTTCATTCATTTCTTCGGATTGTAGTTTGGATTTCTATGTAGTCAGTGAGACTCCGTTTGTGATGAGTAGTGTGCTCTAGGCTATTGGCCTTCCTACAAGTGTAGGCCCCTCAATTGTAATTCCCATACTTATTGTAGAAGTATTATCTAACTGTGGGTAGGCTTCCCACTGTGGTTTTTCCCTTTACCATGTTTTCCACGTATAAATCTTGGTGTCACATGGATGGTATTTATTCTCTAATAATTGTTTATGCTTAATTGGTTTATCTATTATTTTGGTATTAATGCTTTGGGTTTTGGTATTAAAGTTTTAAATTGCTTAAGTTTCTGGTAATCTGAGACAACTGATTCACCCCCCCTCTTAGTTGTCTTCTAGTTATTTGAACTATCTAACAGAAATAGTATCAAAATTTCTAAGAGTTCTACCTCTCGCTTACAAGATGAAGGCTACTGCTATCAATGAACTCTGGACAATGTCAAGTACCCCTGTGACCAGAGATACACTACTTGGGAAATTGACTACTTTTGAACTTGAAGAACTTGGAGATCAAAGTGCTTCTAAAATTGAGACTTCTTTTAGATCATCTACCTCTAGTAAGTACAAGATAGATTGGAAAGAGATGTATGTTAAGGATATGGAGGAAATTAAGAAAGAAGAAAGAGAGCTTGAAGAGCCGGAAGCCCTGATTGCTAGAAGAATTCCTAAAGGACCAGCTAGAAGTAAGTATGAAGGAAAAGTCTCTTTTAAATGTTTTTCATGCAATAAGATTGGTCATTTTGCATCTAGATGTCCTGAAAGAGATGCTAAGAATCATGAAAGATTTGTGAGGAATTATAAGCCTAATCCTAAATATCAGAGTAGACCTAGATTCAAAAGAAATAAGGATAAATCATGTAATTATGATGGTGATGATGATGGTATATCTGATGATGATGATGAACCTATGATTGGATATGGTAATGGTGCCTCATCTGACAAAGATTGTGTCTTTATTTCTATCAAGGTTCATTCTCCAGAAACTGTTATTGAAACAACACATACAAAGGAAAAGGCTTTGGCTACTAAAATTGAAGAGAAGGATGAATGGGTTATAGACAGTGGTTTCTCACATCACATGACTGGTGACAAAAGAAAGTTCTTATCATTTCAAGAATTTGATGGTGGATTGGTCAGATTTGGAGACAACAACGCATGTAGGATCAAAGGCAAAGCAACAATATCATTGGATGGTAAGACTAATACTGATAATGTTTATTATGTTGAAGGTTTAAAGATTACTATTTTAAGTGTAGATAAGATGATGGATAGAGGATTTCAATTGCAATTCAAAAATGGAAAATGTAAGATCATTAATAAATTTAGATTTGAGATTGCTTCCGAAACTCAGACCAATGGAAATATCTTTCATTTTAACTTCGGTGAGAAGGATTACTTGATTTCTTAGATTGATGAAAGTTGGTTATGTCATAAGAGGATGTGTCATGTAAATTTTGATTGCATAGTAAAGATCAGTTCAATACTGGCTGTGAGAAATTTTCCTAAGATTGTTAAACCCCATAATCTGGTATGTAGAGAATAACAAATGGGTAAGCAAGTTAGAACTTCTTTGAAAAGTATACATGATAAATCTAATGAAATTTTTGTCTTATTCATACTGATTTGTGTGGAACAACAAGGACTAAAAGCTTTCAAGGTGATAGATATTTTATGTTACTTATTGATGACTATTCTAGAATGATGTGGGTGGCATTTTTGAAAGAGAAATTTAAAGCTTTTGAGAAATTCAAAATCTTTAAAGCTATGGTTGAGGCCGAGATAGGACTGAAGATAAAGTGCTTAAGATCAATCATGGTGGTGAGTTTACATCCGGTGAGTTCAATAACTTTTATGAAAGGAATGGTATTAGGAGACAACTTTCTGCACCTAGAACACCATAGCAGAATGAATTATTAGAAAGAAAGAACAAAATAGTTTTGGATGCAGCAAAGGCTATGATGACTAAAGCTAAACTACCTAATATCTATTAGAGAGAGGCTGTCAAAACCGCTATATACACTTTCAATAGAGTACACATTAAAGGTGATACCACTAAGACTCCTTCTGAATTATGGTTTGGTCATACTCCTACTGTCAGATATTTCAGAATTTTTGGAAGCAAATGTTACATTAGAAGAGATGATGCATTACGAAAGTTTGATCCTAGAAGTGATGAAAGAATATTTTTGGGTTATTCTACTAAGAGAAAATCATATAGATGTTATAACAAAAGATTGAATAGGATAATGGAAAGCATAAATGTCAAGGTGGATGAGCATGGTAGTAATCAGATTAGATCATATGATTATGGATTGGAAGATGAATTTTTTAGACTTGAACTGGTAATGCAAGAATTAGTTCAGAATAGTGAACCAGTGACACCGGTAGCATGAGAAAATTTAACAGTGATAGAGGAATAGCTGAATGAGTCAACAAATCAAGAAAATTCAAAGACTTCCAGGTATGTAAAACATTTGTGACATGGTATACATTATTTCTTTGGAATAAGTTGGTTTCATGGCTTAGTAAGAAACAATCATGCACTTCATTGTCTACAGATGAAGAAAAATATGTTTCAGTTGCTACCAACTGTACTCAGATTTTATGGATGAAACAAATGTTAAAGGATATAAGGGTAAGCTATGATGAGCCTATTGTTATTCACTATGATAATACCGCTACTATTGATATGTCAAAGAATCTAGTATATCATTCCAAATCAAAACACATTTCTATAATGTATAATTTCTTGAAAGAAAATGTTGAAGAAAAGGAAGTCAGATTGGTTTATGTGCCTACTAAGGAACAAATTGTAGATATTCTAATAAAACCATTGCCTAAAGACACTTTTGAATATCTTAGAGACTAGTTGGGGGTTACCTTCCCTCTGAAAGAGACTTAGAGATGCATCAATCCAGTGAGCTTATCAGACATACTTTTATCTTCCGGGTTGATGAAGATGGTGCTACTACTCAATGGGAGTAGTCAGCTATTTGGTTAAGTAATATTGGTTTAGTATTAATCCTTTGTCATTGATGTCAAAGCAGGAGAAGGTATTCATGTGAAAATTACTAGATCTTTTGATGGTTTTCGTGATTGTTGGCATTCATTGGCACTTGGATGTTTTTCACATTTAGTGTTGCCATTAATACCAAAGGGGAAGATTGTTGGAAATGTGTTGGCTTTGGCTAAGTGTTATCATTGATGCCAACACTGTATCTCAGTTGGAGACTATCCCAGTTAGTCTTTGTGATCATTTTGGTTCTGGTAGTGATTCTAATCCAGTATGATAAGATCTCCAGAATCGGTTTTGGATGCTTATTCTAATGGTTATATGCTTTCTATATTCTGGTGGTTTCATGATTTGGTTATTTCTTTTGGTATTTCTAGTTACTAGCTGGTTTATGCCTTTACAGTCTAGCTATTTTCTTTACCGACTTCTGGCATTCCCGGTTATCTTTACCAGTATGCTATTTTGGTGACTTCATCAGTGGATTTTGGGTTCGGCTTATGGAATCAGTTTCTATCATGTTTTTGGTTCTTCTTTATCATATCCCAAGAATTTGGTGACTTTGCATTGGATGGTGTGGTGTTATGGTGGTCCGATTTGGATCCGGTTAAACTTTCAGTAAGGTTTTCTACCGGTTAGTGAAGTGTGTTGGATTTTGGTCTTAGCAGAATTCTTGATGGATATAATTGTTTGGTTACTTGATTTAGGTCCATGCTATGCAATGTAAATCATAGTATTGGTCTGGTGGCATCATGTGATGTAATTTTTGTAATTATGGGTTTATGGCTTTACGGTTTAGCTGACCTTGTCAATAAGGTTGATGATCTATATTTATGGGTGACTTATTCATGTAATTTGGCATGTGATAGTTATGGTTGATTAAGTCTACATTATCAGAGATAGGAATATGTGTGAATAGAGTCATATCATTCCAATAAAGGTTGGAAAGGTGTTTTGTATTGCAGAGTAGACATCAGTGCTTAACTGAAACTGTATCAGGCATTTTTAGGTGCTACTTTCACTGTTCATTGTTTTTTGGATTATAATCTGATGTTTATGGAAGTCAGTGAGACTTCCCTTTGTGATGAGCAGTGTTCTCTAGGATGCTAGTCTTTCTGCATGTGCAAAACCCATTATAATTATTCACAATACTATTAGAGAGTATTCATCTGATTGTGGGTACGGTTTCCCACTATGGTTTTTCCCTTTCTATGTTTTCCAAGTCAAAATAATGGTGTTATGTGTGTTGTTCTTCCATGATATATCTTTCATTATGTTATGCTCTAGTATAAGGTTTTTAATCGAATTGATTGTTGTTATTATTAGTAAACTGATTCACCCCCCCCTCCCAGGTTACTACCGATATCAGTGCATTCCAACAAGACCACCACGAAAGGCACCTAGACGATAGAGGGTGGAGATGGTGGGGATGGAGGAGGTGGAGATGGAGTAGGAGAAGACAGCGGAGATTGGGGAGGAGGGGGAGCTAGTAGTTTGGGGCAACAAAGGGATCAAAGATAGATTCCTAGTGATTGGGAGATGAGGGTGGTTAGGAGGAGGAGATCTAGGATGTTAGACACAATGCACCACTGAGAGGGGGGTGAATCAATGGTTCTCAAAATTTTCCCTTTAACTATTCCTATGAAAGTATATTGATTAACAGATCTAGCTGAATGTAGACTTACCATTTATCGAGGAGACCAGACACAAATGCATTCACACAAAGGGACATCACATAACACCAGTATGTATGAGGTAAACCCAAGATGGAAAAAACCTCAGTGAGCAATGATGTTGGAGACTACTACTCCAATCCAGCCTCACAATGAAGCTTTGTTACAATGTTTAGTGCACCAACCCAAGGAGCACCAACCCCTAACTTGTTTATGGGTTACAACCCAAAGGAGCTACAACCCCTTGCATCGAGCTACAACTCATTGACCACAATAAACATTTTAAATACAAAAGTAATATCCTGGTTAAAAAAGAGTTTTGCAACCTCTGCACATAACTTCCTTCTCCTCCAGTGAGACCCCTTCTCTGTTACACTAGTTCACTCTTCTACTGCTGCATTGCCAGTAACCTCTACCAGTTCACCTCTACTCTTCTTCTTCTCTACTATATCTCCTCCCCACTACTCTACTCTTAATTCCTCTCAACTATCTTCCTACTAGTACAAGAACCTACTGGTTATCTTCTCACATGCACTCTAGCTACTATATTGGTTGCTCAAACCATACCAGTTAACCCTATGTTAAACCCTATCACTAGTTTAACCTTCACTCCCTCAGCCAATGTTATATTCAACTATTTTCCCTCTGACTGATCTGACTCTCTCATGCAGCTCTCAATCACTTCGCAACATATCTATCTTCTTCTCTTCAACAACAACCTTCACTGATTTTGGCTTCCTTATTTATAACCTGGTTTTCCCGCCAAAAGCCAATTCAAAACTCAAGAAGTTAGGGTTTCCTCATCCTCCTTGAGGCACACCAAATCCAATTAAATCTTATCTGATCTAATCCCCCAAACATCTATTTTCACAACACTGCCATTAATGCGCCTTCCAATACACATTTTCTAAACTTAGCAACCACAGTCCTGTATCTCGACTTGCATCTGTCAAAATGTCATTAATATTTATGTTGTTTCCTTCTCAAGGTCCTCTCACAATCTGATTTTATTGCTTCGATTCAGGTGCCAACAACTCCCTGATTTTTCTCTATCGTTCATTCTTCCTCGAGCCACACTCCTCTGATCCGATCCAAAAATCATGAGATCCATATTAAATGCACACCTGTAGAAACACCTATCCTTACATGAAAATTCACTGACCTCTACAAGCTTTCCACTTCATCTCTACATGGTAGCCATGTCAACCAACTATCGGCTTGGATTTTTGTGTCGGCTCAGACAGGATCACTGACCAAACACTCAACCGATTCTTCTTTTCTGTCTATTCACTAACCTTATCGGTATCTCACACTTCACCGATTAACCTTCATGTCTTCTCTTTGTTGAGTTGTCAGTGGAACTCCTTAACTGATCACCAGACATGTCAATCCATAGTATGTTCATTCTCATTAGTTAGAAACACATTTCTTAGCCTCTTTGCTTCCTTACTGGTTCTCATGCTTATTGGTAGCCATCCCGATGACACCATGTCATCAACCTTCAATAGTTTTCATCTAAAGCATCTGTTTGCTAGTTTCATTCTCTATTTTTAGTTGCTCCACTTTTGCTTCTTCATCATAAGACTAAATATCATTTCAGCAATTTTGTCAAGGTGACAAACTCATCACACTTCATCAGTTCCAGCAACTCAACATGCCTTCTCTATCGGTCCAGTGCATATCTTTGATCTCATGCACTTGAGGCATTCCTTTGTTTCATTGGTAGATTTAGTGTGAACCTTCAAACACTTGCCTTTACCTCTTCTTCCTTGTCTCACAGAACTATAATGCACAGTATTCATAATAGGAGATAAGCTCCACTTACCGGTGGAGTGACACCTTGTCATCTGCATCCTGCAATGCACTCATGTGACTTTCCTATTTGTGCAACACATCTTCAAATAGGCAGATATGATTCGGTGTGGGCACATTCACTGTCAGTCATCACTTCACATGGTGATTGCATCTTGATCCTATGGGAATCCTATTGTTTTGTAGCCTCACAACATATCGGTGACCTATACATCCTTCTCCTCTAGTGTTGATGTGATTTAGGTAACATTCTGCCTCTTCATCACAAACAACATCCAAGCATCCTTCTCATTGTCAACACTTCACTTATCATTTGACATCATTTCCTTACTAGTGATACACTATACTGGTAACCTGTCCATTTCATCCACAGAAGTCAAACATTGACTTGTGTACTAGTGACTCCAGTCGTCATTCATCTGAATGGCATTATCTTTCTTACCTTACCGGTGTTATGGAACACAAGGTGATATCATAGATATCTCACCCTATACTCCTCCATGACAGTGTTGCACATACATCTCTCATACCCGTAGTTATCCTATACCAGTTGAAATCTATGACAACAAAATCCAACATAGGAGACCTCTTTCATAGGGTACGGGTGGGACAGATTTCCCTAGGGAGGGAGCAGCATAGTAGTAGGCAAGACAATGGTAGATACAAATCAGGGTGCTCCCTCACCAGTAACACTCTTGGATACCTGTCTTCCAAAGTATGGTCTAGGGTTTATAGGGGCAATTGAGATAGGTACAAGCTCAGACACAGACTCAGATTGCCTCTCTTAGTAGAAAGAGAGATGCTGTCATCGAGAGATACAAGTAAGCAGAGACTCATGCTGAGATATTAAATAGAGGCTAGCCGAAGGGACCACTACAATATATGCCTTTTGAGGGATTCAACAGTCAGCTTGAGAAGCAGAGTATTATAAGCAGTTGTACTATGCCACCGTTCCTCCGATCTAGCATGCGGTTATCTATAAAGAGGCCTCTATGACTAGATCATGATGGAGTCAATCACAAACTAACAACAGATACATTACCAGGCCACTCCGTAGTGATCTGCCAATGATGCTATATAATGGTGTTAATGTGATGTATGGATGTAAATATTTCTTATATGTATGAGATGTTTATGTGCTTTACTTGTCCTAATTATGCATATGATTTCTATGGTAGATGCATTTAGATGCCTATATGATGCTATGTATGTGATAATGCAATGATGAGATTTGTATATGATTATGATTATGTAATGTGTAATATGGATTATGATGATGTATGCTACTTTAATCTATATGATGGATACAATAATGAACTAATACGACCATGTATTTTAAATGAGATGAATGAATGCACTTATTTAGAATGTACTAAGATGGATCATAATGAATGCAACTAATGTGATGATCCAAATGATGATATTTTTGTTGATGTCTAGTGTACTAAATCTTTTAATGATAGAGATAAAATCATTTGTTAATTTGTCACCCTCTTGCAAACCATGCCTAAAATGTTTATGTAATATCTATTATGATTGAAATCTATCTTTATCATGCAAGCCTATTTATGAAAAGTTGTCATTTTGTCAGTCAATTTGTTGTGCCCCTTTTTGTCATCATTGAGATTTTTAAAAAATTTGAAAGTTAATACAAACATTGATTGTATAATTGAACGATGATGACCTGAGTATAACTTACATAGATTTTGATATTGCAAGACAACACAAGCATTGAGGTATAATTGAACCAAAATGACCTGAGTGTAACTTACAGGGATTTTGATATTGCAAGATGACACAAGGATCAATGTATAACTGAACCAATATGACCTGAGTGTTGTTTGCATAGAACAAAAAAGAGTTGACCATTTTCTTGTGTGAATCCGAAATGTATTCAATGATATGTTTCCAATGATGTCTTGTGACAAATTTGCATAATACTAATGATTTCCTCATAGATAGTAGACAAAGAAAAAAACTATGCTCCCTCCTTTCTTCTCTAGTTCAAGACATCCTTGAGCTGCTTAGGAGGTATGATAAAAAAATCAAGATACAAAAAATTGAACCTCTATCAAAGTGATAAGATCATGATTCAAAATTAGATCATCCATGGAGTTTTGTTTTACCGATTCTGATGTTGAGTTTTTGTGTAATCTTTGTCTTCAAGGTTGTGTCTAACTATTATTGGTTTGTTGTTATATACTCTAAGTGACTTGCCCCTACCATACTGAGTTCAGGATTTTTCCCCCAGTCTGGAAACAACCATTTATTATGGATAGATACAATGGTCACCAAGCCATGGTGAGACATTATTGAAATACATAAAGTATATACAAGGCTTTTGATTTATGGATATGTATAATTATGGCAAAAATAGGATGCATGAAATATGTACCAATAGATGGAAGAGACAATCCATTAAAAGTCGTGCCTATTTCCAGGTTTTCACTACTTGCTTTTATGGCAACCTTTTGATTTTTAAAATTTTTTTTGTATTTTGCTTTCTTTCTTTCTTTTCCTTCCGTGCATTGGATGACTTAGGTGTATAACCTTTTGGGATGGATGTTGTTGATAGGCTCATAAAAAAGGCCTTCTTCTTGTGTAGATAAATTACATGCCCCAAATCCATATGCTGATATGATGATGAACGGACATAGCCAGTTAAGTTGAAATTTTCCCTTCTTTTCTCGATACTATTGATTGCAAGGATTCTCTTTTACTACCAAGTAACCAACCTAAAAAATTCTTGGCTTTACCTTGTAATTATATCTTCTAGAAATTCATTTCTGATACGCTTTCAGGTGATCGAAAGCATGCTAATGGTGTTCATCTAGCAGTTCCAATTCTTGTATTTGTTTATCTGATATTCCTCATCTGTGATGAGTCCTATGAATGATACTCTAAGTGAAGGTAGCTTGACCTCAATAGGTAAAATGGCTTTTGATCCATAAAAAAGTGCATTCGGTGGGGCTCCTATAGGGGTGCGGATGCTAGTTCAGTATGCCCACAAAAAAGGGTTTAGTGGGACATTCGAATCATGACCAACATCATTCATTATTTTCTTTAGGATTTTCAAAATGGTTTTGTTTGAGGCTTCTACTTGGCCATTACCTCGAGGATAATAAGGTGTTGAAAAGTGATTCTAGCTATGGAATCTTTCACAAATTTCTTGAACATCATGGTTCTTGAAGGGTCTACCGTTATCAGTGACAATGGAACTAGGAATTCCATACTGACAAATAATGTAGTTCAAAATGAAGGAGGATATTTTCTTGCCAGTAATGGTGGTTCATGGAACAACTTTGATCCACTTTGTGAAATACTTAGTGGACATGATTATGAACATGTGTCCATATGAGGAGGAGGGATGGATCTTACCCACAAGGTCGAGTTCCCACATATCTAGCCTAGGCATTATTCTCATGATTCTTAACCTCTTTCAAAGTTTCAAGACCATTCTCTAGACTAGTATAGCCAGTCTTTGACAATTTCCCAAATTCAATTTGGTAAATTTTAAAAATAGCATTCCATCCTCTCCTTCCAATAAGAGTAGTTTGTGTCATCAAACTTTGGTTCTTTGTAGATAGACTCCAGTGCCATTCCATATCTACCTAATGTGGTTAAGCTTCACTAATAGGAACCTTTCTCTAATATCAATTGTTGAACACACCACAACACTAAGAGGGGGAGAGATCATTTCAAATTATTATTTTTAGATCTATTAAAATACTAACCTTCTACTATAATTGCAAAGAATTAAATCATAAAGTACATTTGACCCATGAATACTAGATTTACATGAAAAAATATACAAGGGAAAAATCACGATGAGAGTAACACTCACAATATAATAAAACTAATTAAAAGGTTTTGGGCCCACTGTGAAGGAACAATATGGACCTGATGGACCTCTAATGCTAAGGTGCACAACCTTAGGACAAGATACAAAGAGACTTGCAAAAATGAGATGCACTATTTGAGGGCAAGATATAAAAGTCTACCAACAGACTCATTGTACATCAATAGACAAGAGAAGTGACTAAACTTAAAATGAGTAGGATCTTCTAATCATGAAACTGACCTTGAACCTTGGTTTCAAGACTTCAATATCATGGAAAGCACATCTGATCACAAATACTATCTATAATCACTGTCACTCTAAAGATATTATTATCAAGGCACTTCTCAACTAATTTTTGTAGATCATCCACTTAAAATATACTTGAGTATTATTCCCATCCACTTCATAATGAATCATGAACATTCCATACCTCAACACAACCAACCATACGTTTTTATTTACAAAGATCTTCATCAAAACCCTCAATTAGGTAAGCCAAGACAAAATAAGCAATATTACAAAAATTATATCATCTAGACCTACAATAATCACATAGGTCCTCTTTTAAGAGATAAATTGAACTGAAAACATCATAATACATCAATTCAAGTAGATTCCAATGAACAAAACATGCTACAACATTCTCCAAGATTAGTACCAAATGAAATGTGTAGAGAAATAATAAAACACATCAACCAGTCAACCCAAAAACATCTTCCAATGTAAATTACTAACTTTAGATCACCACACACCATGGTGAGATCCATATCAACAATCTAAATTATCCTCAAAAGAATATGTGTACCAAAAGAGCATAGCCCAAATGAGATAAATCAATCAAAACAATTAAGACTCAACACTATAGAGCTGGTCGAGCACATACCAGCATAACTAACTTGTGAGATAAAGCCAACACTTAAAGTTTACCTAGAATACTGCATAAACCAAATGAACATGTCATCCAAATTTCCAATCTTGGATCTACATATCTAAAAACCACTAGGTAATTTCCAAACCAGTCTAACACACAATCTTACTATTAGAAAATAGGAATAGATAACCTCATCATCTCAGTAATCAAAGGAATAAAACACTTGATAGTACATGATTCATAAAACATAAATATTATGTCCAACACCACACATCATGGTCTTCATAATCTAGAAAATGCAAACCATTATTCACCTAGAGCAATAAATATTATTTCTTGGGTATTGAGACTTCTTGTACTGTAACCTTTCAAAAGCAACTTATTTATGCAAAATATCAAGACTAGGCAACATGACAACATCTGAATATCTAATCATGGATATTTTTTCAACACTTGTAATCAAAGACACACAATAGCCATATAAGAATGGTACAATGAATCAACAACCATCAACTCCTAATTTCTATACATCCCTATCATAGCTAAATATTTTCTACACAAACTAATTTGGACAAGCCAAACAATGTACCAATAAATACTATTACATGCATATTTAAGATTACTCATCATTACTATCAAACAACACATCAGGTCTCTTCTCCATACCAAAATATCCATAACTATAGATGTCAGGAAAGCCATTCAGATATACAAAACACCACCACCATTAGATAGAGCATCAACATCTAAACCCATAATATGCAACATTTGCACTAGTATTTTTTAACCATGTAGTTGTCATTACTAATCAACAACTAAATCATCAAATCATCAACTGAAACATATCACCTGATCACTAGGAAAATCATCAACTGATCATCAAATAAATCATCAAATCATGAATTGAACATCATCATACCATTAACTAAAACATATCAACCGAACATTAGACAAATCATCAACTAGATCTAAATTTGGACAAGAACTAGATATGTCTAGACCATATTTAGCATATATGAAAATGATCAACAACATCAAGTGATTATGACAAAGCATTTGTGAAACTGACAAAACACAAATAACAAAACACTAGACAAGTTCAACATTAATGACAACACAACCAGTATTATTTAGGTTTCCAATAGGATGAGACCATCTTAGAACCTTTATGACATGTTCAGGACATAGAGAAAGGACACATTAGCTTTTTTCTTATATTCTAGGAATACTGGTAGTGAAACATAATATTGTTAATACTTTCTTCAACCTCTTCACATAGGACAAATTTTTTCACAATCTAGAAACCCCATTTATGGAAATTTTCAAAGGAGAGGATCTTTTTATGGTAAGTCATCCACCAAAAGAACCAAATATTAGGGATAGTCTTGGACCTCTAAATTTTTATCCAATAAAATTAATATCTAGCTAAGGGAGAGCCAAAATATTATAACCAAATTTCACAAAATAATTCTCATCCTTTGTGGAACAACAATCGAGATAGTCTTTAGACTCAATTCTAAATAATCTCATAGTATTTAATATCTTGAGAAGTTTCTCAACCGCAATATGAAATTGTTGATAAAAAGAAGCTACATTCTAGTACTCCTTGAGAAAAATTCCAAACCTATTGGCCAACTCCTTTTCAATAATAGAACAAATAAATGAAATTCAAGAGGCAAGGGTGAAGCCTAAGGTTTTGTCCAAAATCTAACCTCCCTACCATTACGAAAATGACAAAGACACTCTTCTTTAAAAGAGCTTTAGCTTTGACCAAACTATTCCAAATTTGAGAACCCTAGGGTAGGGGATCATTTAAAATAAATGTTCTACTCTCTCTACCTTGTAGGTATTTATTCATCATCACATTGGACCAATCTATCATCTCTAAAATGAGTATCTAAATGATTTTTGTAATGAGAGTCATATTTAAGGAATGATGTCCAGTCTTTGATATTAAAGCCTCTAACCTCTTTGCTAGTGTAGGTTTTCTCCCAATGAAGTTGAGAAATTTGATTCTTCTATTGGAACCCCTACTAAAGGAATATTCTTTGGATATGGTCCAACTTATTATCCAAAGAAGTAGATGTATGTAATAGGGAAATGAGATACATATAAGTTATAAGGAGGGAAGCTATAAGCAATTGGAGTTTACCTACATTGCAAAGGAAGGTTCCTTTCCAACCCACAAGATTTTTCTAAACTCTTTCAAGAAGGGAACAACAAATGGATTTGTAAACTTTAATAGCCATAAGAGGCATGCCAAGATATGATGAAGGGAGGCTATAAATTTGACATTTCAAAATTCTAGCAATATGATTTTGCAAAGGAGGGATATTCATAAAGTAGAGAGAACTCTTATCCAAATTTATCTTCTAACTTGAGACAATTTCATACTTAGAAAGAAGAAAGATCCAACCCCCAACTTCTACAAAGGAAGAAAAACCATGCAAGAGAGTATCATTGATGAACTTATAGTTGGAGACCACAAATGGGGATGAGAAAGGTTTCACAACCTATAAGAGGAGTTCATTGATGCAATAATTAATGTTCCTATAAAGCAAATTGGCCATAAGAATAAAGAGGTAGGTGGATATGGGATATCCTTACCTGATTCCTCTACATGTCGTGAAGAACCCTTGAGTATCTTGGTTAAAATAGAGACAAAAAATATAGGCATTTCGAAGAAAACCTCAATCATTCTTAGGATTTTTCCACCAAAACCAAATTTTCAAAGGACCTTAGAGAGGAAGAGCCAAGATACTATGTTGTAGGTTTTATAAAAATTCATCTTTAATAGCGTACATTTAATATTATTGTTTTCCATATAGTGAAGAGTTTCATGCACAATAAGAACTGCATCAAATATTTATCATCCTATAAAAAAACCCCTTTTGGTGCTTGTTTATTATTTTCTCAAGAAAGGGCTTTATTATAATGATACATTTAGAGAAGGTTTTGTACAAAGTATTACAAGGTTGATGGGTCTAAAATCTACCATTTTGTTAGCCCTACTCCTTTTAGAGACTAAGACAATATAAGTGTGATTAAATTCTTTAAGGATACTCCTAGAGGATTTGAATTCCTTAGCAAAAAGAATGATGTCATTTCCCACAATCTCCTCATAATATTGAAATAAAAGGGGGGGGACCCATTAGGGTTTGGGGATTTTAAAGGGCCTAGGGAGAAAATTGTCTCCTTAACTTTGTAATTTTAGAATCTTTGTTCCATAGCCTCTAGATCCTAAGGGGACATAGAGTTAGGCATAAGAAAGGAGGAGCAATCCTGAGATATCAACCATAGAGGGATTGTTGACAAGAGGAGGATTGAGAAAGGAACTAAAATGGCTAACAACCTCCTTATGAATGTCCCTAACTTGAGACAAAGTGGATCCATCTAACCTGATCAATATACTAACTCTGTTTATTTTATTATTTTTGAGGGTAGATTGGTGGAAAATTTTCATGTTCTTGTCACCCTCTTTCACCCATTGCATTCTAGATCTTTGTTTCCAATAAATTTCCTCCTTTACCACAACATTGTGAAGTTCATCTAGGAGGCTCCTGTCAATCTTGACCTCATTGAGGACAACACCAAAAGTTTTCATGTTTATTTAAATAATTTGAATTTGGATTGTTAATGCCTTCTTCTAAGAGAAAATGTTAACCAATGAGGATTTACTCTATAAGCATAGATTTTTTTTCCACAATTTTAGTTTAGATACCATCATGAACATAGTCACCCTCTTAATGTTGGAGCTCCACCGAAGAGTCACCAGATCTTTAAAATTAGAGGATTGAGTCCACAGGAGCTCAAATATAAAGGGTATTAATCTTTTAGTTCTATCTTGGAGCCAACAAAACAAAATGGGGCAATGGTCTAAGCCAAAGTGAATAAGGGAGGAGAGACAACATTGGGCAAAAATATCTGATGAAGAAGAGAGAAGATATCTGATCTAGACAAAATTGGATGAGACCATCTCCCACTCTCAAGTTAGACTAGGTAAAATTCCTACCCTTCAAATCCGTGTGAACTAGTTTACCTTTAAACAAAAAATCATAAAGATCATGCATGCTATTAGAAAAATTATGGACCCCTCTCATTTTCCTATACTAATAAAGAGGTTGTTTAAGCCACCCATAAACATCCAATTTGAATTCTGAAAGGAAGTCCATGAAATAAGAAGAGAAGACCATAAACCCCTTCTTAGGACCAAATTATTAGGTGCATAGATATTAGATAGAACCCATTCATATTTAGAGAATTCATCAACAAAGACAATATTTTAAAAATTCTTATCCTAAGAACTTAAGACCCATTTAAGATTCTCATGTTTCCACAAAGATGCTAAGCCCTCAAAAGCCATATCAGCACTAACAAATAAAGAATTAGAAAAGGGCCATATGAACTTACTCACCTTTTCGAAGTCATCAAAACTCATTGATATTTCTTGAAGTAGAATGTCAAGTTCTAATTTTTTCACCCTATTTTTTACTAAAATATGTTTGTGGGAACCATTTAGTCCCCTGATGTTCCAAGAAAGGATGATAATTTCTCATATTTATGGAAGAAAATATTCTCTAGAGTACTTTTGGTGCAGTCACCGGTTAGGAGGGACCTCAAAGACATCAATCCGGACCGGTAAGAAAGAGTAAACACAATGGAAACACAAGGATATAATGGAGGCAATGTAGAACAAAATGAATTATATCATCAAAACTAATTACAATCAACTGGTAACAACTAGGTTATAGAAACCAGTTCACTGGCCTACTAAAATATGGTCAATTACATAACAGGTCACAATCGAGACGTCAAATCTTATGATCTAGCTTCTATGTTTGATCTACCACCTTCTATCACATTCTAATTATTAATTAAAATGATTTATATGATCTAATGGATCTAGTTGGACCAAAAAGGGATCAAATTCCAAAGACCAAGACCTAACGTGTAAAACCAACAAGGTCAGCCTCCGCCAAAGAAATTCCTCCGGAAAATCCAAAGGATAAAGTGATCAAAGGGAATGTTGGCCACATGCCAAGGAACATCAAAATCAATGCTTAGGGCTCTGCAACCTATGGAAGGGATCTAGAAGATCACAAATGCAAATAGGTCCAGGCAACTGATACCAGAAAATTGTCTCAAAAATCGATAGTGATAACTTGCCGGAAAATGATCCAAATGCTCTACAATTTGGCAATAAGGTTGATGATCAAGTCCTCAAGAAAATCCAACTCCTCAAGATCTGGTGAGACAAAGCCAAAAAATGTAGAGTGAAATGCTAAAACTGAAAAATAGAGAGCAAAATAGAAAGGAAACATTTTTGGTTGATGCAAGATTGCCAAGAACCGGGGATGCTCCTGCATCAGACATTTGGGGTTGTTGGAAAAGTGAGTCTCTCACATTACTGGGGTTAGAGGAAAACCAAGGCAGTCTACGTCTGCCTAAGAAATCCAAGATGAATCTTCAAATGGTATGCCTTTCCACTTCACAAGATACTCCTTATACTAACTACTTCGGGTACTACGCCCAATCCTACTGTCAAAAATATCTTCAATCTGATCCGGTTTCTTCCTGGACAACTGTTTCTCCAAGGCTACAATATTTCCTTCTCTCAATTTTGGTTCATGATACTGATGTAGATCTACAATGTTGAATATAGGTGAATTAGTTAGACTATCCAGTAACTCCACTTCATATGCATTACCAGAACTAAACTTTCTCAAAATCTTGCAAGGTCCAAACTTCCTCATTTGCAACTTGTTATAAGTTCCAATCGGGAATCTTTCTTTTCTCAGATACACCATCACTTCATCACCAAATTCAAATTCCTTATGTCTCCTCTTCTCATCTTCTTTCTCCTTATACTTTTTGTTCATGTCCTCCAAATGCTTCTTAACTTGAATATGTAAGTCCTTTATGTGATCTGCAAATTCTTCTGCTTATGAACTTCTCTAGTATTCACTGTCGATATCTCTTAATTATGATATACCTCTAGGGTGTAGTCCGGTAAAAATCTCAAAAGGTGTCCTTTCGATACTCCTATTTACTAAATTATTGTCGAAAAACTCTACTTGTGCAAGAGTCAAATCCCAACTTCCAGTTTGTCTCCAACTAGGCATCTTAAGAAATTTCCCAAGCTTCGGTTAACTACTTCTATCTGTCCATCAGTTTGTGGGTGAAAAGTGAAAGTGAACTTCAAATTTATGTTCATATTCTTCCAAAATGTTATCCAAAAATAACCAATAAACTTAGTATCTCTGTCTGAAACTATGCTCTTAGGTAATCCATGCAATCTCACCATTTCCTTGAAAAATAGGTCAGCTATATGGACTATATCTGATTTTTTCTTACAAGGTATGAAATGAGCCATCTTCGAGAATCTATCCACCACCACAAATATATAATCATTCCCTCTCTATTTCTTAGGAAATCCTAGTATGAAATCCA
Source organism: Cryptomeria japonica (assembly GCF_030272615.1). NCBI lineage: Eukaryota > Viridiplantae > Streptophyta > Pinopsida > Cupressales > Cupressaceae > Cryptomeria > Cryptomeria japonica. The sequence continues at coordinate 235,073,662 of NC_081406.1, forward strand.
TTCTTATATCCTCCCAAGGTCTCTTCGGTACTATCAAAGGCTTATACAATCCCACATTCTGACTACTACCTTTTGCAACTTGACAAACTCTACAACTTTGCACATATCTCCTAACATCCTTATGAATCTAGGGCCAAAAGTAATTCTCACTCACCAATACTACTATTTTATCAACACCAAAGTTCCTGGCTAAACCTCCACTATGCCTTTGCTTTATCAGATTCTCCCTCATAGAACTCTTAGGTATGCACAACTGAACTCCTCTTAATAACATCCCATCCTGAATGAAGTAATCCAGCCACTTGCTTCTATCTACCATAACCGGTTCTCTACATGCTCTCCAAGGTTATGTAAATTCTGGGTCATCATCATACAAGGTCTTCAACTCCTTAAATCCTATTACTATCACTCTTATCTCTGTCGGCAAATTCCTTCTTTTACTCAATGCATCAAAAACTTTGATAGATTTCCCACTTTTATTCTTCAACACAAAGGTATAACTCTGCACAAATTCTACCTAGCTCATATGTCTCTGATTCAACTTACTCTTACTGTTCAAATACTGCAAGGCTTGATGATCAGTATACAACACAAACTCCTTAGGAAACACATAATGTCTCCACTTCTTCAAGGCTTGAACTATGGCATAAAATTCTTGGCATACATTGAATATCTCCTTCGAGCATCATTCAATTTCTCATTGAAATAAGCTACTGATCTTCCTTCCTGACTCAAGACTACTCCTATTGTTGTTCCACTTGCATCACAAGCCACTTGAAATACTTTGTTGAAATTCGATAAAGCTAACATAGGTTGCTTAGTCACTTTCTGCTACACCAATTCAAAACTTTTTTTTGCTCTAGTGGTCCACTTGAACTCATTCCTATCTCCCCTCATTGTCTTAGTCATAGAGTTACAAAGAACTAGAATTTCTGATAAACTTCTGGTAGAAACTAGCCAATCTATGAAATGATCTTACCTCTACAATGATTTCTGGTGCAAGCCATTCAACAATTGATTTTACTTTCTTATGGTCCATCTTCAAACCATCCTCAGATATCACAAATCCCAAATAGACTAACTCTTCCTTTATGAAATTACACTTCTTAAGATTTATCATCAACTTTTCTTCTCTCAACCTTTGCAAAATTTGTCGTAAATGCAACAAATTCTCCTCTTTTGTCTAACTAAAAATTAGAATGTCATGCAGATATACAATAACACACTTACCCAACAATTTCTTCAATACCTCATTCATTAGCCTCATGAAGGTACTCGATGTATTAGTCAATCCAAAAGGCATCACCAACCACTCATACAGTCCTTCATTTGTCTTGAATGTTGCCTTCCACCCATCTCCTTTTCTAATCATGATTTGAAGATATCTACTCTTCAAGTCTATCTTTGTGAAGTATTTGGCTCTACTCAAACAGTCCATTATGCCATCCATCCTAGGCAAAGGAAACTAGTGTTTTGTTGTGATCTTGTTTATTGCTCTGGAATTCGTACACATCCTCCATTCTCCATTCTTCTTAGATGCTAATACTGTTGGTACTGCACAAGGAATCAAAATTTCTTTGATCAAATCTTTCTTCAACAATTCCTACACTTGTCTATTCAACTCTTCATTCTCTGCAAGTGTCATTTGGTGTGTAGATTTGTTTGGCAAACTAGCTCTAGGAACTGATGAACAATGATGAACAGTTAATACCAAACCAGTACTGAGAGGGGGGGTGTGAATCAGTATAGACAAAAACTTACTCTGAACCAGTTTGACTGCAATGACTGCACTTAACTAGTAAATGGTAACACCAGTCTAAATCAGGGCACTACCGGTAAAGCACAGTGAGAATTTGAAAGACATAAACTAGTAACACTTAGATCTCCACACAATCTAATATCTCATTTCCACTTCACTCGTATGCATAAACAAGTAATATATCATTAGAAGTATAATAACTATTGATTCAACATGCTTTACCACTTGACAGAAAATATTACAGCATCATATGAAAAGCATCACACATGGAAACCCAATTGGGAAAAACCACGGTGGGGATGAATACCCACAAGCTGTTCTTTGAACTCTTCTAAAGTCCGCTCTGTTAGGAGCCTAGTCTGGTTAAAGAATTTTACAATAGGTTCTGCTAGGAACCGATCTTGCTAGGGATCACCTGGTTAAGGGATGGCTAAATACCCGGTTAAAGGTTAGAACCCTGTTAAAGGTTACCTCGCAAGAGAATTTGAAGAACTCATTGAATTGAGTCACCCTATTAAAGGATTTACAGAAAATCCTATTAAACCTACCTGGTTAAGGGATTTTCCAACTGCTGAAATGGTTAGAAGTCAATAGGTAATACACTGATCATATGATAACTGCACACAATGCCAAGGCAGATCCTCTTTAGCTCCTTTGCTTCTACAATCACACTCTGCAGGTATCCACACACTTCACCAGTTTGGCAAGAATCAAGTATCTCTTCACTTGGATACACACATAACATTTGGCAACAACTTTAAAATAAAAAACCCTAAACATTTAGGTTTAACAATTCAATCGGTTCAATCCTAACCTTTAATCACATTGTATTGAATACAACAGTCTTGAACTGATCTCAAGACATTCTCCAACGTTCCTTCTTTGCCGCTTCATGAATTTGATAGCCCGTCATGCACTCTCCACCGTTTACAGAGACTTCGCACATTCCTGAGGTAGATAGGATCAATCTCCATGCAATATCGTCAAGGAAATCCTTCACACACACAAGGATAATGTGGAAACATGATCTGATCTTCATTAAAATGCTAACTTATCACAAGATGTCATCGGTTGAATCACTCAGGATTTGAATGCATCAACCGGAAACCCTGAAGCTGAGACTACCAACTGGTAGTCATGCCAAATGAAACCTCAATACAAAACTTCCCATATACCAGTTCTCATTCCAGCATACTGCTTCACTTTTTCACATATACTGGTTCTCACATATACCAGTTTAGAATATCATACTGGTTCTCTTACCAATTTGCTTACTTCAATATATCGGTTCATACTTCAGCATATTGATATCAATGACAACATACAATATCATCATGTCATCAAGCTCTGCACATATGCCAACAATCTCCTACTTTGTCATTGATGGCAATATACAAAGATATCTCTCTTCTTCACATCTTCTCCCCAATACTGCAGATATCTTCTCCGCTTCACATCTTCTCCCCCTTTAACAACAATGCCAAAGTGGAGGCACAAATAGCTATGTTCCACTATGCTGCTCCTCATAAGGAGTAGCATCCTTCAACACACCAATCCTAAAAAAGATTTATTAATGCAATACTTGACTAATGTGGAGCACACACCTTTAGTTCACCTCTTGAAGAGGCAACACCCCTAATTCACCTCTTAAATAGGTAAATGTAGCCTTTGGTAGAGGCTTGGTAAATATGTCTATTAACTGCTCCTTACTGGAAACATGTTCCAATACAACCTCTTTGTTCTGAACCTTCTCCCTTAAGAAATGATACTTGAGCTAGAAGTGCTTGGTTCTAGCATGTAAAACCAGATTCTTGGAAATATTAATTGCACTTGTGTTGTCAAAAAATATACTTACCGGTTCAGATATAGGAACTTTGAAACCACTTAATACATGCTTCATCCAAATTTTCTGAGTGCAGTTCATAAATGCTGCAACATATTCTACTTCTGTTGTAGACTGAGAGATACAACTCTGCTTCTTACTCATCCATGAGACTAGTGTATCACCAAGAAAGAATGCACCACCGGTTGTGCTCTTTTGGCTGTCCACATTACTAGCCCAATCAACATCTATAAACACTTTGAGGTTGAAATCATTACTGTATGGATACCACAATCCATAGTCAATAGTTCCCTTCAGATATCTAAGAATCCGCTTGATTGCTACCAAGTGGGATTCTCTTGGACTTTTTAGGAACCATGCAATAATGCCAACTGCATGTGCAATGTCCGGTTTGCTATGTACTACATAGTGCAACTTACCATTCATTGATCGGTATTCCTTCTCATTTACCAACACTGAGTCATCGTCTTTTGACAATTTACAACCAGTCACCATCGAAGTACCAACAGGTTTGTTGTCTTCCATGCCAAAGTTCTTCAACACCTCTTTGACATACTTGGACTGAGTGATAAAGATACCATCTTTCATTTATTGAATCTGTAGTCCAATGAAGAACTTAATCTCCCCTATAAGTGACATCTCAAATTCCTTTTTCATCTCATCTGCAAAATCATGACTCATCTTGTCATCTCCACCAAAAATTATGTCATCAACAAATACTTCACAGATCTGAATCTAATCTCCTTCTGACTTCAAGTAGATATTGTTGTCTTCACTTGTTCTTTCAAATCCAATCTTCACAAGATGGGAGTGTAAGCGTTCATACCATGCTCTAGGTATCTGCTTCAATCCATACAATGATTTATGTAGCCTACACACCATGTCACTGTCTTCTGATAGGGCAAACCCATCTAGTTTCTCTATATACACCTCCTCTTCAAGTATTCCATTCAGGAATGTATATTTTACATCCATTTGATATACTTTGAATCCCTTGAAGGCTGCATATGCAAGAAGCATATGAACTCCTTCTAATCTATCTACTGGAGCAAAGGTTTCTCCATAGTCTTCTCCTTCTTCTTGAGCATACACCAGTCTGGCTTTGTTTCTTAACATTGTGCCATCTTCATTCAGCTTATTTCTGAAAAACCCATTTGGTGCCAATGACATTTCTATGCTCAGGTCTGGGTACCAAAGACCATGTACCATTATTTTCTATCTGGTCAAGTTCCTCTTCCATTGCCTTGATCCAGTCTTCATCTTTATGTGCCTCTTTAAAAGTTTTAGGCTCAAATTCAGAAATCATGCAAGAATTTTCTCTGACCTTTCTTCTTGTAAGAATTCCTGCATCCTTATCTCCTATGATCTACTTTGGATCATGATTCAACTTTACATACCTAGGAATGATCTTATCTATTTCCTCTTGCTTTTTTTCTTCATCCTCATCTTCATCAGCATCAACATCTACTGGTGTAGAAGCATTGTTACTGGTACTAGGTTGTTTTGCAACTGGTTCGCAAAAGGTTACAACTAGTTCATCTACCACTAGCTCACTGTCGATTTCCTCAAGTTTCTCAGAGGTTTCATCAACTCTAACATTGATACTTTCAACAATTCTCTGAGTCCTATTGTTGAAACATTTGAGAGCTTTTCTCTTGGTGGAATACCCTAGGAATATTCCCTCATCACATTTTGCATCAAACTTGCTCTGGTGTTCACTTCTCTTTATATAACACTTGCTACCAAACACTCTAAAGTAGCTTACCACTGGTGTCTTACCGGTCCAATACTCATAAGGATTTTTATCCTTACCTTTCTTGATGAGTACCCAGTTCATAGTGTAGACTGAAGTGCTCACTACTTCTCTCCATAAGGTGTGAGCAACCTTCCCTTAAATCAACATCATTCTAGTTGCTTCAACTATAGTCCACTTGTTCCTCTCTGCTAGGCCATTTTGTCGTGGAGTTCAAGGGGAAGACAGTTGCCTCTTGATGCCATTTTCTTCACAATACTTATTGAGCTCACTAGAAGTGAAATCACCTCCTTGGTCAGTTCTAAGGCATTTGATTCTCTTACCACTTTCTTTTTCAACTAGTGCTCTAAAGGCTTTGAACTTTCCAAAAGCTTTAGACTTATCTTTCAAGAATGTGACCTACATCATTCTTGAGCAGTCATCAGTGGGAATCATAAAGTACCTATCTCCCTGCACACTCTTACTTTTTATAGGACCACATAGATCAGTATGCACAAGATCAAGTAAATTGTCTATAGTGAAAGATTTACCTTTAAAGGTTGAGGAAGACATTTTCCCCAGTTGACACTCTTTGCACAAAGGATTCTCCGGTTTGCTCAGCACATGCAATCCTCTAACTGCCTTGATCTTACTAGCCTTCACAATATTATCAAAGTTTACATGGTAGAGTCTCTTATGCCATATCCAGCTATCATTAAACTTAGCCATTAGACATGTACTGATATTTGCATTCAGCTGAAATAAGTTACCTCTGGTCTACATACCGGTGGCCATCAGTTCACCACTCTTTCCTTTTATTTTGTGCACTCCATCTTTGAATTCTAGAGTGAGTCCATTATCATTCGGCTGGGCAACACTCAAAAGGTTGTGACTGAGACCTACCCAATACATATTATTAGCACTACTTTTTCCATTTAGAGAGATGGACCCTCTGCCTTTTACCAAAAATGGTGCATCATTACCAAATCGGACCACACCACCATCATACTCTTCTAGAGATAGAAACTTACTCCGGTCACCAGTCATGTGGTGAGAACAACCATTGTCAATAATCCACTCATTGAAATTATCAAAGTGGGAGACTAGAGCCTTCTTGTCTGACACATCTTCCTTAACTGCTACAAACACAATGTCTTCACTTTCTTCATCTTCTGATTCCTCATTAGTGACACCTTCGTCAACTGCTACAAAACAGTTTCTCCTATTTCCTCCTTTGAACTTCGTGAACTTCTCTAGTTTGTCCTTATTATCACCATTAGGATAGTTTACAACAATGTGTCCTATCCTATTGCAAGAAAAGTATTTCAAAGGGAGCTTACCTCTGTATTTACCAGATCCCTTAGAAAGTCTCTTGGCAAGAAGAGCTTCAAAATCCATCAAGATCTCCTCATCATCCATTTCTCTTCTTTGTCTTGGTTCACAACTGGTACTAGCTTATTTTCAATTTCTAGATGGTGCAACAGATGCTCTAAAGGCTGATTCATTCTTCTGAATATTGCCATCATAATTATTTAGCTCATATGTGGTCAACTTAGCAGTGATGGAGTCTAGCGATACCTTTGTCTTGTCTATAGACCTCAACTCCTAAATAGAAGAAACCCTTATTGCATAGACTAGTAGCAAGGATCTCAAGACTTTTCTAACAATAGTGGAATCATCTATTTTACCTCCTGCACTCTTGATGTCTCCAACAATAGTTTTGATTCTTATCCCATATTGTTGAATGGTCTCTCCTTCAACTATCCACATGTCTTCAAACTTTCCCCTAAGGCTCTCTTCCTTAGCTTGTTACACATGCTCATCACTGCAATAGATATTCTCCAGAGCATCCCATACTTCTTTGGGATTGTATTTATCCTAAACATCAATAAACTCAATGTTAGATAGACTGCTGATTAGGGCTTCCATGACTTGCCCATTCTCCTAAATCTCTCTTTTTTTATCATCGGTGAGAGTACTGGTAGGGATAACATAGGCATTCTCAACATAGCTCCAGTGTTGAGCACCCATGCTTCTAATGTAGATCTTCATTTTGTCCTTCCATATCTTAAAGTTGTCTCTGTTGAACTTTGGACCTTCCCTCTTCATCATTAGAGTAGGATCTTTTCCTCAAGCGGTTAAGCTTTCAACACAGAGGACCTAGAAGATGCTCTGATACCAATTGATGAATAATGATGAACAATTAGTACCAAAATGGTACTGAGAGCGAGGGGTGAATCAGTACAGATAAAAAATTACTCTGAACTAGTTTGACTGCAAAGACTGCACTTAACTAGTAAATAGTAACACCGGTCTAAATCAGGGCACTACCGGTAAAGCACAGTGAGAATGTGAAAGACATAAACCTGTAACACTTAGATCTCCACACAATCTAATATCTCATTTCCACTTCGCCCGTATGCATAAACAAGTAATATATCATCAGAAATATAATAACTACTGATTCAACATGCTTTACCACTTGACAAAAAATATTAAAGCATCACATGAAAAGCATCACACATGACACACTGATTTTTCACGTGGAAACCCAAATGGGAAAAACCATGGTGGGGATGAATACCCACAAGTTGTTCTTTGAACTCTTCTGAAGTCTGCTCTGTTAGGAGACTAGTCTGATTAAAGACTTTTACAATAAGTTCTACTAGGAACCGATCCTGCTAGGGATCACCCGATTAAGGAATGGCTAAATACCCAGTTAAAGGTTAGAACCCTGTTAAAGGTTACCTCGCAAGAGGATTTGAAGAACTCATTGAATTGAGTCACCCTGTTAAAGGATTCATACAAAATCCTGTTAAAGCTACCCGGTTAAGGGATTTTCCAACTTCTAAAATGGTTAGAAGTCAACAGGTAATACACTAATCAAATGATAACTACACACAATGCTAAGGCAGATCCTCTTTAGCTCCTTTGCTTCTACAATCACACTCTGCAGGTATCCACACACTTCACCGGTCTTGCAAGAATCAAGTATCTCTTCACTTGGATACACACATAACATTTGCCAACAACTTCAAAATGAAAAACACCATCGACCTTATAGGAAATAGATAGGTCGGTAGCATAAACCCTAAACCCTAAACATTTAGGTTTAACAATTCAGTCGGTTCAATCCTGACCGATAATCACATTGTATTGAATACAACAGTCTTGAACAGATCTCAAGACATTCTCCAACATTCATTCTTTTCCACTTTAGAAAGTTGATAACCCATCATGCACCCTCCACCATTTACAGAGACTTTGCACATTCCCGAGGTAGATAGGTTCAATCTCCATGCAAGATTCTCAAGGAAATCCTTCATGCACACAAGGGTGATGTGGCAACACGATCTGATCTTCATTACAATGCTAACTCGTCACAAGATGTCATAGGTTGAATCACACAGGCTTTGAATGCATCAACCGGAAACCCTGAAGCTGAGACTACCAACCAGTAGTCATGCCAAATGAAACCCCGATATAGAACTTCCCATATACCAGTTTTCATTCCAACATACTGCTTCACTTTTTCACATATACCGGTTCACAATATCATGCCGGTTCTCTTGCCAGTTTTCTTAATTCAATATACCGATTCATACTTCATCATATTGACATCAATGACAACATACAATGTCATCATGTCATCGAGCTTTGCACATATGCCAACAGGAACCAAGTCCATGCAATGATCAATACTTCTGATAGGTGGTAATCCATCATGCACATTATCTAATATGATTTCTTCATACGCTGTTAGCAACTCTTTTATCTCTTTCAATTGTTCTTCTTCATGTTCTGGATTTGCAGTCTTCTAAGGAATTGGGAAAAAACACACATTCTCTTGTCTCATCCCATCTAGGAATTTCCTTCCATCCACCAAAAACATTCTAGCATTTTTGAAGACTTCACTCTTCAAAGGCTCCTCTGAGGGCAACAAGGATTGCTTCATCCTATTGGCCATAATAGTGTATATATTATTTCTCCCATCATGTATTGCTTGTCTATCAAACTGCCAAGGTCTACCCAACAAAATGTGACAAATATCCATAGGCATAATATCACACAAGACTTCGTCATGATAATTCCCAATTTTTCAATTTCACCAAACATTTCTCACTTACCAACAACTTATGTTCATCCTGAATCCACACTATCTAATAAGGCTTAGGGTTTTTCAATCTTTTCAAATTCAACTTATTCACCATCTCTTCTGAAATAAGGCTATCTGAACTACCACTATCAACAACAACTTTACAACACTTACCAAATACCTTACATATGGTCTTGAACAAATGTTCCCTCTGCAAGGGCTCTTCATCTCGTCCGGTAGGACACAAAGCTCTCCTCATCATCAACAATTCTCCATCTTCCGGTTTGCTAGCTAATCTAGTGGGGATTTCTTCCACCACTTTTGTTCTCCCGATATTATCTATCTTCTCACATTCAAAAGATCAATGTCCTTCTCCTCCATGCTTAAAGAAAGTTCCTCTAAACACTCTCTTGTCTTGTCTTCTGTCATCTTTTCCAAAATTTCCACTCCAGTAGCCATCCGATTCTCTCCTCTGGTAGAAATTTTTATCATCCTTCTAGTATGAACCACCATCTTTTCTTACTTCCCTTTCCTTGTTCTAATCCATATAGGTTCTTCTTCCTTTGGTATATCCTTTTCCTTGAAATATTCCTCTGGAAAACCGTCCACCTCTACCTCTATGTCTCTGCTCATGTCTTTTGTTCGACTTCTTTTCTTCTTTCAGGGCATACTGGTAAGCTTCTTCAACACTCTGCAATTTGATCAAACTAAGTTCATCTTGTATAGAAATCCTTAATCCATTCAAATATCTTACAACTTGTTCAACTTCATCATCAACATGTCCGGATCTGATATTCAACTTGTAAAATGCTTCGGTGTACTCCTTCACACTAGATTCCTTCTGCTTCAAATTCTACAACTTCCAAAATGGATTCACTTGATAATCAACTGGCATAAATTTTGATTTCAACTTAGCAACCATCTGATCCCATGTCTTGATCTTCCCTTTACCACTTCTTTGTCTATCAACCTGCAAATTCTTCCAGCAAAGAGATGCATGACCTTTCAACCGAGTACAAACATATTTCACCTTCCTTTCCTCTACGATGTTCTCAAAATCAAAATATTTCTCCATCTCTGAGATACAATCCATCAATTCATCTGAATCCAACTTTCCATCATATTCTGGTGGGGTAAAATGAGGTTTAGTATTCTCCCTACTCAAAACCCTTAAAAACCTCTCCTCATCTAGACCAATTGTCGGTGGGTTTACTTGTTCTGCTTAGGCTTCTTCTCCTTCATCTTCACTCACATCTTCAATATGGCGGCCTCTTCTCTGTGTTGTCTCAACATCTTTCAACCGAGATGCAATTCCTCTCAACATTTCCATCACACTAGGGTCTGCATTCCCACGCGCTCCACCATTCCTATTTCCTCTTCGCGCCATCTTCACGCCAGTCCTCTACAGTTGCTGGTTGGATCCACAGTCCTCCACCCTACAACAAAATTTCTCAAGACAACGCAATCTTTAGAAAGAAAGCTTGCTCTGATACCACTTGGTGTAGTCACTGGTTAGGAGGGACCTCAAAGAGGTCAATCTGAACCGATCAACAAGAGTAAACACAAGGATATAATGGAGGCAATGCACAACAGATTGAATTATATCATGAAAACTGATTGCAATCAATCGGTACCAACTGGGTTACAGAAACCGACTCACTAGCCTACTAAAACATGCTCAATTACAGAACAGGTCACAACCGGGACCTCAAATATTAATATCTATCTTATATGTTTGGTCTACCACCTTCTATCACATTCTAAAGATTAATCACAATTATTTATATGATCCAAGCGATCCAATCATCCCAAAAAGGGATCAAATGTTGAAGAACAAGACCTAACGTGTAAAACCAACAAGGTCGGCCTCTGCCAAAGAAATTCCTCTGGAAAATCCAAAGGATGAAGTGTAGATCAAAGGGAGGGTTGGCCACATTCCAAGGAACATTAGAATCAATGCTCAGGGCTTCGGAAGCTACGAAAGGTATCCGGTAGATCACAAATGTAAATAGGTCTAGGCAACCGATACCCAAAAACTATCTCGAAAACCGGTAGTGATAACTTGTCAGGAAATAATCTAAATGCTCCATGGTTTGGGAATAAGGTAGATGATCAAGTCCTCAAACAAAATCCAACTCCTCAAGATTCGGTGAGCCAAAGCCAGAAAATGTAGAAACTGCAAAACAAAAAGGAAATATTTTTGGTTGATGCAAGATTGTCAATAACCGGGGATGCTCATGCATCAACTTTGGCTTTCATTAGCCACATCTCTAGTAGCATAATTTTTTCGTGTTTCCTTATTATATTCCCTACCCAGATTCACCATTTTTTAAGCACTCTTGAAAGATGTATACTTCCAACTAACGAGGACCTAAAAAGAGGGGAGGGGGAAAACTGCAACAAAGAAACTATAGAAGACCTAGAATGGGGAGAGGATGAAACATTCACCACAACTGTCTCTTAACACTAAGTCCCAAACTCCAAATCATGGATGACAATTGAATCCAATATTAGAGAATATTCAACCTTAGTGACAACAAGAGGGTACATTTGTCTTGAAGAAACACATTATCACATAGAGAAAAATGTCAAGGATAGGGTGAGAGATTGTGTCCATCATTTAAACTAGGTTAGACACAATAATTTAGATAGATTTTGTAGTCTCCTCTAAGGCCATCTACATAGAGTGAGGAAGAGGAAGCAAAACCTCCAAAGAAACCTTGGGAGGGGAATCTAGAAACTTAATTCCCTAGGAGAAACCACCCACACAATTTTGAATAACTAGAGGGAGCTTCTTATACACATCCAAAGCCCTTAGGAATTGTTATCCCAAGACACATTCAAGGGAGGGGAGGTACCTTGATGCCAAATTTGACATCCTTCTCATCTACCACACTTTTTTGTTCCGACATAGGATGAAATGTAGAGAAAGACCTACTGCCACTTGGGAGACTTGAATCATCATGTATTTCTAAGAATTAAATACGACTATTTTCTCATGAATCAACACTATGAGCTAACACTATGAAGACCCATTTACAATAGAGTCCTTTGATAGGGGAGAACCCTACACCTTCACCTTCACACTAGGAGATTCATGCCTACCGCTTGCTAAGCTCATTTAAAAAATATTTGAGATTATTGCATCAAATATTGGTTGAGTATTTATTGTTATTATATAATGTTATTTTTTAATCCTCATATGTACCATTTATATTTTAAATATTATTTTAAATTTTTATTTAACAACCATTAAATTGAGGCAAATTTTGAAATAATTGGTATTGTTTTGACAAAGGTATATTTCAGTAACTCAAAGGTAAAAGAGGTACATTTTTATATGTTATGTAATTTCTATTGTGAAGCATACCTTTATGGTTATTACAACTTCATTGAGTGTAATAATTACCTTTGTGACACAATAATATGTTTAAAGTTTTTAGAGTACAAATTGTCAAGTGCTAGTGCACGTATACATTAGGGACATAAGGTTGTGAAAGGAAGGATATTGATGGAAAATGAATGGAGACATATGACATAATAATTGATGGTGTTCATAAGTTGGTAACAACTTGGTGATTTCTACCTCAATATCACTCATCTCAAATTCAATTCTCATAGAGTTTTTCAAAATGCTAGTAATGAAGATGGACAAAATTATATGTGGTAAACCTTTATGGGAGAATGTAGATTAAAGAGGTTAGATTTCATGGTTACTTGATTTGTGACATTAATACAAACTAATTTATGTCTTCAAGTTTGCATAGTGTTCCTTGAAAAAAGATGCTACACAACATAGGAACACAATCAAGAATTGACATATGCTTTATTTTTTCAAGTCACATAGGTAGATTCATGATCTTAGATAACCATGATTACAATTTCTTGAGGACAACCAATCTTTAAGACAAATAACTTTCAATGTCTCCATTTTCAAAAAATACAAAAATTACTAAATATAGTAATCTCCACCATTAAAGCTATGAGATTTCCACAATCCATGTTATATTCTTATGAAATTTTCTCGATTCGATTGTGTGTATTTTATAAGAATACACACAATCGGATCCAGAAAATTTCATAAGAATTTCCACCATCCAGAAATAGTAAATTAAAATAACATGATAATTTGAAAATAATACTAATTTAATATTTATTTCTTATTGAAAATTAAAATTTCTCATAAAAAATAATGTTAAATTAGTAACTTCTTTTCAGCATGAAGTTTTATAATCATCTTATTGTCATTGGCAAGTTGTCTAGTAGTGCGTTTGTAATGGTTAGTCAAAACTCATCGATTGTCGTTGATAGATTTTTTATAACAATTGTCTTACTGATAACTCCACTTCACATGCAATATTATCTCAAATTCTAGGAGTTGGACTTGGGTGCATGAGATGGAATTTCAATTATTTGTCCTTTTATGCAAAGTTGGTACTGCTTTTGGATCAATCTACACCTTCTAGATTTTAACCAAGCTTTTCTTGTTCTTCAGTGGCTGCCAAATGAATGGAGAGAGGGACTATTGGATGCGATGTTCACATATTTGAGGCGATCTATGGATAAGAGTTAAAGGATTACTAGCTGATCTAAAGAAGGGAGTAAAGGGTTACCAAAGTATAATCTCATTATGATATCATTATGTCAAATAGTTAACATTTTCTTTAGTTTTATAGTTTGTTTGAATTATGTTCTTTGAAGTTTGATTATTCAATTGGTGGAGATATTTATGAAAGATTTGTGGTCATATCTTGTTGTTCTTCCATCAAAATCTATCATTTTATCATAAGAAACACTTGTTGTAAGTTTTATTAATTTTCTTGATAGTTTGTGAATTTACAGTACATTTCGGATTTTAAATTTTCTCTCAATTTTGGGATAATTTGTAGCTTATATATGTTAATGTTTGTAATAGATTATGAAAACAAATATGATGTATTTCTATAATACAAAATTAGTGATATTTCATAGTATATCAGCTATACGAAGCTTGTTGCAAATTTGAGGTGTTTCAATGTTCATCCCTAGAAGCTAGTTTGCTTGTTTCTATTTATTTGTAAAGTTTTAATCGAAGAAGTTCTAAAGAATTTCACATCTGATAATTTTATTTGACAAAGGGCATTAATTTGTGTATGTGACTGCATGTGTGTATATGTGGTCATGAGAGTAATGTCTATTTTATGATTTTCAAAACCCTTTAACTTTAAGTACCCATAAGGGTCACTCCCCCATGGGAATCAAAACGGACATAGTTAAAAAGACCAATGAAATCATGAATCCTACTCACATGCTTCTAAATTTCATTCTTGAAGAAACAAGACTAGTCTTATCATTAATGATCTTAGCACTCCCATCCACCTTCCATATTCTTCTATCTTTATGACTAACAAGCTCCATGTTAGTTGGAATGTAGCAAGTTTGTGCACCTAGCTTTAACTATTTCTCCTATACGTGTCGCAAAATCAATTGTAGAGGATGTGAATGAAGAAGATATTGTTATTACTAATTTTGAGTATATCATCAATGTACTGATTCCTAGGGATATATAAGGCAAACACGATGACTATTACTCTTCCCTGCTATAGATGAAACTCTTGCCAGTTGAGCGACTTTTCAGGTTGCTTCAACTTGACTTTGCTTAAATTTGAATTGCACCTTCTACCGTCCACAATCTTCTTTAGATAGTATAATATTTTCTTTAATAATATAAGATAAACGTTATATGTGTAAAAATTTTGTTTGATGATATATAATTTAACATCAACATTACCATTCGTAATCCATCATCAAGATACAGCAAAATAAAACTCCAAAGCAATCGAAAAAGGAGAAAGCAAGTCGGCTCAAAAAGGACCTCAAGCCAAGGGAAGGCAGGAAATTTAAATCCAACTGGCACCTATAAAGAACTTTTGTTCCAAAACGACAAATCAATCCCCGTGTCTATGCGGTAGGCCAAACAAAAAGAAAGCAATGAAAAGGCATCTCTTAATAATGATAGCAAAAAGAAGTCTAGTATTCTATTAATCGTTCCTGCAAAGTTTATATTGCTCACGGTATTAGGGGAGCAGAAAAATCAGCCGATGGACCACACAACACCGTTTTATCACAAAACAGTTGTTGTAACCGACAACCAACTCAAAGATGGTCTGCCACATTGCCTGAGAACAGAGGCCACTACTATGATGGAGCCTGCTATACTATAATAACCATCCACCTACTGCTATACATTTCTCTTGCAGTCTGTACTCTGCAAATAAACGTGGGCAGAAAGGGCCTTGGACACTCATATTCCATACAGTGGTCCGCGTGGCCATGGAATATTAAAAAAAAGAACAAAAGCTGCAACAACCATATTTATTCTTTTAAACAGTATTCACTTTCATTCTGAGCAAGCTCTGAAACTTCTATTTTAACTGCGAACAGCTTTCATTATATAACGGTAAAATTGTTAACTATGTATGCAAGTTGGTGGAAGTACGAGTCCTTTAATAAACACAAGAATCCAATGACTGGTTGTGAGATGTCGATAGAAAACAAATCAGATTGCTTACGTCAAGGAACCGGTCCGATGGAGGAAAGAGCGATAAACTGATGTGTTCTTAGTGTGAAGTGATTATCTTTTTAAGGACCAGTTGTCATCTTTTAGGAGTCAGAGACTTGTTTCTAACCTCAGTCATGATTAAGAATAGGAGAACTGCTGAACCTGCAAACTTCTTTGTCTAGAAATTCTGTAAGGATGTTGTTCATATGAAGGGATATACTAAATCGGTGAAGCAGGTAAATCTTAAAGCTCTAAAAAAAATGGTACACCTTAATCTATTTCAATGTACATGGAATGGATCTGGAATCGGATGAAATCGAGACTATTTTTTTAAGATGTGTATTGATTGGTTAATATATAATTATCAATTATAAATATAAGTTAGTCTTTAATTTTATGTTTGTTGTTGATAATGTTGAATGGTTTTAAATGAATTAGAAATAATCTTCGCAAAACTCAGAGATGAAATATAAACTGTTGGAATGGATATCTCTCAACTTAAAACTAATACTCCTATTTTATATAACAAAACAATCTTATAGATAATATAGAATCTTCTATATGATAACATGATAGAATATACAAAAATCAGTTATCAAACAAAACAATGTCATGTAGTGGCTAGTGCTTCCCCTTTTAATATTGTAATAGAAATAATAAATGTAATAAGATAAGTATCTAAGATCTTAATTTTTTAAACTTTTATTATCTTTTTATGTCAAGAAAAAATGGTTGTTTGAATTAGTTGATTATTAGTCTATTTTAGACATAGAAATACTCAATGTGATTTGAATTATAATAGTAATTTAAGATTATATACATTGTAGGTTAAAATTGTATGCATGTAATTTGATTTTAATTTTAATTTATTATATTAGAAATACTAAGATATATTATAATATTATCTACAAAATATTCAATCATGTGAGGATAATCCTAATCTAACTAAAATAAACAATTTTAATATTAGAATAACTAAAATATTATTATTCTAAATATTATATTATTTCTATTATTATATTATTATATTATTTAATTATTTAAATTTTTGTGTTATTCAATTGCATGAGGATAACCTAACCTAACTAAAACAAAGTTTTATTCAATGAAAGATGCCTAAAATTGTGTATAGAATCATGGGGCTTCTAAAAGGGTTAATTTAAAATGATTATGTAGTTGGTTTTGTGGGAAAGGAATATTTCTACTTTGAAAGAGTTAAACTTTGAATTTTGGAAGGATTTATCTTCTATTTAATAATTTGTTCTTGAAATAGAACACATCAACACCTTACACTAATCTTTAAATTGCCATATCACCTTTGGAAATATAGTGGTCCTCTTTATCATTTGTTACATGTCACTTGTAGAGTAATGACAACAAGTCAAAGTTATTATAGGTTAGAAGTTTTTTGTTGCATGATTTTACTCCTAATTTCTAATAATAATATTTTGTGTACAATTGATAATTTTTGAGAGTACTTGTTCTTAGAATTTTCTTTCAAGCAACTTTTTTTGTTTTATTTAATGCAAGTAAGTTTTCACTCTACACATTTATCTCTAAAATTTATTTTCTTTAAATTTACTTACCAAAAATCAAATTCTTTATACAAGTTTTCACTCTACTCATTTCCCTCTAAAATTTACTTTCTTCAAATTTACTTGTAACATAAAATCAAATCGCAAAATAGATAAAGTAGATAGATAATAATTGTGTAAAAAATATTGAATTGCAACCAAAAAAGTAAGCTTTGAAAGATCTCTACAAGCCACAAGTCATCTTAATAGGAAATATTGTCTTTCTTTCCTTTCTTGAAAATGGTTCACAATTAGCTCAAATAGTTTAATTATGCGAATTGGAAAGTGTTGTTTTGCTAAATGGAGAGGTAAGTAATAGTTGAAAGAAACTTTTCCTCTATGAAGCTAGTAGATTCTATATTCTATTCCTCCAAATTTGGTGAATTTAATTTTGTTTTCTAAGGTTTACTAAAATTTGAGATCACTAGCTGTAAAAATATTTTCAAAGAAGAGTGCACTAATATAACAATAATTTGCTTTTTAAATGGCTTTCAATGAACATATGTGTAAAGTCAAGAAAATCTATCAAAAAATACCTTTCATATTTAGAATTCAAAAGTAATATCATCATCACCATGAACTGTGACAAATTAATTCAGGCCTACTATTGCTATGATGCTATTTGTAAATCAAACTTTAAGAGAATATATTATATATTGGATTATTATAAGTTTACAAATATGTAAATTCACAAAACTAAGAATTGAAAGAATTACATTACAATTGTTAACTCTTAATAAATAAGTGTCTGTGTGTGGATAGAGTATAGAAACCCGCATAATTAGTTATGTATTGCCATATTAATTAGTTATTTCAAGTGAGTACCGGAAAGAGGGAAAGGGCATTTGAACTATAAAATCAAAAGAATACCCTGATATTGATTGGCTTCAACTTAATGTCAATAATACAAAAACTGAATCTAGAAAACCCCTCTATTTGAGAACAAAATCTTCCAATTTTTTTTAAATCATATTATCATTGACAATAACCCTACTTCTATTTAGACTTAACGAACAATAAAATCCTAAATTGACTAGCAAAATAATTAGTTGCAACCATACATAAATCTGAGATAACCAAATCTATTTATTTGGACCAAGTAGCACATATTTAAAAAGATCATTATCACCTCAGAAGGAATATGAAAGATCAAATATAAGAAAAAAAATAAGGATCATAATATGTTTGAGAAAGTGTGAAATTGCAACAATAGAATTACATTTGACCCAACAAAAAAAATAGTAGAAATTGAATATGAAACCAACAAGATGAACTTGAAAGGAAAACACAAATTTTCTATCATATTGCTACTATAATATTCATTGACATTAAAAAGGAAAAACAACAGTTTTACCAAGATGCCAACAAATACACTAACACTTTATAGATATTCACATAAAAACTCAGTGTACAATGAGAATGAAAAACATAAAAACTTGGATACAATGGAACATATTCTCTTTCATGGATGAGATTATTAGCCTCCTTTGTTTATGGAGTCTTAATGAATTAATAAAAAATAAATAAATAAAATTTATGACTATTTAACCTTTCTAATAAATTTTATTATGTTGTAAAATTGTCCTTGTTCTTTAGATGATTGGACAAAAAAAATTGACTACAAGAAAAATTTATATAGAGTTCAAGTTAGTTACATTTTGAGTAACAAATTCTATTCTTGTTTCAATAAACTAATACATGTCATACCATCATGGAGACATAAATATTAGAGAGTAAGATAGTGAAAAATTTAAACATACTAAACATTGTCTTAATGTGACTTAAAAAATAAATTCTAGTCTAGTGGAAAACTATAAGATATAAGAGACAATTATAAGAGAATCATCTAGTGAAAAATTAAAACATACTAAATATTGTCTTAACGTGACCTAAAAAATGTCTAAAAAATTGAAATTAAATAACGGATCCATGAAATCCGACAATAATGTGTAATTTTTTTAGCCAATTAGATTCAAGAAAAATAATTTTGATAACTTTTAAACTTAAAAATTATGCATCTTAACTTTTAAAATATGAAAAAGAATACCAAAAGAAAAGAATTCGCAGTTCATATTTTTGGAGGAATAACTGAATGATAACAAACTAAGAAAAATCAATTACAATAATACTAACCTAATGAAGAATACTAACAATTAAAATGAAATTAAATAAAACACAAAAAAAAATCCATTTAACCCAAAAAGACATCTAAAAAGCTTTGATACTCATATTCCATTTTTTTTTTAAATAATCTTACTACTATTGTGTATGATTAATTTTTCTCCAACTATCTAGAACTGTTGTGTATGCTATCTAAAATTGATGTGTGACTCTAAACTATATTTCTTCTATATTTCTTCTTCTTAGAGTTTCTTGATATTGTACTGAATAATTTCTGTGTCATAAGAATTATATAGACAATGGCATCAATGAGAGATATTTCAAATGGATGAATAACTTAAAGAGTTTTAAATATATCATGTCATAAGAGTAAGGATTATTAAGCATGTATAATTTTGCAAGGACCACATAATATGTTTTTTATTATTCCTTTTTATTGTTGTGTATAAAATTTGTTTCATTTTTTGTATATATTAATTTGAGTTTTGAATTAATGTTTTAATCAATTATTTGTCTTTGTTTTATTTATAATAAAGTTTAACATTACATTTTAAAGTTTAGGATTTGTGAAATTAAATAATTATTTATTAGTTTATGTATAAATTTACAATTAAATATTTATGAGTTCATATTTAAAGACAATTTTATATTCTTAATTGATTATAGAAAATCTTTATTGAAACAATTTTATAAATTATAATCATAGAGGTGTTTGCATTAGCATTATATCAAAGAAATGCATTCACATCAACATCTTAGGTATTTATTTGTAAGTTAAAAAACATGGTAAAGTTACTAATAAGCAAATCTCTTTCTATTGTTCAAAGATAACAAAAAAATCAGTTAAGTTTTAGGGAGATTTCGACAGGCTCGGGTTGCCTAAACCGTAGGACCAAGTATGCCTTAATGAATTTTTTACCATCAAGGGAAGATTTAAATGTTGTTTTTTCTACCACTTACCCCTCCTTAATCATTTCTACCACAATGTTTTGATTGTTTTCCCTTTCTATCTTCATTCTTTCTTAGAAAGTTCTACAAAGGATGTTTAGTGTTTTTCCTTTCAAAACTTAGAGAAAATCCATATTCCTTTGCACCAGGGACTTATCCTTTCATTTGGTCCTATGCTCCCATAGGAAAATTGCTACCACTATTATCAACCATCCCTCATTTACTAACTTCTTTCTCACTACTCTTTCTAATAGAAAATTTGATTGCAAAATTTCCTTGTCTTCTGAAGGGAAACTAAGAGCTTTTGTACTTGAGTTCTATGTTGGCATCCCCCTCTACCACTAAAATGACCTTTCATGTCCCTTCACTATATTTCTCTAAGGGTACTCCTAGCCCTAATGACAATGTTTTTGCCCCCAAAAGTCCACACACTTGCCATTTCTCAGTAGCCCAAACCTTTGTGATCTTAAAAACAACCCTCACTCCCTAAATCTCTGGAAATGAAGCTACTCAAGGAAGACAAAATCCCCTAAAACAATTAAAAAAACCAAAATTCTTTGCACCTCGGTTCCATATGGAGGAAATCACCTTAGAGAATGGGAGGGGTTATGATGAACTCTCGGTGAATAAGGTTAAGGTTGCTATGGATGAAAATGATGGTGTCTTGTTGTAGAAGAAGGATGATGTCACATGGATGTGGGTAGTGCACAATTGAGAAGATCTAACATGATTACTAGATGTGCTAGTACTAGTATAGTAAATTTAGAGAAGATTGATGATCTAAATGCTAAGGATAGCTCAAAAAACAAGGATGACCTCGATGATACTAATGATGTGATGAGTGACTCTAATAATTGTAATGACAATCTTGTTGGCAATTGACACTCATCTGGTGGATATCGATGCTTGATTAATGGTTTAGGGTTGTCATTGATGGAAACTCTTGATGAGAATCCTATCTGGTAGCTATATTTTTTGGAGAAGTGGTCCAGTAACTGGTAGTCTGGCTCCGGTAATTCAGGTTAAGAAGAGTAGTTTTTTCCTGGAAGCTTTCTAGTGATTGTGGTGGTCAAATTCGTGCTTGGGATAATAGGGCTGACTTTTAGAAATCATTTTATTATCTTTTGATTGATTCGCATATATTTTTGATTATCTTGTTCAAGTCCACTCATGATTACACCTTACATTACAGACCAACTTGACAATTGTTTATTTTGTGATTGCTGATATATAAGACAAGTGTAGAAGATCTTTTTGGGGTGTGCTATGTTGTGATATGAGAGAGTAGTGATCAAGAAACCTTTTTGGCACAATTTCACATGTGCATTCTTGATTTGGTAGCTGATTGAGACGAAAAACAGAGCAGATATAGTCCGAGTTTTTGCACTTAATCGGAACTCATCCAGGAATTGATTGATGTTATTTTGGAGTTCAATAATTGTAATTCATCATTGCAAATGATCTGTAAGGAAGTATTCCTTCTGGGGTTGTAGCTCTTATTGTAATTGAGCAGTGAGCTCTAGGTAGTATGTCTAAATGAATGTGCATTCCACTTTTTGTAATATTGTTTTTCTACTGGCCATAGTAGAATAATATTATGGGTTCAAATCCCACCGTAGTTTTTCCCATTTGGGTTTCCACGTAAAAATAATGGTGTTATGATTTTGTGTTTGATTATCTTGTGTTTATGCACTTTACTTTCTTGCATATGATTTTGGTGGTTTGAGATTAAGTCAGAAAATTACTTTACTAGTATATCATTGATTCACCCCCCCTCCTCTCTATGATCCTTGATTCCAACAATTGGTATCAGAGCCTAGTTCCTTTGAGGAAGCCTAACCGCTTGAGGAAGGTCTGGGAGATTGAATCAATGGATTCTAGTTTGCAGAGATGGCTTTGTGTGGCACTCGAGGATCTTGATGTAGAAAGAAATGAAATAAGTTTTTTTCTTTGAAGAGAAATCTAAATGCAGCAGAAAATTTCATTAAGGATTTGAAGGATCAAGTGAACACTTCAAGAGACAATAGGAAAGAGATGATGGACAAGCTAAAGGAGAAAGAAGATCAAAGCATGGAAAATCAGGAAAAAGATGATGAATGTGATAAACTTGCCAAAGAAAATGTTGTATTGAAGAATGAAATGCAATCATTTGTGTTGAAGCTGACTAAGGAGATTGAAGACCGGAAGAAGAATGAACAAAGTTTGACTTAATCATTGAAGGATAGAGCGGATTAATGATTTAGGCTTACTTATGAGAATGATCAATTGAAGCTTGAGTTAACACAATCAAAGAATAATGATCAAGAATTTGAGAGACAGATTGTTGCCCTAAGAGATGAACTTGCTACTAGAAGTGAATACAAAGATAAATTCAATGCTAGCTTAGCAAGGCTTGATGAGATGCTGGAAATTCAGAGACATGAAAAAGACATGAGAGGACTTGGATTTGAGAAGGGAGAATCCTCCAGATCTAGACAAAGAAATGCAAATCCTAATCATAAGAAGAGCAAGAATCCTTTGGTAAGATAGCCTAATGCCCAAAAATTCAATGGTAGATGTTTTACTTGCAATAAGTTTGGTCATATTGAAAATCAATGCAGAAGTAGGATGAATAATGGAATGAACAATGTGAACAATGGTCTTACCTTTACCAGTCAATGTTTCATATGCAATAATTTTGTTCACAAGTCAAACATGTGCAGAGAAGTGATGAATAATTTTTAGAACAAAAGATATTATGCTTGTGGGTTGTTTGAACATATCTCCAATCAATGTAGGATGAGACCAAATTAGATGAATTTCAGACCTATGCAGAAAAATGTTGTTTGCCATGCATGAAACAAAACCGGTCACATTGCAAAGTATTGCAAAAGCAAGAACAATGCTCCAATAAACAAAGACAAATTAGATGAGAAAGACAAAGAAAAGGTAGAAGAGATCAAGGACAAGCATGAGAATATGTGGGTTAGAAAAGATGAATCCAAGACTGACAATGGGTGTGTGCCTGAACTCGGTGCATTATCTTCATCTAGTAACTAAGGCTTTTGGCCTTAGAGGGTGGCATTTTCATGCAAAATCTTGCATAACCCCCTAGAGAGATCTGTGATCGATCAAGGTTGATTGTAAATGATTGGAGATGATAATCTAGAATTCTTCATGCCAATCTTGGAATCCAGTTGAATGGATTATAGTGAACAGGGCATCCGGTTGAACCTTACTAGTGCATTTATGTCAACTTAAAATTAGGGTTTGTAAGGTTAAAAAGGGCAAATGTGAATCATTTCTCACATTGCAAGCAAAGAGTTGAATCAGCAAAGCAAGGCAAACTAGTTTCCAAGGAGATCAAAAGTTTGAGGCAATCCAACAAAGGTTATTGTGCATCCATCAGGAACAAGAGGTATTTACAAAAGCATTTTTTGAACCCTAAATTTCTCAAAATGACATCTTCTTCTATTAATACACCTTTGGCAGTTGAGGTTTCTGAAAGAGAAATACTGCAATTCAAGAAACATTCATTTAAGTTAGTTGAGGACAATCCAAATGTTACTTTCTAGTCCATACTAGATATGGAGTTCTGCATGTTGATGATGTGAGACCTTATATTCATTGCATTGTTGAAGAAACTAGAAATGAGGCAATCTTATCACATTATAACAGACATATCTGGGACAAAGATGAAAACCCAAGGCCAGAATATGCTTAGTTGCAGAGGAAGGCTTTCACACAATTTGTTCACTTCCCATTGTTCGATAAAGATGAGTGGGTGAGATACATTATAATTCATGTACATGATGAGTTTATTTGGCTGGACAAACCATACAAGATAACCAAGCAAGCCATCCCTGTAGTCACTTACCTGAATCAAACCACTGACAAACCTAATTTGAGGAAGATAATGAACCCTAAAAAGCTAACCTGTGCTCAATTTGATAACAGATCTATGACCATTGATGATATTTTGGAACATGATGTGAGATTTGCATCTATGATCACTGGCTATAAAGTTTACCAGTCTAGCAGATTGAATTCAGTCTCTGGTACTGCAATTTATGTAGCCTATAAAATGGTGAAAGAAGATATGCAGTATGATTTGTGCACAATTCTTCTTGAAAATCTTCTCATCAATTTGAAGAAGATTAAATCGAATAAGAAGAATGTACTTAAATTTGGTTCACTAATTATCTATCTGGCACTGTATTTTATGAATCAGATTCTTGAAACAGGCAGAGTTCAATGGGAATTTGACTTGCCAATAGCTACCCAAATCAAGCAAGGTTTGTAGTGATTGGGCAATAAGGACAACTAGAAAATCACCTTGTGGAGCTTCTTCAAGACCTTCCAAGGCAAGATGAGGGAAAGGGAAAGGTTTCCTAAGGGGATTGTGGAAAATATGAAAACTCTATTAAAGGTGATCGATCCAAGATAAACTAGATCAGATCTCATTTAGATTGTGTCGGGTAAAGGAAACCCTAGCCGTCCAAAGTTTGAATTAATTCTTGGCGGGAAAGCTGAAGTTTACATATGATGACTTGAGACTGTGATCATTGTTGTTGTAGAGTGAAGACAAGTGTAAAATTTTTGTCTGAGAGCCAAAGCGATAAACACTTCAAGTGTTTATGCATGAAGATCTGACTGATAAGGAGAAGCAGAGTAAATCAGTGTAAGGAACAACCAATGGAGTGTGCATTGAACATGGAGGTGACAAACCAACATAAGTTGTTCTTGATTAAGAGTGATTAGGTGTGAGTTGAAGGTAAAAAGACATTGTGAGAGGGGATTTAGAAAAGTGATCAGCAAAGTCAAGTTGCAAAGTGAGTGGAGAGTATACAGACCGGTAAGGCTGAAACCGATAGAGGAGAATATTGTAAGGTTGCAAAACTTTATTTGCAATAGTGATTTCATTAGTATATCTGAGTTTTATATAGTTTTCACTAAGTTGCAACTTAGTGCATGGGTTGTATCTCCTCTAGGTTATATCCTATAAATTGTGCAGGGGTTGGTGCTCCTTTGAGTTGGTGCTCATAAATTAGGGGTTGGTGCTCCTTGGGTTGGTGCCCTAAATATTGTAATCAAAGTTTTATTGTTGGGTTGGATTGGAGTAGAAGATCTCAAGAAACTATTCTCACCGAGGTTTTTCCCACTTTGGGTTTTCCTCGTATATATCTGGTGTTGTGTGTTGCATCTTTGTGCATGTAGTATATTAAAGTTTTAGAAAATCCTTTCAAACATCTTGTTAGCACTGTTTGAGCTACCAGTTAGCACTTAGTTTGTTTTATACATTAGTGATATCTCTTTGTTGAAGAAAAAGAGTTTAAATCACTGATTTTCCCCCCTCTCAGTGATCCATTGTGTCCAAAAATTGGTATCAGAGCCTAGGTACCTTGTTTTGTCAAAAGCATTCTCTAGCTTGGGTAGATCCTGTCAAGTGTTCACAATGGCAAGAAATGAATCTGCCTCCTCAAAAGCTCCTATGTTTGATGGTGTCAACTATGCCCTTTGGAGTAGAAGAATGGAAACCTATTTGTCCTCTTCAGGTTGTGATGTATGGATATCGATTGTAAATGGATATACAGTTCTGAATAATCCCCCTAGTGATCTAGATGCTAAGAGGGAATATGAGAACAATGCTAAAGATAAGAATGCCATTCTTAGTGGGTTGTCTGATAAGGAGTTTGTTAAAGTCATGCACTGCTCTTCTGCCAAGGAAACTTGGGACAAGTTGCAAAAGATACTTGAAGGCGATGATAAAGTCAAGGAAGCCAAGTTGTAGATATTGAGAGCACATCTTGAGGGTTTGAAGATGAAAGATGAAGATAAGATAGCTGACTATCTCCAAAGGGTTAATGAAACAACAAATACCATTAGAGGGCTTTGAGAACAAGTAAAAGATGAGGTGGTAGTAAAGAAAATACTTAGATCTCTGACATCTAAGTATGATACAAAGGTCTCAGCTATAGAAGAAGTAAAAGATCTTAAAGTCTTTACAGTGGATGAGTTGTGTGGCTCCCTAACTACTTATAAAATGAGGAATATCGGTACTAATGCTGTGAAGAAAGAAGTTGCATTCAAGACATGAAGAAAAGGAAAAGAAGAATCTACTCATGACACAACCACTGAAGACTCTAATGACATCATGGAAAACTTTGTCAAAAGACTCAAGATAGGTTCAGGAAAATATAAAGGCAAGTTGCCTTTGAAATGTTTCAATTGTGGAAAGATTGGACATTTTGCTGCTGAATGTCCTTATGGTGATAAGAATGAAGATGATTAATCAATTGGTAGCAGATCATATAGTAAAGATAGGAAGAAAAATGTCTACTGGGATGGTAGAAAAGGCTACCAAAAGCAGAGTAGTCTTTACACACATGAAGATGATACCATGGATGATGAAAGCGCCTCAGATGATGTTAGAGCAAACCTTTTTATGGCTCAAGAGGTACTGGTAACTAAAAAAGTAGAAGAGGAAGAGAAAGAAGGAGAAGCAAACCTTGAAGCATAACTCATTAGTGCCTTAGATAAGGTAAAGAAAACAAGAAGAGACTTAAAGAAGGTAGAAAGGGCTATAGCTAAAGAACAAGAATTGTTGGAGCAATCTCTTGAAGAGTCCAAGAGAATAATCGTAGATCTAAAACTATAGTTGGGAGAGGCCAAGAGGATGTGTAAAGTCACTAGTACCGGTCTGAGTGAAAAGGGAAAGGAACATCAGAATCTGGAAGCAAAAATAGTAAACTCTGGAAAGACTTAGAGAAAAGTCAGGAAGAAATAAAAGTGAAGCAAATTTGAAGGTAGCACTGAAGCCTTGGACAAGATGCTGAGAAAACAAAAGCAATCCAAAGATACCAGTGGCTTAGGTTTTCAAGAAGGTCAAATTTCAAACAACAAAGACACATCTGATAAGGAGATAAAATTCACTTCTTCAAATAAGGGTAAAGAGAAGAAGACATTCACGTTAGGAAAGGATACCGACAAGAATACATATGCAAATGTTTCTAGAAACCGCCACACAAACCGGTACACTCAATCAATGAACCAGAGACCACACTCAATGCACCAACATGTAGATCCAAGGAGAAATGCAAGTATTGATCATGAATGATTCACAAGGGTTAGCAACATGAAAAGAAGACCCCCAGTGAGGCAACCATTTGCAAATTCAAGACAACTTGACTGGTACGTTCCAAATTTTCATGACTATTGTCACTGGTGTAATAAGTTTGGTCATAGAATGGTAGATTGTAGGAAAATGAATGTCAACCCTAGTTTTGAGAATAGAAACTCATCTTCTTCATTACAAAGTACAAATTTCATATGTTATAATTGCAATGAGTTTGGTCACAAGAGTTATGAATGTAGCAGTAATATGCAAATGTCCTACAGGAATGCATTGAGTACATCTTAAAGTGATAATATGAAGTGTTATAAGTGTCAAAATTTTGGTCACATAGCAAGGTATTGTCAGATGAGAACAAACAAGCAAAAGAGAATTGTATTGGATGAGAATTTGGAAACAAAACCAGAACACAAAGTGATAGAAGAGGAAAAGAAAGAAGAGAAATTGGTTTGGGTAGAGAAGGAGAAAAACAAGATAGAGTCCAACCTAATTGTACAGACTACTCTACATGTTGAGAGAAGGAATTTATGGGTATTTTATAGTGGTTTCTCAAATCATATGACCGAAGATAAGAAAAAATTCATCAAGCTAGATGATTGGAATGGTGGTTCAGTCTATTTTGGTGATAACTCCTCCATCAAGATCAAAGGTTGGGGTACACTGAATTTTGATGGAAATATCAAGGCTCATGATGTGTACTATGTGGAAGGTTTGAATCATAACCTAATGAGTGTAAGTTAGATGTGTGACAAAGGGTACAAGTTCTCATTTAACTCTATCGGTTGCTAGATAAGGAAGCTGAGTACTAGCTAGGTTGTAGCAGAAGGAAAGAGAATAGAAGGTAATGTCTACAATATGAAGAAATTCTATGAGTCTCAATGCATGATGGGACATGTTGATGAAAGCTGGTTTTGGCACCAGAAACTAGGCCATGTGAATTCTGACAATTTGGTTAAGATAAGCAAGAACCGATATGTGAGAAACATACCTTAGATCATAAAACTGGCAAGCACATTATGTGATGAATGTGTAAGAGACAAGAAAGTAAAGGCCAACTTTAAAACAAAACAATATAACACCTCAAGAACTTTGGAGTTGATAAATATAGACTTATGTGGGCCAAAAAGGACAAGAGAATTGGTCGGAGAAAGATATTTCATGTTGTTCATAGATGATTACTCAAGAATGACCTGGGTAACCTTCCTACATGACAAGTCACAAGAATTTTAGAGAATCAAAATTTTTCAAGAAGGTGGTGGAAAATGAAAGTGGACACCGATTAAAATGTTTAAGATCTGACTGAGGTGGAGAATTTTCTTCCAATGAATTTGTTGACTACTGTGAGAAACATGCAATTCGAAGATAGTATATAGCTACAAGGACAACTCAATAATATGGGGTGGTAGAGAGGAAAAATAGGACAGTGAAGGAGATGGCTAGGACTATGTTGAATGAGGCCAACATATTGGATATATACTAGAAGGAAGTAGTTCATACTGCTATCTACACTTTAAACCAGGTACAGTTAAGAGTGAATAGTAGAATGAGTCCTTATGAGTTATGGAATGAAAGGAAACCATCACTCAAGCACTTTAGAGTGTTGGGAAGTAAGTGCTTCATCAAGAGAGATGCTGATGGATTAGGAAGTTTTGATTCCCAAAGTGATGAAGGAATCTTATTGGGATAATCAACCAATAGTAAAGCCTACAAATGTTTTAAGACAACAGGTTGAGAAGGGTGATTGAGAGTCTAAATGTGAGAATAGATGAAGACTCACATAGAGGAAAATATACACTAGCACCTTACATTGATGATTCAAATGTTGAAAATGAAGAACAATCTAACAATGGACTCGTATGTTGATATTATCTTTGGTGGAGACAAGGACATCATGTGCAAAGAATTTGCAGATCAGATGAAGACAGAGTTTGAGATGTCTATGTTGGGTGAGTTATCCTATTTTCTTGGTTTGAAAATCTCATAGAAGGAGAAAGGATTTTTCATCTCCAAACCAAGTATGTGAAAGACATGCTGAAGAAATTTAAAATGGAGGATAGTAAATCGGTAAGTACTCCCATGGGTACTGGGTGTAAGTTGAGAAAACTAGATGAATCACTGGAAGTTGAGAAAACATTGTATAGGTCTATGATCAGTAGTCTGTTATATTTAACAACATATAGACTGGACATTGTACAAGTTATTTGCATGGTAGCAAGATTCCATGCTACTCCTAAACAGTCTCACGTGAATGCAGTCAAGAGAATCTTAAGGTATGTGCAAGGAACTACTAGTTATGGCCTGTGGTATCCAAAGAAAGGAGACTTTGCTTTGCAGGCTTATACTCATGCAGATTGGGAAGGAAGTATATATGACCAAAAAAGTACAAGTGGAGGTGCTTTCTGCTTAGGAGACCAGTTAGTATCATTGCACAATAAGAAGCAAGATTTAGTTTCACTATCTACTGTTGAGGTAGAGTGCATAGCAGCTGCCACATGTTGTTCATAGGTTTTATGGATGAAGCAGAAACTAAAAGATATACAAGTGGAGATACCAGAACCCATTCCAATCTAGTGTGATAACTCAAGTGAAATCAACATCTCTAAGAATCCAGTAATGCACTCAGGAACAAAACACATTGAAATCAAGTATCACTTCTTGAGAGAGAAGGTAGCAGACAAGGAGGTCACAGTTGAATATGTTCCAACTGATGAGCAGATTGCTGACATATTTACCAAGCCACTTTCCTTGGGTCCATTTGAGTATTTGAGACAAAAGATGGGAGTTGTCCCACCATCTTGCAGTACTTGAATGCATAGGAGATTGCATGATTCAAGGGGAGTCAACCATTGCTACTATCTTATGACTCTTGAATCTTGAAGCATGGACATAGGGGGAGAGTGTGTCTTAACTGGATGCAGTCAAGGGAGAGATTAATGGTGTCAGATTAAGGTTCCCTTTTCCATTTTTGTAAAAGGGGGAGAGAAACTAGAAAAGAAGATGTTGACATCAATGCCAAAGGGGGAGATTGTTGGCATTGAGTTGTCATTGATGTCAATTGGTATTGCAGGAAGGCTATCGGTAGAGGTATTTCATCCAATATGAAGAAGAGTGTACCAATATGGTGAAAGAAAATTAAGGTATTGAGTAGATTAACATGAAGGCTTGTCAACCGGTACGGTAAAAGACAAGTTGTTGTTGAGACTTTCACTGACTTCACCGGTATAAGGTGAGATACATGTGTATGTGGGCATGTTGAGTGATAACCAGTAGAGATTAAATTGGTCTAGTGTTTGGATACATGTTTATGATGAAGACGTAGAATGTTAAAGTAATCACAAACCACCAGAGGTGAATATGTGCTACCGGTGTAGTGTGCACTACCGATTAAGCATGAGAAGAAGGTCTCACTGGTAAAGGCCTATACCGGTATGAGTTTTCTAAAGGTTTCTATGAAAACTAACTGTGTGTTGGTGAGCTAAGTGTATGACTGTTGTCATGCCATGTGGAGCTGAGGTGGCAAACATGCAAAGGTCGATGAAGCCTCCATCAACATGGTTGTTGAAACTGCTAGTTGACATTAATGAAACAACCAAAACTCACGGGATTGTAACTGACTGATGTGGCTCAAGGAAGGAAGAATAACAGATGAAGATCAAGGAGTAGTTGGTGCCTAGATCGAAGCAAAGGAATTAGATTGCAAGAAGATCTTGAGAAGCAAATAACTGAGCTTTTTATGAGCCAGCAGATTTCAAGGTAGAAAATCATGTACGAGAGTGATATCTTTAGAAAGTATACATTGGATAATGGAAAATGTGTAAAGATGCATTCCTTGAGTACATATGATCAACCCAAGATAGACTGGATTGGATCTCATTCAGATTGTGTCAGGTAAAGGAAACCCTAACCACCCCAAGTTTGAATTTATTATTGGCGGGATAGCTGAAGTTTAAATATGATGACTTGAGACTGTGATCACTACTACTGCAGAGTGAAGAAAAGTATAAAATTGTTGTCCGAGAGCCAAAGAGATAAACACTTCAAGTGTTTATGAGAGAAGATCTGACTAATAAGGAGAAGCACAGTAAATTGGTGTAAGCAACAACCGATGGAGTGTGCATTGAGCACAGAGGGGACAAACTGACAAAAGTTGTGCTTGATTAAGAGTGATAAAGTGTGAGTTGAAGGTAAAAAGACCTTGTGAGAGGAGACTTAGAAAAGTGATCAACAAAGTCAAGTTGCAGAGTGAGTGGAGAGTATACAGATCGGTAAGGTTGAAACCGCCAGAGGAGTATATTGTAAGGTTGCAAAACTTGACTTGCAATAGTGATTTCATTTGTGTATATGAGATTTATACAGTTTTCACTAAGTTACATCTTAGTGCATTGGTTGTAGCTCCTTTAGGTTATAGCCTATAAATTGTGCAGGGGTTCGTGCTCCTTTGAGTTGGTGCTCCTTTGAGTTGGTGCTCATAAATCAGGGGTTGGTGCTCCTTAGGTTGGTGCCCTAAATATTGTAATCAGAGTTTTATTGTGTAGAAGATCTCCAACAGCTATTCTCACCAAGGTTTTTCCCACTTTGGGTTTTCCTCGTATATATCTGGTGTTGTGTGTTGCATCTTTATGCATGTAGTATATTAATGTTCTAGAAAATCCTTTCAAACACCTTGTTAGCACTGTTTGAGCTACCAATTGGCACTTAGTTTGTTTTATACATTACCGATATCTTCTTGTTGAAGAAAAAGAGTTTAAATCACTGATTCACCCACCTCTTAGTGATCCATTGTGTCCAATAGAAACATCTGGTAGATCAACCAAATGTAACTCTTGATGTCAAGATCATTGAGAATCCTCCAGTGGAAGGGAATATTGGAGAAATTCTTCAGGTTCCAAGGGATGATAAAACACCAACTAGTGATACTAGTGCATAGGATAAAGAGGAAGATATAGAGAAAGGGGAACTGGAGAAGACAATGTTGCAGGATAAGGGAAAAGAGGTGGATAAAGGAAAGAAAATTGTTGATACTCCAACTATTGACACTTCAAAGGACAAAGGGAAAAATTTCCTACCTCATATTTCAATTAATCTTGAT
Source organism: Cryptomeria japonica (assembly GCF_030272615.1). Lineage (NCBI taxonomy): Eukaryota > Viridiplantae > Streptophyta > Pinopsida > Cupressales > Cupressaceae > Cryptomeria > Cryptomeria japonica. The sequence goes on from NC_081406.1 coordinate 235,106,476, forward strand.
GGCCTTTTAGATATTGGGTAGATGTCTCCAACTGAAAAGCTAATCATTGCAGCAATAGTTTAGGCCCAAGCCAACCAAGACCTAGTTAAAGCAGAAAGTGAAGATAAAAAGCTTATTCAGATGTTTATTGATTTTTCGGAAAAGGTGGTACCAGACTTGCAACTAGATGCCAATTCTAACCCCTTTGGTAAATTATTGTAGTTGATTAATAATGTAAATACCAATTTTGAATCATTGGATAAGTCTACCACCAAGCGGGTATTAGATAAATTTAAGGAGGTTCGTATGCAGACATTTCAGAAGATGATAGGGTGATAGAGTGAGATTAAACAAAGGTCTCCAAACTATCTCAAAGGCATTAACTGAAGGTGATAACTGTAGTGTCATAAAATTGCAACCCTAGAAATTTTAACCACATTTGAGGTCCTCAACTTGGTGACAACATCTTCCTTCACAACTGGGACTTCTCTCTGCATTTTCACCTAAAACCTCTCCTTGTTTAAGCCATGAGATGGCCTCAGGACCCTATCTGGACCCCAAGATAGGGAAGGATAGGGGCGTGGCACCCTTCTCCCCCCGAGGATAGGGGCATGGCACCCCTGTCGCCCCCTCTTAGAGTGGCCCCAAGATAGGTCCCTCCGGTCCTATCTGCATTTTGAGATTCCAAATCTTCTCAATGTCGACCTTTCATGAGATGAATTAATTCTCAGAGGCATGTATAAAAGGGAGTTGTTCTTCTCATTTTCATAAAGAAGAGACAAAAGGGGAAATATACATGAAATACACGATAGATGAATTTCAAGCATTCAAGTCTTCAAGCATCCATCAAGTCTTATTCTTCATGTGTCTTCTTTATTCATACATTAGACCAACATTTACAACATTCATTTGAAATAATATGCATGTTTTAGGTTTTTGTCATGTTACATACCATTTCATGCAACATTTATGATTACATTTAGGAAGAAAAGCAACCATCATCAACAAATTGTAGATCTACAAGGTATACATTTCCATTGTTTACATTCAAGCATTTGCAATTACTTTCTTTCAAGGTTGATTCCTCAACCGGGGTTTGACTTAGGAAAACCCCTATCCACAACCCCTCTTCCCCTCTTTTCTGTGTGTAGGTTATAGGTGTGCATCTATATTTTCAGATATGGACTTCATTCAGAGAGGCGAAAGAACCCTTTTCAGAGGACCATGGACACTTTCAGCACGGTCGTGGCAACTTTTCTTCAAATTCTCAGGGTAGGTCCGCATCAGTCTAAATATCTCATATCCAAAGTTACAGTGTAATCCCAAATTGGTAGCTCCCCATTTCACTCATTTTATCTCTCTTTTCTACATTGTCAACAAGTCAACTTTATCAGTTACAAAAGAGGGTAAATCACACTTCAACCCTTGCAATCCACTTGGAATTCACATCTTTTTTTCCCTTGGATTTGGATCTAGTGGATTCAAGCCCCTCTTTTGAATGTAAATTTCCTCCAAGAAAAAATCATCCTAGTGGTTTCCTTTCTCTCTCCTAAGTGGGGAGTCACTAGGATCCAATTTTCCACTTTATAGTAATATATGTAAATCTTATCTTATTTTGCCCAAATTCACAGATGATATAGCCAAACAAATTAATATTTGTTAGAGCAATCTAGTTGAAATATCTCATTCATTTGATTCTAATGTATCCCTAACCGACAACATAAAAGGGCAAGTAATGGCTCTAAATGTTCAAATCTCGAGCCTTAATGTAGAAAAAGACAAAATTTTGAGGAAAGCTGGTGAAATTTGGAACCTAATTGCCCCTTGGATGGACAACATGTTGAGTAATAAAGTAGATTGTATGAAGGCTATGGAACAACAAGTTCTGACAGACCTAGAGGAAGTGGAAATACATGCCTACATTTTCAATGCATTCATCACTATTTTGGATAACTTGAATAATGGGTGGGATACCCACTTAGGATTTTTGAAGACCATTTTTGCTGAAATCTTCAACTATGTCTAAAATATTTGGTAGATACCCTTGTACATAAGTTTTTGGACAACACCCCAACTTTGGCATTACTGTCAAAGGGGGAGAGTAGGATTGAAAAAATGCAAGTTTTTGAGATTTTTATCTAAGGGGGAGTCTTAGATATTTTGATTTGGTATCTAGGTTGTTTCAACACTTAGTCATTTTCACAAGTGTTGCCATCAATGCCAAAGGGGAAGATTGTTGTCAATTGACACTCATCTGGTGGATATCAATGTTTTATTAATGGTTTAGAGTTGTCATTGATGGAAACTCTTCATGAGAATCCTATCTGGTAGCTATAGTTTTCGGAGAAGTGGTTCGGTAATCGGTAATTTGGCTCCAGTAATTCAGGTTAAGATGAGCAGTTTTTGTCTGGAATCTTTTTGATGATTGTGGTGGTTAGATTTGCACATGGGATGATAGGGATGAATTTTGGAAATCATTTTATCATATTTTGATTGATCCACATATGTTTTTCATGATCCAGTTCAAGCTGACTCATGATTACATGTTACATTACAGGACGACTTGACAATTATTTTTTTTTTTATTGCAGATATATAGGACCAATGTAGAATATCTTTTTGGAGTGTGGTATGGACTAATATGAGAGAGTAGTCATTGAGAAAGTGTTTTGGCACAATTTCACATGTGCATTCTTGATCCAGTAGCTGACTAAGACAAAAAAATATAGCAGAGTTTTAGAGCAGATATAGTCACAGTTTTTACACTTAACCAGAACTCATTCAGGCATTGATGGATGTTATTTTGGAGTTCAATAATTGTAATTAATCATTGCAAATGATCTGTAAAGATGTGTGCCTTCCTAGATTGTAGCCCTTATTGTAATTGAACAGTGAGCTCTAGGCAATTGTTGGCATTTTTGATGATTATGTTGTGATTGTCATTGATGGACACACACTTGCATTGAGATCACTTTTATATGTATGAGTTATGCTCAATCGGCAATTGTTCCTAACCGGTATGATGCATTATAGTCCTTAGACTATTGGTGTTTTGTAGAAAGTGTTTACCAATTTGAAGTGGTATGTTGACCCCAAGTGGTTCGAGGATCTCAAGCAGTATGAAGGATCAAAGTGGCAGAACACATATTTCTCTGTCTTCATTGTTGTCAAACCAGCAACTAGTATTTTTTATGAACCAGTAATACTTTGTGATGAGTTACCAACCGACATTTTGTGATGAGTTACCATCCATCGATTGTTTGACGATGCCAACACTTCAACGGTGGTTTTTATGTCATGTTACAGAATATGTCTAGATGCATTGAACCTAGGAAATTGTATTGTAATCTTATTGGACTGACATGAAATCAGATTCCCTTATAAGGACATCATGTCTAGCATTTAAGGTTGTTGCTAGGGTTTAAGGTGGTTGATGAGTTAGAGAGAGTTTGAATGTATAGAAGACTGAAGTAATGCTGGAATGCATTAGGAACGAGCTATCAAGGAGCTAACCAAGCAATTTGTGCTATTTGCTAGATCACTCACTTGTTGATTACTCACATCTCCGACAAGTCTGAAGCCCTTAACCGGGTAGGCCCAAAAGCCTTTTGTAAATCCTCTAACAAGGTAGTTCACATCTTTGGATCTAAAATCCTCTAGCAAGGTAGTCTTTAATCGGACTTATCTCCTAACAGAGATTGAGATTCCTAACAGGATCTATTCTGGTAAAGAACATTGTATGACCTTAACCGGTTTGGTTCCTATTCTGCAGATAGTTACTTGTCAATTCCATATCACCGTGGTTTTTACCATTTGGGTTTCCACATCAAAATCTCTTGTGTTATGGTGTTTGTGCTTCTATGGGTGAATGCATTATTTTCTATTTGGTTTGCATGTGTGCTAACCAATTTGTCTGCTAAACTGTTTTACCAGTTTACTATTAGTCTAGCAAAGTGTTTAAGTATAGTGATTTTTGGCATACTAATTCACCCCCCCTCTTAGTATTCATCAATTGGTATCATAGCCAACCTTTCTATAAGTCTAACCACTTGGAAAGAGATATGGGGAATACACTATGAGGGAACTTACTCATCAACTCACTCAGTCTGAGCAAGCCTATGATGATCTTATGGTCAAATATAAGGCCTCTCAAGCAAAAAGAAGAGAACATGATAAAAAACTAATGGAGCTATCTAAAAATAGTTCCTCTGATGAAGTAGACATGGAAGCCCTGATTCAAGAAGTAGAAAAGCTGAATGAATCCAATTCCAACCTGAGAAAAGAATTGGAAGGACTGACTATTAGAATGTGCCAAGAGCTTGAGAACCGGAGGAAAGCTGAAGATTTGGTAAAAGACAAAGATCATGAAAAATCCAAGCTGAAGCAAGAGATCAGCACACTAACTGCTCAACTCCATGCGATCAAAGTAGAAAAGGAAGACATGCAAGGAGAACTAGACATTGCCATCTCTGAGAATAAAAACCTGATGGAAACAAATGCTGCTATTTCCGAAGAACTCTCTGAGTCAAAGGAAATACTTGGTAAGTTCAACAAAAGTACTGTTAAGCTAGAGAAAAAGATTGAATCTGCCAAACCTGTCAATAATACTGATGGACTTGGTTATTTTGGTCATGAGGAAGGTGAGACCTCTAGTACAAATGATGGAGCATTGAAGAAACAACTAGCATCAAAGGATAAAGGTAAGTAAAAGTTTAAACCTGTTTGCTTTAACTGTCTTAAAGAAGGACATACTGCTAATGTATGTAGGAGTAAGGCTTATAATAATTTTCCTTATTTTCTAAATGATAAGCCTAGAACCTATAGATTCAATGGTAACTGTTATGCATGCAACAAGTTTGGGCATAGAGCATCTGAATGCAAGTCTTTTATGAACAACACTGGAAGATATCCTTAGAGGACTCAAGGAGTTGGTTCAGAACCTTTTGTGAACCAGAATCACAATCGGTTTAATGCCTTTAATCATCAGTCAAGAAGAGGTGGCTATCAAGTGGCAACCAGATGGAGAGCAAACTATTTGATCTATCATGGTCATGGTCACACAACTACAACATGCAGGAGGAAGAATGGTAACATGAATAATGGACCTTGGAGAGCACTTAGAATGGTCTGCTATCATTGCAACAAACCGGGTCACATTGCCAGATTCTGTAGAACAAGAAAGAACATATTGGATGACATACCAGTCACTCTAGAAGGAAAGATTGATATTGACATTGTTCAAGCAGATATGAACAAAACCTGGAAAAAGAAACCAACAGTATTGCAAGAAGAACCGGTTTCTACACCTAGTGTGGAAATAATGGAACCGAAAAACTAAGCATTAGAAAAGCTTAGGGGGAGAAAATTGTGAAACACTACAAACCCCCAGTTTACACTGGTAAAAGACCTTAACTAGTATGTGATACCTGTCATTTGGCAGAAGACCGGAAATGGTAATAGGCAAATTAGGGTTTACACCCTAATGGTGGAGCATTTATTATGGTAGGTGAGGAATATGTTTGAAAGGAATTTTCAAATCATTTCTCACTATCATTTTTTGAGCAAAGAAGTTTTTCAAGTGCAGAGTGAAGAAAAAGTGATTTGTGTTGTGATTCAACAAAATCTCGAAACCCTAAAGAAGATTTAGAAGAAAATATCAAACGGTCAAGAGAAGAACTCAAAGTGGTGATTCAGCAACCGATGAAGTGGAAGGTGAAGTGGAATTTCCAAGCCCTAAATTATCGATTTCTGAAAGGTATTTCTTGAGTTTTATGTTTTATCATGGCTTCCGCATAGCATGATAGTTCTAGTGCAACTGTCGATTCTATGGATTTCATACAATGAAAGTCAAAATATAATACCTTGTCTCAAGTACCGGCTAGTGTTATAGTAAAAGAAGGGATTTCAGATTATATAGATTGTAAAATTAAAGACCTAGGGTCTCTCATAATCCATTCTCAGCTAGGTCTATTCTATGGGAAGGATAAAAAGATCAAACCGGAGTATAGCATCTTGGAGAAGAAGAAGCTTCACAATGCGGTTTTCTTCCTAGAGAATTTCATAGATGACCACATTCAAATCATTCTGAGCAGAGTTCATGGTGACAAGATGTATTTTGAGAGAACACATGATATCACACTACAAGCTATTCAGGCCATCACCGATTTTTGAAATACAGGGGAAGTGCCAGCCCTAAGGAAGGTTAGCAAGACTGAAATGTCCAAGCTCACCAGTTCAATGAGTGACTCAGGTGGCATGACCATCAACTCAATCAAGGATGATCTGGTCAAGTATGCCTGCATGGTGATAGGCTACTAGATGTTCTCTGCTAGTAGAATTAACTCTCTATCTGTTGTACTAGTTAATGTCACTTACCGGATTATCAAAGAAGATGCATCGTTTGATCTATGCATCTGTATGCAAAGACAACTTATGTTGAATCTTAATTCAATCAAACAAGACAATGCACTAAGATTCAAGTTTGGACAACTACTAGTAGGGTTATTCTTCTACTTCCAAGGTTATTTCCCAGGAGTTGGAGATATTCTGTGGTCTACCGACCAACCAGTTACCAAGCAGATCAAAGAGAGCTTGCAAGTAGTTGGAACCAGTTACCCTGATGTAGTGAACAAGTACTTTGATGAGTTCAGAAGCAAGATGAGCCTAATGATGAGGATATCCAGTGACATTGTCAAGAAATATGAAGAGGATATCTACTTTATCATCAAAGTGGATGAATGCATAATGGAGGCTGTTGAGCCTAGATAGGAAGAAGTAGAGCCTATGGGCTATGAGGTGATGTATGATATGTTGGATGGGTATGCTTCTACCCTAATTGCCTCACCCCTAGATCCTAAGGCAAAGAGAACCGGCACCTATTTGGAAAGGGTTGCACCGGTTGTAGAACCCCCTGAAAAGAAAGGAAAGGTAGTGCCTTCAGCATCGGCACCAGTTACTACAGCTAGTCCCAAAGTGACCAAGCGGTCACCTGCAAAGAAGAAACCAGAAGTGGCACCTACCAAATTCTTCGAGAGGAAGAGGAAGACAAGGAATAACTCACCGGACTCAAAAGAAACTGTGTCTGAAAAAAAATCCAAGAAGACAAGGCAAACAAGGAAAAAGACAAAGAATGAACCGACATCATTGGCACTGGTAAATATAGACATTTCTAACTACAAAACTTTGACACATTGTCAAAAAATTATCAAAAATATTAGGAGAAAAGTGTTGAATGATTTGATTGATTGTTTTGATGATTTCAATGATGATGAAAAGGAAGCAGTTGAACAGGAAATCATTAGGTATTTATGTGTTAATGACCGATTGCCTTAAAAAATTAGATCTGAGACACTGGATTCTTTGTAAAATTCTTTAAACAATAAATGGCGCATTGCCATAGAAAAGGAATAGGAAATGAGGGAGAAAATATTTGCTTAACATTTTCCTGATGTATCAAATTCAGAACTTTACGAAGTTATGAATAAATACAAAGGCCTCTTCTTCATGAGAAGAAGAAGACTCCTGTTACTAGAAGGAAAGGGTCAAGAAGTGATCAAGAATACACATACTCTTTCTCAAGAAGCTCTTAAGATGCATCAAGTGGCTGAAGCCAACAAGAAGGCTGAGCAAGAACCGGCAATAACAAAACCGGATGAAGTGTTTGATAATGAAGGAAACCCGGTTACTGAACCTATAGACATGATTGATGTTGATGCTCTAGATGTAGAGGATGTTGCTCAAGGTACACCATCAGAAGCAACAGGACAGGAGAAGTAGGCAGAACAGGTAGAAAAGAAAAAGGAAGCAGAGGACAAAAAGGAAGAAGCAAAGAAGCAAGTGGAGGAGAAGAAAAAGAGAGAAGAAGAGGAGAAGAGAAAGGAAGCGGAGAAGGAGAAAAAGAAGGATAAAGAGGAGAAGAGGAAAAAGCAAGAGGAGAAAAAGAAGAAGGATGAAGAGGAGAAGAGGAAAAAGGAAGAGGAGAAGAAGAAGAATGAAGAAGAAAAGAAGCAAAAAGATGAAGAAAAGAAAAAGGCAGAGGAGAAGAAGTAGCAAGAAGAGGAGTAGAAGAAAAAGGATGAAGAAGAAGAGAAGGAGAGGAAATAAGAGAAAAGGAAAATAGAAGAAGAGGAAAAGAAAACAATAGAAGAGGAAAAGTTAAGAGCTATAGAGAAAGAAGAAGTGGCAAAAAGCACTCAGATGGAGACTCCAAAGGCAATCGATAATCAAGCCAAACTGGCTGACCTCACCAGTCCTATTGACCTCCAGTCTGCAAATGAAATGGAGCTTCTATAGAGAATTAAGGTTTCTCAAGAATGCCTTGAAGTGATAAGGAGGAAGAAGGAGCAAGATTTGATCCAAGCTATGGTGGACACTCTTACTGGTTTATTACCTAGCACAAACCTCCCCAATACTGATTCATCACTGGCACAATTGAATCTCTTATGCACAGTAGTGGATGATTAGGTGCAGAGCATATAAGAGGTAGCAGAGGCAAATGCCAAGAAAGAGCATCAAAAGGCTCTCAAAATTGCCCTGGTGAAGAAGCTAAATGAGCTCTGGTCCGATCTGCAAACCAGTAAGATTTGCCAACCCCATCTCTTCTGTGATGATGTGCTTGTACAGAAGAAAAAGCTACAAATTGACTTGTAGTTATACATGAGCACCTTCAGGCCACCATATGACTCCTTTACAGCTTATGGGCAAACCGTTCACCGGTTTCATATCCAGTCTACCAAAATACAGTTGGAAATCAGCAACTGGACTCGAGATTTGCAGGAACTCCAACTGGTTCTACTCCCATGCCTGCAGATACTTCAGAAATGTTATCTCAATCTGGATGCCTTAACGGTGACTCAAGAGATGAGGACAATAAACACCATGGAAGAATAGGTCTCCCAGATGTAGACACAGAAAGAAGTGGCTACCTCCCTACTTGAGTCCTAGTCCTTATCTATGAAACAATTTTTGCAGGACTTTAAATCATTTTTTGACAAGTTTTATTCTTTATTGTCATAAACTCTTATTCTTTTAATACTAATGAAACAGGGGTTGGTCTATAATATTTTTTTGTCATTGTTGGCAAAGGGGGAGAAGTATAAATTTTGAATTTTTTGATGTAGAGTTTCATGTTAAGAAGTAGTATACATTGTATTTTCTGCAAAAGGGATAGTGTATATGCTTAGGGGGAGTAATTTTGATTATGGCAATTTTTGTTGTAAAACACTTAGATGTCAAAATTTCCTAAGTGTTGCCATCAATGCCAAAGGGGGAGATTGTTGGCATTTTTTATGATTATGTTGTGATTGTCATTGATGGACACACACTTGCATTGAGATCACTTTTATATGTATGAGTTATGCTCAAACGACAATTGTTCCTAACTGGTATGATGCATTATAGTCCTTAGACTATTAGTGTTTTGCAGAAAGTGTTTATTGATCTGAAGTGGTATGTTGACCCCAAGCGGTTTGAGCATCTCAAGTGGTACGAAGGATCAAAGCGGTAGAACACATATTTCCCTGTCTTCATTGTTGTCAAATCGGCAACCGGTATTTTGTATGAACCAGTAATACTCTGTGATGAGTTACCAACTGACATTTTGTGATGAGTTACCATCCATCGATTGTTTGACGGTGCCGACACTTCAATGGTGCTTTTTGTGTCATGTTACAGAATATGTCTAGATGCATTGAACCTAGGAAATTGTATTGTAATCCTATTGGACTGACATGAAATCAGATTCCTTTATAAGGACATCATGTCTAGGGTTTTAGGTTGTTTCTAGGGTTTAAGGTGGTTGATGAGTTAGAGAGAGTGTGAATGTGTAGAAGACTGAAGTAATGTTGGAATGCATTAGGAATGAACTATCAAGGATCTAACCAAGCAATCTGTGCTATTTGCTAGATCACTCACTTGTTGATTACTCACATCTTCAACAAGTCTGAAGCCCTTAACCGAGTAGGCCCAAAAGCCTTTTATAAATCCTCTAACAAGGTGGTTCACATGTGTGGATCTAAAATCCTCTAGCAAGGTAGTCTTTAATCGGACTTATCTCCTAACAGAGATTGATATTCCTAACAAGATCTATTCTGGTAAAGAACATTGTATGACCTTAACTGGTCTGGTTCGTATTCTGCAGATAGTTACTTGTCAGTTCCATCTCACCATGGTTTTTCCCATGTGGGTTTCCACATCAAAATCTCTTGTGTTATGGCATTTGTTTTTCTGTGGGTGAATGCATTATTTTCTATTTTGTTTACATGTGTGCTAACCGGTTTGTTTGCTAAACTATTTTATCAGTTTACTGTTAGTCTAGCAAAGTGTTTAAGTACAGTGAGTTTTGGCATAGTAATTCACCCCCCCCTCTTAGTATTCATCAACAATATGCCTCAATGCATATACATTCCCCTTTTTGTAATATTGTTTTGCTAATGGCCATAGTAGAATAATATTGTGGGTTCAAATCCCAGCGTGGTTTTTCCCATTTGGGTTTCCATGTAAAAATCCTGGTGTTATGATTTTGTGATTGTTTATCTTGTGTTTTTACACTTTACTTTCTTGCATATGCTTCCAATGGTTTGAGATTAAGTCATAAAATTACTTTACCTATAGATCACTGATTCACCCCCCCCCCCTCTCAGTGATCCTTGATTCCAACAAATCCTTCCTAGGATAAAAAAAACCTTGGAATATTTTTTGCACTAACACAACTCCTATTACTATTTTGTTCATATTATTCCAAACTATGCTAAATATGATTTGTTGGTAATGGAGCTTTATTATCTTAGGACTAAATGATAGGAATTAGAGAAAAATATGACTAGCATCTCCAAATTCAATTTGAAGGTGATGTCGAGATCATCTTCCACTTTATGCCTATTACACGATAAGGAACTTGGAGAACATGGAGAACAATTAGGGTACCACAAGGAACTCTACAAGTTCCCCACTAAAGACTTGCACCAACTTTTTACCTAGCTCTTTCTTTTTCTCCTAGCATGTTCTTTTGTTAAGCTTGTATCTATATTATGATATTGTATCTTTGACTCTCTATGTTGTTAATGTGTTGGTGATAGTCTATTTACATGTTTTTCTACCTTTGGCCCCTTTTTTATAAGGATAATGCCCTTGTTATTCTACTTTTAATATCAAAAACATCTTAGGTACTTGGATCCTTGGCATTTTTTAAATTAATATATAATGATAAAATGGGTTATGTTATTATCAATGTAGTTTTAAAATTACCCATTCAACACAATAATTCCTCTAATATATTTTTCACAAATAGAGAAGAGGGACCAATAGTGGAGTGGAGACATATAGTGGGTATAGGAGATGACCAAATTGGGCCCCATTATTGGAGTAATGAAATAACCATATGATATTTATATCAACCCCAAAATGTATTTCATAGATCTATAAAGAAAAAAATCATGTAATGCCACCTGAGTGCACCAACAAAATGTAACTTAGTGCATTACTAGATCAATCTTTTTTTTTTGGCGGGGGAGGGGGGGGGGGGGCAGTTTTTACACCTTAACAAAAAGCATGCTAATTTGGCATTAGATTTGAGTTTATAAACTTGAAACCAAATAATTTATAAAAAAAGGGAACTTGACAAGTAAGTTATTGTACAAAATTAGGAAAGACACAAAATTAGAGTGTTCCATTATTAAACGCTTACCTTACCTTATTTTAGATATCTACACATTTACAAGGACGTTACATGTAAACAAGAGTAGAACAAATAATTGAAATTTTTTCATGAAAATAGTTTCTTTTCCAATATAGATATTTTAAAGTTTTATGATTTGGATAAAATTGACCAAAACAACATGGTTTTCTATTATATGATATCAATTGTTGTTAGTAGAATAATAAATAGAATTTCATAGATATATAAATGCTAGACAAAAGAAGAGTCAGATTGTAAAATATTCTTATTTTCTAGAATTTGATTAATAAAATTGAAAAACCAAAGGTTGTAGTATGAAGGAATTATAATATAATTAATAAAATAACTAGTCAACTTTTTTTCAAAGACAACAATGTGATATGGAAAATTCTCTCTCCAAAAGTTACAACTTTTACTTGTTTCTTTATATTATTTTGATTTTGTCCACATAATAAGTGACAAGGAAAACAATTACAAAAACAAGGAATAATGAGTACTAAATAAATGATAGAAATAAATCTAAAATAATTATTAATAAAATAAAATAATAGAGTAAAGAAGGGGAAAGAATATATAAAATATTCCACATGTTTGACTATTTTGAGAACCTATTGCTTTGAGAGAAGATAAATTTGTAACTATGAGGGAGATTTGCATGAATGGCCAAGAATCTAATTTAAAATTTTGGATTGTAAAGCAAGATAATGATGAATAAAAATGATTAAAAATTTATTAATCAAAGACAATTTTCTTTAAACTAACACCAAGGAAATAAAATCTATGAGTATAAATTCATAGGTCTATAAGTACTGACAAATTAGTTGTATAAAAATGCATGTGCCAATAACATAAAAAGTTTTCATATTTTAAATAAATAGAAATAAAGAGTGGGTATAGAAAAAATCAAATCTCATGTTGAAATTGATGAAGACCTACAAATATGAAAAACAAAATTCCATTAAGAGTAAAGTATAATAAACAGGCTTAATGTTAGAATGTGTAAATCAATCCAAAATGTAAATTTTCAACGATTTCTTCTTAATTTCATCAAAGTTTTAAAAAATAATAATAAAGAATATACATTTTGATAGATTAAAACATGCATTGGGAGTTTCAAAATTCAAGCTAAGAAATAAAATGAAGAGTCATACACATAGATTTCATTATTGGGTTGTTACAAAATATCTTCAATAGAAGGAACCTAGCAAGATTCAAACAAAATGGTTGTTATGTGTATAGAACATGATTTGATATTAGTGCATCACATGTGCATGCATAATGATTGTCTCAAATTGCAATATCAATTGAATAACTGACATATCGACACAACATTAGATAAGTACAAAATATTGATTCACTAAAACATAGGAGAGATAAAAAAGTATGAAATATAATTTGGTACTAAGGGTAGGGAAATACTAAGGCAAATCCAAGACAATTTAAGAACTTACTTGGGGTACAAATGCTAAAAATGGGCTCTAAATAAAATATGAAAAATGTGAGTGTGTAATTTTAGCATCAAATTTTACTCCAACTTCAATAGCTTTAAGATACTAGGTGATTAGCTAACTAAAGTATAAGAAATAAATTAAATCATAAAAACTACCCAAAAGGATACAATATAGGAAATATGATCTACCTAAAAGAAAGGGAATCATTCCCCAACTAAAAGCTTATAAAATAAGCATTTATTAATGTTGGAAACTATGTACCCTTCAAAAATCATGTAATATTTTTAGATTAATTTAGTGTCTATTGTTTTTTATTAGGATAAAATGGGTTTTGATGGACCTCGAAACCTTTACAACCAGAAAATTGGAAACAACAAATGAACTAGACTACCTAGCAGAAAACAACATGTTTTAAAAGGACTAACCTTCTGAAATTATGGGGATGCAGAGCTTAAACCCAAAGACTACACAAACCCATATAAAAAAACCTAGAACATCCGCATGCAGCCGAACACCAGCCAAACCCTACACATAAGACATTACAACATAGGCTGACACAAACAGATGGTCTAAATCAACAAACACTAGACCATAAAATACAAGGAACAAGGGTTTTAACCTGCACCCTTAGCCAACAAGAAGGTTTTTTCCAAGCTCCCATAACTTATAGTAGATGGTCCTGGCCACAAAAGACCATATAGCCAATACCTAACCAAAAATAAACATTGGCCAAAGTGGGCCCTTGAAAACTACTAACAACCAGCTAGTCCCAGAAAGAAACTAAAAACATAGGTTTTTTCTAGGCTCACTCAACCTTGAAAGTGGGTTTTACAAGGCTACCACAACTTGCTAAGGCCCAGAAAATAGAAACACTACCTACATGCACAATCTGGCCAAGAGAATTTTTGCAGGCTCCCACAACTAGCAAACCATTCTAGGAAACAAGGATAAGACTGTGAACCTAGAACCATCTACGAAGAACACCATGAGGGTTATGAACAACTCCCTCGGCTAGTAGCATGAAATGCAGTAGTCGACATGCTACCCCACACCTACTCTCCACCTCAATAGGAGAAAGGGCCACCTCTACGGGACAAGAAGGAAAATAGGTCGACATAAAAGTGGGTTTTACAAGGCTCCCACAACCTGCTAAGGCCCAAAAGACAACATCTTGTCCTGAAAGAACAATATGGCCAAGAGGGTTTATACAGGTTCCCACAACCAACTAATATTCTATGAAACATTGATAAAACTGTAAACCCAAAACAATCTGCAAAGAATATCATGAGGGTTTTGACCGGTTCGCTCAACCAACAACACTAACAATAACAACTAAGAAACTCCCCCACACCTACTCTCCACCTCAATAGGACAAGAAGGAGAGCAGCCCGACTTCCCTAAGAACCCAATCTTAGCCTAGAACCCATGCCACCACTCCACCTCCATAGGAGAGAAAAACACCTCATATAGAGATCCATGACAATGGATAAGAAGAGCGTTAAAAACCTTCACCAAAGAATCAACTACGAGAGAAAAAAGAGTCCACATAGAGAAACCAATGAACAAAAGTAGCAGACCATCTAGAATAGACAAACCATCCACAAGAGTGGAATCCCCACAAAACCAAAGCAGTGAAAAACCCATAGCAGGCCAACCACAGAAACAAAAAAACCCATACCCAAAAGGCTAGGACTTCCATCTCCAAAGCCGCAAACCATCTTGCTCACACCCAAAGCCAAGAACACTTGCCAACACAGTCGCATCTTCTTATAACCAAACATAGCCCAACCTCCAGCACCCAAAAAAAGATTGCAGTTTGCAACACCTTCCAAGGAGAGAAGGGGAAAACTGGAAGAAAAGATCACCTCCTTCCCCATACTCAGTACAAATCTTTAGAAAACCACATCCAAGAGAAAAACAGGTGCACGAGGCTAATAAGAAAGCACATGCTAAAGGGAAAAGACCTTCTCTCAGCCCATCTGCATCACCATCCTCATCCTCTTCACCTAAGTCTTCACCCACAAAAATCATAGCTTGTCCATTCCCAATAGCTCACTCGTTCCCACTCGTCCTTAGTATGAGGGATCTTCAGTGTCCATTGTTAGACTAGAATTATTATTTTATTTGTTTAATATTCTACTTTATGTATTAAGCCATGTTATTGTTGATGTGTCAATTGGAGAGTTAGTTGAACTCTTCAAAGATTTGTGGAAATTCCCATTTTCTACTTGGTGCATCATTCTTGCCACCTTGAGTTGGGATCTCCTATAAAAACTCAAACTAATAATTCTATATGTATATTATTTCTCAATGTAAATCTCAATCTATTACCATCAATCTCCTTATAGATTTCTTATAACTTTGTGTTCTTGATTTGTGTTATATTCTCATGGAATTGATTCTTTCTCTCCTCTAGATCAATCCTCCCACATCAACATGGTATTAGAGATTCCTTCAAATGGTTCATTAGATAGATCAAACCTATGAGTTTTTTCAACATATTGTCATTGATAGCGGACTCATGACCCCCTTCATTGGTTTTTTGATACATAGGCCCTTTCAAGGGTGTTGACTAGCCTTTCTTAAGAGATAGAAGGTTTCAAATATTTTGTAGTGATATTATTCTATTGTATTAAATATCAAAAGATCCTTCACTCCTCTATTCATAATTATATCATCAAGCTCAAGTACAATTTTAGAATTTTAGATCTTTTGGGTCTATTGATGTTTGTCATGGTGTCATTTTTCACTATGACTTATGTGATCCCCATCATAGGTAATAAACATACTCTACATTTCTATACCATACTTGAGTCTTCACTAGTTATCAAGTGCCAAGATCTAGCACATCATCACTCCACAATTATAAATAATATGAAATAATTAAAAACGTTTGTCCTTTGCATGTGGCAAGTTGTAGGTTTGATATCATTTGAAGGCACCTAAAGAAATTTTATAATAGATATTTTTAATTTTTGATTGAGTTTCTATGGATTTTGCATGGACCTACACAAGATGTCATGTGAACCTTCAGAAGAGAATTCATATGACTTATTGTGTATGGTGACAATTTCTCTTATGGAGGCAACACTTTACTATTTAGGTCAAAAGACAACTTAAGTTATTTTTTAATGAATTTAACCAACATAGAGGTTCATTGAAGGCCTAATTTGTAATATCTATACATAAAATTTCATTGTATGGAGTGATCTAGTATTGCATACCCTTGAGAAAGGTACCAACTTATTGATAAGACCTTGTGTAAAAATTGTGAAGTGACAAGCCATTTAAGTAGAGAAATATCTTATGAAGTTGAGGCCTTTAACATACCCTAACATCCTATTTGTTTGTTTCAAGAACTTTGACATGTTATTACAAATAATGTTTTATGGTATGAGAAGGTTATAGCTCTTTATTTCATATGGTAGATGTTAATTATTTTATCATCTTTATAAGGCATGCTTTAAGTTTGTGAGTTCAATTTAGGTAAAAATACTCACTTTTTTTTCGTCTTGTATTTGATAGCTAATGCTAGAGCTCCTAGAAGTCACCTACAACCAAAAGGTATGCACAAGATCATGGTGGGCCAAACAAGCCCTTATGTGGGACTGAAAAATTAGAAAAATGGAGTTAGGCAACTTGACATAAAAATTTGAATAAGTTACCAACATTATTTCAAAAACATGTAAGAATAGAATATGCAGAAAATTGAATATAGTTTCTAAGATACTAGTTGTTTTTTGAAAAACAAAATCCATTTTATGAAATTTTGAAATTTCAATATCGTAGTACTAAAATTCTATGAAAAATATAAGAAGCAAGTGTCTGTCGGATCACCCGAACCACAATTAAATCATATTATTTTTTATAGGATATTAGATATAAGTAGAAGACTCATGTTCGGATGTGACACATATATTTTTTTAAAATAAATAAATAATTATGATTTTTTTATTGCATCTTTTTAAAAATATAATAAACTCATATGTCTGACCACCATAACTTGGTCAAAACTTTATGAAATTCAATTTTTTTTTTTAATCCTACAGTATACAAATCATATAATGTGATGCATATTTTGAATTTAAAAAATGTGATACCGATTGAAAGTTATAGATATTTTTCAATCAATCTATCAATCAAGAACTTAGTCAAAATATCACCACTTTTCGCCCCTCATGATCTTGCACATACCCCAAAATTACTATCATATTTAAAAGGAATAATTCTTGATTGATTCTATACAATATTGATAGAAAATTGATCCAAATATAAATCTAATGAGACTAACCTATAAATGGATTACATAGTTTACAAATTATACAATCAATTCTTGTAAAAGATGAAGATAAATCCCTAGATGAAAACCCTAAGAGAGGATTAAATAAGAGAGTGACAAGTGTATTAATAATGTGATGAGAAAAAATGACCTATAATTAGCTCAATCTAATAATAAAAAGTACTCTTAAGTTTAGCTTAAGTGTCATAAACTAATAAGAGACCTAAGCAATTAATGACTGATAAATTAATTACTAAGGTGATATCCTAACTAATCCAACAGCCCCACCCCACTAAGATCAACTTACAAAGAACCTTAAAACCTAATGATGAATGCAAATATGGATGCATGAATGCATGGATGGGTCATAACTACAAGGATTGATTAAGTACCCATGTACAAACAAATACAATCTCTCTTAGCTAGAGAAAGAGAAGAAAGAACTTGGAAAAAAAATTCTCTTGATAAAAGAAAAACTAAAACACATGCACTCATGAGAGAAGGATAAAGGAAATCAATGTGAACCCCAAATTAATTCTTCTATCACATAAATGCAATTGATGTTCTCCCCATATGAGAGAGAAAATAAGGATATGAATCTTCATAAAGTAACTCATGTGTTGTTGATGAAATGCTAAAGGCAAATAAGGATCCACTACCCTTAAACAAAAGAAAAGAATCTAGTGGTGATTGAAAAATCCATTCCCATAAATAGAAGAATCAAGAAACCAAATTCAATGATGTGTGCCTTTGAAAACTTCTAAAATCAACTCATGTTAAAATTATATTATGTCAATTCCAAAACATATGAGTACTAATGCAGGACAAAATTCATGGTCAATGCTTAAAAAATTGATGTGGCTATTAGATACAAGGAAATGAATTTCTTCAAAATAATCCTTTGAATATACAATCTAGGACTCCACACACAAGGATACTATGTGTGCAATATATGAATCCCACGTATACCCACATGTCTATAAATGATGAAGCTAACTAATAATAATGATGTGTCTTTTAGTAAAGAGAAGTTGAATGGCATAGAGATAATCCTCCAAATCTATAATTTCAAATTCTACAAACAAGGATGATATATTTTTACAAAATATGAATCCCAAGTAGATATGCATGGAAGAATATGGATGTCTTATTGTACTAATTAGAGGGGACTATGAATCCCAAGTAGATATGCATGGAAGAATATGGATGTCTTATTGTACTAATTAGAGGGGACCATTACAATGGTGATCTAAAGATAATCGAGAACAACAAATGACAAAATAATAGTCTTAACTATACATACCAAGTTATGGAAAAAAGAAAAATATATGTGTCTTATAGAAAGTTAGTGTTAGGAGAGAGATTGCACATGTATCTATATAGCGCTAACATCAACATGACTTCATGCTAACATGAGTATAAAACATGCCAAAATTATTCCTTAATAAGGAAAAGAAATGCCAAATGACATATAAAAAATAGGGTTGGCATAACATTCTAAAAATTGCAAGAGTATTCTTTGATTGGAACCCTATCCAAAATTAAAGATTCATAGATCTTACAAATATTCTTTAATTGTGAAAATAAATGATAGAATCACTATGAAATTTGTGCCAAGTTTTTTAAGAATTGTTGTGGTTGTAAAAGGGACCATCAAAGAGTTTTGGCCATTAAGATATGCAAGGCAACCTACAAAAGGAGGGGTCTAGCAATCAATATGTATGATGTCACCTAATGGGACAAGTATCTACAAGGGTAAAACGTTGGACAAATGTAAAGATTTGATCCCTTTCTAGTGTATTTTTTTTTATATTTTATTCTAAAAAAACTTAAGAAAAAAAACAATTTAAGTTTTTTGAAACTTGTTAAAAATTATTAGTTCACTTGTGCTGAAAATAATGAAGATAGGGTCATATAGAGTCACATATTTGCACAAATTTTTGTGTGATTAGCCTTACCCCTAAAATTTATTATATTTCTTTAACTACACCAATTTGGCAATCTGATAGACATTCTTAGGATTGTTGTATGCTATAAATCTAATGGTGACACCCATTTTACTTCATGGTGAATCATTTTTTCTTACTTAAGGTTGGATCTCTTAGAAAGGATGTAGGAAGTAACAATCAACACCTAGGAGTTGTTAATATATTCCTTGCACCTAGTGGAAAGTGTTTCAAGGTTAAATCTATGAGATTGGCCATTAGAAAATAGAAAAAGTGAATCTTTTACAAGTTTCTTACACCTTGAGGCCAAGTCTTCTCAATCACCTTGGGTGTTTTCATAACTATAATTCTTCAATAGCACATTAAGGCACAACTATACGTGTTTTCAACTTCCTCATTGTCTAGCTACATGCCTTTGAACTTGGGTTGCAATAACATCATCTAGACCCATTAAACCTTCTTCTCTGAGTTTCTCATTCCAAATGGTGGAATCTACATTACACTAATACCCACTTCTAAAAATTTCTCTATCTTCCCAATAACACTCAAAAATTAATTATTCCTAACACATCAAGTGTTATACTTAAGAGAGGGCCACAAACTGACAACAATTGGCTCGATCAACTTTGTGATTTGATACCAAAATAGGAAAATAAAATAATGTACTATACACAAAACAAAAAATAAGAAGCAAAATAGGAAGCAAAATAATGTACCATCTTCCTATAACACATCTAATAGACTTGACAACTCATTAAAATAAAGCTTGGTCATGATATACATATAATCAAACTCTTGACAATAAATTGGATATGAGGGATGGATCTATAATTAATTATTGTTTCAAACTAGAACTCTTCGACCCAAAATACATCTCATAATCAATTTTATTTTTTTTATAAGTAAATATCTTGAAGGGCAAACACCCATTTATATTAAATAGTAAATTGAAATATGTACAGAGAATAAAGTGTGTCCATGCTACCATAAAACCTAGTTAAAATTATAGAGACTATATTCTTACCACTTAACATTCATCCAATCTATCTTATAATTATATAAGTGTCACCTCTCATCTAACTATCTACTACTTTATAGCCAAATACCAAAAAACCAAACAATGCCTAACCCCTAATGCAAAACTAGAATATGAATAGAGCAAAACTTAAATTCCATCTAGAGAGGATCGACCTGACCTTAAGAAGTCTCTTGCATCTCTTAACTCTCTGAGTCCTCTACTCTATCTGGAGAATCCACCTACTTTTATCCTTCAAGTCCTTCAATATTAATGTAGGTTTTGATCCAATATAGATCTTCATTTTCTTCAATTTTCATCCAATTTAATAGGAATTCCAATCCTCTAGTTGCTAAAGATTTGTTGTCTTGATACTCCTCATCATCATCCATCAAAATTATGGGAATATTTGACACCTTTGCACCTATACTATAGTAATCTTTGGGGAGGGGAATCCAAAAATTGTCGAAATTCATCAACACATAATCTAATCCTCCTGGAGAAACTGCATTTCAAAAAAATTCTCACGTAACAAGTTTCCTTTTTCCTTACTTATCCGAGACATGATATCAATGATCTGTATTTAGTACTTTGTCCCTCAATATATAAATCACCACATGCAGGACTATCAGATGGTTATGTCTCACAATGGATCGCAGACACTTCTCCCCAATTTTGCCTAAGAAAGCCATTTTTCTTTTGGAAGTTGTCAAGATGATGGGGGTCTCCATCCCTCTACTCACAATCAACTCACCTAGAGACTTGTATCTTTTGAAAATAAATGACCCCTGAAATCATTATAATAGAAATAAATCTTGATTCTTCCTGAAAAAATAGGTAATTTAAAAGATACTTCAAATTTGTTCTTTGAGTCTGCCACCATTTAGGAAATAATGACATTGCATTATAAATGTGAATCAAAGGACACCTCTACCTCTCTTCGCCTTCCAATGAATACATTTTTCATCATACAACTATCTCAATTTTCTAAATCTCATATCGCACTTAGCAATCCCTCTAATCATTTTCCTTAGTTGCTTTATCTACAAACTTATCTTAGCCACCTTTTCCACCTATGTTGGCTTTGGTTTTCTACTTGTCTAGGCCAATTCATGTCAACCAAATTCTTTCACCAATGCTTGTCTTTTTTACTTGAACCATATTCTGTGGTCATGAGGAAATGCCATGAGTAAGCCTGGCAAAGTACTAATTTTGAAATCTTAAAAAACTCTTCGGTTATCTCTTGATATCTAAACCAATCAAAAATAGCTCTTCTGTCAAATCTTATTTAATGCTACTCATTATTTACTTTTAAATTTGAATTTTTTTTGTCTTGTCACCTCAAATTATGGCCTCTATTTGGGTAAATCTTCCTTGCTAGTCCACAAAACTTGTCTTCAATCCCTTATCAATGTTATTCTATTAATTGCTACTTGAAAAAATTATCACCACTTTGAAGGTTATTCTATTGTCTTTTATCCAATAGAATTATTTGCTATTCTATCTACCAAGTCATTTCCCTCTCTATAAAGATGTCTTATTCTTAAGTCTTCAAAATTGTTAATCAATTATTGTACTGGACAAATCCATTGCCCAAGCATCTAGTTGGGCAACATATTATTCCTAATGGATTTGATGATTATCATTTATTCTTTACAAAAATGGGCTAATTCTTTCATTCAACGATTTCAAAAACTCTGGTCCTCAAATTTCTTTGATCGATTTGATTCATTGTAAACAAGGTGTTAAGGAAAAATTGATTGATTTCATTATTAGAATTAAATATTTGCTTGCTCAAATATCTCATCATTTTCTTGATATGTATGTTTAAAGAGTTTTCATTTCAAATTTTTAAAAAGACATTAGAGATAAGTTATTATTTTTTGAGTTTACCTTCTCACCCAATTGTATGCAGTGCTTCATAATTATCAGCTTCAAGTGAGCCAATTTGAGGCATCCACTCCAATGGATTTGATTGATAAGAATGATTTTTTTCAACAAGTTTTCTTCATGTTTCAAAACCAAACAAAGAACTCATTAAGATCGATAATTTCTCAAATAATGTTGATGCACAAGTGGCAGCTATAGCACCATGTGGGTCCTTTGTCATCCATTTTTAAGTCAAGACATAGTTTTACACCTCTTTCTGATTTTTTCATAATATTATGTCACAATTGATTAATTCTAATATTTTTAAACTTTCTCCCATTAAGCCACATGACCATTCCAAACCATTGTCAGCTTCCTATAATACCAAAACCTTTTTCCAATATCATCATCAACCTAGGCATGATACTAAAAAGTGTTATAATTTGAACCATCTTAGCCAAGATTTCATTGATTAAAATACCATAATTGTTGTGGTGTTAATGACAAAGGAAACAAATCAGTTGCACCCCCTAACAAAAAATTACAAATCTATACCAATCCTCTTCCTTCTTATTCCACCAACAACATAGAACCTTCTATATTATTTCTTCCTCTTCCACTAATGCTTGTGTGCCTAGCAACCCTACCACAATAAATCTTAGTAATACTTGTGTTGAGGCTAAGAATTTTGTTATCCTTATTCAATAAGCCAAACTAAAAGCCAAACCTAAGCTTGAACCTTACATTACCTTCAATCCTAATGATACTATTAAGGTACTTGATGGATACTTTTTACATTGCAGCAAAGATTAATGGAAAATTTTCTCATGGTGTGCTTGTTGATCCTATGTGTATGGTGAATGTTATAACTGAAGAACATCTCTTTATGAGACAATTTCATGGAGACTCTTATGAAAAAACTAATGTGATGTTTAAGACTTATAATCGTTTTACTTTTCCTACCTATGGTTCCATTACCCTTCCTACTGAAGCTAGTAAAAATTCTTAGATGTTACCTTTTCCATTATCCCAACCTTCGACCAATTACAAGTAAGACTAGGACTTCCTTAGCTTAAATTTATGAAACCTATTACTTCTACTATCTATAAGTGTTAGAATTTATTTCATAATGGAGAAAATATCATGATCAATCATAGTCTCTATAAGCCTATAGCAAGTCATAGAAACTTTGACCTTGACTTTTTTTGACCTCAAACACCTAAAAATTTGCTACCTCAGCAAGACATTTTCTTCTTATCTCACCATAAATGCAAACATAAAATTATTTCCAAATTGAGAAATCTTAAGAATGTCCCACTCCCTCATTCCTGACCTAGACTCCTTCCTAAACCTTCTATTTTTCCTATTTATGCTTCAGTTCAACCTCATATTTCATAAAAACATGCAACATCCTCTATTTATCCATCTAGTGAGGTTCCTTTCATTCCTCCTTCTACAAATGAAGAAAAGGAGCCAATAGTGGTTGATCCCAAACCTTCTTAAATTTTAAACCGAACCAAATGAAACCACAGTTCTCATGATCAATGTCAAAGACGTTGTGCTAAGGCCCATCAACTTGCTTCCCAAACTATTTCCTCCCCTAAGACACCTACCAATGCTTTGACCCCATTTGACCAAACCTTAACTATCCCAAGAGAGGAAGATAATCTTAAGAAAATCAAATTGTCTATTCATGATAATTATTCTGACCACATTAAATATCCTATGTTGTAATTGATCTAGATGATGATATGGATGATAATGTTTCTGATACTAACAATGTTGATACAAATAAAAGAAATAATTATAATGATTATGATGATATGCATGAGGTTATTGAAATAGATCATGACTTATGTTTAATATTTTCAAAGAATTAACCCTAACACCTAGTGACAAATAAAGTGACACATCATTAAAGTATGGTCCTTGTTTGGAACTGGTAGTAGCTCCATCTATCATTCTCAATATTTCTCCTCTTTCATATTTTCTAGATCCCCTAATTGATGTTAAGAAAGATTATGTGGTGGGCGATTTTCTTGATTAGCTTCATTTATGACATGGATCCTCTTCTTGTGTGTTTCCTTCTTCGTGATGTGCTTCCCTAGTGATGTGTTGCTTGATATGTCTTTGTTTCATGCTAGGTCCTCTTTGACTCACTCTTGTTACTCTATTGGTGAAAGGTAATAAAGAGACTAAATCTAGTGTGACAGTCTTCTATTCGTAGCTCAATTCTTCTATTTTTCATGCATTTTCTCTTTGTTCCTTATGTTGTCTACTTGGGGACAATGCAAGGCATTGAGATCTATTTTGGTTTCTTACATTTTGACCCAAAGATACATTTGTTTGTCGTCCTATGTGCTCTTCTTCCATTGTTATTGTATTTTTTCTATCTTTGTTGGATGAGGTCAATTCAATACAAATTTATACTTGATATACATGAATTATCGCATGCACCTATTGACCCCTAAGTTAGCAGATCCCTTATGTGCTCCTTTTTGTCATGTTCTTCATTTCCCTTGATTTTGTCCTTATTTGGGGGCATATCATAGTTGAAATATGCTTTGTTTTTGGATGCATGTATGCTACCATAAATAAATTTCTCCTCGTAAGGTGTATGCAATTGATTTAGGGTGTGAGCATACACTCTTCTCTTTGCTACACTTTTTGCAAACACCATTTGTCAACTTTTATAGTCATTTTTTTTAGATTACTTAGCAAACTATCTTTTTCTTTGCAATCTTCCTATGGCATATTTACTTTGATATGATGTTTTCCTTAATTATCCTTTGTACCATTTATTTAGCACAATGATTTCCTGGTTATCCTTAAAGTGAATTGACTACCATAGCATCTGGTTTTCTAGACTATTTCAATTCTCCTTCGCATCGGTTTCTTTACATGACCCAAAGTAATTTTTAACCTTACTAGGCTAGAATGTTCATGTTTCCTCTCCCTCTCTCTCTTTTCATGTGTTTCTCCTTTTATCTTGGTTTTAGATTGATAAGGTACTAAGTCACTAGGGGGCTTGATGATCCTAATCCCTTTATCGTTCATGAAAGTTTACTATTCTTCAATCTCTTTTATCATGATTATGAATGCATTTCCATACTCTTGTTAAAATGGAGGCCAAATGTAAAGTCGCAAAATTGCACCCTTATGCAAATTCATGCTTATTGAGGCCCCATTTTAGTATTCTTAGACTTCAATGCCCAATATGCTTAACCCATCTCAATGCAGTATGTTTTTCCAGCTTCTTTGGCCCATTGAGGACCTCAAGTCCCAATTTGGCCCTACTTTTAAGGTATCATGGCACCTAGGGAGCCCTACTCCCTTTAGTTTGGCCCCAAATTGAAATCACACAATGATAAGCTTGATTTAGTAGGAAATACATTTCTGTGTTAGCCTGCTTCATGTTTTGCACCTCAAAATGCTTGGGAGAGATATATAAGAAATATACCCTCCCTCAATTTAGGATCCAATGAATCAATCTATCAACTAGAGGGATGATGATTGTAGCATTCTAAAATTACACCTTTTGCAATTTTGACTGTATTTTGGGCCCTCACCTTATTGATCTCATCATCATGCTTGACCAGGACCTATTTTTGTCTCCCCTATGCAACTAGACTTTATTTATCACCTTACACCTTACATGGCCACCTTGATCCTGCCCTAAAATAGGGCAAGACTAGGGTGTGGCACCGTGGGATCCCCTAAAGGGAACCTATCTTGGCCCCTCTCCCTTTGACTTATCTCAAATGTGAGTGGGAAATAAACCCCTATGTCACCATTCCTCATAAATTTAAATATTTCACAATAGGAAAGTATATGAAGAGGTCTTCCCCTCTCATTTGTCATAACACATCATCATATATTCATGAAGGTTGAATTGGATCTCAAAGGTTTAGGCCTCAAGCATTCAATCACTCATCATCTAGCATTCCTCAAGGCTGCATATTCTTCATCTATCCATTAGAGCAACATTACTTTATTCATTCACAAGCATGTGTGTGTGTTAGGGTTTTGTCATGTTCATGCCATTTCATACACCATATGTGATTACATCTAAGAAGCAAAACATCATTATCTATTGCAGATCTGAAGGTATACCTTTCCATCAGTTATTTCAAGCATTTACAGTATTTCATTCAAGTTTGATTCCAAACCAGGGTTTGACTTAGGCAAATCCCTATTCCCAATATATTTCCCTTTCTTTCTATGTGCAGGAAATAGGTGCACAACTATACTTCTGGAATTAAGCTTTATTCATAGAGAGGAAAAAACCCTTTTCAATGCACAAAAAAGTTTAGAGGACTGAGAGGAGGGCACCCCTTTCCAGACACATGGTCCTTGCAACTTTCATCAGATTTTGTAGAGCAGATTCGAATCATATCAAACTTCTGAGATCCAGGTGCACGACTGAATCCCTAATCTATAACTTACTTTTTCCGCATACTTTGTCTTCAATTTTAAAACTTTACTTATTCAACTTACAAAACAGGGTCAAACACATTCCAATTTAAACCAATCTACTCAGAATTTAGTCCTTGTATCCTTTGGGATTGGTTCTAGTAGATTCATCCCCCTCTTTTGAATGTAAAGTTTCCTCAAGTGAAAATTAAGCTTAGTGAATCTTCCACACTTCCCACATGGAGAATTGGCTAAGTTCCCAATTTTCCACTTTACATTTGGGTGAACCCAACTCCAAATTCACATATGATTGTATGCAATTTAAAATTCAAATTTCCATTTACAAGTTTCATTTTCTTGCACATTTTGAAAATTTAGATGTTAATTTTACTAAAACCATAATTTTTAAATTCAAAATTGAGCTTGTGATTTTCATAGCTTGGATCAATTATTTTAGATCTAAACATTCATTCAATTTGCAAATTCAAATTTTCATCTACAAGACAAATTTTAAAATTAAGTGGTTAATTTCAAAAACCCTAATTTTTAAATTTTTAAATTGAGCTTGCGGGTTTTTAAAATTTTAAATTTCCCTCTTCAAATTTGGTTGCTAATTCAAAATTGCAATCTTGGATCAAATTTCTAAGTTTAAACTAATCTTATGCATTTTCCAATTTTTCAAATTCCAAATTCCAATCTTAGATGTATTTTTAAATTTAAATTTTAAATTAAGTGGCTCTTTCTACAAGACCCTAATTTTTTAAATTAAATTAATCCTTTCAATTCCCTAAATTCAACATTTCAAATTTTTAAAATTAAGAGGTTATTTAACAAAGACCTAATTTCGAAATTAAATTTCCATTGGAAAAATTCAAATCTTCTAGTGGGTAATTTTAAATTTAAATTAAGAGGTTATTTTCAAGGCCCTAATTATAAATTTAAATTTTGTAAGAGGTTGCATAATTTTTTTTAAAATTGAATAATCATTTTTCTAAATTTTGAATTGTTCAAATTCCAATTTCCAAATTTCAATTTTCAAATTCTCATTTTCAAATTTTCAAAATTAAAAACAAATAAAAAGTAAGTGGTTTAATAAAATCCTAATTTATTCCACATAATTTGCTTGGACTTAAATTTCAATATTCATCATGGCAATTAATGGAATTGATCTATTTTCTATTTCATATATGATCACATTGCTTTTTACATACATTTATTATAATCATGTGTTGGATAATGGCTTCTTTTACTTCATGTTACTTCTGTTCATTCATAGCACTTGGACATATTGCATTTTTTGAATTTCCAAGTTGATTCCTTTTCATATATTACATCTCAAACCTTTCACTTTTCATGTATGTTGTGCTATGGTGATGTTTTTGGGAAAATGCATTTCATACGTAGATAACCTAAAATCTTTTGTAGATCCTAATCCTAGAGATGACAATGAGAAACCTAATATTTGTACCTCTCCTAGGGTATCTAATGTAAATGAAGAAAGAGCTAATACTCCTATAAATGATCTATTTAATGGAGAGAAAGCATTGAAGAGAAACATGCCTCCATATTCTTCTCATACACATGCCCTTGCGCAAGGGGGGCAAGGTTAGAATATTGGTGTTTTCATCTCTCTAGATCCTCCTTATTCTCCTAGGGCTTATCTTAAACATCAAAACATTTGTAGAAAAGATGATGTCATGCATTTCATTCATGATCTCTCTCCCCATATAACATTAAGAAAAGATAAGGCCTTTGATGGTAAGGATATTCCTTCCCAATCTACCAAAGAGGACATGCATGATGAAAGAAAGGAAATTACTCCTTTACAAGATATACCTTCTTCATCTACTAATCCTTTCATTCCTTCTAAATATCCTTAAACTAAAAACTTCAAATAAATTTATTATACTATTCCCCCACCTTCTCAATTAAAGGATTCTTATAGGAGTGGCTTCAACATAATACCAAAACAAGGTTTTAGAGGACAAGGACTTGGAAAATTTGAACAAGGAATTTGAGTCCCTATAAACCCTCCTACACAAATAACCACAGAAGGCCTAGGAAATGATAATAAATCTTCTATGGATGAACTCCTTAGGATTCAAGACTTCAAAAATCATCTTCCAAGACAACAAGCCATTAGTGCTCGCAAAAGAGTTTCTTCTTCAAAAACTCCTTTTTGTTCATTTCATCAAATCCATGATCACCATGCCGATGATTGTCTCGATTTTCAAAATTCAATAAAATAACTTGTGGATAGTGGTAAAGTTAAAATCATGGATGGAAATCCTTCTTCTTGTAATAACAACTATTGCCCTCAGTCTCCAAATAATGAACCTACATCTATTAATGATCAAGAAAGATTAGCAACTAGAATCTTTTGACAATTGAAGTATGATAAGAATGTTGTCTTTGTTACTACTTATCAGATTGCCATTAGTTTTATGTCAAAGTTATACTATATATTCTAGTCGGTTACTATTACCAAAATATTCAGTCGGTATGTACAGTCTAGTCGGTTACAGAAGAAAGCAGTCATAGAACGCAGTAGACATCGAGTTGTCTACCGAGTATCTTTTCATGTCTACCGAGCAACAAAGATGACACATCGAGTTGATATACACCAAGTAAAATGTGTTACTAGATTCATTGAACCTGGACATGCATATGAAAACATGTTACAAGATCAAGGCACATCTAATCGTTATCACATTGGAAATTGCACTAGAAGATTGTGTATGATTTCGAGGTCATCTAACCAATGAAATATTTTACATGGTTATAAATTGTGTTTGTAAGATCGAAGCAATGAATTGGATCACCATCTTAAGAGATCTATTTATACATCATGAGTTAAGGGTGTATGTATGAATGTAAGAAGACTGTTACAGACACACAGAGGTCACCGAGAAGGTTTTTAGAGAACAATCGAAGAATAGAGTAAACAAAAGGGTTTACCTAGTTACTATATGGGTTACCGAGGTATGCTATAAGCAAGGTAATCTATTTTGAGCACATAGAATCTGCTATAACATTTCAGATGTAAAGTTGCAGATATTTGTAATGATTTTATTGTAATATTGTGAAGTTGTAAGAGAAACCTTTAACAGGGTAAAAGACTCTAATCAAGTCTATAAATTGTAAAGCCTCTAACCAAGTGCAGCATTTAGATTAAGTGTTGTAAAATCCTTTAGCAAGATAGATCTAATAGATCTTGATACTCCTAATAGGGTAAGCTATCAGAAATAGCTAAACATGTAGCTCTAACCGAGCAATCTTTATTATTGCAGTAGTGAAGTTGTGGGTGCCATCCCCACCGCAGTTTTTCTCTCTAACCAAGATTTTCTGCGTAACCAAAATATATGTGTTATGGAGTGAATCATGTATGATTGTTATCTATTTGTTTTAGTTTTATATTATGTTATTGCACTATTCGGTTTATGCATAACAGTAAAGATATTGTTGAAGAAATGTTTTGGAGTACTGATTCACCCCTCCCCTCTCAGTACATTAGCTTTCCATATTGGGCCTAACAATTGGTATCAGAGCTCATATCTTGGAAAAGGGTTTAACTGCCTAAAGAGAAAGATCTTATCAATGGAAGGCTATAAAAAATCTCGGAGGATTTTGTATCTACAAGAAGAGATGGATCATGCTAATCAAGTGATTGCAGACATGCAGAGGCAAATGCAAAAATTTCTGAAAGTGAGAATAAGATTATCTGATGATTTGCAGGACTCTCAAGAGTTAGTGGAACAAATTGAGATATCATCTGAGAATAGTATATCTAGAGAAACTGAAGAAATGATTGGAATATTGAAAGAAAAGAACAAAGCACTGGTTGATCAACTAAAAGCAATGAAAACAGAACATGAACATTTCAGCACACAGATGACTAAAAATCTACATGCATTAAGAACAGCTGAGGATAAAGTAAGAGATCTATAAAGAGAGAAACAACAACTTGAAGTCTTAGTATCTGATAAGAATGATGAAATCTCAAGGTTGACTGGAATTCAACAAAACCTATAAGATCAACTAGCTTATGCACATCATGAAGCAATTCTGAAGAATGATGAGAATCAAGCATTGAAACTTGAAATATCAAGGTTGACCGATGAACTTGAAACAAAGAAGAAATCCAAAGAAACACTTAAGAAGAGTTATGAAGAATCAAAGATGTTGGATGAGCAACTGAATACAAGAAGAGCCAACAAAGATGCAGGACTCAGTTACAAAGGAAAAGACTCTACCGAGAAAGGAATTCATACTACCGAAAGAGGAGAATCATCAAAGCAAGTTGGAAATAGGAATAACATCAAAAGAAAGAAGCCTATTTGCAACTACTATGGAAATCAAGGTCACACTGCCAACCTATGTCAAATCAGAAAAGGTAAGCAACCGAATGTCACTAAGTCCAATGGTTATTGTTACAATTGCAATAAATATGGTCACACATCTAATCAATGTAGGACAAAGTCTGTTAACAATTATCAGAAGGCAAAATTCAAAGGGTTTTGTAGAAACTGCAATAGATATGGACATAGTACCGAGAAGTGTTGGTTTAAGCAAAAGAACTACATGTGGTCTGCACACCAAGAAAACACTAGAGGTTACTGAACTTACACAAATCCTTACAGACAATATGCAGCAGTACCATGGGATTCCAATACAAGGATATGGTGTGAATGTTGTGGAAGATATGGACATATTAGTGCTAACTATTTTATAAGGTTTGGAATGAACAACTAAAGATCATGGAGAAATCTAGGTATGGTATGTTTTCATTGTCACAAAGCTGGACACTTGGCTGGAGATTGCAGAGATCAACCTAGAAAAGACACTGAAGAAATAAAAGAAAAATTATAGATGATTTGGAAAAAGAAGGAAATTGTGTCAAATAAAGAAAGCACCTTACCTACCGAGTTAGGTGCACCTATTCCAAATTAATCAGTAAAGGTATGAAGGGACTGCATTCTCTTAAGGTTAAAATCATAACAGTTCCTATTCTATTATGTACTAAATTCAAAATCTGCATAGTTAAGATGTATTAGCAAGTTTGAAATTCTATCGAAGTCTTTTGAAGCACTTTACAGGAAACCTGTCAAGTCGGTAAATGAAGGAAGTTTGGTTACTCAGTTAAAACAAAAAAAGAGAGTAAATTGGTTAAAGAGGAACTGAGTGCATTTAATGTTTTTGACCTAACCCGCACGGAGCCCTATAAGGTATTTTGTGTACTTAAAAGCATTTTTGTGGTCATTTACACTTACCAAGTTTTCGAGAGAGCAGAGCAAGCGATTCCAAGGCGATCAAAACCTCATTCAAAGCAAATCCAAGGTATTTACATCAAAACTCAATGTATTGTTAAGTTGGTTTACCGATCTTATCTAGTTGCCATTATCTGCTAAGTATAAAGCATCTGTTGTTTGAAATCTTGAAACCCTAAGGACTCTTTACTAGTTTTTACCTGAAATCTTAAATGGCGCCCAAGATCCAAGATCACATAGTTGTCAAGAATGTAGAGAAGCCCTCATTGAAATACTCTTTGACTCCCAAAGTTGCTTTTGAACTGGATGACAAAACCGCCTTTTCACTCATCCCAGACAGAGTGTTGTTAGTCAAAGATGTGAGATTCTTCACCAAATGTCGTGTTGAAGAACTTAGTCATGTTGAAATTAGAGACACCTATGATGAGCTATGTATTGATGGTAAATTGAACAACAAGTATGAACACATCAAAATCAAAGGATTAATTGAAGCCCTAACCTATCCTCGTGTGTTCAAACCCCAGTGGGTCAAGTTTGTTCTAAGCAGAGTTCATGATAATTTCATGTGGCTAGAAGAGCAACCATTCAAGATAACCAGGGAAATCATTCATCTAATTACTGGGTACCCTATCTATGATCATGCCTGAGACCAGAAGATGATATCACAGAAGGAATTGATTAGTTTAACTAGAGTAGAATCTGATTACAAAGGACTGAAACTAAACAATGTCACTGATCCAGAACTTAAGTTTGCTATTAGAGTAATTGGTTACTGTTTCTTCCAATCGGCAAGGGAAAATAGTGTACCCTGTGCAGCAGTTGACTTAGCTTATAAAATTGTGAAAAAAGGAATGAAAATTCACTTATGTGAGGTGTTATTGAAGAATCTATTTGAGAATCTGAGCACAATCAGGAAGTCGAAGAAGAAAAACTCGGCTAATACTCTAAAGTTTGGATCACTACTGGTATGCATGTTTTTCTACTTCGAAAAATTCTTTCCATCAGTCGATAAAGTAGTTTGGGAGCTACACCGACCAATCACCCATCAGATTAATGACTTCATCAAGAAGATAGGAGATCATTTCAATGATATTATTGATGATTACTTCAGTAAATTTCAAGAGAAAATGCATAACAGATATAGGATACCATCCCAGCTAGTAGAGAAATACAAAAATGATATATGTTTTGAAGTTGACACCGATTACTGTTATGTGAATGCTATGGAACCAAGGACTCAATCTTTGCCACCTATGGGTTACAAGATTGACTTTGACATCACAAAACAAAAAATTGATGCATTTCTTACATTACCAAGGCATGCTACCGAGCTAAGATATGGAACCTATGAAGAGGTAAAGGAAAAGGTAAAAATGAGCATTGTAGTACCCAAACCTACAAGAAAGGCAACGAAGATGATTAAGGCATTGTCAGAGAAACTCAGAGAAGACTCTTCCTCTACACCTATCAAAGGCACTCTTGCCATCACTGAAGAGGAATCAGAAGCTCAAGAGGCAGCTATAACACTGAGCACCGAATTGCCTAAGGGTAAAGTGTTAAAAAGAAAGAAACAAGACACTTCAAAGGCCCTACTGACTCCTCCAACAAAGAGACCTAACACAAGAGCATCTGCAGCATCACCGATTAAGAAACAAAAGAGTGTTACTGCTCCCAAGGTAACAAAGACATACAAGAAATCTACTCAGAGACTCATTTTGGCAAAAGAGTCTAGTGATACAGATTAAGAGGATGCAAACAAATTCTAGATTGTCAAGAGCAAGAAGGTAAATAAACACAGTGTTGCAAACTTCTATGCTAATCTGAAAGAATATGGTGGATTTGGTTCATTTAGATATGTCAAGTATGAAACTAGAAATAATGACGAGAAGAGACAAATTGAAGAAGTTGTCATCTGCACACTTCTAAAGTTCCAGTTAGCTCCATTGGAACTAGCTAAGTCACTTCCAAATGAACTTTACTTGCATATTGATAATAGGTGGAAGTATGCAATGGACTCAGAGAAACAAATCAGAGAAAGAAGTCTAGTCCATCTCTTTCCTGATATGTCAGTCGCTGAAATAAAGGAACATCTGACAACCTACAATTCAAAGTTTCTTGTCAAACAAAGCAAAGTGGCAGTAAATATTCAAAATCAAGGATGTCGATGAACAAACTACAGTTGAAATCCTTGATGTCACCGAGAATGATCCTGACATCACCAAGAAAGGTCTTGATGCTACCGAACAAGACCCTACTGACACTATTCAAATAGATGAAGATGTCATGGATATAAAGGAACAAGAGCAGGAAATGATAGAAGGCACTACATATGCAAAACTTGTATCTAGTGAATCCATCTTAGAACAAGTTTAGCCTTATCCACCGGTCAAGCAACCTGTCTCAACCGAAACTCCTCAAGATACAACACAAGGCACCAAAGGTCACAAGTCTATAGCAGGAGAAGATACTACTCTAGAACATACCTCAGAAGCACCTTCGAGCACTAAAAATGTTGCAGCTAAGACACCCAGTACCGAGACACCAAAAGACACCACAAAGGCTACAGGAACTGACCAAAGTGTTGCCTCTACCGAGCAACCTACCAAGGGTCAGCAAGCCTCCCAAGCTATTGTCTTGGTCCAACTGGCCAAAGGTAAAGAAAAGAAAGTGAAAAAGCATAGTTTCAAAGTTGATTTGTCTAAACCAATAGTGTTGCCCAATGTGGATATATCAAAATTAAAGGGGCAAGCACTCATTGATTTTGGTGAACTATGCAAAGCAAAGGATGAACAACAAAAATAGATGGCCATACAAAAGAAGAATAAAGTACTTCAGAAGGTGAAGACACTGCTATCAGATATGCTACCTACAGCTATAGTGTCAACCGATGTAGCCATCCATATTCAACAGGATGAACTCCTTAATCAAATAGAAATATTCGGAGTTGATGCATCTGAGTATTTGAGAAAGCTAAAAGAAAAGGAGCTCACTGCAAAAATGATAGAAGAGGTATAGAAAGCTCTAGCCATTGGTAAAGTTAAACTTGTCAAATTTATTGTTGAGTTGACTCCTCAACTCAAGCACATTCATTATTTATTTCAAAAACTCTGTGCATTTTCTTTATTCATTAAAGACATTAAGAATAAAATAGAGACAATTGAGAAAGAGATCACTGATCTCTCCAGCAAGTTGACCACAGAGCCAAATTCAATTCAAAATTTTTATACAAGGTTACAACAGCTCATGGCTCAACAATTGGACTTAAGAAATGAAGAACACAAGATCCAGATGGATATAATGACACTTTAGACATTATTCCTTCCTCATCTTTCATCCATCCAAGAACAGATCAACCGAGCCACATACTTGTCTAATACACAAGAGGGAAGCACTCTTGATGGCTTAATATCACTATTGGCTGATATTCAAGCACAAAATTCTTTAATGGACAGTGTAAAGGATGCACTCTCTGTCACTCTCACCGAAGCCTGGAACAAGTACAAATCCATTTTTGACCAGTTACCACCCCCGGATGGAAATTAAGTTTTTTTTATATTTGTCAAAAAGGGGGAGTGTGATACAATATATTTGAGAGTAATATGATAGTCTTGGGGGAGCAATACAATATATAAGGGGAATGATATAGTTTTGATACAGTATTCAGAGTATAGTATACAGGGGGAGTATACCGAGCAGAGTAAGTAGAGTATCCAAGAGAAATGAATCGAGTAGTATACAGAATAGTAAGCAAAGCACACAGAACAGAACCCAGCATTCAAAATTAGAGTCTTAAGAGTTTTGTACAGTATAATGATAAGGGGAGTATACCTGAATATACTATTTCATTGACTATTGTATATACTATCAGTATAGTCATTTGCAAAGTGATGCTCTGCAAAATGGACAAGGTTAGCAAATGACAAACAACACAAGATACAAGAAATCGTTAGTGTTAGTCAATCAAAAACTAATCTAAATAGGCATATCAAAAGAGATACTAAAATCATGCTAATATATCTAACAAATGAAATGAAGATAATAAGGCATTTCCAAATGCCTCTTAGCATGCTCTTAGCTCCTTCTCCCTTGTTCCTCTCCTCTCCAAGTTCCAAATTAGTGTAGCTCTCAGCAACTTTTTGCACTATGGATGCTTATGGAGGATTGAGATTTGAGTATTTTTTCTCCAAATGTAAAATAAAAAGATAAAATAATAGATGCTA
Source organism: Cryptomeria japonica (assembly GCF_030272615.1). Taxonomy (NCBI): domain Eukaryota; kingdom Viridiplantae; phylum Streptophyta; class Pinopsida; order Cupressales; family Cupressaceae; genus Cryptomeria; species Cryptomeria japonica. The sequence goes on from NC_081406.1 coordinate 235,142,589, forward strand.
TAAAAATGATTGATTTTAACCAAAATAACAAGATATTAGTTTTCTATGCTAAATGCTCTCTAAAATGCCTATAGGTTAAATGCATACAAGTTTTCAGGATCTGGATTATGAAGAAATGGGCTCTATTTATAGGAAAAAATGGAGCAATGGATGGTTGAGATTGAGCAATCTCAACAAGGGTCAGGATTGAGTGATTTCAAATCCATGTGAGGGCTTTCAACCCAATCCCAGGATGACAAGTGTCAATGTGAGATAGGTTGAGAGGAGAGGGAATAAGAATTAAATGCTTGATATGACCTTGGGAGTTAAGGTCAAGGTTAGTTGAATGAATAAACTCTTTATTCAAAGAATAAAGCTTTTATCCAATGGATAAACTCTTGTGCAAAGGGCAAGAGGGATAAACATGGTCAAAGTAATAAATGTTTGGGGAGACAAGTTTGAAATAACCATAAATGGTTATGTAAGAGCCATAAATGGTCATGTAAGAGCCATTAGTGGTTATGGAAGACTTTAGAGGTTAATTTGTTGAACACACAAAGCTTTCAATGCTTTTCAAAGACTTTTGAAGTCTTTGAGAAGTGACTCCATTTTGCTTAGGAATGTGACAATAATTAGGGGATGGATTTGGCTAATTAGGAAGGGGTTAGAAGAACCTAGAAGAGGATTTAGGAATGCAATTGGATTTGGTGGGTGAGGCAAAATAGGATTTTATTAAAATAAAAATTCATTTATTTCAATAAATGTGTGCAAGTTGCATTTGTATGAAAATGCAAGTGGGGGGGATAATGATTTAAATAAATGTTTAATTTAATTTATTTAAAAGAGGAATAGGGGGATCTAATTAAATAAATATGATTTTATTCATTTAATTGATTGTGAATTTGGTTTAATGAATTAATTAAAATAAATTGAATAATTTATTTAATTAATAGGAGAATGTTTGGAGATGAATTAATTAAATATTAATCTAATTAACTGATGGCTAGTGGATTTTTAATCAAATAAATATCAAATATTTATCTAATTAAGCTGGACAAATTTGTGTGACTACATTTGCCCCTCTTTGAGATGGTGCAGTTTATCACGTCGTTTCAAAGAAAGAAAAACTAGTGTGAAGAAAATGCCCCATAAAATATTAATTTAATGGGTGGTATGCCCCCTCGAGAGATGGGCCAAAACTTTTTCAAAAATCGGGCGATCTCTTGAAAAAGAATGAAAATTGGCAGGGTGTTAGAAGAGAAGAAGTGAGCAATATGGGTGAAAAATAGAAGAAATCGGGGGAAAAATGGAGAAATGGGGGGTTCGGGAAGTTCACGGGGACAATGGCAGTGAGCGAGGGGAAGTTATGGTGATGATGAAGGGTTTAAATGGGGTGAAAGGGATGGAAACAAGATCATTTGTGACCGCGACTAGTGTGAAACTAGAGCTCTGATAGTGACATTTTGGAGGAGCGAGCAGCAGTCAGGATGCCAGTACCGATTATAGAGCATAGATTTGAGCGAGTCTGTCAGTTCCAGTGGCCAGACAACTACGGACCAGCGGTATGTAAATTTGAATTTTGAATTTTTATGCATTTTTGATAGGCTGTTTGCTGAGCCCAAGTTGAGTCGGAGCAATAGCGCTGAAACTATGGTTTTGGTGCTATTGCTCAATTAACTAGTGCTATGGTGCCACAATGGCGCTATTGGCCTATTGTTTGAGTGCTTCTGAAATGTTTTAGCGCTATTGTATGCATGTTTAGGCACTATTGATTAATAAGCACTATTGAGTGCTTAATTGAGTGCTATTGTTCTCAATTAGTGCTATTGTGTGGTTGTTTTAGCGCCTTTTGTAGTTTGAGCACTGTTGGATAGCTTATTGAGCGCTATTGTTGGGGTTTAGCGCTATTGTTGATAAACTAGCGCTTTTTTTGTAGGATAAATAGATGCCCTAGTTTGGATGAATAAAATCTCCCGATGCCAATGATGGATGGATGGTGATGTGAAGTGGGAGTTGTTTTGAACCATAGCAGCCTGATGAGACTTAGGTCATTTTTAGGATAAATGCCTATTGAAGTCGAGGTTGCCATGATTGCTTACCTATTGAGACCCGAAGATACTTGATCAAAGTATCTGTTGATAGTCTAGGTTTAAACTTAAGAAAGTTTGAAACAAAACAACTGATGATGATTGATGAATGTCCATGTGCAGGAGGATCTAGGCATGTTGCAGTTACGCGAGAGACATCTGGCGACACAGGGGTTGCAGGATTGATTGACAGAGGCGGAGATAGATTATATTGCTACGACCTGATTGGATGAGGTGATGCACATGCATGTGATTCGGATGAATCACGGATTGATCACACTATTAGCTGAGTGGTGGCACAGCAAGACATGCACCTTCCATCTAGCACAGGGGGAGATGATAGTGACCCTAGAGGATGTGTGGTGCATCTTGCGGATTCTGATTTGGGGGGAGCTGGTCACGTATGATAAATCCTGGGGGACCCTTGCAGTTCAGAGGTTCTTTGATGAGGATATTTTTATTGATGATGGCTCTATTGCCTGGGAGGAGATAGCGGAGTTATATGAGCCTCTACCAGCAGTTCTATTAGGTATCATGGGAGGACTTCTATGTCCTGACAAGTGATCACATGGTTGGCCATGCAGTGGGGGTAGGTGATCGAGATGATGATTACCGAGGGGACCTGATTTACTTGGGGGTTGTGCGTGCTGGCGCACCTTTACCAAGAGTTGCATGAGGTGGTTTATCGGGGGAGGGGTTCCTTAGTAGTGGGAGTGACCATGCTTCATATTTGGGCCTGGGAGCACCTACCAGTGAGTCGACTAGTGAGTCTGAGATTCCACGTAGTAGATCAGTGGTATATGTTTATGTATAGCGGCATGATGAGTCAGCCTCACCTGGGGAAGTTAGAGTGGTGGCAGTGGGCATTAGATGATCTAGATGCAGTCATATGGCGACCATATCTGGAGTACAAGCCTTGGGATGATGATGCAGAGGCATTGACCTATGTATTTATGACCCGATTCCTCATTGGGAGGACCTTGTACCATGTAGAGAGACAGGTGTCTGGGAGAGTGATGAGGTAGTTTGGACGGCAGCAGGGACTGCCTAGTGGATCAGGGGAGTATGCACGAGTGATTTGAGAGAGGTACGCCTGGGGGCCAGTGCTGCCGTATGACCAGGCACTGGTAGAATTTCAGATGCTATACGCGAGACCATGGGACATATGATCAAGGGTCATGGATGCAGGAGTAGTAGATGAGTACACGTAGTACCGAGCAGCGCACCCAGTCCTACGGATATCTGATCCAGCAAAGCTGATTCTAGATTTTGAGGATGAGAGGGGACAGAGATGAAGGAGGGTAGGAGGTCAAGGACCGAGAGAAGGTGGAGGAGGTGGAGGAGAGGGTGGAGATGGAGGTGGAGGAGGAGGTGGTGGTGGAGGAGGAGGAGGAGGGTTGGGGATGCGGATTCAGTGGAGAGGGAGAGGTAGACTGCCACTATAGATTTCATAGGGACTGTTGATACAGGGAGGAGCTGGACTGGGTGGTAGGGGTATGGAGAGGGAGATCCCGATGGACAGAGGGGAGAGAGCTACTGGAGAGGGTGGTACAGGTGAGGCTGCTATGGATACCAGGGAGGGAGCCACTAGAGATCTTCGGGATCACATGATAGCACATTTGCAGACCTGGGTAGAGGATTTAGAGGTGGAGGTGGCAGCTAGGGATGTGCAGCTATTTGCATGGGAGTGAAAGCTAGTTGTAGTGCTGCAAGAGAGGGATAGTGCAGTGGAGAGATTAGCAGAGCTGCAGGAGAGAGTTTGGGTTGGAGTAGGAGCACAGGGGCCTATAGGGGAGGTGATGAGGGAGATGCGGCGAGCACAGGCGGAGATAGAGTACTGGCAGGGGTTATATGAGTAGGTGGTACCATCCAGTCAGCGAGCATTGAGCTATTCGTAGATGCGATAGGATAGATCAAAGCGATCGCAGAGGATGTAGAGCAGTGGGGGTGTGATGGGTCCTCTGCGGAGGGAGAGATCAGGGGATGCAGGAGTGAGTGGGGGTTCGATGAGGCCTCCACAGAGAGATGGATAAGGTGGTGTGGGTACCAGTGGGGGAGTAGGTGGTGATGGTGGTACAACATCTGGCCAGAGTGGCATTTGAGAGAGCATTTTTGCATATATATATTGTATCATTGTTTATTTTTTGGACTGTATCTTGGATGGCTCTTGGTAGCCGATTTTGTAGACTTCATTGTACTCTGATATATGAGATGATATATATGAGGAGATCCCATATTTTGATGATATGCAGTTGATATGTATGGATGTTTATGCAGGATGATGAGTTATTGCTTAGATGGATATGTGTATATGTATGCATTTTATGAGATGTTTCTTATATGCATGTTTTTATGATGATTGATGATGTTGGATACTAACATATGAATGCAGGTTTATACATGTGTGCATGTTTTTTATTTTTAATGTAATGCTTTATGTATGTAATGCTATGATGATGATGTATGTTTATGATGAGTTAGGAACAAGATTTTGGTGTTTCCGATTTTGATAAAAGGATGAGATAATTTATGCGATGATGTTAATGCAATGGTTGAAGGAATGATGTTATGTATGGATATGTATCTAGATGTTTTTAAATGAATGTAATATGGATAAACAAAATGTAAAGTACAAATGTTTATATGATAATGTCTAAATGAATGCATATGTATAATGGATATATAAATAACATGAACCAATGTGTGGAAACAAATGGATTTATGATTCTAAATGCTTAAATATGATTAAGTAAAAAATGATAATGTGATGATAATGGAACTCATGGCTTGAATAACTGCACCTTAATGCAATTAAAAAAAAAAAAAAGGATAATGTATGCAATGTGAATGAATTCTAAAATGTGCATAATAAGATTTTTAATAATGGATGAATGAATGCACCTTTTCACTAATGAATAGATAAATGAATGTATGTAATGATAAATGATAAAGGATAATGAAATGATGATGGATAATCGACACTAAATGAATGCATAGTAAATGGTTAATACAATCAAGGACAATTTTATCATATGAATGAATCTAATTATTTATGGTTTATGTAATGATGCAAATGATTAATGAAAAATAATGTCAAAAATGAACTATATGCAATGTTAAGTTAAAAATGACATGAATGTACTTAATGCAAGATGCAACTAAATGTAATGTTGATATGATCATGAGGAATGCAAGGTTTTTGAGATTTTGTATGATGCATTGATGATGTATCAGAGTACTCGGTCGTGATTGTATCCAAGACCAGCTCAATTCTTACATAACTGTTCATATGAACCTTGTTTACTTTTGGCATATAAATCATACATATGAATGAGTGAATGGATGGGTGATTATGCAACAGAATGTAATATATAAATAGATGAGATGAAATGATGATCCATAGTGCTCTATTTTCATCATTGAGCTTTAAAATGTTGGAAGAAAATACAAACATCTTGACATAATGATTCAAGATGACCTGAGTATTTCTTTCACGGATTTTATATAGCAAGTTAATACAAACGACTTGATATAAGGGTCAAGTCGACTAGAGTATTGCTTGTGGAACAGACAAGGATTATCTCCATTCATGCATGACTTGGATCGTCTTCCTTGATCTTAAGCTGATCATATCCTGAGACAAGTGCATACCGTACTAAGAGATAAAAACCTTTATCCAATTTTGGATGAGGAGGAACCAAAGAAGGAGCATTGTACCTGCCAACAAACAGTATATACATAAAGAATAAAGAATAGGGATCCTTGGTAATGGTTCATGCTCATATGGTCGAGGTATACGCTGAAGCCGTAATGATCTATGACTGCATTTTGCATAAGATCACGTAGCTTGGTGAACTTCCCACGTAGACACCATTAGTACATGCCCTAGTACTTCATCGGAAATAATGCGCAAATGATACAAAAATAATGCTAAAAGATCCCGATACAGATAAACTAATGATTTTTCTCACAAATCAACCAAGTATTTGATAGCTTAACATAATTTTCTTGTCAAAGAAAACGTCACTTTTGTCTTTGTTTTGGTAAGGAAGGATGCATCCTTGTTAAAGACAGTTTTGATTTGTTGATGTTGATTGTATGGTTTGATTGATAAGTGGTCATCATGTGAGTATTTTGTCAATGTTTGTTTTGTATCTGTGCGGATGAGTATGTACAAGGTGTTGCCATGTTTTTGTGTGATTTCCAATGGTTTTTCGTTGTTTGTGGATTTTGTGAGACATTTTTGAATGTTTTTGGATTTTGTGAAATAGTTTTGAATGTTTTAGCCAATGAATCACCAATAATGTAGAATCCACTTCCATCAACTAGATTTTAAGGGCATTGCCCCCAAGTTGGACATGACCATGAAAAAGCGGGATGCAAGATGCATGAAGTACTTTCTTTGATTACAGATCAAATAACAAGCCATGGTTTAGATGGATGGATGTGTGTATGCACTGAATGTGATCGCAACGAGCTTGAAAGATACTAGAGCCATTGTTTTTATGAGTGGCACCTATTTGCCAGGTTTTCACCATCGCACTTACCCAAGGTGCCACCGGAGTGTTTGTTCACCATTTGGATGCATGATTTTTTCTTACTATTTTGATGTTTTTGTATTTGTTCAGGACATTTTTCTGAATTTTTTTGGTATTTTCTGGTATGCAGGGGAGCCTGATGCACTGTACAGTTTAGGTATAAAACCGTTTGAGGTGCATGTTGTTGATTGGATCTACGAGTGGTTCTCCTTCTGATGTAGCCAACTGATATGCCCTGGACCTGAATACAGCAGTGACAACATATGGGCCTAGCCAGTTGATTCAAACTTGCCCTGATGTTCTCTATTTGGTTGGTTGCAAGGATTCTCACAAAGAACAAGATCACCTACCTCAAATGTACGAGGTCTAACTTGATGATTGTAGCTTCTGCTCATGCGTTGCTGATAGGCTTTGAGATGGTTGTATGTAGCTTGTCGCTTCTCATCAAGTAACTCTAAGTCTTGGAGGCGTGAGGCTCTATATGCTTCATCATCTATCAGATTGTGCAAGGAAACCTGTAGTGATGTTATCTCAACCTCAATAGGTAAGATAGCTTTGGCACCATAGACCAATGAGTAGGGAGTTACGCCTATAGGGGTTCAAATGCTAGTTTGATATGCCCATAATGCTGGATTCAGTTGAACATGCCAATCATGGCCAGCATCATTGACTGTCTTTTTTAGGATCCTCAATATGTTTTTATTGGATGCTTTGGCCTGACCATTGCCTTGTGGGTAATAGGGAGTGGAAAAGCGATGTTGGATATGAAATTTCTCACAAAGTTCACGGACATCTTGATTTTTGAAAGGAAGACTGTTATTTGTGATGATGGACATGAGCACACCATACCGGTAGATGTTGTAATTGAGGATGAATGAGGCAATCTGCTTGTCAGTGACTTGGGTAAGTGAAACAGCTTCGATCCACTTTGTGAAATATTCGGTGGTGGTAATAATGAATTTATGGCCATTGGATGAAGATGGATGAATCTTACCCACAAGGTCAAGGCCCCATTGACAAAAGGCCATCGTGTTGTGATTGGTTGCAATTCCTGGGCTGGTGCATGTATCAGGTCGCCATGAACTTGACATTTCTTGCATTTTCTGACAAAGTAGTAGGAATCTTTTTCCATATATGGCCAATAGTATCCATTGCGTAGGAGTTTCTTGGCTAGTGATGGACCACTTGAGTGAGTCCCACAAATTCCTTCATGGACTTCTTCCAAAGCCTTTGTTATCTCACCTTGTTCTAGACATCGAAGGAGAGTACCATCAAGACCGCGTCGGTATAGGGTTTCAGCAATAATGGTATATCGAGCAGTTTGGCGAATGAAGGTTTTACGTTGGTTATTTGATTGGTTGGGAGGAAGGGTGTGATCGCGGAGATAGGTGTAGAAATCACCATACCATGGGGATTCAGAACCAACAAGGTGACATATCATTTTGGATTTGGGGATATCATAATTGGGAATCCAAAGTTGTTCTACCAAGAACTCGTAGCGTATTGAATTTTGTGGAAGATCTAGGAGAGATGCAATGGTAGCCATAGCGTCAGCAGCTCGATTCTGATCTCTTAGTATCTGCTCAAAAGTGATAGTAGTAAATGATGTCTTTAAAGTGTCCACCATTTGCTTATATGGCATGAGTTTATCATCCTTGGTCTGATATTCATTAGTTGCTTGTCGAATGACCAGTTGTGAGTCGCCATATACTTGTAGTTCTTATAATTTCCATTGTACAGCTAGCCTAAGTCTTATGATCAAGGCCTCATACTCATACTCTGCAATGTTGTTAATGCATGCAAATGTGAGCTTGTAAGACTTTGAGATGCTGTCACCTTGAGATGTGATAAACAGAATGCTTGCTCCCAAGCCATGCCTAGTGTATGAACCATCAAAGTATAATTTCCATGGTTGTGTTGTTGTGAGCATGAATATCTCTTCATATGGAAAATTGGAAATGAGAGGATGATCACCTATGAGGGGTGCATTGGCCAACTGATCTACAATAACTTGACCTTTGATAGCTTTACAGTCCATGTACTCGATGTAAAATTCACTTAGAATCATCACCCATTTGGCCAAGCGACCTATCAATGCTGCCTTGCTGAGTAAATACTTGAGTGGATCAATCTTTGCAATGAGTTGTACCTTATGCGTCAATAGATAATGCCTTAATTTAGTGGTTGCTAAGATTACTGCTAGACAAGCTCGCTCAATAGGTGTGTAATTGAATTCATTGCCAACCAGTGTTCAAGAGATGTAGTAAACAGCACACTCTTTTCCTTCTGCATTATGTTGTGCCAGTAGTACACCCAATGTTGTACTTGTTGTTGAGATATAGAGTAACAACGGTCTACTTGGATCTGGTGGGATCAACAATGATGGATTCATGAGATAGTCTTTAAGCATCTGAAATGCTTGCTGGCATTAGAGATCCCACTGAAAGCAGATGTTCTTGTGTAGTAGGTGTGTGAATGGGTGACACTTATCAGCCAATTGTGCAATGAATCTTCAGATGGATTGAAGCCACCCTTGTAATGTCCTTAGCTGACTGATATTCTTTGGAGGTGGCATGTCCATGATTGCTTTTACCTTTGTTGGGTCGACCTCAATACCTTTGCTTGAGACAATGTATCCTAGAAGCTTCCTAGAGGTTACTCCAAAGACACATTTCTTTGGGTTGAGTCAAACTTGGTATTGTTCCAGTCTATCAAAGATTTTATCTAAGATGTGGAGATGCCCTGCTCTGGTGAGTGATTTTGCTAGTAAGTCATCAACATAATCTTCCATCATAGTATGCATCATGTCATGGAAGATGGTGGTCATTTCTCTTTGATAAGTCACTCCTGCATTCTTTAGACCAAAAGACATTACATTCCAGCAATATGTGCCCCATGGACATGTGAAGGTTGTCTTATGTTGATCTTCTGGTGCGATCTTTATCTGATTGCCTGAAAATCCATCCATGAGTGAAAGCATGGCATGTCCTACTGTCAGATCCACTATGATGTCGATATTTGGTAGGGGGAAGTCATCCTTAGGACATGCCTTATTCAGATCTCAGAAGTTAGTACAAATGCGGATGCCCTCTTTTGGTTTGCCGACAGGCACAATGTTGGAGATCCATTCTGCATAATCAATTGGTCTAATGAATCCAACATCTAGGAGTTTCTTGAGTTCTATTTTGACTAGCACTGCAATTTGAGGATGCATCTTACGAAGCTCCTGCTTGACAAGTTTGGCTCCTTCTACTACGGTAAGGTGATGCATGACTAAATCAGGATCAAGCCCAGGCATGTCTACATATGACCATGCAAAGTTGATATGATGCTTCTGGAAGAACTCTATAAATTTAGGCTATTCCTCTGGAGTGAGAAGAGATGCCAGATGTATGAGGTGAGGATTTTCAGGAGTCCCCACATTGCATTCTTTGGTTTCCTTGATGAGAATTGTTGATCGTTCCTGTTGTGTACTAGCAGGGAGGATGTCAAACCCTTCATCCTCTGGCACCTCAGAGAGGTTTTCACCATTGGATATGCTCTTTCTTTTTACTTTTGTTGGATCAAATAGTGCCACAGTGTGGTTTTCACTAGAAGATCCATGTTTTATTGTTATATTTTTGCAGCTGAAAGGTTTGGCATCCACCCCAAAGTATGTTGCGCTATTAAGTTCAATGGCGAATCCAACTTTGTGATCCATTCTTGGTAGGTTATCCCTTAATTCCAAAAAGTCAATGATGGCCTCATCATTTTGGAAGAGGTCAAGACATGGGGGATTTGGTTGGTTCCATTTGATGAGTTCAGGGTGGATAATGGGCATTACTTCATCGATTAGGTTAAGTGTGTTAGATGTATTAGTGAGGGTTAAGACATTATGGTGAAGGTCGTTGATGGTACTCTCCTTGTCAGAATTAGGCGTAGGATGAGATGTAGGGTCTATGGAAGATGTTTCCAGTTCAGGATCCCAAGTGGTCTTTATCTGTGCTTCTCCATAAACAGGGGTGTCTTTGCATTGTGGAGGTAGTGATGTATCTTCCTCATCTGAAGTGTTAAGCTATATAGAATCAAATTCCCACTCATGTGAGTCAGTCTCTGAGTCACTTTCTAGCATCTGATTACTATACCATACTGGGATGTCCTTTGAGTTAAATATTGCAGGTGTGATTGGTTGATGTATCTTTGTAGTGATCAGTGCTGCAAGAAGGTCAATGGGGATTAAAGAATCTGGTACAGGGAGTATCGGTAGTGTTGACTCAGTGGCTTCTGCTGGAACTATTGGTGTCGTAGATGATGCTGTGGCTTCTGATACAGTTGCTGCTGCTAATGGTGTTGCTGATGGGATTACTGGTTCGCTTGGTGGGATGAATGGCATTGGTGATGGTTGTGTTGGGATTCTGAGCCTCGGTGGGGTAGTTGTGATGGTGCTTGATGTTGCTTTGATAATGAAAGGTGTCCTTTTTGTAGTAGGCTGACATAATGGTTTGTTGGGTTTTCCTTTCAATTTGAGTTTAGGAAATATCTCTTTTTCAAAGCCTAGGCCTGTATTACCTTTGGGATTTAATTCTGGCAGTAGAGGTTCATGTCGCCCTTGTTTGCAATATCCTAAAGCACTCTGACCATCATACCCCATCCTTTGCATAATGAGGAGACCTTTGCCATACTGATCCATAGGAAGTTTAACTTGTGGTATATCAGTGGTGATGGGATCTTTATAGATCCATTTCGCTAAGTCCTCATCTTGGGTTTCTTCTTATTGACTTTTTCCAAGGATGAAAGGTGTCAAAGCACATGTGGGCATGATTAGTGGTTGCTATAGTAACTGTTGTGGTTTACCATGTGTTCTAGGAGAAGTGGGCATTTGTCTCACATAAAAGAGTTGACTCAAGTTGTATTCCCCAGGACCTTCCTCTGCTATTTTCATTTTGAGATTTTCTTGCTTTGGTATAGTGGTATTCGAACTAGCAAGAGAGGCGGGACTTATATATGTTGTGGAGGAAATGGCTTCTCTATTATGAGGAATGGTAATCTCTGGTTGATGGCTGATATTATGGCAATACGCAAAGGGATTTCAATCACCCAGGATTGTGATCTCTACACCGTTATGTGGGAACTTGATACATTGATGGTAGGTAGATGGAACGGCTTGCATGGCATGTATCCAAGGTCTTCCTAACAATAGATTGTATGGCAGAGGAAGGTCCAAACCCTAACAGCTGATGTGATTCACAACGGAGCCCACTCGGATTGGTAGTACCACAACTCCTTTGGATGAACGCTTTGCATCATCATAAGCTTTGATTGTGATCTTGTTGCGAGGATCCACTGATTCTATGGCATATCCCAATACTATGACCAACTATAGTGTACAAATATTCAGGCCTACTCCATTATCGATCAAGACTCGCTTGATCCTATGTTGGTTGATAAAGCCTTCAATGTGTAGTGAAGCGTTATGAGGTTGCTGGAAGGAAGAGTTGTCACTTTTGGAAAAAGTGAGACAAGGTGATGACTTTAGACTTCCAGCCATGGCTTGAAATTGGTCTATATTTAGGTTTGCAGGAACTGACACCTCTTGGAGTGCTTGATCCAAGATAGTTTTATGAGATGGCGATAGGCGCAAAAGCTCTAAAATGGATATAAGCGCAGGTGTTTTGTCTAATTGTTCCACAAGATTGTACTGCTTTGGGATGGAGGTGGTGCCTTGTGGAGCTGCTTTTATGGTAACCTTATTGCGACGCATAACAACATTGCAATTTGAGTTGGGATTTTTGAAGGTTATAGTTGCAACTTGTTCACTGGCATCATATAGATGATTTATAGTGTAACTATATGCAGCCTGTGTATAATCAGTGGTATCAGTGCCTTGCCTAGAAGTGGAAGGACCTCTTTGATCTTGTAATAGAAGTGGATTTTTGAACATCAGATGATCATTATTTGTTGTTTTTGGGTCATGTCCTTCTATTTCAATTTCTCCTCGGTCAATAAGATCCTGAATAAGATCTTTAAATCAATGACAATTACTTGTCTTGTGTCCTCTCCCTTGGTGGAAATCACAGTGTTCAGTATCTCTCGACCATGCAGGTTTGACCTAAGGTTCATAGTTTGATGTTTTAGGTAGAGTGACCAAATTTTGAGAAATGAGTTGTCGCAATACTGTTTCAATGGGTTCCCCTAAGGGAGTGTATGTGGGTTTTTGTTTTTGCCAACAAGGTCTTGGTTCATCGTGAGATGTGATGCGACCATGATTGGAAGGAACATTTGTGTTATTCTGAGGTGCAGGATTCTATCCTGCAAACCGAACCACATGTTCTGCACTTTTTATAGTCCTGGCATCCACAATCCCATCATTGACGATATTCTTGTTTTTATTCCAGAAGCTTGGTTTATCACTATTGAAGCATGGGTGAGGACCATCCTTTGGTTCATTATAGATTTTGATGAGTCCTTTCTTGATGAGGGCCCGCTCACATTTCAAACCCTTGGTGATCATATCATTAAAAGAGTCTGTGTCTTTGACATTCAGGTGAAATTCCATTTCTTTGTTTAAATTGGAAATGAATATTTCCACTAGTTCTCATTTTGGTTATTGAAGAGAACATCTGGTAGACATTTGACACCATCGTTGTAGGAATACTGAGAAAAGTTCACCTGGTTTTTGTTTGGTGTTGCACAGATCAGCCATGGTGATGTCGCGTTCAATGTTATAAGAGTAATGAGCGAGGAATTTCTGGATGAGTTCCTCAAATGTTCTAATGCCACCTGATAGTCGGGAAAACCATGATGTGGTTGTTCCTCAAATGTTCTAATGCCACCTGATAGTCGGGAAAACCATGATGTGGTTGTTCCTCCCAAGCTTTGGGGAAAAAGGCGCATTAGGTATGTGTCTTCATATACCACTTCGAGACAAGCAGAATGAAATTCTCTAACATGATCACGGGGATCTCTCTTTCCTCTATATTTTTCAAATTTGGGTGTTTCGAATCCTCATGGAAAGGGTGGCATATAAATATTTTTATCAAAAGGATAGGGAAAAATGTCATTGAGTGAGAATTGGTTAGTCTTAACACCACTATGAAGTTGTTGGGCGAGATTCTCGACTTGTTGCCACAACATCTCCATTTCATTTGGAGGAGGAGGTGGTGGGTTACCTCGAGGAATGTTATATCTGATGGGATCTCTACCTCTTTCCTCTTCATGGCGACTTTATTGTTCTGATGCTTGTCTTAATTGAGCAAGATCAAAGTCAGAGGGAGGTTTTGCTCCTTCTTGAGCGAGCTTTAAAAAGTGAGCATCCGCATTGCTCTTTAGTATTTCGTCAAAAAGTTTGTTAAAGAGAGGGTTATGCTGGGCCCTTTCTATTGTTGCAGGAGTAGGAGTACTTGGGTTTTCGTCATTCGCATTTCTTCCAAGTGCTTCTTGAAATTCATTGAGATTTTCCTCTTCTTCTTCTTCCATTTCTATTTCTCATTGCCTTGACTGTGATCGGGTTTGGGCCATTTTGTTTACAAGCTTTTGTTGAAGTTGTGTGAAAATGATGATGAGTTGTTGATGAAATGAAAGATTGATGGTTGGTGAATTGTGTTGCATGTGGATCTCTAGCACTTTTAAGGTAGATGTAACCGAAATTCCTTCTTTTAATTGCTTGCTTGTTTGATAAGATTTGATGTGATAAGGTGTAGAGAAATCTGAGATGTGTTATAGATTGAACTACCTAGTAATAAGAGGATTCACTCATGAACTAGTTTTAACCTGCATAGATATGTCTCTTAGGATGAGCTTATCCTAGATGTAGAAACAATCTAAAAAGTGATGTGATGCGTTTGATTCAAGCAATATCTAAAGAAGAGAACTTGAGACAAGAACCTCTTAATGTTTTGAGAGTTGGAAATGGATTGATGATGAAGCGATGATGTATTAGTAAGATAATGGATGAAATGTTTTCAACTTCAATAAAAACTTTGTGTCACAAATGGGACAAACTCTACCTCTTCCCTTTCGGGTGTTGGTGGTATTTCTTGGGCTACATTGTATGTGATGCAGACGTTTGGGAAAAAGTTTGGATTAATCTTACCTCCTTGGTTTTTGTGATAACTTAGAGCTCTATATTGCATAAAAGCTCTGCGGTTCAATGTCTCTGAATCAAATTCATTTGTTTTGCCTTGAAGGTAGAGACGCATGTGACGCAGAAAGACTCTATGTGAGACAAAGATTTGTCTATTTATATAGAAAAATTTCCTCCTTTTGATTAAAGCCTTTGAGCTTAATGGTCTTCTTTTCAAGTTGATATTTTGATGACACTTCTTCTTTCCCAAGATGTAAAGAATGGTCATAAAGTTTGATTCTTTGTTGTTTGCACTTTGTTTTTGATGTGTTTGGTTGTTTTGAGAAATGTTTGGTTGGATGAATACTTTTTTTTTGGAAGTGATTTTCTTTTGATGTTTCTTTGACAAGAAAACAAAGCAAGCACACAAACACAAGAATGTAGCCTCAAAGGCACAAATGAGTATGGGTCTAGATCAACCCAGTCCTTGGACTTTTTATATGACCCTTCCTTTAGATATATTTTAAGGTGTATTTCCAAAGCCTGAAGTTGGCTCAATTTGCACTTGGTCTTGACTAAAACGAACACACTTCAAACACTTTTTATCCCTAAGGTCAAATGGCCAGTTGTGATAAATTTAGCCCACATCTTGATATTTCTTTGACTTTGGTACTACATACCTTATGAATCCTACCTTGGCAGGTAAGGATGTGATATACTAAGTCTTGCACGAGCATAACAAATAGATGATCCCTATGATGGGGGAGTCACCACTTTTATCAAGCCACAAGTGACTTTTCAAAAGCTATGTTTCTACTCAAGGAAATATGTATGGTGAGTATCTTGGGAGCAAAACCATCTATGCTCTTGGACTAAATTATATCACAAATATCCTTAATCAATAGAATGGGTGGGCTACTACTTAAAGGTGTTTAGTCATGTTCGATGTTTTTGGACATAAGTTCATTCTGCAGTGATTCACTTAAGAGCCTTGTAACTAGTGGTGGGGCCCATATGTCCTTTCGGCCAGTTACACTATAGGAACAGCTATACCCAAGGCTACAACTTTTGCTCTCACCTGATTTCTATAGTGGCTCGAAGGATTTACCATGCGAGGTCATTCCCAAGAGTGATGTGTTTCTTGGCATGCCTCTCTTAAAAAGATAAATTTTTTGAGTGTTACTAACACTTTTCTCTTGCACCTAGGACCACGAAAGCCAAGGGAGAGGATAGTGTGTGTTAGAAGTGGGACCACTCGACCAACTTTTTGCACAAGTGTGCCAACCATGAAAAACACTTGTTCTTTTTAATCTGCCATTGCAATGTGATCTAACTATTTGGAGATGTTGCTCCAATAGTCATGGTGTTCGTTTTAACTTTAATGGCAAAATGTGTTGTAATCTAGAAATTGGAAATCCTGGTCAACTGAACTTGAAGCACGTATGAAGAAAAATCACTTCGCAAAAAGTTTTAAACAAGTTGATTGTGTATTTTATGTGCACCCAAAAATAGAAGTGTGGATTGTAAATTCTTTTCATGCAAGAAAAATGGAAGTGTTGATTTTAAGCACCAAATGAAGTGTGTTTCCTAACTTGCAAGAAAACAAATGTTTGTTTTGTTCAGTTTTAATGCACCAAAGAAACAAGTGACCTTAACTAGAAAGCAAGGAAACTTTGTTTGTTCAAGTTTTTAAAGCACCAAAATAAAGTGTTTGATTTTAAAGGGTGAGTTTTTAAACCTGCACAAACAACAACCGGTTAGTAAAATCCATGTCTAAGGGGGGCTTCCACAAGCCTAAAAACTTTCACTTTTTCAGTTAAAAAGTCCTTTTTACAACATTCTGTTACAATAGCGCTAGTTTGTGTTTGAACAGAAGCCCTATTTAACACAAACACGCTAAAAGAAAAAGAAAGACAGAGAAGACAAATGCGCTGAAACAGGGTCAATAGTGCCAAAACAGGGTCAAAAGTGCCAAAACAGCGTCAAAAGCGCTAAACTTGATACAATAGCACTATTGTAAGAACAATAGTGCTAGAACAATAAGTGTCAATAGTGCTAGAATGAGATCAATAGCGCTAAAGCGCAACCTGTGTGACAATTTCAACATTCAAACATGTTATTGGTTAAAAAAAAATGATCTCTTGAGTGTTTGGATTCACGTCGGGTTCACCAAATGATGCTCTGCGAAATGGACAAGGTTAGCAAATGACAAACAACACAAAACACAAGAAATCGTTAGTGTTAGTCAATCAAAAACTAATCTAAATAGACATATCAAAAGAGATACTAAAATCATGCTAATATATCTAACAAATGAAAAAAAGATAATAAGGCGTCTCCACATGCCTCTTAGCATGCTCTTAGCTCCTTCTCCCTTATTCCTCTCCTCTCCAAGTTCCAAAATAGTGTAGCTCTTAGTAGTTTTATGCACTATGGATGCTTATGGAGGATTGAGATTTGAGTATTTTTGCTCCGAATGTAAAATAAAAAGCTAAAATACTAGATGCTATTAAAATGATTGATTTTAACCAAAATAACAAGATATTAGTTTGCTATGCTAAATGCTCTCTAAAATGCCTATAGGTTAAATGCATACAAGTTTTCAGGATCTGAATTATGAAGAAATGGGCTCTATTTATAGGAAAAAATGGAGCAATGGATGGTTGAGATTGAGCAATCTCAACAAGGCTCAGGATTGAATGATTTCAAATCCATGTGAGGGCTTTCAATCCAATCCCAAGATGACAAGTGTCAATGTGAGATAGGTTGAGAGGAGAGGGAATAAGCATTAAATGCTTGATATGACCTTGGGAGTTAACGTCAAGGTTAGTTGAATGAATAAACTCTTTATTCAAAGAATAAAACTTTTATCTAATGGATAAACTCTTGTGCAAAGGGCAAGAGGGATAAATATGGTCAAAGCAATAAATGTTTGGGGAGACAAGTTTGAAATAACCATAAATGGTTATGTAAGAGCCATAAATGGTCATGTAAGAGCCATTAGTGGTTTTGGAAGACTTTGGAGGTTAATTTGTTGAACACACAAAGCATTAAATGTTTTTCAAAGACTTTTGAAGTCTTTGAGAAGTGACTTCATTTTGCTTAGGAATGTGACAATAATTAGGGGATGGATTAGGCTAATTAGGAAGGGGTTAGAAGAACCTAGAAGGGAATTTAGGAATGCAATTGGATTTCGTGGGTGAGGGAAAATAGGATTTTATTAAAATAAAAATTCATTTATTTCAATAAATGTGTGCAAGTTGCATTTGTATGAAAATGCAAGTGGGGGGGGATAATGATTTAAATAAATGTTTAATTTAATTTATTTAAAAGAGGAATAGGGGGATCTAATTAAATAAATATGATTTTATTCATTTAATTGATTGTGAATTTGGTTTAATGAATGAATTAAAATAAATTGAATAATTTATTTAATTAATAGGAGAATGTTTGGAGGTGAATTAATTAAATATTAATTTAATTAACTGATGGCTAGTGGATTTTTAATCAAATAAATATCAAATATTTATTTAATTAAGCTGGACAGATTTGTGTGACTACATTTGCCCCTCTTTGAGATAGTACGGTTTATCACGTTGTTTCAAAGAAAGAAAAACTGGTATAAAGAAAATGCCCCATAAAATATTAATTTAATGGGTGGTATGCCCCCTTGAGTGATGGGCCGAATTTTTTTGAAAAATCGAGCAATCTTTCGAAAAAGAATGAAAATTGGCAGGGTGTTAGAAGAGAAGAAGTGAGCAATATGGGTCAAAAATAGAAGAAATCGGGGAAAAAATGGAGAAATGGGGGGCTCGAGAAGTTCACGGGGACCACGACGGTGAGCGGGGGGAAGTTATGGTGACGGCGAAGGATTTAAATGGGGTGAAAGGGATGGAAACATGATCATTTGTGACCGCGACCAATGCGAAACCAGAGCTCTGATAGTGACATTTTGGAGGAGTGAGCAACACTCAGGATGCCAATACCAATTACAGAGCACAGATTTGAGCGAGTCCGTCGGTTCTAGCAGCCAGACGATTATGGAGCAGCGGTATGTAAATTTGAATTTTGAGTTTTTATGCATTTTTTATAGGCTGTTTGCTGAGTCCAAGTTGAGTTGGAGCAATAGCGCTGAAACTATGTTTTTGGCGCTATTGCTCAGTTAACTAGCGCTATGGTGCCACAATGGCGCTATTGGCCTATTGTTTGAGCGCTTTTGAAATGTTTTAGCACTATTGTATGCATGTTTAGGTTCTATTGATTAATAAGCATTATTGAGTGCTATTGTGTGGTTGTTTTAGCGCGTTTGTAGTTTGAGTGCTGTTGGATAGCTTATTGAGCACTATTATTAGGGGTTTAGCGCTATTGTTGATAAACTAGCACTTTTGTTGTAGGATAAATAGATGCCCTAGTTTGGATGAAGAAAATCTCCCGATGCCAATGATGGATGGATGGCGATGTGAAGTGGGAGTTGTTTTGAACCATAGCAGCCTGATGAAGTCGAGGTTGCCATGATTGTTTACATGTTGAGACCCGAAGATACTTGATCAAAGTATCTGTTGATAGTCTAGGTTTAAACTTAAGAAAGTTCGAAACAAAACAACTGATGATGATTGATGAATGTCCATGTGCAGGAGGATCTAGGCATTTTGCAGTTACGCGAGAGACATCTAGCGACACAGGGGTTGCGGGATCGATTGACAGAGGCAGAGATAGATTGTATTGCCGCAACTAGATTAGATGAGGTGATGCACATGCCCATGATTCGGATGAATCATGGATTGATCATAGCGTTGGCCGAGCGGTGGCACAGTGAGACGTACACCTTCCATCTGGCACAGGGGGAGATGATAGTGACCCTAGAGGATGTGTGGTGCATCCTACGGATTCTGATTCAAGTGGAGCTGGTCACATATGACAAATCTTGGGGGACCCTTGCAGTTCAGAGGTTCTTTGATGAGGATGTTTTTATTGATGATGGCTCTATTGCCTGGGAGGAGATAGCGGCGTTATATGAGCCTCTACCAGCAGTTCTATTAGGTATCGTGGGAGGACTTCTGTGTCCTGATAGGCGATCACATGGTTTGGCCGTGGGGTGGGGGCAGGTGATCGAGATGATGATTACCGAGGGGACCTGATTTGCTTGGGGGTCGTGCGTGCTGGCACACCTTTACTAGGAGTTGTATGAGGTGGTTTACCGGGGGAGGGGTTCCTTAGCAGTGGGAGTGACGCTACTTCATATTTGGGCCTGGGAGCACCTACCAGTGACTTGACCAGTGAGTCTAAGGTTCCGCGCAGTAGATCAGCCATATATGTTTATGTATAGCGGCATGATGATGCTTTTCAAAGACTTTTGAAGTCTTTGAGAAGTTACTCCATTTTGCTTAGGAATGTGACAATAGTTAGGGGATGGATTAGGCTAATTAGGAAGGGGTTAGAAGAACCTAGAAGGGGATTTAGGAATGCAATTGGATTTGGTCGGTGAGGGAAAATAGGATTTTATTAAAATAAAAATTCATTTATTTCAATAAATGTGTGCAAGTTGCATTTGTAGGAAAATGTACGTGGGGGGGGATAATGATTTAAATAAATGTTTAATTTTATTTATTTAAAAGAGGAATAGGGGGATCTAATTAAATAAATATGATTTTATTCATTTAATTGATTGTGAATTTGGTTTAATGAATTAATTAAAATAAATTGAATAATTTATTTAATTAATAGAAGAATGTTTGGAGATGAATTAATTAAATATTAATTTAATTAACTAATGGCTAGTGTATTTTTAATCAAATAAATATCAAATATTTATTTAATTAAGCTGGATAGATTTGTGTGACTACACAAAGTATATAGGATTTTGAGTTATAACTTTGAAAGTAATTTTTGTCAAACATCTCAACTAATGTCAATAGGGGAGACTATTACTACTTATCAGATTGCCATTAGTTTTATGTCAAAGTTATAATATATACTATAGTCGGTTACTATTACGGAAATATTCAGTCTGTATGTATAGTCTAGTCGGTTATAGAAGAAAGCAGTCACATAACGCAGTATACATCGAGCTGTCTACCGAGTATCTTTTCATGTCTACCAAGCAGCAAAGATGACACACTGAGTTGATATACACCGAGTGAAACGTGTTACCAGATTCATTGAACCTAGACATGTATATGAAAACGTGTTACAAGATCTAGGCACATCTAATCGTTATTACATTGGAAATTGCACTAGAAGATTGTGAATGATTTCGAGGTCATCTAACCAATGAAATATTTTACATGGTTATAAATCGTGTTTGTAAGATCGAAGCAATGAATTGGATCACTGTCTTAAGAGATCTATTTATACATCATGAGTTAAGGGTGTATGTATGAATGTATGAAGACTGTTACAGAGACACAGAGGTCCGCGAGAAGGTTTTCAGAGAACAGTCGAAGAACAGAGTAAATAGAAGGGTTTACCGAGTTACTATATGGGTTACCGAGGTATGCTATAAGCAAGGTAATCTATTCTAAGCACATAGAATCTGCTATAACATTTCAGATGCAAAGTTGCAGATATTTGTAATGATTTTATTGTAATATTGTGAAGTTGTAAGAGAAACCTTTAACAGGGTAAAAGACTCTAATCAAGTCTATAAATTGTAAAGCATCTAACCAGGTGTAGCATTTACATTAAGTGTTGTAAAATCCTTTAGCAAGGTAGATCTAACAGATCTTGATACTCCTAACAGGGTAAGCTATCAAAAATAGCTAAACATGTAGCTCTAACCGAGCACTCTTTATTATTGCAGTAGTGAAGTTGTGGGTACCATCCCCACCATAGTTTTTCTCTCTAACCAAGAGTTTCTGCGTAACCAAAATATATGTGTTATGGAGTGAATCATGTATGATTGTTATCTATTTGTTTTAGTTTTATATTATGTTACTGCACTATTCGGTTTATGCATGACAGTAAAGATATTGTTGAAGAAATGTTTTGGAGTACTGATTCACCCCTCCCCTCTCAGTACATTAGCTTTCCATATTGGGCCTAACAGTCTTTCCTTTTGTGAAGTTTAGCAATATTTAAACATAAAAAAGAAAATGGATATTGTCTTTTTCATCATGGTGGTTCTCATTCTCTTGGAAAGTGTAAAGCATTTAAGGACTTTGTTCAAGAACAATATGATCATGCTCGTATATGTCTTTCAACAAATATTTCTCTCTTTCTAGGTGAAAAGGTAGTGCATGAACACTCCTTTCATTCTCATGTTTCTCCTCACCCTATGACATAAGAAATTAACTTAATTGGGGGCTCTTTGTCATTAGAGGTGGTGTTTCTTCAAAATTAAATATCTTGGGGTAGCAACATGATTTCCCCTCTTTCTCTTATCTTCCTAAGGTTTCACTATGTTCTTTGTGATTACATTATTATTAATTTATGTCCTTTCTTGCATGGAGTTATCCTTCATGCGAGCACATATTTGTTTCTTGGATGGGACCTATTCTTTTTTTTAAATGGTGCATCTTTTATGAATAATCTCTTTAGAGAATGTTTGTAAACCCTCCTCTCCCTCTCTCTTTCTCTTTAAAAATTATCTCTTCTTTTGTATTATGTTATTCATCACTTGATGTCTTTTTTTGCATAGAGTTATCCTTCATGAAAGCACATGTTTGTTCCTTGGATAAGACCTATTCTTTGTTTGAGATGGTCCATCTATTATGAATAACCTCTCTTTAGAAGATGTGTAATTTTCCTCTTTGTGCTCTTGCTTGGGGGGGAAAGGATGGCTTTTTATACCTCCCTTTTTCTATGTAATATATCACTATTCCCTTTAGGGGTTGTATTTTTCATGTGTTGACATCCTTTGTTTCAATTGCATGCCTCTTATGAATAATTCTTCCTTGGGAGAATATGTGATCTTTCTTTCACTCTCTCTTTCTTTGAAGATTACCACTTCTTTTGAGATGCATTTTACATATACTAATGTATTTTCTTGCATTTAATATTCATTCATCTGAGTATATTATGCATTTCCTTATGCTTAATCTCTCCTTGGGAGATTATGTAATTATTCTCATTGTCCTTACACTTGGGGGGCAATGATTGATTTCTCCTTCTCTCTCCCCTCTAAGGATCTACTTTTTCTTTATGGAGTGGTGTTTGTTCATGTTTTGGTGTCATTCCTTGTGTGAAGTTATTGTTTGCTCAAGGATTCTCTCTTATACAAGAGGTGTAATTCCTTGGCTACAACCTCTTCTTCACTTGGCAATGTATATCTATCATAAACTTACCCCTCACACTGAGTCAAAATTGTGTCATCATTCATCAAGAATCTCTTTCACCTAGCAATAGGAGGAGGGTATTAATTATTGTTCTCCTTCCTTTTTTTTGGTAGAAGATATTTTTTCTGTTCAAGATAACTCCTCTTGGAGGTGGATCTCTTTTGAGAATAGATCTCTTCTTCTCCAAGGATCTCCTTTACACTTGTTGCAAGATATACATTTTCCAACTATCTTATCCTTTCTTGAAGAGTATACCCTCACTAGCTTAGGATTTATGGCATTGTTGAACAAAGGATATCTCCTTGGTGTTGAAGGTAAGGTATCCTTGACTCTAGCTTCCTTAAGATATAAACATAAAACTATGTTGACATCTTAAGGCGGGGGGGGCACCCACATCGCTCTCCTTTGTGCCATAATGTACTATTATTCTCTTATATATATTTTTTGCATGTCTTAAATGGGGTGTTCATTCTTGGAACCAAAGTAAAAATGCTTAGAGAGAGATGCTTCACTCTCGAAACCAGATGCAACATTTGATATATGTCTTAAACGGGCTTAACACATCACCGAAAACAACAAAGTCTTAAATGGGATGGCCTTGAAACTAGGCATGTATCTTTTCCACTTGGAATTTACACATTTGCACACACACAATCACCCCTTGGAATTTTCATTTACATTACATGTCTTAAACAAGTTGAAGCACACTTAAAAATAGAGCAAAGACTCTTACACAGGGTGAAATAAAATTGAAACTAGACATCACTTGCACACATGCATGAGGATAGGTGGAACTGGCTAAAAATAGTTAGACTATTCTTACTCTCCTCCCCACATGGATCACCTAGATAAAAATATCTAGGGGTGAGTTTTCCATGTCCTTTTCTCACCATGGATCACCTAGATAAAAACCTCTGGGGTGAGTTGTCCATGTCCTTTTCTCACCATGGATCACCTAGATAAAAACATCTAGGGGTGAGTATTCCATGCTCTCTCTCATAATTATTCTCATGGATCACCTAGATAAACACATCTAGTGTGTATTCATGCTCTCTCTTCTTCCTCTCATGAAATCATAGTTTTACTATTGATAGTTCATGGATGATGCTTTCTCTACTCTTTTATGTGATCATTTGTGTTTGTGAGATGGCATTTTCAAGAATGATATTAGTTGTTGAGACATTTTGATATCAAGGTCTCTTCGGCTAGTTGACTTGAGGTCTTATTTTTGGTCTTTAGCATTTAGGTCTTGTGTGCCTTTGTATCTTTTCCTTTGTTTGTCTTTTTGTCTTAGTTTATCTTTTTGTTTTTGTCTTCTTTGTGTGCCCTTGCATATGTTTGAGTCAGTTGATATCCTAAGATTGGGGGCTTAGTTCCTCCAAATTAGTGATATTGTATACTCCTTGTGATTTTTCTCCACATTCCTCATCTTCATCTCCCTTTCTTCTACTTTACTATGAATATTTGCATAATCGCATACTATCGCTAAAGTGGGAGCTAAATTCGGCATCCTAAAATTGTACCCTTTGCAATTTTGACCATATTTTTGGCCCTTGCCTTATCGGTCTCATCCTCATGCTTTATCGGGACCTGTTTTTGTCTCCCCTATGCAACCAGACTTCATTTTTCACCTTGCACGTTGCATGGCCACCTTGATCCTACACCAAAATACGATAGGACTAGGGCATGGTGTCATGGGATCCCCTAAAGGGGACCTATATTGGCCCCTCTCCCTTGGAATTATCTCAAATGTGAGTGGTAAAGAAACCCCTATGTCAGCCTCTATTAGAAAATTAAATATTTAACAATAGGAAAGTATATAAGGAGGTCTTCCCCTCTCATTTGGCATAACACATAATCATACATTCATGAAGGCAGAGTTGGATATCAAGCATTTAGGCGTCAAACATTCAAGAATTCATCATCTAGAATTCCTCAAGGGTGCATATTATTCATCTATCCATTGGAGAAACATTACTTTATTCATTTGCAGTGATGGGAGTAGGGTGCCATGGGCGAATGAGTCTCGAGAGTGGGTCGAGCTAGGCACCTAAGTTATTTCACTTTTGCCTCTAATTAGGACTATAGGTTAGTTACTATTTGTACTTTCACATACTTTTCTGGAATTGGCTTTTATTTGTTGTCATCTTGTACATGTAGAAAAATATTGTTTTATCTTACTTGCTCCTAATTCATTCATTTTTCCTTAAAATTTGCATAATCACTTTCAACGCAACAGCGAAGGACCACTACATCCACTTTGTGCTTGAGCCATATTGAGCCTTGTGGAATATTTTCCTTCCAAATGCAATAAAAATGGAAATAGCCCTAGTTTCCTATTTTGCATACATTAAGCTAGTGAACCCCATTTCCCTACATTACAAAAGGATACAAATCTTTAAGCAAGGAAGAGATATTTGTGAAGAATATATCTTGTAAAAAGTGTAGAGGGATCCTTGTAAAAGATATATAAATATCAAATGGGTAGGAAGACACCTATGCCTAGAGTTATCTACCTTCATAAAGATAGGAGATCTTAAAAAAAGATGGAATCTTCAACAAGTAAAAGGAGAAGTAGATCAATGATGCACACCTTTCTAATTTCTAGGATAGGGTATTATTTATGAAGGAATGCATGTACTTTCAACACCAAGAAGATATCATTTTTAAATGATATAAATTTCTTAGCAAGAAAGAGATCCTAATTAGGGATTACTTGAAAGAATATGTTCTAGAATGCAATAATTAAAGCAAGGGTTACAATGCAAATGAAAATTATGCTAGGCATATCTACCGACATAAAGAAAGGATGAATGTGGGTGAACTCACAATAATGGCTCCCACTTTTGCCCATGAACAAAATTTGCGGAGTGGGAAATTTGTTTTTTGGGGTGGTTTGAATGAACTGGAGGTGTTCAAGCGAACCACCCCCTTGGGTTCATTCAAACCCACCATCGGATCCAAGTTCAATCGAACCCGAGATGGATTTGGGGGTTCGATCGAACCCAATAAAATATTTATTTTTATGGGATTCATTTGAAATCTCTATAAATGCTGAAAATGACAGTTAAACTATCATTTTTAACTTTGGAGTTTACTATGGAGAGGGGGTTAGAGAGAACCTAACGTCAGCACTACGTCACCGTGCCCTGTCAGCAGCAGTTAGCGATTCTCATCTTTCAGCTTTCGACCTACATTATTTCAGGTGCACAAAATAGCCTTTTTTTGTTAAATAATGTTTTTTTTTGTTTAATTTATTTTTTATTAAATTTATTTTTAAATTAGTAAATAATTTGTTTGTTAATTTATTTTTTAAATTAAATAATTGTATATTTTTTTTTTTTCAGCATTTTAGAAAAACGTTAACAAAAACATAGAAATATATCTAAACTAAAATTTTAAAACTTAGAAAAACATCTGAAAATTTTTAGAAAAACATTAGAAAAATTAAAACTTAGAAAAATGTTAGAAAACTTAATTTAATGTTTTAATTTAACGTCAATTTATTTTTTTATTTAAATAACTGTATATGTATTTTTTTTTCAACATTTGAAAAAAAAGTTATGAAAAACTTAGAAAAATAAGGTAGTAAATTAAAACTTACAAAAACATTAAAAAAAAGATTAGCAAAATTAAAAATTAGAAAACTGTTAGAAAAATAAATATAATAAATTAAAATGTTAGAAAAATTATATAATAAATTAAAACTTAGAAAAACATTATTAAACTACGACAATAAATTTAAACAAATTAGACAAAACAAAACCTCTATGACCCCTTTTCACATCCTATTACACACACAATAGACCCCTTTGGACCCCTTAAGACCACATATGCCCCTAACGACACTATATGAACCCTTAGGACCATAGAGGATCGCATAGTGTCCTAAGTGGTCATATGTGGTCCTAAGGGGTCACACATGTATTCTAACACATGTGTGACCCCTTACGACCACATATGACCCTTTATAACATCCTAGTGTGTATGACATACCCCTTAAAATCACATAGTGTCCTAAGGGGTCATAGATGTGTTCTAACACATGCATGACCCCTTTGTTAGATTCAATGACAATCCCAAAGACACTAAGAGGGGGGGTGAATCAGTGTCTAACTGGTTGGTGGAATATTTGAACTTATTTATAACTTTGCAACCCAAATTAATGTACCAGTAAACAAACAATAGTGAAGTAAAAAGAAATAATAGAGACAACATAAATGCACACCATAACACAAGATATTTTGGCAAGGAAACCCGGTAAGGGAAAAACCTCAGTGGGATTTGTCACCCACAATATTTACTCACTGGCCAATATGAATAAATATTACTTACAATAGGGGCCTGCACATTTCAGAAGGCCAGCAACCTAGAGCTCACTACTCAATGAAAGGGTTTCACTGACTACAAAATGGATAATTAAATCCAAGACAATGTACTACTCAAAATAGCATATGAAATGCTTGGCTCAATAACAGTTTAAGCTCAGTTAGAAACCTTAACCAAAAACCTTGCCAACGAATGATATTCACTCACATAATCTATTTGCCTTATTATAAAATCATCTATATATTCTATTTACTATTCTCCATTCTCTCATACTATCCCATTACAAAATGACCTATAAGATCTCATACACATATGAGTGTGTACAATACATCATGTTGGCTTACAAATAATTAATTACATTCCAATACATTTCATGTAAACAAAACTTGTCTTGTGTCGGCCTGAGTATCAGTATGCTTTATTTCGGTGTAAACTAGATGCAGATGAATGAACTTGTTGTGCCTACGAGTGTCGATAAATGATGTATGCATTGCCGGTGAACTTGTAGAATCTTGTTACTGGTTGGTTTCCATCAATGAAAACATCAACCATTCTCATTAGAGTGTAGAATGCCAACACCCTTACAACAACATATGACTCGCTATAACATCCTAATGTGTATGACATTCCCCTTAAAATCACATAGTGTCCTAAGGGGTCATATGTGGTCCTAATGGGTCAAGCATGTGTTCTAACATACGTGTGACCCCTTATGACCACATATGACCCCTTATAAAATCCTAGTTTGTACAACATACCCCTTAGGATCACATAGTGTCCTCAGGGGTCATATGTGGTCATAAGGGATCACACATGTCTTCTAACACATGCGTGACTCCTTATAACATCTTAGTGTGTACGACATAACCCTTAAGATCACATAGTGTCCTAAGGGGACATATGTGATCCTAAGGGGTCAGACGTGTGTTTTAACACATGTGTGACCCCTTAGGACCACATATGACCCCTTATAACATCCTAGTGTATACAACATACCCCTTAGGATCACATAGTGTCCTAAGGGGTCATATGTGGTCCTAAGGGGTCATGCATGTGTTCTAACACATTATTGACCCCTTATAACCATATATAACCCCTTATAACATCCTAGTGTGTACAACATATCCCTTGGGATCACAAAGTGTCCTAGGCGGTCATATGCAGTCAAAGGGGTCATGCATGTGTTCTAACACATCCGTGACCCCTTAGGACCACATATGACCCCTTATAAAATATCCTAGTGTGTACGATATACCCCTTAAGATTTCATAGTGTCTTAAGGGGTCATATGTGGTCCTAAGGGGTCACACGTGTGTTTTAACACATGTCTGACCCCTTTGGACCACATATGACCCCTTATAACATCCCAATGTATACAACATACCCCGTAGGATCACATAGTGTCCGAAGGGATCATATGTGGTCCTAAGGGATCACACATGTGTTCTAACACATGCGTGATAACTTACAACCACATATGACCCTTTATAAAATCCTAGTGTGTATGACATACCACTTAGGATCACAAAGTGTCCTAAGGGGTCGTATGTGGTCATAAGGGGTCACACATGTGTTGTAACAAATGTGTGGCCCCTTACGACCATATATGACCCCTTATAATACCCTAGTGTGTACAACATACCCCTTAAGGTCACATAGTGTCCTAAGGGGTCATATGTGGTCCTAAGCAGTCACGTATGTGTCCTAACACATGGCTGACCCCTTAGGACCACATATGACCCCTTATAACATCCCAGTGTATACAACATACCCCTTAGGATCACATAGTGTCCAAAGGGTTCGTGTGTGGTCCTAAGGTGTCATGCATATGTTCTAACATATGCATGACCCCTTACGACCACATATGACCCCTAATAACATCCTAGTGTATACGACATACCCCTTAGGATCACATAGTGTCTGAAGGGGTCATATGTGGTCCTAAGGGGTCAGATGTGTGTTATAACACATGTGTGACTCAGTAGGACCATATATGACCCCTTATAACATCCTAGTGTATACGACATACCCCTTAAGATCACATAGTGTCCTGAGGGGTCATATGGGGTCCTAAGTGGTCACACATGTGTAATCCTTTAGGACCATATATGACCCCTTATAACATCCTACTGTATAAAACATACCCCTTAGGATCACATAGTGTCCTAAGGGGTCATATGTGGTCCTAAGGGGTCACACATGTGTTCTAACACATGTTGGACCCCTTACGACCATATATGACCCCTTATAACATTCTGGTGTGTATGACATAGCCCTTAAGATCACATAGTGTTCTAAGGGGTTATATGTGGTCCTAGAGGGTCACACATGTGTTCTAACATATGCATGACCTCTTATGACCACATATGACCCCTTATAACATCCTAGTGTATACAACATACCCGTTAGTTCATCACATAGTGTCCTAAGGGATCATATGTGATCCCAATTGGTTAGACGTGTGTTGTACCACACATGCATGATCCCTTATGACCACATATGAGCCCTTATAACATCCTAGTGTGTACAACATGACCCTTAGGATCACATAGTGTCCAAAGGAGTCATATGTGGTCATAAGGGGTCACACATGTTTTAGCACATGTGTGACCCCTTAGGACTACATATGACTCCTTATAACATCTGAGTGTCTCTGACATACCCCTTAAGATCACATAGTGTCCTAAGGGGTCATATGCAGTCCTTAGGGGTCATGCATGTGTTCTAACACATGTGTGACCCCTTACAACCACATATGACCCCTTATAACACCCTCTTACATACGACATACCCCTTAAGATCACTTAGTGTCCTAAGGGGTCATGCATGTGTTCTAACATGCGTGTTACCCTTTACGACCACGTATGACCCCTTATAACATCCTAGTGTGTAGGACATACCCCTTAAGATCACATAGTGTCCTAAGGGGTCACACATATGTTCTAACAAATGTGTGACCCCTTAAGACCACATATGACCCCTTATAACATCCTAGTGTATATAACATATCCTTGAGGATCACATAGTGTCCTAAGGGGTCATATGTGGTCCTAAGGGGTCACGCTTGTGTTCTAACACATGTGTGACCCCTTACGACCATATATGACCCCTTATAACATCTTAGTGCATAAAACATACCCCTTAGTTCATCACATAGTGTCCTAAGGGGTCATATGTGGTCCTAAGAGGTCATGCATGTGTTCTAACACACATGTGTGGTCCCTTAGGACCACATATGACCCCTTATACCATCTTAGTGTGTACAACATACCCCTTAGGATCAAATAATGTCCTAAGTGGTCATATTTGGTCATAAGGGGTCACACATGTGTTCTAACACATGTGTGAGACCTTTGGACCACATATGACCCCTTATAACATCCTAGTGTGTACGACATGCCCCTTAAGATCACATAGTGTCCTGAGGGGTCATATTTGGTCCTAAGGTGTTGCACATGTGCTCTAACATATCTATGACTCCTTACAACCACATATGACCCCTTGTAGCATCCTAGTATGGAGGACATACCCCTTAAGATCACATATTGTCCTAAGCAATCATATGTGGTCCTAGGGGGTCACGCATGTGTTATAACAGATGAATGACCCCTTACAACCACATAGGACCCCTTGTAACATCCTATTGTGTGCAAAATACCCCTTAAGATCACATAGTGTCCTAAGGGGTCATATATGGTCCTAAGGGGTCACGAATACATTCTAACATATGTGTGACCTGGAACGACCATATATGACCCCTTATAACATCCTAGTGTATACAACATACCCTTGAGGATCACATAGTGTCTTAAGGGGTCATATATGGTCCTAAGGGGTCACACATGTGTTCTAACACATGCGTGACCTCTCATGACCACATATGACCCCTTATAACATCCTCGTATATAAAACATACCACTTAGTCCATCACATAGTGTTCTAAGGTGTGATATGTGGTCCTAAGGGGTCATGCATGTGTTGTAACACACATGTGTGATCCCTTAGGACCACATATGTGTTGAGTTGTTGAGATTATTGGGAGATTGTTGTAGTCTATTGGATTTGGTTGTTGGACTTGGATATGTTGTTGTCATTTATGTCAACATATTCTTGTGATTTTTTTCGGTAAGCTTGTGAATATTTTTTGATCTAGTTTGTTGTTCTTTGGTTACCAGTTCCTTGTGTTCCTGTTGGTTTTCCGGTTGATATTCCCTCTAGTATATTTTGGAATGATCAAATCTTGTGCTGAGACTTTGGGATGTTGTTTGGGATGTTCTTGTGTATCTTCAGTTTAGATGGTTCATGATTTGGTGACCCACAAGTTATCTTTCTTTGTGACAGTTGTTGTTTGGTTGCGTTCTTAAGCTTTGAGATGTTGACCGATGAAGATTTAATTTGAGGTGTTGGATCAACTGTTCCAGATGATTCTAACATGTTTGATGGTGTCTCCTATTCATGTCCTATTTGTTTGGTGATCCACATTGATCGTTGTTGTCAATGATGTAAACATATTCCTATGAGTTTTTTCAGTGAGCTTGTGAATATTTTCTGATTTGGTTTGTTGTTCTTTGGTTACTGGTTCTTGGTGTTTCCATTGGTTTTCCAGTTGATATTCCCTCTGGTATATTCTAGAATGATTAGATCTTGTGCTAAGACTTTGGGATGTTTTTTGGGATGATCTTGTGTATCTTCATTTTATATGGTTCATGATTTGTTGACCCACAAGTTATCTTTCTTCGTGACAGTTGTTGTTTGGTTGTGTTCTTAAGCTTTGAGACGTTGATCAATGAAGATTTGATTCAAGGGTGTTGGATCAACTGTTCCAGATGTTTCTAACATGTTTTATGGTGTCTCCTAATCGTGTCTGATTTGTTTGGTGATCCACATTGATTGTTGTGTGAGTTTTGGTGTTTTCTATCAATCGGTGATGATTTGTGTGTTATGTCATATTTCTGGTGGTGTAACGTGTTGTGGTTGATCTTAGTGTGATTTATGATGGATGTGATCATTTGGGAATTTGAATTAGGTCCATTCTATGTAATTTAAATCATAATATTGGTCTGGTGGTTGATCTTTGTATTATGTAATGTAATTTTTGTATTTATGAGTTGAAGGTTTAGCCGACCTTGCTATCAAGGTTGATGATTTGTATATATAGGTGATATACTTATGTAATTTATTTTTTGATGTGATATCTTTATTATCATATAGAGTTGTGTGTATGAACAAGAGAGATATCATTCGGTGAAGTTGTGTGGTGAGATCAGTGTTTCAGAGTAGACAACTGTGCTTAACCGAAACTGTTATCAGGCAAATGTAGATGCTACTATTGTAGTTCATTTCTTCTAGATTGTAGTTTGATTCATTTTCAGACATAGCACATGCAGTAGGTATAGTTGCAAGATTATCTGCAGATCCCAAGGAAATACACATGACAACAATCAAGAGAATTTTCAGATACTTGAAAGGCACTGAAGATTATGGCTTAGTATATCAGAAAGGAAATGACTTTGATTTATAAGTTTATACTGATGTTGATTGGGTAGGCAACATTGATGACAGAAAAAGCACAAGTGGAGGAGCTTTCTTTTTAGGAGAAAGACTAGTGAGTTGGCTTAGCAAGAAACAAGGATTTGTTTCACAGTCAACAACAGAAGCTGAATATGTTGTTGCAGCATTGAATTGTACCAATATAGCATGGATCAAACAATTGTTGGAAGGTATAAATGAGAAAGTTACCGAGCCAGTAACTATATTCTATGACAATACTAGTGCCATTAACATTTCAAAGAATCCTATTATGCACTCTAAGACAAAACACATCTCTATCAAATATCATTATCTTAGAGAAGAAGTTCAAGAGAAGAAAGTGGTGTTGGAGTATGTTAGCACAAAGGAACAAATCCCAAATATCTTCACAAAGCCATTGCCAAGGGACAATTTTGAGTATCTCAAAAGCAAGTTAGGGGTCCTACCCCTATCTTCTACTCACTGACCGAGTTCAGTGAAAGCATCAATTCGATGAATCTATAGAATATTATGTGTGGATTCATGCTTGTTTACACACTTTAGGATTTTTTCTAAAGGTGTGCAGGAAACAAATGCAAGGAACAAGAATTGAAGACATAATGCTCTGACCGAGACTGAGTTGACACATAATAGCAAGGAATTCACTTCTCAATGGAAGAAATCATGTTTTAGCTCTTTTAATTTTTTGCATTGTTGTCAAAGGGGGAGAAGACTATTGTATGGGGGAGAAGTTTGATGATAGGGGGAGAGCATTTCAGAATCTCATAGCAATCTAAATCTGAATCAATTAGGTCAAATCAATTGGTTTTACCATCAATCCCAAAGGGGGAGATTGTTGGCATTTCAATAAGGATATTGAGAAGGTTGTTGACAATTATGGATATAAGTGATTAAGGATGTTTACTATCTTAATATTATTATTTTGTCATTGATGTCAAGAAATTGATTTTCTAATTCAGTATGATGTTGCCATATCTTAAGAAGTATGATTAGATGAGTATAAAGATATCAGTAAAAGACACAGAAAGATTGTGATGAATAAGGGGAGAAATAAGTTATTCAATGGGCAACTATTACCAAGTTAGACAATGATGAGATCATGATGTTTAGATTGTTTTGATATCCTACATATGCTATTGATTGAAAGGTTAATACTATACTATGTTACCGAGCAAAGAACCTAGTCGATAACCCCTAAAGAACCTAGTCGGTAAACCCTAAAGAACCTAGTCGGTAAACCCTAAGGTTATTACTATCGGTTAATGAAGGTGGAATGTCTACTGAGTGAAGTTTAGTATTTACCAAGTTGCAACCGAGCTGTAACAAAATGCATTAAATGATTAAAAGCATTATTTAATGAAGGAAGCTGATGAGCTAGAATAGATTAAATGATTGGTATGTCGTGCATGAAGTTTTTTAAAAGAATCTATGATAATAGAAGATCGGCAGAAAGATCTACAACTCAGATTGAACCGCAATACCTTAGCACAAGTTCCAAGAAATGTATGCAAGTTCCAAGGCGAGGTAAAACATTTTCAGATCAATGGATACATTGAACCTGGTCAAGTTTAAAGATCTAATGGCTATGATTGATCATGGGATATGTGATCAAGGAGATTAAGTGGTTAGCAAATTATTTATAAATAAGGAACTGTTGATAAACAATGCATGCGGGCAAGTGTAAGCACATGGATGCTACATAGTGATTACCGAGCTCAGAAGCTTGAAGACCTATTTGATTAATAGAGTATAGAGCCCAACAGAGGGACAAGATAAGTCCTATGACTAGATTGTATTTAAGCAAATAAGAATCTGCTTTAGCATTTTAGATGTGAAGTTGCAGATAGATTTTTATTACTGTTATTTTGTAAAGTGAGAGAAAATCTCTTAACCGAGTGGACTTAACAGTCTTATTTGTAAAACCCTCTAGCAAGGTGACATTTTGATTGAGTGTTTGAAATCCTTTAACAAGCTCACTTCTAACAAGGTGAAGATCCTAACAGATCTGAGGGAAATCCCTTAACCGGGTCACATCTAGCAATGTGTTTGTAATCTTTAATAGGATTTGCTTTTAACCGAGCATACTCTAGAAGAGTATATTTCTTAGTGGGTCCGAAATCCCATAGTGGTTTTTCCCTATTTGGGTTTCCACGTTAAATCTGGTGTTATGAGTGCTCTGATGTTTATATGCTTATGAGTTTGCATGTTTAGCAGTTTTGGTTATATTGCTGAAATACATGTTACCGAGGTTGAATCTGTTGTTTTTATGGAAGATTAAGTTTCTATGATTCACCTCCCCCCTCTCATCTTGTTAGCTTGGCATCTGTACTTAACAATTAGTATCAGAACTATCACTTATAACATATTAGTGTGTACGACACATCCCTTAGTCAATCTCAAAGTGTCCTAAGGGGTCACCCATGTGTTTTGACACACATGCATGACCCCTTTGGAACACTTATGATCCCCTATAACATCCTAATGTTTATAATGTACCACTTAGAAACCAATTTGACTACACACTTATCACATTGTGATTTAGTATTTTTCTCTCAAGTCCATTAATTTGCTCAGCATGTGTTTTAATTAGTATATATGTACATGATTTAGTCTTTTGAGCTCTTTTCCCTTAATTTGCTCAACATGTGTTTTAATTTTTAAATTATGTTTTAATTTAGTACATG
Source organism: Cryptomeria japonica (assembly GCF_030272615.1). Lineage (NCBI taxonomy): Eukaryota > Viridiplantae > Streptophyta > Pinopsida > Cupressales > Cupressaceae > Cryptomeria > Cryptomeria japonica. Next base: position 235,178,049 of record NC_081406.1, read on the forward strand.
CATATATCTTTAATGATCTCTCTCTGTCTCTCTATCTAAAATTAATAATATCTCTCTCTCTGTCATGAAAATGATCTCCCTCTCTCATTAATGTTTTAATAATTTAAAATGTATGTATGTCAATATATAGATAAATTTATATATTTCTAATGATCTACCTCTTATTCTCTTTAAAATAATTTATTTAAACTTGAATTATGTGATAAATTCATGTATATAGATGAATTATGCGAGAACTTCATGTGTACATTTTAATTTAATGAGCTCAAGATTAATGATAGATCTCTCTCTCTCTCTCTAGAATTTAACTGATTTTAATTTAATATTTTAAATTGAATGGACTTCATGTGTGTGTTCTTAAGTAAATTTTAAGTTTATGATCTACCTAGATAGATGGAAGATTAGGATCCCCATGTACCTATGCCTAATCAGGATCTTCATGCAGAGGCTCTTGGTCATTATCCACCTCCACAGGCTGCTAATTAGGACCCTCTCCCTGATATCAGTACCATTTTTCATCATAATAACCATGAGATGAGGAAATTGAGAGGTATTTTAGATGACCCACGAACTGATGGCATGTACAAGAGTACATGCAAATCCAATTTTATGAGTTTACAGTCTTTGTAGGATCATCTAGTTAGCCATACCTGATTTTCGCCATAGGTTATAGATTCTATCTACAGACAGTTGAGGGTTGAGGTGAGGGGTCCTCATTCCTTCGTTGATGTGTTGGGGGAAGTCTCGAAGGAAACTATTAAGAATAGATTTTTTCCATAGTATCAGGAGAAGAACAAGGTGAGAGGATATCAAGTGACACGATGCATTGATCCACAAGTTGCAAAGTTTATTTACCCACACTTCTTCATTGCCCATGGTCGTTATCCTAATAATGACTAGATAATATTATACTTTGCACAATAGGTCAATGTTGAGGTTCACTATTAGTTGAAACCAAACTACCTTAACATTCCAAGATATTATGGATAGGGGAGGGGCAAGATTGTTGATATAGATGCATATCGTAGGTGTGATAGAGCTCCACCTAGACATAGGGAGCTTGTTGGCGAGAGATTTTCAGCAGTAGTCCCAACCCTCGCCCCCACAACGAATCATGTTGTCGTTGCTTCTCAGAGAGAAGCAATTGATAGGATTGGAGATATTGTGTCAGTGGTAGTCACCATATCATTAGATAGGCTGGTTAGATATATGATGAGCTAACCACATTCCAAATCATCTACAGATGCATCTTCCAATCACGGGGTTGCTTCAGATTTAGATCAGTATGTTACTGCTCGCATCCCCTCGCCAGATGATGTACCAGCTATAGCAAGAGGTACTAGACATGTACAAATGTCAAAATATTTATTTGAGGACCAGCTACATTCATACCATTTCATTTCATCTCGACTTGGGATACCATTGGCTTCTATTAGAGATGAGATTCTCAGAGACACACAGACTATTGCATCGACACATATGCTGAGATAGTCACTATATTCTCATCACTCTACATATGCTCTAGGCGACCCACCTACAAATCACTCTATTGCTACAGGGGAGGAGATACGAGATGATTAGGTCCATATCACAAATGAGGGCTTGGATTTGTTTGAGAATCAACTACAAGGTTTGAGCCATACTGGTTTTATGGATATGCTACTAGTATTAGACACTTCATCAATGCCCAGTCATCTAGTTAGCCCCTTTCACTCCTCAGTCATTTGTACAAGTAGAGAGAGATATGTAGGCATGACTGATGTGGTTGATATGATCATAGGAGATGATCAGACTATATAGGCTCTTGATACAGAGGTGTGTATGTGTGCATAATTTTTAAAAGTATGTACATGTAATTTTTAGAATTAATAAATAACTTTAAATAAGTATCATTTATTGTTCAAACAAATCCTAAAATACACATGTATGTACAAAAGTTACCTCATGTCACTCCTATCTTGAGCTCAAAGCATGTGCATAGGTGAAATTCTTTGGATGGTACACTTGCTAGTGGATTTTGTATGTACATGTGCATTACAGTATATATTAATTTACTAGTCTATTTGATTATTTATAAAAGATTCATACATGTAGATATATTATTAATATTTAATTATAAATTCTACTTTTGTAGGGGTCTATTGGACATCCAAACTCTCACCTAGACTCTCACTCAGATGGTCGCTCCGTTCGTGGCCGACATGATGTATACTGATTTGCCACTTTATAGCTCATCTTTTTATCTTTTTATATATGTATTCCAGACTTTCATCTAGACATGTGCATGTATTGATACATTTAGAGTTACTTTACATTGTTATGTATTTAGAGTTACTTTATATTGAGCTTTTATCCTTGGACTTACTTTATATTGATATGCATTCAAATTATATCATGTGCACATTATTTTATACTTTATACAATTTGTATTTGATCATACTTGCACGTTTGATTATACTTTATATATATATATATATATATATATATATATATATATATATATATATATATATATATATATATATATATATATATATATATATATATATATATATATATATATATATATATATATATATATATATATATATATATATGCATGTTTTTTATTATATTGTACAAGTATAAATCATATGTGTACACATGAGTTTGATTATACTTAAATATCTAGAAGCCTCACAACTTAATAAATTTTGAGTAATTTGAAATTTTTATCAAACATATTTTAAATATAAATAAAAAATAAAATGAATTTTATTTATTATTATTTTTACTGTAAACAAAAAATTTGAATATACAATAGATGAACAAAACAATATTTTTTAATAGTTTGTTTTTCCCCCACATCATCTAAGTATTTCTAAAGTCATGTGAAATTGTTAAACAAACCTAAATTGTAAAATGACATAAATATAGTGAAACCCACAATTGATATCAATTGTTTGAAAACAATTTTATTAATAGTTAAGTCAAACATGTTTATTTAAAAATATTTATTAAACATAAATATTAAAGCTAAATGAATGTTAGAAATGAAAAAAATGAGAGTACCAACATCTCATATTTATTTCCAAGATCATTAATTGGATTGAATAAATTATAAAAAGAATAGAACTAAATACACTACTATATTAGTATGAGTTAATTAAAAATATTTATTTATTATACATTGATTGATGTATCAAATAATGTCAATAAGGAAAAAGGAAAGGATGGATTTCATAAGTAAAATTATTATATTGTAATTGATTATTTCATCACATTATATTTGATCTAGAACATATAACTTAAATAATAATAATAAAAAAATTTAATAAAAAAGGAGAGTGAAATTAATGTAAATTGGTAGTTAATAAATCCTCATCTTAGAAATTCTATCAGGAATAAAAGAATGCATAACAGATAGATCTCAATGTAAATATTTTCTTTTCTTAAAACTAAACACAACCATAGTGCTACAAATAATTGAAATCTTCAAAGGATTCAAATCATAAACAATAGATTGAACATCCACTTTTGGTGCAACTTAATAAGATTTATATGTATATTAAATAATAATAAATTTAAAGTTTCTTAGACTAACCACACAAGGAAGATGTGCACTAAATAAATACAATTTCCTAGTATGAACACAATATTGACTAAATACCTATGGCATTCACATTCACAATAAAAATTCAAATAGACTAGTCGATAAATATTGAAGTAAATTTTATTAAAAATATCATATAGTTGTATTATGCATTTAAATTACATGTATAGTTGTAAATGCATTTAATTAAAAATGAATACATGAACTAATTTAAACTTAAATACAAAAATGTACTAGAAATAATTTAAATCAAATTCCATACATGTCCTAATTTATATATGTACATGATCCCAATTGTGCATACATTCGGGCTTAAGACATTTTCAACTCATCCACATCACAAATTTTTACTTTGTACATGTTTACACATGCATGTAAGTTATTATTTAACATCACAAGCTATATAAAAATGAGTTCATGGGTTCAAACACATTTACTTAGGTGAACTAAGTATTTCATACCACATCAAGTGGTTCAGACCGCTCTTCAATAACACTTAATATTTTCTCATGATCTTCACTATCTAGTCTCCACTTTTGAGACCACTCGCGACGTGGAGCTGTATGAAGAGTTTGACCAACAACAATGACCAAGTGGCCATACTGATATACCTTGTCAATTTGGTATTTAGTGAAATGAATCCCATGTTGAATAATTTTAACTTGTTTGAAATATGTCCCTTACATTACAACTGAGCCTTCATGTACATGTATAAGAAACGAGAAATTAAAAATTTGTGTAAGTTGTGTCTATAAAAATTAAAACATGTGCACATGTGCATGAACAAAATAAATAAATGAATTCAAATGTTCAAATCAGTTCAAACCTATGGGAAAGGATATTCCATCTCTCATTTTAGATTTTGTTAACTTTTTTCTCTCTTTTGTGCAACACAATAAATAATAACTAACACCTTCTATATTTCCATTTTCTGCTATGACTGCAAAAATATCTCCTGCAATTAGAAACAACTTATAAATTTAAAATCTACTCGATTAAAAACTTATAGCATATTTGTACATACATGCACACTACATTATATATATATGTGTGTGTGTGTGTGTGTGTGTGTGTGTGTGTGTGTGTGTGTGTGTGTGTGTGTGTGTATGTATGTATACCTTTTTTTAATCAATCCAGAAATATAGTCATAATCAGTAGAAATCAAAGGAATGTCATCAAATATTTCATCCTCGTTTTCCTCATATGTGTCAAAAACATCTAGTGGCACCAATTTCCATTCACTGACATATCCAAGCTCTTGGTTCTTGCAATCAACATAGTGTAGTGTCATAAAATTGCAACTCTAGCAATGTTTTACTACATTAGGGTCCTCATACATGTGAACTCGAATCCTCTAGCATGATTGAAGACCAAAGAATGCTCGACTTGCGAAAACAACTTCTTCCTTGGCCTTTGCATCATCCCATCTACATCTTTCCCTAGAGAAAGGGGTAGGACAAAGGCATGGTGCCCCTGTCCCCCTTGAATAGGGGCATGGAACCCTTGTCCTCCTAGGACAGGGGCGTGGTTCCCCTATCCCTATGCTATTTTAGGGCAGGACCTTTCCTAGAGCATGCCTTGTGGTTTGTGCCTCGGGTGGGAAACCTCCCCGATGTTAGCCCATGAAGAAATTCAAATCCTTCAAACGTGTATTTAAGGAAACATTCGCTCTCTCATTTGCATAAGCTGGATAGGTCAATTGGTGCAGAAGCACCTAAGGGTTGAAATGCCCTTAACCAGTTTTGGATTGTGAGACCTTCCAGTGGTCATGTAAATACATAAGGACTAGCTCTAGTCCATTTGTTTGGTGGTTTAATTGCAGTTTTTGAAATTTTGTCTTATCAGCAATCCCTACCCCGATCGACAAGTCTTACCCTGATGAGGTCGCCAGAGTATGGAGTGGTTGTATCAGATATTGGCAGGAGTGGTTCACACTTACCCCACTGACTCGATAAGAAATCTTTGTCTTGGTCGTTCATTGGTGAAGCCATCAGGTATCGGGAGGAGCTATTTCATGTTACCTCGATGACCTGATGAGTAAACATTGGCTTAGAGCGCGCTCAATGAGTGTTTCTATCTGAGATTGGGAAGAGTAGTTTCATGCTACACCGATGACCCATTGAGACCACCTTTCTTGCCAACTTGTCATCGACCATCAGAGGTCAGGTTTTGAAGTCTTCTGGATGACCAAATAGGAAGTCTGGAGTGTAGAAAGTTGTCATTGGCCATCGAAAGTCAAGTTTTGAAGTCTCCCCGATGACTTGATGGAAAGCGCGAAGTAGTGTGTGTTGTCTTCGGTCATCGGTAGCCCCTATTTGGTGTTACACAAATGACCCGATAGGAAGTGCGAAGTGTTGGAGGTTGTCATCAGTCATTGGTAACCTTGTTTGGATGCTACATCGATGACCTGATGGAACCTGAAAAATAGTTGCCACTGAAAACTGTTGGTAACGAGATAAAACTCATCCAATAGGAGGAATTCACAACATGGGATGGAATATATAAAAAGACCCAACAAACATCTGAAAGAGGTTGATGGCCTCGGAGAACAAATCTATTTTTTTGAATAGCAAAAAAGAAGTCTATTTTCTGGTTTCCAATTCAGAGTCAAATTTTTGTTCGTGAATTGCAAATAATGTTTTAGAATCTTTAAGTTCATGTATGTTGTTAATGTAAATGCTTATTTTCTCTATTCTATGAGTTTCTAGTTTGAACCTGTGAAAAAGCTTGGGATATATAAATAAAGCTATCCATTTCTATTTTTGTTCCCTGTTCTCAATAATCATATGGCTCTGACTTGGAACTCCAGATGATCATTGGAGATTGTCAAGCTAAGCCAAATATGCATAGTAGGTTTTTATTTGTAAGAGTCCAAAAGATGACATTAGCTATTCCTGCAAACTGACCCTAGGTGAGCTTGGTGATAGTCTGGCTAGGTGTCATATCTTGTAGGAGATAATTTGTAGGGGAAGGAATCTGCTAAGAACTGGAAGAAGATTGAGATGGCTACAAGCCTGAAATGGAGACATTGTGAAACCAAAAGGAGAAAGTTTACTAAACCAAACAAGATGGGTGGTTTAGCAAAGAGAGATCGAATGTGTGTGTCCTACAACCCTGTAAGGATGTAGTGAAAAAGCTTACTTTGTGAGCTTGAGGAAGGTGAGATAAGAAAACAAATGGTAGGGGAGTACATAGGAAAGACTATGGGCCCTAAGAGAGAATAGGATTATGCCACCAAAGAACTCCAGTTGGTGGTAAATTAGGATTCTCCCTATCAAAGTGGTATCAAAGCAAGTTTACAATTGGGAAGAAAGTAGTTGATGTCAGGCACTGAATCAGTAGGAGAAAATAGTCTCAGAATGGTGACCAATGTGGAGTTAGCCAAGAAGTTAGAAGACCAAGAAGAAGACAATAGGATCCTCAGAGAAATATTATTACAACTAGAGAGAAAACTAGATGTAGTTGAAGACAAAAATGAGAAAGTGAGAATCAAGGTCAATGAGGGGAAGGGAAAAGAAGTTTTAGAAGAGGATAGGACTCCTAAACCAGACCCTATTCTACTTAAAGAACCTTTCCTTAAAGAAATTAAAGCCTTAGGAGGAAAATCCCTAGAAGGAGTGCCACTTTTTTTTGGAAAAATGGAGCCTGAGGTAGTACTGGAATGGATAGAGGGATTGGAGAATCACATTGAATGTGATGGAATCAGTGAGGCACAAAAGGTGAAGGTGGCCAAGTCTAGATTGAGAGGGGTAGCATTGAATTGGTGGAAATTTATTCAAGAAGAGAGGCAAAAAGAGGGCAATAACCCCATAGCTACGTGGAAGGGCATGTTAGCCAAGGTGAAAGAGGCATACATTCCTAAAGATCATGAAATCCAGTTGCACAATAGAAGACAAAATTTGAGGCAAAGAGACTTGGATGTGAGTAGCTATACTAAGGAATTTCAAAAGTTGTGTCTAAGATCCAAGGTGGTAGAGGACGAGAGCATCAAAGTAGCCAGATACTTGAATGTCTTGAGATGGAATATTCAAGAGGAGTTGAGTTTGTTATGTCCTAACACTATGCATAAGTGCTATCAATTGGCACTAAAGGTGTAGGAAAAGAACAAGAAGAAACAAGAACAAAGAAACAGAGGAAGAGGCAAAGGAAAAGATGGTAGAGGCCAAAGAGGCAGTTTTGGTGGTAGAGGTGTAGACCAAAGCTAACAAGGGGAATCCAAGTTGGTAGAGAAAAGTGGGGATTCCAATAGCAAAAGAAGCTATAGAGGAAGAGGATCTAGTAACTCTAATAGAGGAAGGTCTAGTGGATCAGGAAGAGGGTCCTATTTTGCCACAATGAAGTGCTACAACTGTCATCAGCTTGGACACCCAGCCTATAGATGTCCAGAGAAATCCTCTTCATCTCAAGAAGTGAAAGAAGAGTGACATATGCACAAGAAGATGCAAAAAGAAGCAAGACACAAGATGTGAGCTTAGCTCCTGAAGATGGAGAAAATGTAATGATGAGAAGAGCCTTGATTAAGGAGCCAATCAAAGAAGAACCAAATCAAAGAAGATCTTTGTTTAGAATCAAATGCAAGGTCCTTAGTAAGGTTTGTAGAGTGGTGATAGACTCGGGGTCTACTGAAAACATTATGTAAGAGGAAGCAGTAAATAAACTGAAATTGGAAAGAATCCCACATAGTAATCCATGGAGGGTCACTTGGCTCAATAAGGAGTAGCATGTGGTAGTAAATGAGCAAACATGGGTTGAGTTCAACATAGGTAGTTATAAGGATAAAGTCTTCTGTGACATTTTGTCTATGGATGCTTGCCATCTACTTCTTGGTAGACCATGGTAGTTTGACATAAAAGTCATTCACAATGAAGAGAAGAACTCTTATTCTTTTCAAAAGGATGGAGTTACATACCATATTCAGTCCCTAAGCGATGAAGGAGAGAGCAGCAAAACTAAAGGCCCAAATGTGTTATTGGTGAGTGAAAAGAGTTCATTAACACTCTCAAGGAAGTAGAAGGAGTGGGGTTTTCTCTCATAGTAAAACCAAAGGAAGCAAAGCAAGAAAAGAAGGTTCAAATGCATCATGAATTATAGTAGATACTAGACAACTTCAAAGCGATCAAAATTGATGGAGCAGCAACAACCTTACCTCCCATTAGGGCCATAAGCCATCAGATTGATTTCATTCCAAGAGCATCATTACCCAACAAAGTAGACTATAAGATGACTCCAAAACAGAACAAGGAAGTGGCTAGATAGGTCCAAGAACTGTTGGACCAAGGGTTGATAAAGAAGAGCATAAGTCCTCGTGCCATACCTACAGTGTTAGCACCCAAGAAAGGAGGAACATGGAGGCTATGCACAAATTCAAGAGCCATAAATAAAATCACTATCAAGTACATATTTCCTATCCCAAGGATTGAAGACTTGATGAATTGTTTGGGAGGTGCAAAGTACTTCACTAAGATTTATCTCAAGAGTGGATACCAGCAGATCAGGATAAAGGAAAGTGATGAATGGAAAACAGCCTTCAAAACCAATGAAGGACATTATGAGTGTCTTGTTATGTCATTTGGTCTTAGTAATGCCCCCAATACATTCATGAGACTCATGAATGAAGTGCTTAAAGATTTTATTGGTAAATTTGTTGTTGTATACTTAGATGACATCTTGATTTTCATTAGAACTAAAGAGGAACATCTAGAGCATCTTAGTATTGTATTGCAAAAATTGTATGATGAGCAACTAACAATAAACTTGGAGAAATGTGAGTTTATGAAGTAGGAACTTGTCTATCTTGGATTTTTAGTTTCAAGAGGAGATTTGAAGATGGACACATCAAAGGTGGAAGCCATCACAAATTGGCCAACACGAAAGACAACAAGTGGAGTAAGAAGCTTTTATGGTTTGGCACAGTTCTAAAGGAAGTTTATTAGAGGGGTCAGTGAGATTTGTGCACCCATGTTGGATACCATCAAAGAAGGAGTTAATACTAAGTTTTAGTGGACCAATGTAGCTAACAAAGGGTTTGAACTTTTGAAACAAAAGGTAGCTACACAACTAGTACTCATTCTTCCTTGTTTTGATAAGTTGTTCACAATTGAATGTGATGAAAGTAATATAGTAGTTGGTGTTGTTTTGAGTCAAGAGAATAGACTTGTAGCTTTCTTTAGTGAGAAGTTCAATGATGCCAAGAAGAATTATTCATCCTATGATCTCGAGCTGTATGCTCTTGTCTAAGCTTTTAGGAAGTGGAGGAACTACTTGTTACCTAAGGAGTTTGTTGTTTACATAGATAATCAAGCTTTAAGTTTTCTAAATTCACAAGATAAGTTGAGTCATAGGCATGTTAAATGAGTGGAGTATTTGTAGTCATATACTTTTTCTATTAAGAGTAAGAAAGGAAAGTGTAATAAAGTAGCAAATGCTTTGAGTATAAGGCTACTAATAGTGCAAGAAGTGCAGATTTAGAGTATTGGAGTTGATTACTTCAAGGATTTGTACCCCAATGATGAAGATTTTGCAGCCATTTACAAGGTTTGTCAAGAATTTCAGAATCACTTTCATAGTGAATATGCTGATTTTACTTTGCAAAATGGTTTGTTGTTTAAAGGTAGATAGTTGTGTGTTCCCAAAGGATCAATGAGGGAAAATATGATCCAAGAAAAGAACAATGGATGTTTGAGTGGCCATTTTGGCCTTAATAAGACATTGGAACTTGTTCAAAGGTTCTATTGGCCTAGAATGCAGAGGGATAATATAAGGTATGTTGACTAGTGTATGGTTTGTCAGAAAGCTAAAGGTATAGCTATTAATTCTGGTCTTTATCAGCCATTACCTATTCCTACAAGGCCATGGGAATGTGTAAGTATGGATTTTATGGTTGGATTACCCAAAACAAAGCTTGGCTATGATAGTATTTTTGTTGTTGTTGACAGATTCAGTAAGATGGCACATTTTGTTCCTTGTAAAACTACTCATGATGCTAGTCACATTGCACACTTTTTTTTCAAAGAGGTTATTAGAATACATGGTTTTTTGGTTAGTATTGTTTCAGATAGAGATGTCAAATTCCTTGGACATTTTTGGAAAACCCTTTGGAAAAGACTAGGAACTAATTTGTCGTTTGCTTCAGCCTATCATCCCCAAATGGATGGTCAAATAGAGGTGGTCAATAGGACACTTGGAAACCTTTTAAGGTTCTTGATAAAAGAATATGGATAGAGTTGGGATCAGGTTCTTCGCCAGGAAGAGTTTGTGTACAATGATAGTGTCAACTAGGAAGAGTTCTTTTGAGATAGTGTATGGTATGCACCCATGAGGTGTTATGGAATTATGAGATATTGGCAATCTGTCGCACAGAAGTGGTCAAGCTGATGATGTTGCTCAATCTATGAAGGAGGTTCATGACCAAGTCAAGAGATCTCTCAAAGATTCTTCCAAAAAAGTTAAAGCCAAAGTTTATACCACACTGAGAGATGTGCAATTTTCAATTGGAGATTTGGTGATGATACATTTGAACAAGGCTCGACTTCAAAAAGTGGCTCCCAACAAGCTACAAATGAGGAGAATAGGCCCATGTAAAGTTTTAGCCAAGTATGGCTCTAATGCCTATAAGATTGATTTGCCATCTGATATTGCTTTGTCTCCCATTTTCAATGTCACAGATTTAGTTGCCTACAAGGGAAAACTTGCCAAGGAGGATGCACAGGTTTCAGATGTCCAACAATCACTTGCCAACCTGCCTTATTTTCTTCTTTCATGCCTCAGGATATGAAAGTGTTAGATTCTCGTGTTCTCAAGAAGACTAGACAATAGGTCTACATGGAAAATTTGGTCAAATGGATGCATAAACCAGATTCTGAGGCGACTTGGGTCCCTGAATCATACTTTGTTAATTCATGAATGCATCTTTCCTTACTGTCGCATGCAGTCCCTTGACTTCTTTGTTTTTGGGGGAGTATGGTGCAAGAGCACCTAAGGGTTGAAATACCCTTAACCAGTTTTGGATTGTGAGACCTTCTAGTGATCATCTAAATACATAAGGAATGACTCTAGTCCATTTATTTGGTCGTTTAATTGCAGTTTTTGAAATTTTGTCTTATCGACAAGCCCTACCCCAATCGGCATGTCTTACCTCGATGAGGTCACCAAACTACAGAGTGGTTGTATCAGATATCAGAAGGAGTGGTTCACACTTAACCTGTTCACCTGATAAGAAAGATTTGTCTTGGTCGTTCATTGGTGAAGCCATCGGGTATCGGGAGGAGCTATTTCATGTTACCCCGATGACCCGATGAGTAAACATTGGCTTGGAGCGGGCTTGATGAGTGTTGCTATCAAAGATCAGGAAAAGTCCTTTCACATTACACCGATGACCCAATGAGACTTCCTTTCTTTCCAAGTTGTCATCAGCCATTGGAAGTCAGGTTTTGAAGTCTTCTCGATGACTCGAAAGGAAGTGCGGAGTGCAGAAAGTTGTCATCAGCCATCGAAAGTTAGTTTTTGAAGTCTCCTTGATGACCTGATGGAAAGAGTGAAGTGGTGTGTGTTATCATCGGTCATCGGTAGCCCCATTTTGGTGTTACATCAATGACTTGATAGGAAGTGCGAAGTGTTGGAGGTTGTTGTTGGTCATCAGTAATCTTGTTTGGATGCTACCCTGATGGAACCTGAAAAATAGTTTCCACCAGAAACCGTTGATAATGAGATCAATCTCGTCCAATAGGAGGAATTTACAATAGGGGATGGAATATATAAAAAGACCCAATGGGCATCTGTAAGAGGTTGATGGTCTCAGAGAACAAATCTATTTTTCTAAATAGCAAAAAAGAAGTCTATTTTCTGGTGAAGAGGGGAAAATAGATTTGAAGGTCAAATGATCAAAACATAATGAAATAAACATGCAGAATGCTAAAATATCATTAAAAGACCATTTCACCTTGCTATTTTACCTTCTCCTTCAGATTGAGCTTGATGAAGTGAAGGTGCCCCTTGATAATGCTCCACTTGATGTGCTCCTTTGATTGTTGGATGTGGATGGCTCTCCAATGTTGTGCACAAATGGAATGGATTTGAAACATGATAAGAATGAGATGATCAAGTTGCCAAGATGATTTCCTGGGCTCAAAAGGGCAACATAAACTTATTGGATTTCAAGATGTTTTGAATGAAGGGATGGAGCCCTATTTTATAGGAAGAGGAGAGGAAAATGGATGGCTAGGATGAATTCGAGATGAAGGGCTAAGATTTACTTGTGAGCTCAGACAAGCTCCAAGAGAGGGTGTGGAGACCAAGAAATATGCCTTAAAGGCATTTTGTATCTCCACACTCCACAAGGTGCATTGGAGGAATTAAAAATTCTCCAAAAAAGGATATCATGTGGATTGGAGGAATAAAAAGGAATTAAAAATTCATTGGGAGAGGGGATGCCTAGAGGAATGTGTGATTTTGAAAATCTTACATTCACCTAGGAAAAGAGCATTTAAAGCCAGTGGCTGGATGAAAAAGACAAAGAGTTGACTTTGTGGCTAATCAAGATGATTAACCATTAACGACTCATTAGGAGAGGGATTAGAGGAAATGTTAGGTGGGATTAATATTTGTAGGATAATTTGACTAGGAGAGAGAATGAGTGGAGGGAATAAAAAATTAGAAGAATAATGTTAAGTGAGTTTAGGGAGTTTCTAGAAGAATTTATTAGGTTAATGATGAATTAAGAACATGATTTGTAGGAATCATGTAGGTTAACTAATTAATTGAAATTAATTAGCTAAGAGGAAGATTTGTGAGGATTTGATTTTTTAGAAGAATAAAGAAAGTGATTGATTTATTAAATAAATCAATCACATGCTATAGTGACAATATTAATTATATTTAATTAATATTGAGAGGAATTTGAATTAACATAATTAATTAATTAATTACGCGAGGAATTAAAAATAATTAAAATAATTATTTTTAAGTGTCTACATCTGGTTTCCAATTCAAAGTTGATTTTTTGTTCGTGAATTGCAAATAATGTTTTAGAATCTTTAAGTTCATGTATGTTGTTAATGTAAATGCTTCTTTTCTTTGTTTTGTGAGTTTCTAGTTTGAACCTGTGAATAAGCTTGGGATCTGTAAATAAAGCTTTCCATTTTTGTTTTTGTTCCCTGTTTGCAATAGTCATATGGCTCTGACTTGAAACTCCACATGATCATTGGAGATTGTCAAGCAAAGCCAAATATGTACAGTAGGTTTTTATTTGTAAGAGTCCAGGAGATCGTATTAGCTATTCCTTCAAATTGACCCTAGGCGAGCTTGGTGACAGTCTGGCTAGGTGTCAGTAACTTGAAGGAGATAATTTGTAGGGGAAAGAATCTACAGAGAACTGGAAGAAGATCTAGAAGGCTACAATCCTGAAACAGAGACATTGTGAAACCAAAAGGAGAAAGTTTACTAAACCAAACAAGATGGGTGGTTTAGTAAAGAGAGATCGAATGTGTATGTCCTACAACCCTGCAAGGATATAGTGAGCAAGCTTACTTTGTGAGCTTGAGGAATATGAGATAAGGCAACAATTGGTAGGGGAGTACATATGAAAGACTATGGGCCCTAAGAGAGAATAGGATTATGCCACCAAAGAACTCCAGTTGGTGGTAAATTAGGTCTCTCCCTATCATCGATGTTGGAGAGATTCAAGTTGCACAAGCGATCAAGCATTCAAGTATTCTTTTCCAGCATTGAAAATTCTCAAGTCTCTGTTCAAGGCTAGTTGTTACATTGAAGTTAAGGATTCAACCATTGAAGAGGAGATTGATTCCAATATTCAATTCTACACAATCATTTCTATCAACATTGCTACTATAACCTCCCTTGAGGTGATATACAATTCAGTCTTTCATTTACATCTACTTCCAAGTACTTTCTTTCATTACTTGGTTAATTCCAAATCTAGGGTTTGACCTAAATGAAAACCCCCAATCCCAACCCATTTTCCTCTATTTTTTGTGTGTAGGTTGCAGGTTGGCAGTAGTACATTCAGATTTGGGCTTTATTTGCAGAGACAGAAAAACCCTTTTCATTTTGCAAATTTTTCGGAGGACCATGTACATTCCTGCCATGATTCAGACAACTTTTCATGAATTTCATAAGTTGACTTCATCTTGAAATTTTACTATGAGATCCAAGTATACAACTTCATCCCATATTCCAATCTCAAGTTATAATCGATTCTTTGTCACTTGTGTACTATATAATTCAATCAATTTCCTTTCCAAATCAAACAAAGAAAGAGGGGGATCATCCTAACATTATCAATTCATTCAGAATTCAATCTATCATCTTTGTGTGGAGATTGAATCTAGTGAATTATCTCATCCCCTTCTTTCTAATTTAATGGTGAAAAGTGCTTGAAGGATAATCAATAGTGAAACTCTCATCCCTCTTTGAGGGAAAGGGTAGTTTTCCTCTTGATCCAACATTCATCATTTTCCCACCATTACATTTTGGTGAACCCGACATCTTGCATGCTTTCCTTTGAACAAAATTGATATTTTTCATTTAAAAGTTTCAACTTTTTGCAAACTTAGTGGTTAAATCATTCAAAACCCTAGTTTTTACATTAAAATTGAACTTGTGATTTGTAAAAATTGCTTGTGATTATCTTAGATCTAAAAATTGCTTTGTTTGTCAAATTAAATTTCCTCGTTGTCTTGTTCAATTTGCAATTAAAATTTACAAAATTAAGAGGTTACTTGTTAAAACCCTAATTTTAAAAAATAATCTTGAACTTGTACATAAATTGAATTTCCATTTAATTTTCAGATTTTTGATTGTTTTCATATTTCTCTTCAATCCTACAATGCAAATTTGCAAACTTCCCCCATTTTTCCCAAAATTTAAATTTCAAAATTAAGTGGTTAGGTCATAAAGCCCTAATTTTAAAAATTAATTGGATTTTGTGTGAATTTCAAATCAATTTCAGTTACATTCAGATTTAAAAATATTTTCCAAGGTGTTCCTATCCATTAGGTTTGACCCTTTGCAAAATTACACTTCAATTCCTCTTTTTCTTCAAAACCCTAATAGAGTCCTATTTTCACCTTTGTGCCTTCATTTCGCCCAACTAGAGATCATAAAATTTGCCAATTTCTTGGGGTTAGCTTTAAAATCATCATAATATCCATCCCTGAAAATTTTGAAAAAAGTTGGTCGAACCATGTGCGTTCCCACCACAGTCCTTGGCTTTTTTCCCAAAATTTTGGGAGACTGTTATGAATGTTTTTAATAGCCTAAATCCGGAAGATTGGCTGATTTTATCGATTTTGATCCCTCTAGAATTGGAAATACCTTCAAAATTCAACATTGCAACTTTCAAGAAAATCTTTATAATTAAGAGGTTAACTATAGTTTGCCCTGATTTTAAAAATTTTAATTTTAAAATTAAGTGGTCTTCCCTTGGCCCTAATTTGAAAATCCCAATTGCCTTTCCTTTTTGGAAATTGTGTTATCTTCTTCCCCCAACAGAGTTCAAATTATGTAAACATTATTTTCTTGAATTTTGCATTACTCAATTTTGTGAGCTTTATTTCACAATTTAAAATTCAAACCTTCTAGTGCATGACTTTTACCACTATTAGTCCTACCTATCCTATCATCGTTAGACGAAGCATTAGAATTAAGGATTCCCAAGGTTTAATCTTTGAAGAGATGGAGCCTAATTTGGGTGACTTCTTTAATGAGGATCATTCTAATTCTTCCCATCCTAATCATTTGCCTATTGGTGAATCTCATGATGAAGAAGAATCTTTAACTAGAGTTTCTTTAGATCAACTTTCTACATTGGACAATCAATTTGATAACTTTCAACAATGGATGTCCCAAGAATATCCTAATAGTGAAGACCTTCCATTAATTGAAGGTCTTAAGCATATGCTTCAAAGTGATAAGAATGATATTGATATATAGGGTGGCATTGCATAGATTGTTGATTCTAATGTCATGCCTATCAAGAGTTGTGTCGAAACCCTAAGTTATTCACAACCTTCAACACAAGTAAATTCATCTACTCGTTTCATTAATCCTATGACTATTATTCCTACTTTCACATATAACATCATGGCTACTTCAACTCAAAATGTCATTCCTACAACCATAGGTCATGGGGGAAATCCCTCTTCTTCATTTAATCCTCCATCTATACCTATGTCTTCCATGACTATTCCTATTATTCCTTAACCAATCAATGTGACACAAGGGGGCAATTCCTTCAACAACTTTATTCCTCCTTTAAGTGTCCCTTTTCCTACCCAACCATCACCAATGCCTACTTGTCATAATGTCTCACCACCTTATTCTCAGTCCATGCCTCCTTTCCACAACATCACACTACCTTCTCAATCACCTATGTCAAAGATCAATTCTTCCACCGAACTGACAATCAACAATCTTGCTCAAACTGTGTCTTCCCTACAACAACAAATTGCTTCCATGAGTCAATCCAAGTTTAGTGTGCCCACCATTGATGTTGCAAGCCTACTTTCTTGTGATATTGTTAAAGTCATGCCACCTAAACATGTTGAGATCCCTCAATTGGAACTCTATAATGAAAAGGTGATCCTCTTACGCATGTCAAAACATTTCAAACCTTGTGTATTGATTTTTCTTATGATGAATGATTGCTTGAAAAATTGTTTACAAGAACACTAAGAGATAAGGTCTTAGAATTATATTGCTCTCCACCTTCTTATTCTATCACTTCCTTTCATCCAACAATTTCAAAACAACATTGGTCCTAAAATCACTTTGACTGATTTAATGCATTATAAACAAGGTATTAAAGAAAAAGTGACTAATTTCATTGGTAGATATAAGAATTTGTGTGCTCAAATCTCTTTTCATGTGCTTGATAATGATATTCAAAGAATTTTCATTTCTAATCTACAAAAAGATATCAAGGAAAATCTTCTTGTTTCTGAGTTTACTTCCTTTCTGTAGTTGTGCGCAACAATCCATAATTATCAATTGGTTGTGAGTCAAATGGAGCAATCTACTCATATGGCTCTGGGTGATAAGGGGGAGAGTGTTCAACAACTATTTGTGAAGTTCAAACCAACAAAAAGCTTCATCAAGTTCAATGATCCAATCAACAACAACCATGTGAATGCTACAACAGGTGTGCCTTCTATTTTTAAATTTTTCCAAAGAGAAAGATAGTTTACTCCTTTGAATGAATCTTTGCATAGTATTATGTCTTAATTGTTACATAGAAATGTTATCAAACTTCCTCCTACAAAACAAATTAATCCTTCCAAAATTGTATCTCCTTATTTGGATAACAATTCCTTTTTCCCATTTCATCGTCAACCTGGTCATGATACTGAGAAATGTTTTGCATTGAAAAATAAGGTTCAAGACTTCATTGATAATAATACTATTGGCATTCTACACTCTTATGAGAATAGTTGATATTGTCATTGATGGCAACCATCTGGCAACCAACTGGCAAGTCATCGACAATTGGTTTCTACATGCCCAACATCACAAACTTCATACACTGGCAGACACCAGCACCGATAGGAACTTCACCAGCATTCAGATTACATCGGCAACAATGCATACCGGCATTCCAGCAGACATGGGATAAAGTTTTATTTATATGAATTATTTTGTAATGAAATTATCTTTTGTAAAGCCGACATGGTATATTGTAAAAGACTCATATATGTATGAGATCTTATAGGTCATTTGTAAGGAAAAAAAGGGATAATAAGAGAGAGAGAGAGAGGTATAAGGAATTGTAGTAGGTTATGAGACAATTTTATTGTACAAGGTGATATAGTTGACAACGAAGGTTTGGGTTATTGAGTGAGCTTAAACTGGTACTGAACTTGGCATGAGAGATGTTGTTTTGAGCAGTACATTATATTAGATTTGATAATCCATTTTGTAGTTAGTGTGACTCTTTATTGAGCAGTGAGCTCTAGGCTATTGGCCTCCTTGCATGTGCAGGCCCCTCATTGTAAGTAGTATTTATTCATTGGCCAGTGAGAAAATATTGTGGGTCACAAATCCCACCGAGGTTTTTCCCACACTAGGTTTCCTCATTAAATATCTTGTTTTATCGTGTGTTTCTATGTTGTCTCTATTATTTTTGTTTATTGCAATAATTCTTATTCACCAATACGTTGTTTTGGGATGCAAAGCTATTAATAAGTTTAGATATTTTGTCAACTGGTTAGACATTAATTCAGAGCCTGGTCCTCTATTTTCAAAAGCCTAATAGCTTGAGGAAGATTCTGATACCGGTACAGATGGAGAACTTAAGAAAATAGTTGGAAGGAGCTCTTGAAGATTTTGATGCAGAAAAATTGAAGAATATGAAACTTGAAGATGATCTGAGGATTTCATAGGAATTCATTGAAGGACTTCAGGAGAACTTTGTCATAGCACAAGATAAAAGAAAATAACTTCACGAGAAGATGCAGAATGATGATGATGAAAAAGAAACTCTTAGAGACATTGCAAACAAGTTGAGACAAGAGAACAGTAACATGAAGAATAAAATGCAAGATATGCCTATAAGGTTGTGTAAGGATATTGAAGATAGGAAGAAGAATGAAAAAGACTTGGCTAGGAGACTTAATGATGCTGGAAATGAAAATCTGAGACTTGGTCATGAAAAAGATATGCTAAAGACAGATTTGATTCACTTGCAACATGATAAAGCTGAGCTTGTGAGACAAGTTGGAATTCTGGAAAATGAGTTGGCTACTACAAATAAACACAAAGACAAATTCAAGAAAAGATCAGAAGAACTTGATGACATGCTTAAAAGATAGAAACCTGATGGAGATACTAATGGACTTGGATTTGAACATGGAGAAAGTTCCGGTACTGCAAACAATCAAGATCAGAACAAACCAGTAAGACAACCTAATGCTTATAAATTTAATCAAAAATGTTTTAATTGCAACAAATATGGTCATAGAGAAAATCAATGTAGATTTAGAAATAATCAAAATACAAAATCACCCACCGGTCAATGTTCCAAATATAATAAAGTTGGTCATAATTCAGAAAATTGTAGAATGAATGTGAAATGCTATGTTTGTGGAAGATTTGGGCATTTATCTAATCAATGCAGAGCACAAACCGATAAAGGATATGGAAAGGCAATTCAGAGGAATAATGTAATTGTTATGCATGTAACAAGATTGGACATATTGCTAAATTTTGTAGAAGCAAGAATGCACCGAAAAACAACAAAAGATCTAGTTTGAAGGGAAAAGAAAAGGTAGATGAAGTTAAGAAAGAATTTTCAAAACAATGGATTAAGAAGAGTGATCAGAGAACTGATGAAACTATCTCTTCACCGGTAGAATAGAGTAATCCCCCACTGGCAAGAGATTCTTCATCTAACTGAGGAATAATCCTTAGGGGGTATTGTAGCAAGTTGAAAATCATGCATTCTACCCTCGGTTGATGGTAAGAAGATACATTTATTCTTTATCAGCGGATGTGTTAAGTTTTCTCTTAACTGGCGAGCATTTAATGTTGTTTTAAAGAAATTTTTGGCTATAAAGCACCAGGAAACCCTCATTTCGAACTCACCAAGCATTCAAATGATCAAAGAACACAAAATTGAGCAAAGGCATTCTAAGGTGAAGCTGCGAATTGATTTTCAAGCATTCCGAATTTCGGTTTAGATGTATTTCTCTTGGAAATGGCTTCCTCATCTTTTGTTCCAAAGTTTATTTTGAACCCTACCGTTGTGGAAAATGTTAAATGCCCTAGACCCATTTTCAAGATTATCCCCGAGATTGTGAAACAAGATGACTCTATAGGAGCTTTTTCAAAAATACCAAAGGGTGTAGCATTTGCAAAAGACCCTAGAATTTACATACATTGCAACATAGAAAACCTAGGGCCTGAGGAGTTGAAGAAAATGTTTAATGAGGTCATTACTGATGGACATGGTGCTATCAAACTCGAACATAAAGTTCTGGAAGATTTAGGTTTTGTAAAGATTCTAAACATCCCCAAATTTCCTAAGGCAGTTATCAGACTTGTATTGAGCAGGGTCCATGGAGAATTCTTGTGGTTAGAGTTAGTTTGCAAGATAACCAAAGATGCAATTAAGGCAGTTACTGGTTTACCTTCAACTGGTAGTAGGACTGATAAAACCAAGAAGATTCCTAATAGGGGAGTTATGGATTTAACCAAAGCAACATCTGATAACAAGTCACTTAGAGTGAATGATGTTAAGGATATTAATGTGAGATATGCGAGTATGGTACTAGCTTACAAAGCTACTCATCCAAATAGATTAAATTTTGTTTCTAGCCTATGTATTCACAGTGCATATGAGATGGTAAACAATAATGCTAAGATTGATGTATGTGAATGGCTTAAGGATGAATTAATTGACACCCTGAAAAAGATTAAGGGAGACAAGAAAGGTACTTTCCGTTTTGGAAACCTTCTAGTATGTCTGATGTTTTACTTTACCAAGGAGATACCTAGAATAGGTCACAAGGATTTTGGTTATGAAATCCTAGTAGGAAGACATATACAAGATGCTTTCACCAGTATTGGCACTGACAGTATTAAGACCATTACAAACTATTTCAAGACATTCCAATCTAAGATGAGAGCAAGGGAAAGACTACCATAGAGCATAGTTGACAAATATGACAAGGAAATCTGCTTTGTAATTAAGAGAGATGAAACTTGGATGGAAGCAGTAAGACCTAGAACTATTTGGGTTATGGAGATGAGATATGAGGTAGACCTATCTATTTTTGGAAACTTATGCTAAAGCTCTACTTGATGCACCAAGGGAGCCATTTGAGGAATCCTTTGTAAATGCAGAAACCATAGAGAGCAATGTATCTATGCAAAAAAGGACTAAAAGAAGAGAAAAATCCATTAGCGATGCCTCCAAGAAGGTAAAGAAAAGCACGGAAAATATCATGAACATCAATGGTATATCTGCCAGTGAACTTGAAGGACTACAACTTGAATCACAAGTTTCACTGGTTGTAACATCCTCTGATACTGACAGTGGTAAGGTTGTTGTGTTTAAAAGAGTAGAAAGGAAGAGAAAACCCTCACCACTACCCTCTCCTTCACCTAAGAAAACCAGGAGACTAAGAAAAAAACAATAGGCAGTTAGGGAACCAAAGAAGAAACTTACACCTAAGAAGAAACAGACACTAGTTACCCCCACATTAAATGATTTACTGAATGAGATAACAAAGGAAGGTAATCTATTTAATGTGAATAAATGGTATATTTCTTCTAATGATACTGACAAAAACACAATTTAAGAGAGTATTATTTTGCACTTAGACATTTGCAAGAAGGTGTTGATAGAAGTGTTTGATGAGATTCCAAATGATCTATACATGAGACTAGAAGCCAAAAGGCTATTAGTGATGGAATTGGATAAGAAACTCAAAGTTAAAGCACTCTTAGCTACACATTTGGTAAACTCCAAAGAAGAAATAGATGAACTTATTTCTGAAGCTAACTGATCAGTATTTGTTAGTGGACACTGGTAAGTGAGCCTGATGGCTAGAAGGGTAAAAGAGATTGCAGAGGAGACTACAGATAAATGGGATATATTCTTTGTAGAGAAGGAAAAGCAAGAGGAAAAGAACAAACCTAAAAAGAAATTCAAAGTGTATCAGAAAGACAAGGACAAGGGTAAAGGAAAAATTGGTGGTATTCCAAAGATAAAGGTTACAGATAATCTTCCACTGCCACCTTTGGATACACCACTGGTACACATAGAAGTTCCACTAGTTACTAATATTAAAGGTATAACCCTTGACAATACTAATCCAGAGTGTGAGATACTCTTTACAATGAATGTGGATACTCAAGAGGTAAACATTGTTGTGGATAAAGATACTTCAGAGGTTAAGACAGATAGTGTTGATAATAGCTAGATTTCAGAGAAATCAACACAAACAGTTGACTCTCAAGAAACTGAGATACCAACCCAAACAGAGAAACCAACAGAGACTGAGAAACCTATAGAAGACAAAGGTACTAGTATAGGGCCACCATAGACTGAGAATCCAGCAGCAGAACTTTCAGAGAAACAAACAAAGGCAGACGTTCATGTTGAGAATGAGAAACCAACAATTACTGAGACAATGAAACAATCTGAGAAACCATTAAAGGTTGAGGTGCAAACACAGACAGATCCACCAGAGGAAAATATAAGCAAAATGGATACATCTGATGGAAGCAAAGAGGATATAGTGAAGTTGATTGGTCAGACATCTGTTGAGATGAAATCTACAAGAGAACCAAGTACATCTACATGTGAATTCAGACCTACTAATATAATAGAGGTACTTTTGGATTCTATTAAAAGGATAACTAATTGCAATAAATTGTCTTTTAAGGCAATTGACAACACTTTACCTATTCTAAAAATGATTGCACCTACATGTCACATAGATCACATTAAGGATTGTTTAGGTAAATTGGACACATTGTCCAAATTCATTTCTGATAATGTTATAACTATAGACAAGGTGAATGAGGATATCATAAAGGAGAGATTTGAAAAGGAGAAAAACACATTCTTTGAAAACACCATAAATAAATGTATCGATCATGTGGATACACTTTTACCAGTACTCAATTCTACAATTTTAGAATATAAGGAGCTATATAGGGAAGCATGTAAACCTCACTGTTTGACTGAGGACATTGATAAGGAGATCAAGAAGACACATAACAAAATTGATGACATTGTGGATGATAGTATAGGTTCATCTGGACTTATATCAGTTTTTTAGTAGGAAATGGCAGTATTTGAGGAGAAATTCGAAAAAATTGAGAAAGAGAAGGCGAGATAAAGTCTAATGCCCAGGAACTAAAAGATAAACTCGGTTCGAGGCTGGATAATCTGATTACTTAGAGAACTAAATTGTCTAAGGCAATAGTACAAGGAGAACGATCACCAGAGCAGCATATGCACTATCTCACCGATATGATCTAGCAGACTAAGGCAACTTTAGATGACAGCAACAAATTTATGCAGAGTCCAAATTTGATTTTTGTAACCAACTGGTTACAAACCTTGAGGTGGCATTTTTGTACTCTTTTGATTATTTATGACATCCTTTGTCAATGATGTCAAAGGGGGAGTAGTGGAGAGAAAAATGCATGTAGATAGGAGATAACATTCTTAGGGGGAGCACATCTATTTGGATTTCAATTTTTGGATAATAGCTTTAATTTTTCTCATGAGTGTTGCCATCAATGCCAAAGGAGGAGATTGTTGGCATTCTACACTATTACGAGAATATTTTATGTTGTCATTGATGGCAATGATCTATCAACCAACTGACAAGTCACCAGAAATTGGTTTCTACATGCCCGACATCACAAACTTCATACACCAACAAACACTGACACTGGTAGGCACTTCACCGACATTCAGATTACATCGGCAACAATGCATATCGACACTTCAGTTGACATGGGATAAATTTTTTTTAATATGAATTATTTTGTAATGAAATTATCTTGTGTAAAGCTGACATGGTATATTGTAAAAGACTCATATATGTATGAGATCTTATAGGTCATTTGTAAGGGGAAAAAAAAGAGATAAAAAGAGAGAGAGAGAGAGAGAGAGAGAGAGAGAGAGAGAGAGAGAGAGAGAGAGAGAGATAAGTAATTGTAGTAGGTGATGAGATAATTTTATTATACAAGGTGATATAGTTTATAGCAAAGGTTTTGGTTATTGACTGAGCTTAAACTGGTACTAAACCTGGCATGAGAGATGTTGTTTTGACTAGTACATTATATTGGATTTGATAATCCATTTTGTACTCAATGTGACTCTTTATTGAGCAGTGAGATTTAGGCTGCTGGCCTCCCTACATGTGTAGGCCCCTCATTGTAAGTAGTATTTATTCATTGGCCAGTGAGTAAATATTGTGGGTCACAAATCCCACCGAGGTTTTTCCCACACTGAGTTTCCTCATTAAATATCTTGTGTTATGGTGTGAGTCTATGTTGTCTCTATTATTTTTGTTTATTTCAATAATTCTTATTCATTGGAACACTGTTTTGGGATGCAAAGTTATTAATAAGTTTAAATATTCTGTCAACCAGTTAGACACTGATTCAGCCCCCCTCTCAGTGTCTTTGGGACTGACATTGAATCTAACAAATACTATATCTATAGAAGGTGTGAATGATAAAGGGAATAAATCAATTTCTCCTCCTATTCAAAATCTTAATATTTTCACTGATCCCTTGCCATCTCCTAGCTCTAACATTATTGAGATTGTGCCTAATTATCTCACTTCTGAAGAATTCACCTTTATGGCTCCAAACTTGGTTAATATGGTTGAAACATAAGATACACCTAAGGATCCCTATTTTACATTTGACCCTATTGAGACCATTAGAGCACACGATGGCCCTTTATACATAGTTGTGAAGGTCAAGGATATCCCTTGTCATGGTGCTCTAATTGATCCCTCTTGCATGGTTAATGTCTTAACTGATGAGTATCTTTTCACTTTATGATTACATAAGCCACTATATGTTGCTTCTAATGTGGTTGTGAATTTATTTGATGGCTTCTATTGTCCTACCATGGGCTCTATCACCCTTCCTATTGAAATTCATGCTAAATATGTGGATATTGACATTGTTATCATACCTTCTTCTAAGCAATTTTGTGTGAAGTTGGCTATCCTTGGCTATCTTCCATGAAGGCTATTGCTTCTCCAATCCACAAGTGTCTTAAATTTCTTGACAATAGAGAAATGATAACTGTGAACCATAGCTTATTTCATCCATCTGAAAGAAGCCCCAGTGTTTCTATTGATCACTTTTGGCCTAAAGAATTTCAATCTCTTCCATTAAGGATTGATGCTCTTTTTCAATCTTATCAAAAATGGAAGAATGATATGATATTATCCCTAAGTCAAGATAGATCACCAACAATTAACATTCCTATTATTCTTCAAGATGAGGTTCTTCCCCTCTTAGATAGAACTAATCTCCCTCCTAAGGAAAATTGTCTATCTACTCCTATGGATGTGACTTTACCTTCTCTTAAGGAGAATACCAATATTCTTCATTAAGTAAGACCTATACCTCCTCCTCATGATAGACTTGGTCTCCTTCCTACACCTAATATTCCTCCTTTCTATGGTGTTGTTCCACCTCCTTCCTCTTATCAAAAAAAGAGGCCTACTCCTCCTATTGTTCAACCAAAAAGACCTCAACCTAAACCTTCAACTACCAAGGAGAGAAACATTCGTACTTTTTCAAGCATTCCTCCTTCATCTTAGCCTTCCACTAAGACTTGATAGAATCATTGTGTGAGAGAATACAAACAAAGACGTCGGGTTTGAGCTTGTGAAGCTATCCCTCAAAATACACAGTCTCCTCAGACTCCAACAATTGACATGATTCCCTTGTCTCCTAAGAAAGATGTTCAACCAACATCTCCAAATCAGAATTTGCATAAAACATGCGATGGTTTTACTCCTATTCATGTTCTTGATCCTCTTTCTTTAAACTTTGATGAAGAAATGGGTAACAGTGTTATACATAATGGCAATACAACTCCTAATGCTTCTGATAGTGAGTATGAGTATGTTGATGTGGACAAACATTTATCGGATGAGTTTTCACAAACACTAATCCTAGCTCCTCGAATTGAACAAAGTGGTTTACAACATGAGAGTAGTCCTTGTTTGGATCTTGTGAAATCTCCATCTATTGTGCTCAATGTCGCTCCTCTGGCATATTGCTTGCCTTCCCAAAATAGTGATCAACAAGATCGGGAGGTGGATGTCGTGCTAGATTAGCGATACTAGCACTGTAGATCCTCTCTCTCTCTTTTCTTTCTCTTTTTGACCATTATTCTATGTGTATCCATGTTCTTTTATTATTCCCTTAATGTCTACTTGGGGATGATGCAAAGCATTAAGATCTTTTTTTGCTCTCTTTCATGTTGTCCCAAAAGACATCCTCTCTTCCCTTTCTTCTAAGGTAGTGTCCTTCTTTAGCGAATGAAGATTATTATATGCATATACATACATGATATACATGAGTTATCATACATCATACTGACCTCGAGGAAAGTGACACTACCTCATGTTTTGTGTTCATTATCCTTGGGTTTATACCTTGCTTGGGGGCTAAATCCTTGCAATAAAGTGCTTCTTTCGTCTCTCTCTTGGGTGTATCCTACCTTAAATAAATCGCTCCCAATAAGGCACACACGATCTCTTTAATATGGGGGCATACACTCCAATCATACTTTCCTTCTTGTGATACTTAGAATTATGTAGAGAGCCTCGTTTTGCTTTGTAATCTTTCGTATCCTTGCTTTCATGACTCATAGTGAAGGGAACTTTTCTACTTGTAGTCATGGTTCTCCCCTTCTCGATCTTCTCTTTTACTTTGTCAATCAAAGTTGTAAGATCCTAAGTCTACTGGGGGGCTTGGTGCATCTTGCCTCCTTGACGTGGTAAAAGTCTTTCAATCTTGTTTCCTTGTACTTTACCCATAGTATTGGTGTACGCTTATACTCTCACTAAAGTGGGGACTAACTATAGTGTCGTAAAATTGTGACCCTAGCAATTTTTGACTGCATTAGGGTCCTCATGCATGTGAACTCAAATCCTCTAGCTTGATCAGAGACTGGAGAATGATTAGCTTGCAAAAATAGCTTCTTCCTTAGCCTCTGCATCACCCCATCCGCATTCTTCCTTGGAGAAAGGGGTAGGACAGGGGCATGGCGCCACTATCCCCCCTTAGATAGGGGTGTGGTTCCCTTGTCCTCTCAGGACATGGGCATGGAACCCTTGTCCTCCCAGGATAGGGGCATGATGCCATTGTTCATGCCCTATTTTAGGACATGACCCTTCCTACAGAATGCCTTGTGGGTTGTGCCTCGAGTGGGAAACCTCCTCAATGTTAGCCCGTGATGAAATTCAAATCCTTTAAACATGTATAGATTCAAGTTGCACAATTGAGCATTCTAGCATTCTTTTTCCATCATTGAGCATTCTCAATTATCCCTTCATGGCTAGGTGTTGCATTCAAGTCAAGGATTCAACCATTAAAGAGGAGATTGATTCGAACATTCAATTCTACACAAGCATTTCTATCAACATTTCTACTACAACCTCCCTTGAGGTGATTTACAATTCAATCTTTCATTTACATCTACTTGCGAGTACTTTCTTTCATTACTTGGTTAATTCTAAAACTGGGGTTTGACCTAAAGGCAAACCCCCAATCCCAACCTATTTTCCTCTCTTTTTTGTGTGTAGGTTGTAGGTACGTAGCTATACTTTTCGATTCGAGCTTCATTTTCAGAGACATAAAAACCCTTTTCATTTAGCATATTTTTCGGAGGACTGTGTACATTCCCACCATGATCCAGACAACTTTTCGTCAATTTCACAGGGTGACTTCATCTTGACATTTTACTGCTAGATCCAAGTGTACAGCTTCATCCCATATTCCAATCTTAAGTTATAATCGATTCTTTGTCACTTGTGTACTATTTAACTCAATTAATTTCCTTTCCAAATCAAACAAAGAGAGAGGGGGATCATCCTAACATTCTTAGTTCATTCAGAATTCAATCTATCATCTTTGTGTGGAGATTGAATCTAGTGAATTATCTCATCCCCTTCTTCCTAATGTAATGGTGAAAAGTTCTTGAAGGATAATCAATAGTGAAACACTCATCTCTCTTTGAGGGAAAGGGTAATTTTCCTCTTGATCCATCATTCATCATTTTCCCATCATTACACATAGTTTTCCAAAATTCAATTAGAACAAAAACATGAATAATCCCTAGTGTACAATGTCCATAGTTGATATCTATACTTGTGACACAATTCAAAGATCTTGTCCTCTCCATGCTCTTGCATCCATGCATTGATCTTCCTATCTACATCTACGAAATATACATGTGTACATGAACATATATATATACCAAGTTGTTTTAAAACATTTGAACTAAGAAGATTTTAAAAAAATAAAAAAAATATTTTAAAACACTAAAAGAGATAATGTATCAGTTATCTCCCAAAACACTCTTTATGGAATGGGCTTGTATGTTCTCGATGATGAATTGGGATAATTAGGTTGCACAAAATGTTTCTTATACCATTCAACAACATCATGTGCATCATCTATATGATCTCCTATATAATTTATTTGATGCTTTCTTAGAGCACATTTGATACAAGCTCCTGCACCATCATGTTCACCCTTTCCATGACCACTCTCAAAAAGACTCCAAACCTGTGGTATTTTTTCATATCATTGACATCTACCTAGTGCATAAAATGGCCTCTAATATTTGAATTGTGTCTCACATCCATTAGACCAAACAAAATGTTTAACTATTGTTATGCCTCTCTCTTTCAAATATTCAAAAAACTTCTTAAAGCAATGTTGTACAAAAAGAGTGTCATTCTCCTTATCATCACTGGTATAGGAGTGGTACACTTTCTTAATGACACTATTTTACAATGTACTATCAACACCATCCAAATCCACTTGTGCATGTTGATAACACACATGCACCATAATAGTGATTTGCTTTGAAAAGTATATTTACTCTGATTAAATCTCTTTTTGATGTGCAAAAGAGTAATTTTCTACTAAGTCCACTATGGACATAATAGTTCCAAGTCGGAAAGTGTCTCTTAATGTTTGAAATTGTTGTGCTTACCACTTGGAAACAAAACCATGGCATATGTATGGTTTTATCAAATTATTAAAATTTTCTATAAATGTTCCAATAGGTATCTCCTCTTCTACATAATCTAACCTTGTAGATTCCTTTCCAAATTTTGTTTCAATTTTTTTTTACTTGTAAATCTTGAAATAGACCATCTTCGTCATGTCAGTATCTTCATCTCTATATTCTCTAATCTTTCAAAACATCTGATAGTACAAATGAAATTTGATGTGATAACAACAACAAGAAGTTTTGAAGACTTTTTTTACCTTCACATAATATGGCCTTAACCTTTCAAACATGGTTTGTCCAATCTTTATATGAGGGTTTTTTTTAGTGAACAATACATACAATTCATGTTTTGTTGTGTCTAACCAATGTTTTACATGGAGATCATAATGATCAGGGCTAAGCCTTTACTTGATAACAACTCTACTATTTGATGAAGGACGAGTATTATCATTTCAAAAAATTGTCACCAAGTTCCTAACATATTCAATCCTATCAAAACGAGCATCGCTACACATAATTGCCCAATTACCTTTTGAGGTAGTATCATCCAAACTCCTCCTTTTCACATATTTTGGTATTGTACTTCTACTAAAACCAAACTTAGATGACGGTGAATAAATTTGTCTTTTTTGAGGCAATCTTTCATTTACTAAAGATGTCAACATCACTCTTCTTGAAATGGTCTTATCTATTGTTTGATATTTTTTACCAATGTTCACTAAACCTTTCTTAACATTATCAACAATAGATTTTTGTAGCTGAGAAGTTTTCCTCTTTTGACTTGTTGTATCTATACCCAACGATTTCAGTGGATCTATTAAGTCTTTACGAGTAAGTACATTTGATAACAATTGAGCTTTCTCTAGTGTAGTATCAAGATTATTGAAATGAGGCATTATTTCTTTTGCACTTTTATTCATTGACCTCCTTTTTGTATGTATAGGTTCTTCACTGAGACATTTCAACTTATTCACATCAATTTCAAGTAAATGATCTAAATTTTTATAAGAAATATTTCTCTTCACCTGTTTAGCTAGATCCACAATATTCTCATCCATACCGGTGGTAGGAGGTAAGGAGCCTGACCCCTCTCCTTCAACCTCTATTGGTTTAACTTGGGAAAGCTCCTCCCTATGTTCTTCAACATGTTTGTTTGCCTCAACTCACACTTGAGAACTTCCTTCTTCTCGAGACTGTTTTGCCCATAAATTAAGATGACAAAGAATATTTTTAATTCAATGAAATTCCAAGTATAATTTGAAACCAAATTTCCAAGTCATAATAAGACCTAGAAATATTATTTCAAAATACCTATGGACTATTATGTCATATTTAAGACCTTTTATTGTATAACAGGTCCTAATATCACATATAATAGGTCCTAATATCTACATAATATAGGTCTTAAGGGGGCTCTTGAGTATAATGTGAAATATGTTTGCATACATGGTCATATTAAGTCATATAATAGAACCTATTATGATATAATAGGTCTAATTATGTCATATTTAAGACCTATAATCACATAATAAGTCGTAATATCACATAATAGGTCTTATTATGACTTAATATGACCACATATGCAAAAACATTCCACAATATACTTGACTCCCCTTAAGACCTATATTATGTGATATTAGGACCTATTATGCAATTAAAGGTCTTAAATATGACATAAGTTGGAACCTATTATGAAATAATAGGTCTTATTATGACTTAATATGACCATGTATGCAAAAACATTTCACATTATACTTGAGTCCCCTTAAGACCTATATTATGCAGATATTAGGACCTATTACATGTGATATTAGGACAAAAATTATGTGATAATAGTTCATTAATATCACATACATAATAGGCCCTAATATCGCATAATATAGGTCTTAAGGGGACTCAAGTATATAATGTGAATTGTTTTTGCATGCGTGGTCATATTAAGTCATAATAAGACCTATTATATCATAATAGGTTCTATTATGAAATATTTAAGACAAGTATTATCGCATATAATAGGTCCTAATATCACATAATAGGTCCTAGTATAACATAATATAGGTTTTAAGGGGACTCAAGTATAATGTGAAATATTTTTGCATACACTTGAAAAAAAAGTAGAAACAATGTTTGTTTGAAAGTGTTCAATTGTTTTGATCATGCAAGCAAAAATCCTAGGGATGGTCGGGACAATAGTTGTTGAATCTCACTTGGGGGGTTACCCCAAACTATGCAATTTAGAGAGGATACTTAGGTTCTTGACCCCACTGGTTCCCCTCCATGGCACTCACTTCTCTGGGGCAGCCAAGCACCAGTCCCCATGAAAACTCCCCATGGTGAACTTTGTATCTCTTTTAAGAACCGTATGTGTGTGAGCCAGTCTAGAGGTTTGACCTCCTGCCCCAACAACTAGAAGGTTTTGGGCTTCTAAAACAAAAAGGCACAAGTAAGGGCATCCATTCAGGTGGGCATAGATCCGGTGAGCTAATGTTGCTATGCCATTCCAACACCCATTGCTTGCACTTTTGTTACAATCACTTTTATTTATAGTGGTTTGGAAGAGCTTGGCTTTAGCTTGTTACCACTTTGGATTGTTCCCTCTCAGCGAGCCTTAAGGGCTATTCGAGAGGGCACATACCCCTTTCTAAGGATAAAACAAAAAGAGCATATTGATCAAGACACAAAAGACAAGTTTGTTAATTTTAGAGCACCAATTGAAGTGTTTGCTAAATTATAAAGACACTTGGTTTCAAAATCTAAATTAAATTATATATTTATGGAGTATCTAAAATAAATTATAAATTATAAATGGGAAAGAGAGGGGTCCTAAAGATCTATATTTTAAATTAAAACCATGATCTATTATAAATGGACTTAAGGGGGGAGAGAAAATGTCAATTGAACAACAAGAAAGTTAATGGAATTTGAAATGCAAATAGACATATTATTTTAAATTAAAACAAAATTATTTTTAATTAAAACAAGATTATTTTTAATTAAAACAAGGTTATTTTTAATCCTACCATTTTCAATTTATTTAATAAAAATAAAATCATTTAGAATTAATTAAGAGAATTATTATATATCTTAAATCCTTTCCGAATAACATCTAGATTGGTTCACGGGAGCAGTGTCTAACATTTTTGAATAACATCCCGATTGGATCACGTAGTTTTTGAAATGGTAGCATAGCTTACAAAACCTCTTTCCTAGGTCAAGCTCTCTCATCTCCCAACAACATCCCTTTGGGTCCGTGTCACTCTAAAAGCTGGAATCAACTATAGTCAGGGCGAAAATCTTCTCACAGTTGGCAAAGGCCGTGAAGCAACGGTAATAAGAACAACTATCCTCTTCGCCCTTCAAAGTATCATTGGCAGATGTGGATTTTCCCAAATCTAAGAAGTCTCTATTGGGTGTGAATTGAGATGGGAAAATGTCCCAAGATATCCTTTCTAGATGCCACGCTAGAGCTCCAAATCAGGACACTGAGAAAGTATGCATTGATTGGTAAGTTCAGTTTGTTCTCCCCCAGTTCCGATCTTTTAAATTTATGGGCCCAAAAACTATGGTCGGGTTTAGATCCAATATTCTATCGCAATCAAGCCTCTAGTTTTTTTATTGCTACTTTTCATTCTAATTCTTCCATAGATTTAGTTCACAAACATAAAGGATGGTTCTTCAAAGGGTTTGGGCTTTTCACCATGTTGTGGCACCTAAAATTTGACCCCAAAAGTTCTGATATCAAATTTGCCCCAATTTGGATTTCCTTACCAGACCTCCCTCTTGAATATAGGGAGCTAGACCTATTAGAGATTCTGGCAAATAAATTGGGTATCTTCATAAGACATGATCTTATTCCATTTCAGAATCCTCATCTCACCAATAGGGCTTGCCTCCTCTGTGACTTATCTAAGTCATTGGCCAGATCAGTCCTTCTCACTTCTTCCTTTGGAAGATGTTCACATATCATTCTATTGGATGACCTAGAAATAGTTAATGGACATGTGGAATGCCTAGGTCATTTGACAAGGGGATGTATGGAGGAGGATTGCAAAATCAATATGGTTTGTGAGGACCAATCCTCTGAAGCTCACCAATGTAAAATCCATCAAAATAAAGTTTCCCCATTTTAATGTAAATCTCAGCCCATCCCTCTCTAATCAGTGAATCATCCCCAGGAGGGGGGATTGGACTTGGAGATTTGGTCAATAAGGGAATATGTCCATAGGAATTGTTATGTCAGGCAAAAGAGTACCCTATAGTAACCTCCAACTTAAGTGATCGCAAGGATCCACTTCTTCCATTGCAAAAAGTGGAATTCAGTTGCTCTAATGTGAGACAATAGTGGAATAACTATCATAGAATCATAAGGGTTGAAATTTTTATCCCCAGATCCCTGGATATGGCCTTTCCCTCTGATATAAGCTTGGACACAATTTTAGATATTTTGAGGGCGAGAGCTAGCAATAGAAATAAGCCCAACAAGGGTTTTGTAGGTTTACTTTCCCTTCCAAAAGATAAGCTTCAGATGGTGAATAGACCAAGTATTCAAGTTGTGTATGTTGAGCAACCTGGTTTGAGGAAATACAACAAAGAAAAGGATCATATGCAAGCTCAGGTAGTCATCCAACAGTATACTACAAAAGGGCCTATCAAGTTCACAAATGGGTTTGGCAAGCCTAAAATTCAATCATTAATAATTGCTTCAGATCCTCCAAGATGTCCCCACATGTCCCCTAAAG
The DNA here is from genome assembly GCF_030272615.1 of Cryptomeria japonica. Classification (NCBI taxonomy): domain Eukaryota; kingdom Viridiplantae; phylum Streptophyta; class Pinopsida; order Cupressales; family Cupressaceae; genus Cryptomeria; species Cryptomeria japonica. The sequence continues at coordinate 235,212,133 of NC_081406.1, forward strand.
AGATTAGGATTTCTCCACTAGATAGTAAGAAGGAAGTTCTTTTTCACTTTAAAGCTCCAATGTTATGGGATTCACAATGTAAAATCATTGAAGATCAAATTCACAGGGTTGTTTTAATATTTGTTGATGAACAACTGGCACGAGAATCTTATAATCTAGGGATAGAGGACCTTCTCCTAATCTATGATAATATCACATCAAAGAACAAGATTAAGGCGGATTCCAATAGCTTCTTTCCATTGTTGCAAGACATTTGACTTCTGGAGCAGGATCAGGAGCAACTTTCACCAGATCTCCTCTTGGTAACCTCTCAAGATCAACAAGTCATCCCAACCTTAGAACCCTCAATATATTAAACAAGATCCAAAACTCCAAAACATAGTCTAAAACCTAAAGAAAAGGTAGGTAGGCCACCAAAAAAGAAGAGACTCATAAGAAAGATGAATGAGGAAATTAATGCAGGTCTACAATCAACTCTAGGGGACAAACTAGATTTGAGGAGAGTGAGTCACTGTCCGAGTTGTCAATGAGGATAATAGCATGGAATATCAAGCATATTAATGCCCTTGAAAAAAGATGCCTCATCAAATATTAATTTGAGAATTGTGGGGCAAATATTGTTCTTATTCAAGAAACAAAATTATCAGACAATAAAGATGATCAGGTATTGAGAAAATGCTAGCAGCAAAACTATTCTTCTTCGCAAGCCATTGGGGCCTCTAGGGGATTAGCCATATTATAGAATTCAAATGTGGGAAATATTTTAATTAGAGCAACAATGACAAATTTAATTCACAGTTCAGTTCAAACTCCCAGGGTTTTTTTAAAACTTATAGTAGTATACGGTCCAACTTCAAAAATAGGGAAGAAGGCAGTTTGGGACATCATTGCACAAATTTCCTTTAGCTTTCCCCTAGACCCCTTTGTTTTAAGGGGGGAATTTAATGCTATTCTGTCTTCTCAAGATAAGACTGGGGGCATCATCCCTCCTCCAAAAAGTATGCAAGATTTTAATAATTTTGTCTCTAACTTTATACTAAAAGATTGCATCCCCATTAATGGCTCCTTTACTTGGACAAATAGAAGAAAGGGTTTTACACATATAGTAGAGTGCCTTGACAAATTTTTTGTTAACTCCAACTAGATATCAACTTTTGGAATCCCAAATTCCATAATTTTACCTCTTTTAGGGTCTGACCACTTTTCTCTTAGATTGAAGTCCCACTCATCCCTTTTGTGAGGAAGGGCAAGCCATCTTTTAAATTGTAGAAGATGTGGATCAAATATTTCTCCTTCCTACATTCTATACTACACATGCCCACCCCCTACCCCCTGATAGCTCTCCCTTCCTTCCTTCCCCTACCCACCCTACTGAGAAACTTCCTTCCCTATTTGGGGTGGGAAGAGGATAGAGAAGTGGGAGGAAGGGAAAGAAAAGTAGGAAAGTTGGAATTAATCTACCCGCCCTACTACTCCTGCAGAAATGGTGGGTTGAGGCACCTTTTATATAAGGTAGTCGGATGTTTCAGTTTTGTAAAAAGTTCCAATGGTTGAAATTAAAAATTAAAGAGTGGAATACATCCTCTTTCCAAAACATCTTCCAAGGCAAGAGTCAAATTGAAAATAAGCTCAAAGACTTAAATGTTCTCATAATCCAAAATGGAATAGACCAGAACACTTATAAGCAGCAAAAGGAACTAAATGCCCATCTCCAAGAAATACTAGCTAGAGAGGAATTATTCTGGAATCAAAATTACAGAGAAATATGGCTCAAGGAAGGGGATAGAAAAATAAAATATTTCTATGCCTCGGTCGAAATGAGTAGACCTCACAACCTAATTCAACAAATACAGAATGGAGAGGGTAATATCATAGTGGATGTAGACAAGATACAACAAGAAGCACTATCCTTCTTCTCAACCCTATTCACAAATGGGGCTCCTGATGGGAAAAAGATTAGGCAAAAATCAGAGTCTATTCTACAACATATACCTCACTCAATCAATGAACAAGATAATCAGTTTCTCTTGAAACTGTTTACTCTAGATGAAATTAGACATACTGTATTCTTTATGCATCAAGATAAATCCCCAAGTCCTGATGGTTTCCCCACCCTCTTCTTTCAATAATGCTAGAGTTTTATGGGCTCAAACATCTGGAAGGTAGTAGAGGAATCAAGAAAACATGGAAAAATGCTGACTCAATTCAACACTACTCTCATAGTTCTCATCCCTAAGATGCAAAATCCTTTATCCTTTATATATTTCAGACCTATATCCCTATGTAATATGATATATAAAATCATCACGAAAGCCATCTCCTTAAGGATGGTTCACCTTATTCCCAGGATCATCTCAAAACAACAAGGAGGTTTTTCTCAGGGCAGAGAAACCTCAAAAGGGGTGATGGTGGTTCATGAAATAGTTCACACAATCATGGAACATAAAATTGAAGCAATGATTATCAAACTAGATATGCTAAAGGCTTATGCCTGAGTAAACTAGAATTTGTTGTATCTAGTCCTTATTAAATTTGGGTTTTCCATAGGTTGGAGCAAATGGATACTTTCCTGCATCTTGGGTGCAAAGTTCTCAGCTTTGTTGAATGGATCCCCAGTGGGTTTTTTCTCATCCTCACAAGGAGTGAGACAAGGAGATCCTTTGTCTACATCTCTCTTCATCATTATGGCAGAAGCTTTAAGCAGAAGGATTTCGGCCAGCCAGAAGTCCTCATTATGGAAGGGGATTAACATTCCCCAATTTCAACTTGTCCTCACTCACTGCCTCTTTGTTGATGATACAATTCTATTTGTAGCTGCTTTGGTTAAAGTGGCCAAGATCATCAAGGATATCATTTCATCATATTGTGAAGTATTTGGTCAAAAAGTTAGTGAGGCAAAATCAGAAGTTTTTTATTTCACTACTCTCCCATCTTGTCAAAAAAATTGATTAGTACCTTAGGATTCAAGCAGGACAAACATCCCTATAAGTATTTGGGTATCCCTTTGTTTCCAGGTGTAAACAATAATCAGTACTGGGATTCTATCATTTCAACTATTAAAAACAAAATGGATTCTTCGAAGAATAATTGGTTATCACTTGCTGGGAGAATACTACTGATCAAGTCAGTGTTCTCTACCATCCCTAATTACATCATGTCAGTGCTACCAATGCCATCTAAAATAAGAAACATTCTTCAATCTCACCTCAAGAAATTCTTATGGCAAGGAAACAAAGAGGCCAAAAATAAAATTCACCTTTTAGCTTGGGAAAAGGTATGTGTTCCAAAAAGAATTGGTGGAGCAGGCATTCCAAATTTTGAAGACAAAAATTTTGCACTTGGTGCAAAACTAGTATGGAAAATCTATGGCAATCCCTCATCCATATGGGCATCTATTATTAGAAGAAAGTACCTGGAATCCAATGAACCTAAAAGGATCTCTACTCTTGTCAATCCTCCCAAAGGATCAATAATGTGGAACTTCATTGTGGGATGTAGAAAGTTTATCCTACCAAATCTAGCTTGGGTAGTTCACAATGGTAGGTTAGCAAGATTTTGGGAAGATCCTTGGAACAATTCTCTTGCTTTAATCAACATCCAGGGTTTAGATGACATTAAGAAATGTTTGCAACCAGTGGGGTTGTTTGGTTAAGGGCTATTTTTATATCACTTTGGTCAAAGGAAAGCCCAAAGAAAAATGGAAATCTTTTTCACATTTTCTAGTTCCACTGCTCCAAATTCAGAAACTACATGCAACTTTAGAAAGGAGGTAGATCTTCTTCAAAGATAAGGATGACAGAATGGTTTGGACTCCATCAAAATTAGGAGCTTACATAGTCAAAGATGGTTTGAAATTCCTCTCAAATCAGGACCTTATTGTGTGCCTTGTATTGAAGGATCGCATCTTGACAAGCGACAGATTGGCAATACTAAAAATTGCCAACCTTTCAATTGCATTTTATGCAACTCATGCATTGAAACATTAGATCATCTCCTCTTACAATGTGAAGTAGCACAAGAATGTTGGAAGTGGCTACTCCACAAACTAGATTGGTCTTCCCCCATGCAATAGTCGGTCTCAGAGGTTTTTGAAGCTTGGCCTTCACTTTATTAGGAGTCCTTCTTTGTAGTCATTTGGGAAATTGCCCCAATAGTCTTGATTTGGAATATTTGGTGGGAAAGAAACAAAAGAGTATTTAGAAAATAAGTAAATAAGTTGGCTGATATGAAGCTCAGAATTGAGTCTTCAATCTTAGAAGTAGTGAATGCATGCACACCTGAAAAGAAATAATTAAGTTCACTTTTCTCCTTGTGGGATGACAAAGTGAAAATCCATTAAGCTTCCATTCAAGGGGAGCCTAATGTGTAATCAAATAGCCAGAATTGACAGAAAGGAAATCAGATGGCAACCCCCCACGGGCAATTTTTACAAATTAAATTTTGATGGTGCAGCTCGTGGGAATCCAGGAACTTCAGGTATCAGTCGTGTCATCGGAAACCAAGAGGGTAATATAATAGTAGTAGGCTATGAAAGGATCCCAAATGGATCTAATAATATTGCAGAAGCAAAGGCTCTCCTCCTAGGTATCAAGTGAGCAATCAAATTCAAAGCCTGCAATCTAATTATTGAAGGAGATTCCCAAAATATTTTATCCGCTCTCCTAAAGAAACGAACTCGCAATTGGCAAGTAGTTTACATTATTCAGGAGGCCATAGAATTAATTCCTTCATTAGTTCCTTATCAAATAGTTCACTGTTATAGAGAAGCTAACAAAGTGGCAGATATTTTGGCAAACTTGGGTTGTGATCAAGACCTAAAGAAAGTGGTGTTGTTGCATCAGGAATTCCAAGCAATCAAATCCCTCAAGGATAATTGTAGATTGGGACTTGTCATAAATTGATCATCCCTTTATTAATCCATTGATTGTTTGATTGTAGATTAGGCAGAGCGAGATTTCATATCAATAAGTCATACTCAAACTTTTCTCAAAATAGGATGGATCTCAATTGCTCCTTCACATTGTAAACTATTCTACTACTCAGGCACACGTATGTGAGGATTGGCTCAAGCTTCAACTTATCCCTTGCCTTCCGCATATTTTATTGCCAGGTTGATTGTTCAGTTGCTCTCAGATCAGGTATGAGTGTTGGTTTGGTGTCATGTAGGTAAATCTCATAGGAGTCATTTGCATAGATGAAGTACACTATTCGGAGATCTCAACTCGTTGGTATATATTATTTTAGTGCAATTCACTTGGCATGGCAAAGGATTATGTGGCACCATCTTAACCCATACTTGGTACAATGTCAAGTTGGATGGATGAGCTTAGTTTCAAATTGATGTAAATCTACACGAGTTGAAGTTATGTCAGTCATTTTAATGGATTTTTCACCCTTTTTAAGAAAGGAATGGTGGCTTAAAGGGCTTCTAATCATCACAGGCTCATTATTGATTGTCGATGATTTGAGGGCGGTAGTAAATGGGTTGTACATCCCCGCCAAGTGTAGGTCATTACAAGATTCAACCTCAAGCTCCTCACACGTTTTAGGCGGTTTGTAAAGTTTTGCACATGGGAACTCTATTGAAATACGGGGACTCAAAGAAGCTCTGTACCTATTTTCTCAGACTCTTTGGAACCAGTCTTGTGGATAGTCCTCTGTCTCATTTCAAATTTATTCCTCTTCTCATTGGGATTCTTGATCAAGGGTGGCGTGCAGTAGCTCTGGGTGTCCAATCTCTTCATCATGGTGAATTGCATTCGGTTGGGGGTGCTAACTGCTCTGTCAATTCATGGTGCATAGAATCCATCTTCAGAGGAATCCCAATGAACCATTGCGGTTTGCACACGTCCATCTAATCAACATGTCAGATACATTTTCAATCCCAAATAATTTCTTAGAATGGGCAGTGAAAATGATTATTGGGGAATGTTGGATTGTTGCAAACCCAGTTGCTCCTTCTAGCTCCGTCACATCCAGATTTGCTTCCAATTTTATGGATTTATGTCACTTGAGGGACCTCACAAATGTAGTAATTGGAGCATTTGTACATTCCTTTGCATTTAATTGGGAGGAAGTGAATCTTCAATTAGATAATTATGCTCAGTCCAGTGGAGATTTGTGGTGGGGTGGCTTCCAAAATAAGGATTTTTTGGGGGTTGACTCCGCCCCTAGATCAGTGTTCATATCCTTCATTCCTGGTCTGCAGTTCTCCTCTCCTCACCCCTTCCTAGCCTAGGTTCAACAATTCGCTTGGCTAATTGGGGAACCACTGCGGTCGATCCTAATTGCGAAATTTATGGCAGTCTAGTTTTTGAGAGAATTTGCAGTGATAGACTTTTTTGGGAATGGTAATTCCTTCCCTCAACCAAGCGAAGCTACTACCTCTCTCAAATCCAAAATTTCACAGTGAGTTGTCTTGTTCTTAAATTTTGTGGGGTCTATTCCTATAGTGGAGGTGCCTCGACTACTTTTTGGTGGTGTGGGCAGATTCAAGATTATGCTTTCCTGCAAGTAATTTTGCACGGGGGATGTGACCTGACGTGATGGGTTGTAGTGGGGTGGATTCATTGATATATCCTCGCAGTGGACACTCTAAGTCAGTGTTTTTGCTAGTCAGAACTTTGGAATTCCCATAAGCTCTTCTTTTTGCCAGTGGCCGATTGTGCATATAATTTCTCTCCCGATCATGATAGATGCCAGAGGTTGTCCCAATACCTCCTCTTAGTTCAATCTTTGTAGCTCAAGATCTAGTGCTATTTCCTCATGTATTGGATCTGCTTTTAATATAATATCTTTGTGTAACTATTAGTCATTTTTTTGTCTTGTATGGCTTATTCTCGACCTCTTATCATGGAGGTTTTTTATTGTAACTCGGTGGGTTAGTCATTTTGAGCCCTGCCACCTTTTTGTAGTCTCTCCTTTATTATAATTAATATATTATAGGCCATGGCTTTTTTGCCTAGAAAAAAAAATTATTATTTAAAATAATTTTCATAAAAAATATAACATAAAAATAATTAACTAATACTATCAAATAAACATAATTTTTGGTACGTAATACATATAAAAATAAATAAAAATACATACTTGCATCATAATATCTTTGCCTTCTTTGTTCTCGATATCTCTATTCTATTTTGGGTGAATAATTCCTTGAAATCTTATTTTGCCTTCTCTTCTTGTTCCCCATGCTTTTAAAATAACCTTCAAATATCTTCAAATCATTGCCCTCAAAATAACTTTCAAATGTCTTATTTCATTCAAAAATGTGAATTGTTTTGATCATTTGTGTGTAAGAAAATGAAAAAAATATGTATATTTATTTGACATAGTAAATTGTTAAAAAAAAGGAAATTTGGGTCTGCTGGCATTCGAATGAATGTCGGTTGTTACAAAAGGTTAGGGTCATTCAAACCAAGGTATTATATGAATGTTTGTGCCATTCTTTCTTCCAGGGGGTTCGAACGAAAGGGGGTTTGAATGAAGCAAAACCCCCTTCGTTCAAACCCCTGTTCGTATGAACTACCCTTTTTTGACATCTCTCCCCAAATTCTTCAGAATTCTGAGAAATTTTAGCCTTCAAACCTCTAGTTTAAGGCTCAAATGAAAGAATCTTGATAGCACAAAATAATACAATGGTAGTGCTCAGAGAAAGTTTTCCAACGAGTATAATTGTATTACATTGTAAATTTATTATGTTCTAGTTTTTTTAATTTTATGGAATATTGGTTTTTCACTGAACATGAACTTCTCTGTTCAACACATTGGTAAAAATAGGAAACTAAATCAGAAAAATTATGAAAAATATCTATGCCCTAGGTATTGATGTCTCATTGTAATAGAAAAATAAATTGAATTTTGATATATATAGAACAAGTTATGTGTTCAAACATACACCTATGTCTAAAATATAATTAGTCGGACTTCAAAACTTAATAAAATGAAAAATACTCAACATATCACTATCAAACCAACTGCAAGCCTGAGATATTGATGTTACAAATAAAAATTCGAAATAATTGAGTTTTTATCATCTATAGAAAAAAAAATAGTTATGCATTTCAAGAGGCACATCACTCTTAAAAAATGTAGTTTGCTGTAAAAAACTACTTTTTGAGGGAGATGGAAGTTTTTTTTAAAAAGTCTTCAAAATTTTTTGAAAAAAAAACATATAAAATATATACACAAAATTCTACAAATCAGTAATTTACATCATCTTCAAATTCTTAATAGTTTAAAAGTTATAGTTGTCGGAAGTTGATGATTATTTTAAAAATGTTCACCCCAATGTCAAAAGTGGCAAAAAAGTGGGAACCATTATTGTGAGTTCACCCATGTAAGGAAGGTCAAAAATTAGATTTGGATCCATCAAAGGTGGCAAGAGAACCTACACCATTTTAGTGTGAGGTTCATTTGAGTCCTCATGAGGTATATAAGGGGCTACAATAATAGAACAAGGAGGTGGAGAAGGAGGAGACAAAGGAAAGCAAGACTAGGTGATGACAACACAATAGAATGATTCTCAATGTCAATCATCTCTATAGAAGCTCACCCTCTAGCCATGGGATTTCAATAGTGCTTGCATCCTTAAACAAGCTATTTTTATGATGGGAAGATTCAAATTGAGTTGTAAGTGCTAAAAACGAAAGCAACCCCTACAATATGGAATCTTATTTAATTTACAAGTGTGAAATGAAAGGCTATAGAATAACAATTTAGAAATGACTTATATTGCAAGGAAATAACATGACTCAAAATTCATAAACATGACATATTGAGTGACATGGAGAGAACCCTTTTGTGTAAAAATAACATCAAGAAATAGTGAAGATTTATGTTTTTTTTTTTTTAAACATATATAAATACAACTAATTTTCTTAATCTTTTATTCCATCTAGTAGAATCTGTGTACATGTAAAATAAACTTTATGTAAAACTTAAGCAAACTTCACTTTCAAATACCTATAATATAGAAAATGAGCTATAATAATAATTGTACGCAATTTGGTCAAATCCTAATGCCACCATCTTGGAATCACCACATGTAGTCCATAAGTACCTCGTATACATCCTCTTATAACTATTATAAGAAATATATCATGCATGGGTACTAAGTCTTCAAAATAGAAAATATTTTGTCATAGAATCTTATGACAAGTGCCTTACCTCATACATGCTCTTATAACTTATGATAGCTCTCATGTCATTCCAAATTAACACATTGTCATTGTGAAACCTAGATATTCCAAAAGGGTTTTCCTTACATAAATTTTGGTGTTGCGGTTATCACCATTTTACATAATTTGTTTAATTTAATGAATGTACATTTAAACCTATCAATGGTAAGTGTTTGTAGAAAACTTTCTAACATTTTCCCCACTTAGATTGGTGTAGGAAGCTATTTCTTCTTACTCAACTTTTTTTAATCAAAATCTCATCATAGATGCACATTAACTCATTTTTGGGTTCAAAGTTCCTACTCAGATCCCTTCTCCTCCTTTTTCTCATGTTTTTGTTCATTAAAGAACGTGTGAGTAGATGGTTTCTTTCCCAAACGATCTATTAAATTAAATTCAAAATGAAATAATTACAATTGATAGGAAAAGAAAAAGAGGGTTCCAAAATAAAAATGTGATGCACCTACATCACTACAAGTCATGAATACAAATTGGAGAGGAATTAAGCAAATAAAAGGTGAAAATAAGATTAAAGATGTCCATATGATCATAATTAGATCTCACATCAGATGATTTATTGAATATATTTGTAGAATGTCCTCTATGAAACAAACTAATATAAATTTAATAAGAAAGATGACGAAAGTCTTGTTGGTTATCTCTTAAGATACCATGTTTAGTATTAATGACAAATACCAAAATCAATATTAACAATAGGCAAGATGAAACTTATTCTTCTAAAATGCATAATCTCCTATCACCATCCAATTTAATATTGAAGAGAATATTATTAAAAATTGTGTCAATAGTAAAAAAGAGGACACAAAATTCCATCATTTTTATGGGTATTAAAAATTCTATCATTTTTATGGGTATAAAAAATTCCATCATTTTTATGAATTTTGAAGTTTAAAGTTTGTATCTAAATGATAAGTGATTTAATCACTCTTAATCAAATAAAGATTATTTTAATTTTAAACGAATATATTGACTTCATATTTTCTTTTGTCCTGCACTAAGGTATTCTAAAACATGAGACTTTGAAATCCCTGAATATTGGATGAGATTTTCCCTTCAAATTGAAGGATTATTGGTAAATGATGTGAGACCTTCAAAATTAAACCACAAATAAAAATTGCATTGAGAACGAGTCTACCACAATACTCAAGCCCTAAAATTTATTATTGAATTGACGAAAGGCATCGAGCTCAGCTTAAGAATTTATTAGATTTTTCTACTACATAGACATACAAACATTTCAGCAGTCAACTTTATTACAATATTTTTCCCAAATTACATTGAATCCAAAAATCAGCTTAGCCTCGTTAAAACCTAGACAGATTTAGATAATCAATAGAGAGCCTGAGCTGTACGAACGACAACGCAGCTAAAATTTCTAACAAAATTGTTTGCTGGAGATCTCATACATTCCATTCAGCATGTTACAGGCATGAAAATTCTCCTGCTTCTTCTAGGTATTGCAGCTGCATAAACAATAACAAATTCGATTCTCCATCGTTTTGCAGTTGCAGGAACAAGAATTGTTTTTGTCCTTCACATTGCAGTTGCATGAACAATATGAAATATGTGTCTCCATATTGCAGCTGCATCTAAATAAAGAATAAAAAATAGCTGTAAGAAAAACAAATAATCAAAGAAGTTAATGGTGCCATACAGAACTTACAGGCTTATGTGTAGTAGCTTACCTCTGCATGGCAGTATCATCCAAAGTCTCTTCAATCTCAACCATCTTTGGCTGTTTTGTTAAGGATTCTGAGTTGATTGATGGCTCAGACACAGTGGAAGTGTTGTCTCCAAATTCATATTGATGTTGTTGTTGCCAGTCATGAGAGTAAATAAAATGATCATCTTGCCAAAGGCTCTCAGAAGGAAGTGTAAGTGCAGAGAGGACATCAAACTTCTCCTCATCACTGGGTTTCATTTGATAGTCTGGAATTGATTCAAAATTAGACCACCATGTAGAGTTTACCACATTGATTGTGTCGTTCCACTCCATCTCATACTGATCCCCTATAGATCTGATTTGGGCCATTTTTTCATCATCCATTGCCACATGCCATGTTTTCATGTGTTCATGATCTGTATTAAAATCCATGCTGCTTTGGATTGGAGGATAGGAGCAGTAGTTTGAAGAAACTGTGGTTTGCCATGAATTTTGAGACATGGAAATTAGTGGGTCTAAGTTAAGACTTGGATTCTGCTGAATTTGGGAAGTAAGAATCATGGTATCAGACCATGGAGGGAAAGGATCCAATGGATTAGAGTGTTTGGCAATAGAATTTTTATATGTCTCAGGTATGGATAATCCCAAGCTTGCAGAACTTTGATTGTTGGAGCTTTCATGAGTGAAGGAAATGGAATTACCTTGTGGAAGAGGAAGCCCTTGAACCTCTTTGTTGCACTGTGATAAAGAGTTGAGTGGCATAACATCACTGCTCCTTAGAGGCTTGGAGCAGCCTGGACAATAATTAGTGGCTGCAGAGGAACAAAAGTTTAGCCATTCACCAAGGCAAGCCCAGCAGAACAGATGCTTACACACTGTCATAGCTACGGCCTCGTTGGGTTTGCAAATATCTGACTTGAGAATGCAAGCGTGGCATCTGTTGTTTGCTTGATGGGCTTTTGTATTCCTTCTGTACTTGATGTTTGCAGGTTTGGAGGGGCTGATTGTGCTTTGCTTGGAGTTTGCAGTACCCATGGAAGCTCTATGATATTTGAGGGCTGCAACTATTTCTCTCCTTGCTTCTGCCATATCTAGGAGATGTTCCTGATAAGGTCTATTACTATGAAGTCTCCTCCTAACTTGCTTTTTGGCCTTACCATCCTCACAGGAGGAGGAGGGGGCCTTCTTTGCTCCCTTACAATTTGTGTCCTTCTCTTCATGCACATTGGGAGAATTAAAGCCTTGCAGACCGCCCTCCAAATGTGTCTCAAAACTGATATTCTTAGAAGACACTTCTTTGTCATTCAATACAAGAGGTGTAGCTTCTTGATTGGTTTTTTGGCTTCTAAGAATAGTACCCTTTTCGGCTCTGCATGTAACACCGCCGTCTTCTGATGTATGGTTTCTATGGGAGGTAAGCTGCTTCACCAAGCTGCGTATATATGCACCAGATAGATGAGGTTCTTCTTTGAACCGATCTGAGTCTCCTTTGTCCCCACCTGATCTCTGCTTTGAACGATTCCTCATACTATAATGGCGAAAGCTCAAAGAGGATGATGGAACAGAGATACAGAGGACTATATGTTATGCCCAAAGGCTACACTTGAACCAGACATTTTCCAGCATGATAAACTTGACAGATCAACAACGGTGAATTGTAGAGGATCGTGTAGAGAGTCCTAGTAACCTTGAGAAACAAGAGGTTCACTGCAGCAAGTCTGACATCAATTTGGCAAGATGGGCAAAACAAGAACCTACAGGAGGCGAGTATAATGAACTAAATAGATAAAAAACTAACCATTAATATGCAGAGGCATCTATCATGGCCAGAGCCAGCACTTTGGCTATATGCTAGCTAGCATTAGGAATAACTCGATAGATCTATAACCAGGCATTTGGAGAGATCATTTATACTACTTCTATCTATCACACAGAAGTGGATAAATCAATAACGAGGTATTCTAAAGAGATCATATAAACCAACAATCATGGTTAAAGCCCACACTTTAATAATTTACTAGCAACCATAACGAAATATATAAATGAATCAATACCCTAGTATTGAAAGTCACCATTTGAAGGCCAGAACACAGAGGCAGGAACCCATTTCTTAATTTGAAAAGCAGAATATTGGAAGGTCCAAAGGCGAGAACAAAGCTGTAAAATGTTGTTTCTAAAGATAAGACATCAAATTTCAATTTTTATCTGTGTACTAAATTTAGACTCTATCCGAACAACATAACTCTGATATTGTGTGGATGAGAAACAACCCTAAAATTCAGAAGATATGAAACCAAACACAGACAAGGAAATCCATTTGCAAATGTCTTTATCTCTTCTTGCAGAGAGTTATGCCTCCATACGTCACTGAGCTGACAGCAGAATCTCCATATGTCATGGATTTGTTCATACATAATCCTAATCAAATCAAACTATCCTCCGCACAATATGACTTTATACCCACAATGTATATTTTGGGGGGGACACAAATGTTTAATGCTTCACTATGCCTTACCATGAATAGATTAATTCATACTAAACAATTACAATGTGGATAAACTGTTGTTTTTAGGATCGATATGCAGGGAGCGATGTGTACAAAGATTGTAGCAGAAGAAATAATACTAATAAATAATTTGGAGGGGACCGAAGGGAGTAGTAACCTCGGTATCAGCGCCAGAATAATTGATCCTGACAGTGATAGTGACATTTCATTGTGTGCATGGCTGAAGAGCCAATCAGCTGTTGCCGCGGCTGCTGGCTTTTATGGGATTTAAATAAATAGGGGCTGTGGCGAAGCTCATTCTCACGCACTCTGTAGACATTTGTCATGTTTATCTTTATAATATCTGCCATTATCTCAGACTTTTTCTTTAAGGAAAGATTGTTTATTGGCCGTTGACAAGGCGGTTTGCTGCTCTTACTTTTGTCAGCCTGCACAGAAAAAATGAAATCATAGAAATCAATGAATTTTTTTTGAAATCCACCCAGACCGAAAATGTAACCAGTTGCCGAATCCTTATCATATGAGCAGGTTTCTCGAATTTATTGCATTGCATTTACTTGGAACATTTAATTGGTTTCATGTTATACACAGTCTCCAGATGGATCTCTGATTTGTTTTTAGTCAACGTATCTGAGGCCCAAATAGCATTCGAATTAACTCATATAATTCTTGATCTGTTTTTTTAAGCATCAATTCAATTTGGAATGACCAGCTATTGTAATCGAACTTATTATCTTAGTCTGACAAATATCTCAAACTCTCCAATTAACAACAAACACAATTTTACTAATCAAGGTCACATCTAATATGATCGATTTTGATTACTGTGAATCATATCTATGATTTAGAATATGTAGACAGATGTTTCCTTAGAATTTATGTCTTCATTTCACAAATATCTAAGTCAAGGTGGTGTCTACTAGGTATTGCTTCTCTTCATTCATTCTTTATGAGAGGATATTATAAACACTTTTTTATTTGATCATGTTCAGCCTCTTATTTCATTCTTAATATTGATATTCTCTTTGACAATAGTGAATTTATTATGATTACTATGATTACTATGTTGCTTCAAGCTCTAGTTTGAATATTGAAGTTAGGACTATGCTGAACTTCGTGATTATTGCACTATTTCGGATATGTGGTTCATGATTATTTTTTATGATAATTTATCTTGTGCTAACTATTTTATATTGACGGATGACATTATGATTTTATATGGATGATTATGTATTTGGGACTAATATGATGATGGACTCATAGCTGGTGATTTATGTGTGTTCATTACTCATGCAAGGTTTATATTTTCTTATGATGATATGATGGTATTTTTATAGTAATGATTGTGCTATGTTTGTCATGATTGTGTTACTACTGCATTTGTGGAAGAGACGATGTCATACCACTTGTTGTGAGCATGATATGATGTTGTGATTATTTTTCATCTATTTGATATATATATATATATATATATATATATATTGTTGGTATTTTGGTATGGTATTGTCATTGATGTCAACACTTGCTAACACACCTACTTTGGAGATCCAGCAACATTCACCGGCAATCAGTAAACTGTTCAACAATCACCAGTATATGGTTAACCGGCAGGATATAATGTTCACCGGTACCTGCAATGACATGGAAGACACTTGGTAATGTCGAAGACATCATGTGGACACTTTTCCTTGAAGTAATATCATTGGTATATTCTTATTTGCATATTTGCTTTCACTAGCAAATAGGTCCAGGTTATCTAGGGTTACACCATCAGGTTTATCCTTTCCAGATCAGCATGGCACGCTATGGAGATGATTTATTATTGTTGTAAATGCATTAAGCCGACATGCTCAATCAGTTATTACATCGGATATTGTATTATTTGTAAAATGTTTTATTGTAATATCTTGTAGAGCCAACCTACTAAAATTGGTCTTAGGGTATGGTATAAATGTAAGTTCTTATTTGCAAGATCAAGTGTGGAATGCGAAAAAGAATTATAAGAAGGTATATGTGAGATTAAGCAGAGATATACACGAAGACATCATTTGAAGGTGAAGCTAGGTTTTTGTAGAAGCATATCAGCATTACACCGGTACTGAATCCAGCATATGAAGATGCTATTTTGTGCAGTACATTCTCATTGGATTCAACCATCCATCTGTAGTCAGTGTGACTCCCATTTGTGTTTGAGCAATGAGCTCTAGATTGTTGGCCTTTCTGCACGTGCAGACCCCTCTTGTACACTTACTATCTGTAGTAGTATCATCTGATTGTGGGTAAGGTTTCCCACCGTGGTTTTTCCCCTTATAGGGTTTCCACATACAAATATTAATGTCATGTGTTGTGGTTGACTTTGTACTTATGTTTCATGCATTAATTCTTACTGATACAGCATTTCCTGTTAACACTATTTACCGGCACAATTAACTGTCTTACCGGTATTAAGCAATAAGTTGGTTATTAAGATTTTGGTTTGAATTTATTAGACAACTGATTCACTCCCCCCCCCTCTCAGTTGTCCCCAGGACCTACAATTGGTATGAGAGCCTTGGTCATCTTTTGCAGAAGTTTAACAACTTGAGGAGATCCAATGTCTACTAATTATTTTAGGAAGGATAGTCCTAAACTTGATGGAACCAACTATGGAATATGGAAAATCAGAATGGAGACACATCTGAATTGCATTGGGAAAGACATCTAGGAAGTTACTAAGAATGGTTATACTGCTGCTGTAGCTAGTCAGCCTGCTCCTATTACTCTAGGTAAAGATGAAGAAAATGATTGCAAAGCAAGAGAAGCACTTTTGAGTGCATTATCAGATCAACAAATCATGGGATTATCAGATAGATCTATTGCAAAAGCTATTTGGGATCATTTGGAAACACTGAATGAAGGTAATTCCACAGTCAAAATTGCAAAACTTGAAAGCTTCTGAGTCAGGTATGAACATCTGAAAATGGAAGAAGATGAAAGAATTTTTTCTTTTATGCAAAGAGTAAATGAAATTGTTTTAGGTATCAAATGTTGTGGAGGAACCTTGAGTGAAGATGAGATTGTTTCAAAAATCTTAAGAGGTTTGCCACCGGCATATAAAATGAAGGTCACTGCTATTAATGAGTTGAGAACAATGCCTAATACATCAGTAACTAGGGATACATTAATTGGAAAACTTTCGGCTTTTGAAATAGAGGAATTTGGTCTTGTTGCTATAAAAACTGATTTAGCCTTCAAAGCATCAACATCATCTGCTCCATCTTTTGACAAATCAGACTGGAGAGCCTTTTATGCAAGAGAACTTGAAGAAACCAGGAAGGAGAATGAAGAGCTTGAAGAACTTGAAGCACTATTTGCAAGAAAAATGCCAAAAGGTCCAATTGGAAGTAAGTATGAAGGTAAAGCACCCTTTAAATGTTTCAATTGCAATAAGATTGGTCATATGGCTTCAAGATGTCCTAATAGACATGCTAGACTAAGAGAAGAAGCTAAAAGAACATACAATCCTAATCCTGAATATCAGAGATATAGATTTAAGAAAAACAAAGATAAATCCTGTTACATTGCTGATGAAGGTGTGACTGATGATTCTGATGAGGATCAAGTAGACAACGGATGGGTCTTTGTTACTATAATAGAAGATCAACCGGTACCTATTGCTCCACCGGTAGAACAAGCCCTAGCAGCTAAAGTTGAATAAAAGGATGAGTGGATATTTGACTCTGGATGCTCACATCACATGACTGGAGACAAAGGTAAATTCTTGAACTTTCAAGAATACAATGGAGGTTTAGTAAGATTCGGAGATGACAAAGCCTATTCAATCAAAGGTAAGGGTTCAATATCTCTTGATGGTAAACATAACACTGACAATGTTTACTATGTTGAAGGATTAAAACATAATCTTTTAAGTGTTGGTCAATTAGTTGAGAAAGGTTTTCAGTTACAATTTAAAAATGGAAAATGCAAAATCATGAATAGAACTGGTTTGGAAATTGCAACCGGTAATCAGACTAGAGGTAATATCTTTCATTTAAATAACAGTGAAAAGGCATGCTTAATTGCTCATATAGATGAAAGTTGGCTATGGCATAAAAAACTATGTCATGTAAATTTTGATTGCATGGTAAAAATTAGTACTTCTAAGGCAGTTAGAGATCTACCTAAAATTGTGAAACCTCATAATACAATTTGCAAGGGATGTCAATTTGGAAAACAGGTTAGAGCTGGTTTCAAAAGTATTCCAAAAAAATCCAATAATGCTCTTGATTTAATTCACACTGATTTATGTGGTCCGACTAGAACTAAAAGCTTACAAGGTGATAAATATTTCATGCTAATTATTGATGATTATTCTAGAATGTGTTGGGTTACTTTTCTTAGGGAAAAATCAGAAGCACTTGGGAAGTTCAAACTATTCAAGGCAATGGTTGAAAATGAAACTGGTAGAAAATTAAATGTTTAAGATCTGATCAAGGAGGAGAATTCACATCTAGAGATTTTAATACATTCTGTGAAGTGAATGGAATCAAAAGACAGTTATCAGCACCTCAGAGACCACAATAGAATGGAGTTGTTGAAAGGAAAAAGAGAACTATTTTGGATGCAGCAAGAAGTATGTTATCAGAAGCAAATCTACCACATGTGTACTGGAGAGAGGCAGTAAGCACTACTGTCTATACATTCAACAAAGTTCACATCAAAGGTGAAACTGGTAAGACCGCTCATGACCTATGGTTTGGTAATACTCCTACTCTTAAGTATTTCAGAATTTTTGGAAGTAAATGTTATGTTAGAAAAGATGAGTATATTGGCAAGTTTGATCCTAGAAGTGATGAAGGAATATTTCTTGGTTATTCATCTAAGAGTAAAGCTTATAGATGTTTTAATAAAAGATTACGAAAAATTGTTGATAGTACAAATGTAAAGATTGATGAACAATTCAGAGGAACTTCAAGGTATATAGACTCTGAACCGGCAACAAAAATTATGATGAATGAACCAACAGTAAATCCACCGGTACAGAATGATGACCCAATTACTCCGGTATCATCAGAGGATACCACAGTAATTGAAGAACAACAACAGACTAAGACACCCCGATATGTAAGACTGAATCATTTTGAAGATCAGATAATTGGAAGCAAATTTAAAGGAGTCATGGCAAGAGGAAGATTGGCAAATGAAGAGGTATGTCTTATTTCTCAAATTGAACCATTATCTATCAATGAGGCATGTGAAGATAGATTCTGGATTAAAGCTATGGAAGAAGAATTAGGACAAATTGAGAAAAATAATACTTGGACATTAGTTCCCCGGCCTGAAAATAAAAATGTAATTGGAACCAAATGGGTATTTAGAAACAAACTCAATGAAGATGGTAAGGTTGTCAAGAATAAAGCAAGACTAGTGTGTAAGGGATATTCATAGAAAGAAGGAGTTGATTACAATGAAACCTTTGCACCGGTAGCCAGAATTGAAGCAGTTAGGTTATTCTTAGCCATTGCAGCTCACAAGGATTACAAAGTTTATCAAATGGATATTAAATGTGCATTTTTGAATGGAGATCTTGAAGAAGAAGTTTATATTGAACAACCTGATGGATTTTCTTTGACAGATAACAATGATATGGTTTGGAGATTAAGAAAAGCTCTGTATGGACTAAAACAAGCTCTAAGAGCCTGGTATGCAAGATTGGAGAAGTATCTCTTAAAAATTGGTTTTACTAAAGGAAATGCAGATAGCAATTTATATTACAAAGTAACTAATGATGACATTTTGATTATGGAAGTATTTGTTGATGATATAATCTTTGGAGGAGAAGATGGATTATGCAAAGAATTATCTCTTAAAATGCAACATGAATTTGAAATGTCTATGAATGGAGAAATAAAAAAAAAATTAGGATTGCATATTTTACAGACTGATAAAGGCATATTTTTGAGTCAATCTAAGTATTTGAAAGAACTACTCAAGAAATTTGGGATGGAGAACTCTAAACCGGTAAGCACACCTATGACTACAAATGACAAATTATCTCAAAGGGATGAATCTACACCTTTTAATCCAACTAGATACAAATCTATGATAGGAGGTTTACTGTATTTGACACAAACCAGACCTGATATTATGAATGCAGTAGGTATAGTTTCTAGATTTCAGAGTAATCCCAAGGAAAATCAAGAATTAGTAGTAAAAAGTATTTTTCGGTACTTACAAGGCACAGCAAATCTTGGATTATGGTATCCTAAAGATGAAAATTTTGATCTATATGCATACACAGATGCAAATTGGGTAGGAGATGTGGATGATAGAAAGAGCATCACTGGAGGAGCATTCTTTCTTGGAAAGAGATTAGTTTCTTGGTTAAGTAAGAAACAGAGTTGTACATCTTTATCAATAGCAGAATCAGAATATGTTGCAGCAGCAACAAACTGTACATAGGTACTTTGGCTTAAGCAAATGTTTAAAGACATAAAGGTAAAATGCAAGGAACCTATTACTATATATTGTGATAACACTACAGCAATTGATATATCTAAGAATCCAGCATTACATTCTAAAACAAAACATGTTTCTATCAAACTGAATTTTCTAAGGGAAAATGTTGAAGAAAAAAAAATAAAACTGGTTTATGT
Organism: Cryptomeria japonica; assembly: GCF_030272615.1. Lineage (NCBI taxonomy): Eukaryota > Viridiplantae > Streptophyta > Pinopsida > Cupressales > Cupressaceae > Cryptomeria > Cryptomeria japonica. Next base: position 235,232,137 of record NC_081406.1, read on the forward strand.
GAATACTAAAGAATAGCTTGCAGATATTTTTACAAAACCTTTGCCTAAGGAAACTTTTGAGTATCTCAGAGATCAGCTCAGAGTCCTACCTCAACTGGTAGAGACTTAGACAGTTGATGATTGTCATCAACCGGCAGAATTAAATGGACAAATCTTTTATTCTGATATTTTATGAGGAAGCTACTTCTCAGGGGGAGTAGTTGGTATATTGAATTGATTGGTATTTTGTATGAACTTGACCTTTTTGTGACTTTGGCATTTGATGTCAAAGGGGGAGAGATATATGGAAAAACTTTGGGGAGAGATATATGAAAAATACATTATCTTTTTGAAGAGAGATTGGTATGAGAGATTGTTCTTTGGGTAAACACATATTACTCCCAAGGGGAGAATTGGTTTTTGTATTTGGCATTTCTATTTTGACACGTTGATGGTTTTTCCATCTTGTGTTGCCATCAATGCCAAAGGGGGAGATTGTTGGTATTTTGGTATGGTTTTGTCATTGATGTCAACACCTGCTAACACACCTACTTTGGAGATCTAGCAACATTCACCGGCAATCAGTAAACTGTTCAACAATCACCGGTATATGGTTAACCGGTAGGATATAATGTTCACCGGTACCTACAATGACATGGAAGACACCTGGTAATGTGGAAGACATCATGTGGACACTTTTCCTTGAAGTAATATCATTGGTATATTCTTATTTGCATATTTTCTTTCATCGGCAAATAGGTCCAGGTTATCTAGGGTTACACCGATAGGTTTATCTTTTCTAGATTAGCATGGCACGCTATGGAGATGATTTATTATTGTTGTAAATGCATTAAGCCGACATGCTCAATCAGTTATTGCATCGGATATTGTATTATTTGTAAAATGTTTTATTGTAATATCTTGTAGAACTAACCTACTAAAATTGGTCTTAGGGTATGGTATAAATGTAAGATCTTATTTGCAAGATCAAGTGTGGAATGCGAAAAAGAATTATAAGAAGGTATATGTGAGATAGAGCAGAGATATACATGAAGACATCATTTGAAGGTGAAGTTAGGTTTTTGTAGAAGCATATTAGCATTACACCAGTACTGAATCCAGCATATAAAGATGTTATTTTGTGCAGTACATTCTCATTGGATTTAACCATCCATCTGTAGTCAATGTAACTCCCATTTGTGTTTGAGCAGTGAGCTCTAGGCTATTGGCCTTTCTGCACGTGCAGACCCCTCTTGTACACTTACTATCTGCAGTAGTATCATTTGATTGTGGGTAAGGTTTCCCACCGTGGTTTTTCCCCTTACAGGGTTTCCACGTACAAATATTCGTGTCATGTGTTGTGGTTGACTTTGTACTTATGTTTCATGTATTATTTCTTACCGATACAGCATTTCCTGTTAACATTGTTTACCGACACAATTAACTGTCTTACCGGTATTAAGCAATAAGTTGGTTATTAAGATTTTGGTTTGAATTTATTAGACAACTGATTCACCCCCCCCCTCTCAGTTGTCCTCGGGACCTATATATATATATATATATATCAGTTGGTGTCTTGGCTAGAGTTGCATTGTTAGCATAATGTGGAATTCCATGTGTACCCTATGTTGGGTTGCATTGAAGAGTTGTGATTATTAATTAAATTATTAATTAATTAATTGACATATATAGTTTATTAATATTAAATTAATGGATGCTATTGATATTTAAATATATGACATATTTAATTATTGAGGATTATTATTTATTGATGTTATTTTATGGATCATAATATTTGGCGTTATGCATGAAAGATTATGTATTTATTTATTTACATGATTGTGGGAGATAATAATGGTATTGAGTTTAAATTAAATTGGCTAGAGTTCGTACATTTAATTATTTGTTTATTGTTTATTTATTTATATTATTTTGTGGTTTAACATTTATCAAGCATTTGATTATTTATTTTATTTATTAGCCATTTCTATTTTATTTATTGATTAATGGGTTTATTTATTATTTATTATTGTTTATTCTTTTACCCATTTGTTTATTTATTATTTACCTTACCTACCCTCTTTTATTATTGGCTATTAGATTTGGAGATTTAAATAATATTATTTTATTATTATTCTCACCTCAAATTTGGGTATAGTTGGTATGATTAATAATATATTTAATTATTTGATGTTGGCCAGGATGGGTTATGGTTTTTGGATTAATTCTTGTATATTGAGTCTTCTAAGCATTGTTGGGGGTTGGCTTACTCGAGAATATTTTCATTATTGTGAGATTTTGGATTTTGGCTTGGATTTGGATTTGGATTTGGAATGTGCTTCATCAAATCTCATTGATCATTTTCTTCTATTACCAGGTTGAAAAAATCTTACCTTCTCTACATTTTCATTTGAAAGGATTGTCTACGAAAGATTTTCTGACGGGATAAATTTTTGGGCTTGTTGTATAGTTAGAGAAATATAAATATATGTATATGAAATTTGGTTTATTTTATATATTTTTAAATTTATTATGGGGGAGGAAGATAGTTGATTTTGTGCTTGCTATAAATCTCCATCCTTTGGAATTTTGAATGTTCCTATGTTTTCCTAGAGTTTGATCTATGAGTTCAACTTCCTATGTTGTATGTATACCCATGTAAGAGATTGTTGCAATGTCAGTAGTCGTGTATGGGTGCCTTGTGTTTTTAAGTTGTTGGTTATTTCTTCGGGTTGCAGCATGGAGCTTATTCCTTGAGTTTTAATGGGAGTCGTATGTGTTTCATCGATTCATCTACTTCTCTTTTTTATCAAATTTTTTTACCTTTAAGTGTATTGCACCCCTATGAATTATTTTGGCATCATTTTGATGTTTTATGTATTTTTGGACTTGATTGTATCTCTCATTTCCATTTTCTAAGTTGTTGTGCAAATGTGCTAGAGTTATGAACATATGCGCTAGAATATTTTGTATTTGCGCTATCAGAGTTGATAAATGTGCCACCCCATGTCTTGCATGCGTTGCCGAATCGGGTGTATGTGTTGATGTTCTCAGTAAATGTGTTGTCTCATTATGTGTTTGTGCTATCTTATTAGGTAAATTGTGCACTAAACTATTGGTTATATGTCTTGGACGGTGGTGTGTATGCGCTGCAGGGTCACTCATATGTCTTTCCCAATAAGGTATATGCGTTGTTCGTTTGTGTGTATGAGCTATCATTTTATATATATGTGTCAGTATGTTGTCCTTATGTTTTTTGGTCAGTTTTTTGAATTCATCTTTTGTACCATAGGTTGTTTTTCGATTCCTTGTGATTTCTGAAAAGATTATTTGATTTATAATGGTTTTTAGATGTATTTGTTGGCATTTTGTTATTAAGAAAGATGTATTTGCCTTGCTATGGATATTGTGTATATTTATGTTTTTCAATAAGATAATTTTTGCCTTGTTGAAGATGTTGCATTACTTTATAGCTGAGAAACAGGAACCATGCCTTGCTCATGTTTATTGATTTGCTATGATTCTCTTAGCTACTTGCTATGATTTGGCATTATGGCTCTTTGGCTATTTTACCTCATTTGATTAGTTGTATGTGGCTATTGATATGTGGTTATGGTTGAGCCTCCTTGTTGTTATCTTTATTGTTGTTACCCTAAAGACTTGGAACATGGTTAAGGGGAGTGTCTTTCATGAGTTGGTTAGGGTCACGTGAGAATAGGCCACCACTTAGAGGTTCCTTGTAAGGATGCTTGTGGGTCTAGACTTCTAGGACTCAGGATAATAAATTGATCTTTTATGCCCCATCTCATAGCCCTTGAGGGATGACTCAGGATGAGCTTGGGAAGGCCATAGAGATGGCAAACTGAACTCCCTTGATTCTCACATAGGTGGAGATGGTTCTGCATATTTATCAAGGGTGTGGATTTCTCTTCTTTGCGAGGGTAGCATACAATGACAGTCTTCCCTACATGTGTCCATGTTGCTTATGCCCTGGTTGTTGAATAGCCTCTAGGATTTTTATGCTTTCGATTTAGCCTTGTGATGTGATCATATTATTATTTATGTGGTTGCTTTTCTATTGAGTTGAACTATTGTGTTCACGTCCCTTGGTTATTAGGTGTCAACCTAGGTCTAGAGTGTATGTGGGACCTTGTATCATCTCTACAACATGGGGGGAGGTTCCATATTGGTTCCACATGGTCGAGTGGTTTGATGTCTTCTTCCATTAAGATGTTCTTCTTTGGATGCTCTTGTGCATGGAAGTAGATCCCTTATCTTTTATCATGAAATATGAGATATGTACACTTGTGGATTGGAAACTATGTATCTTGATGTATGATAATATTGTATTCATTATGATTAGAAATTTATTTAGTAGATTGTGGTTATAATCATTGTAGTTGAATATGTGGTTGTAATCCTTGTTAGACATATGATGTATCTTGGTTATTTTCTATTCACAAAGTTGGAAGTTTAGTTCGTGGAGGAATAAATTATAGAATTAGAACATATGCATATTATGACATGAATTGGGAAAATGGATTAATGTTGTGTGGATTAAAGTAAGGAAAGGTTTATGCTTTCTAAAGAAAATATAATTTTTGGACATTGGATAGTTCTTCTTTGGGTGTCAATTAAGTGATAGGAACATTTGGATTTGGTGTTCTAAAATGAACCTATAGCATAGAAGTAAGTGAGATGTAAGTGTGCATGCATGTGGCTAGCTAGATAGATGTTTCCTATGAGAATCACTAGGATTATTGTGGAAAAGATACTCTTGTAAGACTTGTTTTTTATAATATAAGCAATGAGATGACCTTGAATTGAGAACAATAGAGAATTCCAAAGTTTAATCTTCAGGCAAAGAACAACCACCTAGAGACTGAACAAAAAACAGAGACCACCCTTCAAAAAAAATTAAAAAATTTCATAGTTTTGTAGCTATTTCTGCACATCCTAATTAACCTCCAGCTTCTAGACTTATCATCCCACTTATAAACATCATCGATAAGCATACTACTCAAGGTATTAAGAATAACATCTGCAGAGTGAATATTACTAAATGTTTTATCAATCCTATCATAATAAAAGTTAACATTAAAGGGTACACAGACCCAACACAACATCCTTAATATGATCATAAGAAAAAAGGAACAAAAAACCACAACCCAAAGAGTAGCTAATCCTTCTTAAGAAGATTCCAGTCTTGCTGGAGACTCCCGAGATTGTATTCCCAAGTGTCCAGCTTCTTCTCGTCATCACCCCTAGCTTACTCCATCTAGCCCTACTTTGTCAAATTCTTCTTGTTCTTTTTAATCCTCCATTGACCAGAAATAGAGCCTAGAACAACATTATTCATAACCCCATCTGTAATGCAACAAAGGGAGCTTAAGGTATCACACAGGTTTTGGATCCTCAAATTTTGTTCCTCGTTCTTTGTCTTTAGAGTAGCTACTCTCTCCTTCAGCTCCTATAAATTCTCATACAAATTATTATTGTTGTTTGTCTTAATAGGGGAGTCTTGGGAATAGGGGACCATCTCCTCATCACCCGACAAATTAGGGGCCTCAGGGTTTTGTTTCAGAGTATCTAATTCCTCCTCAGACTCGTTGATCTCATCCCCTTCTTCCTCTTCTTCCATTTCCTCCTTGAAATTATCTTCGGGGTCCTCCTCCTCCTCCTAGAAATCCTCATCATCATAATTGTTAATGGAATTATCATCCTCCTCCAAATCATAAATTTCCTCCAGATTTTTAACATTGGCCTTGTTATCAGCTTTTTTGTTTTTCTCTTTTCTTTCCTTAGCCCGAATCCTAACCAATATCCTTTCCCTAGAGTTGTCCTATTCTGAAGAGTTTTCCTCCTCATCATCTTGATTGTGCAGGTCTAGGTCTATGGTTATACTTTTACTGCTGACTCTTTGTTGATTTTTTTAGTTTTAACCTGGGAATTCTTGGGGGTTTCAAGCTTTCTCTTATTTGGGTTCATATTTAGCACAACAAGCTCCAGGGATTCTTTATCTACGAGAGGAAGGGTTGTTTTCCCTTTATTCTTAGCAAAGGAGGTGGAGCCAAGTGAACACTGAGACATAGGATTGACAAGCAAAAGCTTGGAGGACTTACCAAGATTTTTTCTTAGGGTTTTCCTCATTCCCAAGCGTAGGGGACAAACTACTAAGGCTAGGAGAGCGGTCCACAATAAACTTGTAAAGAAAATAGGTAAGGCCCTGGTGGAGTGGGGGGTTGGTGCCATTTTGAATGCAAGATTCTAAGGAAGAAAACTAAAAGAAAGGCAAATTGATTTTCTCCCCATGCCTAATATGATTGAGAATAGAAAAATGATAACTGTGCATGGTAGTTAATCTACCTTCTAGTGTAAAATACTTCATAACATAATAAATAACTATGGGGAATGGTTTAGGCAGAGCTAAGAGACCATACCCGTTCTGAATTGCCTCCGGTTTCTCCCCTTTCTCAAAGAATTTTTTTTATAAAGCCTTTGTAGTCACCACTGTTGCGTCTTTCGACCCATTCACCATAATTCAACAGATCGGTGACCTCCATGATGTAATTCGACATCACAGTGAAGGAGATCCTTTCGATAGTCATAGCACCATTCTGCCAAATGTTGCAGAACCACACTGTCAAGGCCTTATTGTAACCCTTCAAAGCTAGAAAGAAGGGGGTAAAACCAACATTCTGAAAACAACTCCCAAATATCCTCATTGTCACAAAGCCCATCACATTTTTTAGTCTCAGTTCTCTTAAGAGGCTCCCCCATGTTGGAAGTAGTAAAAATAGAGCACAGATTATCAATATGAAAATGACCCAAAAAATAGCTCAGGTTCTTCACAATCGTAGGCAAACATAAAGAAATATTTCTGGAAAGGTTATTTTTTAACTCTTTCACACCATTGTCGTCATATGTGTGATTTCCTTTCAAATCATTAAACTTTAAGGCTCCACAAAAATAAACAAATTCCTCCTTTACTTCTAATAAAAACTTAATCTAAAGAGATCCATTTGAAATCATGAGCCTTAGTTCCCATACCTACCTCTAGACCATTCGGTTCCATGTCATCTCCATCATACATAGTCCAACTAGAAAAAGAACATGTAAGGATAAAGCTCCAAATCACCCAAACCCTACCCATCATACTCTAGGGGCCCACAAAATTTTTAAAAATTTGAAAAAAGGTGATCATGTAAACAAGTACTCAAAACCCGACCATTAAAATCCTTGTTGGTATCTACCCTTGTTCCCCTATTTTCACTTAAGCCTTTCATGAGCAAGAATCTCCTTGAGCTCCTTAGAGATTTCACTAAAGTTAAAAAATTGCCAACTTGCATATCTCAAACCTTGATTGGCAATAAGGTCGGCCATCATATTTCCTTCCCTGTAGGTATGCCAAACAATAATATTCTCAAAGATATTAAGGAGACATTTACAAATATTTATAATCCCTCTGATCTCCCAGGAGGGGGAAATGTAGTTATTAAGACAACCAATGATCAATTTTGAATCTCCTTCCAAGGTTACATTCCCCATCGAGTTATGTTGAAGCCTAGAGAGGCCCATCCATGCTGCCATAGCTTTAGCTCTATTATTCGTGTCAATCCCCAAATTGGTGCCATATCCTTCAATCAACATTCCTCCCTGATCTTTGATTAAGCCCCCACCCCAAACAAACTAGGGTTACCTTTATAGAAACCATCAAAATTACACTTTATCCATCCCAAATTCAGAGGGAATCAAGTGCAGCTTTTTCTCAGTAACAAGTTATTCCAGTTAACCTTCAAGAAGCTATATTGAATACCCCATTTTTTTCTTAACTGGAGGTCCATCAAAGTAGGTAAGACCTTAGAGATGCCTTGGGAGCCCTCATTGACATTTTCTCTCACCTATTGTTTTATGATATTGGCGAGAATATTGCTATTTTTTCTTTCTTTCTGAAAAACTCTATTGTTTCATTCCTTCCAGATGTTGCAAGCCATAATTGGGGGAATTTGAAGCCATAGATTCTTAGCAACAAGGTGAGAGTAGGGGGTCACAGTCCATGAATCCATGAAGTTTCTCATGGTTTTAGGATGAATCTAATAAATTTTCAAGTCTTTTAGAATAGCGTCTCAAATCTCCTGAGCATAACTGTAGTGCAAAAAAATATGGTCTATCCTTTCCATGTCCTTATAACAAAGCTCACATCTGTTGGTAAAGGAGAACCCTCGCTTGTTAAGATTATCAATAGTCAAAATCCTCCCATAAGTCGTAGCCCACCAAAAATAGTTTATTTTAGGAATTAGGCCTTTGATCCAAATTTCTTTCCAATTGAAATTTTGTGCAGTTTCTGCCTCCATATTCAAGTAAGCTGACTTGATAGTGAAGGTTCCTGATGAATTGATTTTACATATCCATTCATCCTCCATATGAGAGGAGAAAGGGAATAGTTAGGAAGAAGATCTAAGAGCTCCTTAGCCTCCATCATAAGCTTATCTTTAACCTTCACAAGGATATCAGAATAGTTAGTGATAGTCCCTTTCACATTTCTCCAAGCAGCTCTCTCCCCTTGCCACACTATGTAGTCATGTACTTTCACCTCATAGCATCTACTTAGGAAGGCATAGATGTTTCTACGATGTGGGAGATCAACAAGAGCCTGGCGATGTGCCCAAACATCTTTCTAGAAGTCAGTTCTTTTCTCATTACCTATAATCATTTTGTCATTCTTTTTTATGTCCTTTCTAGTTTTAGCAACATTATTTCAAATGGAGGAACCAGGAGGTGGCTCCATTAAATTTAGGAACTCATTTCACAACTCTGAGTATGAAGGTATTTAGCTCTCAGAATGCTGGTCCAATACTTCTCCTCTTCAGATAGCTGCCACCCAATTTTAGTTAACAGGGCTCTATTGAAGGTTTTAATTTTTCTTATACCTAGCCCCCCCCACCTTCACAGCTTTGCACACTTTTTCCCAAGCAACTAGGGAAATTCTATTGATTCCTTTAGTTCCTGACCAGAGGAATACTTTTTTGATTCTTTCAATCTTTTGAGCTACAATCCCAGGAAATTTGAAAAGGAAAGGTAATAGATAGGTAAATTTTGCAGACATGATTTCACCAGTTGTAATTTTCCTGCCATACTATGGAGCTTCCCTTTACAACTAGCCTCTTGTGGAACCTTTCAGGAATTCCATTCCAGAAGACTAAGGAAGGAGCTTTAGAGATGAGGGGAAGCCCAAGATAAGAATCAGGGAGGGTAGGAATTTGGCAAGCTAAGATAGTGGAGATTTTAGCTTGAAGTGTGGGGTTAAAATTCATGAAGAATAGCTTGCTCTTTTCATAGTTAATATATTGGCTAGAGATTTGTGCTTAATTTTCAAGGATTCTTTTCTAATGTTTAGCCTCAGAGACATAGGCCTCTCCAAATATTATAGTATAGATTCTTGTTTTGTATCATAGGAGATTACTATTCTTGTAAATAGAGTTGTGGTTTTTGGTTGGAAAAGACTATGTCATTTCTATCATGTGTAATGGTGATGTGAGATGTGTGTTAAATTCGCATGGATTTATCTTCTAGGAAATGGATTAAGTTCTTGGGATATACCTCATGTAAATATGATGGTTTAGATTAATGGGTACCTTCCCATTATTTAATTTCAATAATTATTGATCTAATGTAGGCAGTGATGTTGAATATTTTTATGATGTTGCTTATAATTCTTAGAGTCATGTTAAGTGATGGTGTTGAGATACCCTAGCAAAAAGATAGTCTATGTGATGATGATTATTTCCACATGCATACTTATGTTCTTATGATAGTGTTTAGAACTGAATATGTCTATGATTGGAAGATGTTGTGGTTAATTAGGTCATAATGTTGCATTAGTTAAGTTATATATATATATATATATATATATATATATTTGTGTGTGTGTGTGTGTGTGTGTGTGTGTGTGTGTGTGTGTGTGTGTGTGTGTGTGTGTGTGTTAGATGGTTATATTTATCTAGAGTATTTTGGTGGGCATTACATAGTAAGTAAGTCAAACTTCCTAGTGGATTGAAATAATAGTGATGAAAAAGATAGAAGAAAATATTTAGAGAGACAAATTAAATATTCAATGAAATATATTTTATCTGGTGTTTTTATTTAGGTTTGAATTGTGGCCATCCTACCTCTATGAAACAAGTACAAAATAAATGTCTTTGAATACAATGATACAATATGTCACACAAAAAATGTGCTATGTCAACTCATAATGGCTAGTAAAAGGGGGTGTGAAATTTTGAATTTGATTTTATAATCTTGAGATTCATGGGTCATTAATGTGTTCCTTAATATTGACCTAAATCAATACATCCATAAAAAAACTATCTTAAAAACAAAGTGTTGATTTTGAGATGGAGAAAGATATAAAAAGAAATACAAAATAAAGTTTAAATAGAAGTGAATAGGAATTAAGATGTGAGCTAGGTATAAAACAAGAGTACACTATTATTTGATATGTTATTGCATTCAAACATTCACATCAAGGTGAAGATAAACTTAAATGAGAATTAAAATGGATGCGATAGTTTTATCAATAAATGTTTCTTGGCTTTGAGGCTTTGATATGCACACAATATAACATGAGCATGCATTTAAAGTCTACAAACATTCCAAATCAACATAAAAATAAATATTTAAACACACATAAAGAATTATGCCTCTAGAAAAATATGCAGTGAATCTTCTTTGTATTCTTCTTTACATGAAGACTCCACCTTTTGGCATTTCCAACTGATTCCACAATTACTTCTAGAATTTCAAGACTAGAAGGAATTTGGAGGTTGAGCAATGAATAGGAAATATTTATATCAATTTTCTCTACACTTTACGTTCTACAAAACATAGGTGTGCTTCCCTTATTGACATTAATTAAGATATTATGCCATTACAACTAGATTATGCCTACAAGATGAATCCCCATACAACTTTTCAAGAGTTGTAAAACATGTATAAAGACTACACTAATTCCTTATGTTCATCTAGATCATAGTACAAGAGAACAAATAATTATGGATAAATTAATTTAATTTAAATATTTATCATTTTGAATCTATTATGAGATGTGGTGAAATACTTCAATCAAATCAATGTGTAATTAAGAATACCAAGTCATCAAATCCAACAAATATATCTTCATAGAAATATAAATGCATTGTGCTAGTTGATTAGAAATAATTATCTTCCAATGATTTGACCTTAAAGTTGTTAAGACTGTGAACCTACTTAATTATCTATTTGTAATAACATTATCATCATTGATTTCAAGAAGACCTCTACTTTTCTCATAAAATAGAAAGCTATCAATTAAAATAACACAATGCAAATAATTTTGTTTTCTTGATGAAGAACACAATAGTTTTTTATTATATTATTAAAAAGAATAATGTATTGCAATTTGGAGATGATGACATATTAAAGCATTTTTTCATATTATCTTCCACCAAAAAGTACACTATTGATATAGAGACTATTTTACAAACCTTCAACACCATATCCAAAAACACATTAAAGGGTGTGTAGCTTTCCCAAATTTATAACTCTTAAAAAAAAATTAAAAGAGGACTATCTCCCCTTCTTAAAAAAGAGTCATTACGTGAGCTGAAGGAGAAATTGACACTTGTCATAATTTACGTGTGACAACCCAAAACTCTTCTATTGAAACTTAATGTTTTAACAACTATTATTGTTAAACAATGCCATAAACCTTAGATGGATATATTCAAGAATATGTGAGCTCAAATTGTTAATGGAAACAAAATTGAAAGACCTAGATGACATGGAAAAATAATTTATCTTTGATATTTATCTAACCATGAAGCATACACTTATCAAGAAGGTCATTGGAAGTCAAGAACCTTTTCCAACATATGCATATAAGTAGTATATCTTGCATCTAAAGTTGTCTTCGCCTCTTTATTGAAACTACCATAACTTGATTCAAATTTTATTGACTTATCCATGCTACTATCCAACAAAACTAAATCAAGTTAATCACTAGCAAAAATTAAAGCACATAAAGAAGGAAAAATGTTGTCGAAGTCTGATTTTCACTAATTAATGTCGTGGTGTATCCAATATATAAGACAAAAAAGACTCTTCTATTACTTCAAAATTATTCAGTTTACCTCTAACTTGAATCTCGAACTTGGCCTAGTAAGATGATATATTATCAAGAAACCCTAAAACTTCATAAATGCTTGCTAATTTTATTGATGTATTAGGATCAAACATTGCTTGCATATCTATTCCTTCCATAAGTCTCAACACACACATATAATTAAATCAATTTAATAATTATTTATTTATCAATCATTCAATTATTAATTAAATTCACATTTAATTAATTATCTCTTTTTTTGACAATTAATTAGATTAATATTTAATTAATTCACCCTAGCTATGTTCTTCTATTAATTAAATAAACAAAACATATTTGTTTAATTAATTCATCTTACCCTAAAAACCCCATCTCTCACGTTTAAATAAATTAATATTCATTTAAATCCATGTATCCCTCCTCTCACATTTAAATAAGTTAATATTCATTTAAATCTCTTTACCCTCTCACACATATATTTTAATTAATTAATTATCTTATTTAATTTAATTCCCCTCACCTACTTGTATTTTCTAGAAAATCCAAGTTGCACACTAACCCTCCCCTTAATCATTTCTAAACCTCATATCATTATCCTAACCACTCTTTAATGATTTGCACATTCATAATCCATATAATTAAGGAAGGAGTCACCTTTCAACTATTAAGGCTCTTACAAAGCCTTCAATGCCTTCTCCCTACCACAAGAAAACCCACATGGGCTTTGACCATCTTAAACCCCACTTTAACCTTTGCACATTCTCCCAGCAATTGGTTAAAATCTTTATCCATTAACTCAACCATCCATGGTAACCCTCAAGTCCCCTCAATCCTTAAAGTCTTTGACCATTCTGATCCCCATTTAACACTTGTCGATTCCTCCAACCTTGGGTTAAGCTTAAATCCATCAACTCAACCATTAATGGCTTCCCTAAAGTCCCCTCAAGCCTTTAAGACTTTGTCCATTTCCCTCTCAAGTCTTCTCTTGTTGACATTTCTCAATAGGTGATTCCTTGAGGAAGAGCACATGGATTGAGGATCATGTAATTATAAAGAGATCATATCCCTTCTTAAGCCAAATAAATCTCAACCCTCCATTACCTCATTTTCATTATAAATAGAACCCATTCCTTCATTTTTGAGCGACAAAGTACAAGGGTTATCAATATGCATTGTTATTTTTTTTAGGATTTTAATGTTTTGCAGGAAGGATTGGTATCATGTCTTAGCTCTTTCACAACTTGGAATTTCTATTTGGAATGCAATACTTCATTCAAAAATTCACTATCATGAACCATCTCCCACTCTTCATTTGCCATCCTTGTGTTGGTGATCAAGCTCAGAGCAACATTCATAGCAATGCGATCTTGGAGAAGAGGAGGACAAGGAAGAGAAATTATCATGAGAGCATCATAGGGAATTATTATGTTCATTTAGTTGCTTATTTTTGTAACTAACTTCTTTTCTAATCTTTTTTGATATGTTATTGAAGTGGTTTGAGTTCATTTTGTTCATGGTTGGGCTTGTTATTTAGGTGAACTCATGTTTGTTCTCCACTAATCTCTATTTTCATAGGATCGTATACATATATACATATAAATATATAAACATATACACATATACAACATATGCACATATACATACATACATACATGCATACATGCATACATATATAAATACATACATACATACATACATACATACATACATATATATACATATACATATGCATATGTGTGTGTATGCATATATGTATATACTTTTGTTTTTTCACAATTTTTCAAGTAATTAGTGCATGCTTTCCTAAAATTATTATAACCTTATTATGTATCATCTAATTTGTGCATAATACATTATAATTTATGACCAAACAAGTCATCAATAAGGGTAACCATATTTTTCTTTCCTTCCTTCTTAGCCATTTCCTCTCCTTATTTTCTTGATTTTAATTGCTTCTTTATCTCCTTTATTATTAAGGAGAATGTCTCCCTATTTTGGAATGTTGTATCAACTAAGCTTGATTGAGAGGTATCAAGATTTGAGACAATTCTCTAAGGATGAGGGAGTAATGCTTGCACCTTATTATATTTTTATAACAACTTTTTATGATCATTTTATAGCTTGTTAAAATTTACTTGAACTTTTTTGTTCTTGCTATAATTAATAGATTTAGAGTGTTTTCAATTTTACTTCTTAATTGTGAATCCAATTCCACACTCTCCTTAGCAATTGCTTTAGTTTCCACTCCCCTAGACACTTTTAGGACCACTTATAGCCTTGAATTCATCCTCCCAAATGAAGGAGATGTGTCCTACCATGTTTTATAACTTAAATATCTTATTTCAGATTTAGTCATTATCCAGAACCACATTTATAACTTGGATCTAATATGAAAGGCCTCGATTCTTGTATCTCACTCTCAGACAACTCATTTTGGTGGGATAGGAGAACCCTCCAACTATTTCATATCAAAAACATTTGAAAAACTTTAAATATTTTGAGTGCTAACCCTAACATTATAGAATCTCCATGTCTCAATTTTTTTATGATCATTTTATGTCAACTTTTAATTAAAAATAAACCTTGTGGCTCATATTAAATCTATTTTCTTTCCTCATTTGGATATACAATCTTTATGATATAAAATTTCTACCAAATTAATCACAGGCCTCTACAAGTCTATAACATCAAGTTTTCAACATTGTTCATTTACCATTACTATAGTGACGATTGAAGCTTCAAATAATATTGGAGGATGATATGCAATTACTAATGTAAGATTAGCTTTTACCTCTTCTCAAGGGTTTGGTATGAATCTATTTTGTTCACACGTGTTTTAGTTTTAATCTTCAAATATAATATCAATCATCTATTTGTTATTATTCACATGTTTCTATAATCTTGAGCTAGTTTGTACACCATATTTTGATATATTGATCTAGGGATTACTCTAATACACTTGAGTAGGACTTATTCTTATGTTTATGCATATCTTTTCTCAGCACATTCATATACCCACTTAAGGTTTGAAACACACATTTTTTGTTATATACCCAACCTGGATATTCATGGAGGTGGGAATACCAAAATAGGGACTTGACTAATACAAGGTCCTATATATCCACGACCATTATTCCCGTCTTTATTCTTGTGCAGGTTTAGATCTCAAATTTTAAATTAAGTAATAGGTATAGGATGACTAATTTTACAAATACTAAGGTTGACACAACAAATTTAGGAGGAAAGGCCTTGATAGGCGTGCCCAACATCCAAATCCTACATATTTGGCAATAATTTTGAGGAACAAGAGATTTGAGTCCACTATTGAGTGAATAATGTGGGTGACCCAACCACCACTTAAAAGGGAGGGTAACTCTAGAGGGTAACTCTATAGGATACCCCTACTATCTTAAAGGGATATCACTTCTACTTTCAAAAGCCAATCCATATAGTTGGAAAAGTTACCCAACTATCATCACCATGCCTCCACTCCCCACAACTATCGAGATGGGTGGGAAGAGGCGCTACAACTACCATATAATTTTAGGGGACCTCCTTATGTTAGCTTATTCTAGTAGGTTTACTAATTTACTAATTCCACCTATGTCTCACAATTTTAGGCTCTTCTGGCTATCATAAGTGGACCTCTACATATTTGTTCTGTTTCTATATCTTCAAATATTTTTGTGTGTCTATAATTTTTTTTCATAAAATTTATGTTTTGATTTATTCGTGTTTTTATACATAACTAGCCCATATCTAAATCAGTCAATTCATCTTCTATAAAGAGAAGGAATAGAACCTAGGTTGTTTGACTTTATTTGATTAGAGTTAGTCAAGCTAAATGCCTTTGGTTCATTCATATTCAAATTTTATGAAAGATATGTTGGTTCTCATAGAATTACTAGCTATATTTGTCCATCTCTTTTTCATATCAAACATTTTCATGAACATGATGTCTTTTGCATACCTTTTGATTCTAAAAATTCTAAAATTGCATTTGCATTAATGTCTTTTATGATGTTTACTTAAACTACTTAAGTCCTTGAATGGTTTTTCATTTTATTATATTACATTTTGTAAGACAATGTGTTAAAACAAAGATTTTATTTTCTTAGAGTGGAAAAACAAAATTTAAAACAACATCCTTTTATCAACACATATCTTGGACAAAAGTACTTTTATCTAACCATGTTAGATCTCTTTTTATAGTATTCTAAGACATTTGATGAGTCCATTAGTAGTGATGATTTTGATAAGTTATATGAAGCCCTTGATGACTTCATCTCAATTAAATCATCATATACATCTCTAAAACCATCCCTTGTTCAAAGATTAATTAATATGGCTTATGTTACTTGTTATAAGAATGAACTTTCTAAACCTATGATTATTTTACACCTTCATCTTGATATTCCTCAACCTAAAAACAAACTAGTGATTGTTGTTAAAGGTGTTAAGAATACAACTAGATCTCTTAAATACTACTTAAAGTTTCGAAAACAACTCACTCAAAAAAGTAGACTTAATCAAAAAATGTCACATCAACCTTATTATAGAGTAATTTATCACACATATAACATGAGAAAAAAATAGCAACCTAGTCTTATAATATTTGTTCTTGATTCTTCCTTTCCCACTCCTCAACCAGTGATTCCTTTTGTAGCACATCTTACTCAACACTTTGGAAAGGATTATGATCTTTTTGAATAGATTTTTATTACTCCAGCTAAGATAACCTTTTGGGAATTGATTAAAAATTCACATACAAACTACAAGATGCTCCAAGATGCCTTGCAAAAGATAGTTACTCCACCTTGTGTGAGATAGATTAATATAGAAACCTTGTTAGTGTGTATGCATACAACAAAGTTATATATTATGGTTTCACAACATGAGTTACCACCTTTAGAAGTTCAAAATCAACATGATCTCTTGATGATTATTGTTTTCATTAATAAACATGGGATAAAATGCACCTTAATTGATAATGGATCATATCTTAATATTTGTATCCTAGCATAAATTTGGTGCATCAAAGTAATGTGGATACCTCTCTCATGGAACCTAATTCTCTCTATGTTTTGTGGCTTTGATAATATTGGTAGTGTTGGCAACAAAACTGAAAGAAAAACTAAGAGGGGGGGGGTGAATCAATTTTCACTGGTTCAAACAATTTAAGAGCAATTTCAAATTTGATTTATTGCAGTAACAATGAAGATAAACATAATAACAACAACACACATAACACCAATATTTTGATGTGGAAAACCTAGTTAAGGGAAAAACCACGATGGGAACCTACCCACAATAAGATGATACTCTGCAGTTGTATGCGTAAATATTACAATGGGGAATGCACATGCATTTAGGTACATTGCCTAGAGCTCACTGCTCAAAATAAGACGATGCCCCTATAGGATACAACCCTAGGGAAGGCTCACTACCCTACAAAGATTCAGACATCAATCCAGATTACATGAACTAAAAAAATAGCATCTCCTAATGCCTGATGACGGTTCTATTTAAACACATTTATTTGTCTTGCAACAATCCCTTCTCTACACACACTTCACACCAAAAGATGAATTTTCTTATTCGTACATATACCATTCTCTGATACTGTAGATATAGCCACCATACCCAAATTACATGAATATACCACCCATTTATACAAATCATCAACCTTGACAACAAGGTCAACTCAACCCTTCAGACATAATTACAAAACTACATCACATGATACATCGATCAACCACCAGACCAATACAATGTTGTTGCCAATATAGCATGGACTCAAATCAAATCCATAAACATGCAACACCACCAAAAATACCGCCAAGATCATCCGCAACACGCTACACCACTAAAAATATCACATAACACAAAGAACATCACCAGACCCATAAGATCTTCAATAATGTGCACAATGATCAATGTAGACTAGAAAAACAAATAGGACACGATTAGGGAAAACCAATAAGAATGTTACAAAAATTTGCAATAGTTGCACCAAAACCACTTAAAATCAAATCTTCATCAATCAACACACTGATACTCAAGAACACTCAAACAACAACAACTGGGACTAGAAAGATAACTTGTGAAGCACAAAATCACAAACCATCTGAGTAGAAGATACACAATAACATCCCAAACACTCTCCCAAATTCACAAATAAAGATATAATCATTTCAGAGCATAATGGATCAAATACCAGAACACTACAACACTGAACACTGAAAAACCAATCTTCATACCAAAATATATAACTCAATGAAATTGTAGATACTTAGATTAATTATTTAAGTTAAATTAAATCTCCCACATAATTAATATATTTAATTATGTTAATCCTTATTCTTTTCAATATTAATAAAATTTAATCTAATTAATATTGTCACTATAATCCAATGATTTATTTATTTAATAAATCAATTTCCCCTTATCTTCTAAGGCATCCAAAATAAATTCTTCCTAAATCCCCCTTTAATTAATTAATCTTTGTGATTCCTACAAATCACCTTTTTCTAATTCATCATTAGCCTAATTAATTCTTCTAGAAACCCTCTTAATCCCACTTACCATTGTTTTCCTAATTTTTAATCACCTCCACTCATTATCTCTCCTAGTAAAATCCTCCTACAGATCCCACTTTCTCTAATCCCACCTAATCCCTCTTCTAATATTTCTTCTAATGGGTTGCTAGTGGTCAATCCCCATGGTTAGCCACAAAGTCAACTCCTTATCCCCTCACTCAACCACTTTCCTTAAATGTTCTTCTCACATATCTCTATGCATCCCCCTATCCAACTACCTTCCATAAACTCTCTTTTCCTAAGTGAATGTGATATTTTCAAAAATCTCACATTCCTCTAGGTATCCCTTCACCCAAGGAATTTTTAATTCCTTTTTATTCCTCCAATCCTCATGCTCCCTTTTTGGAGAATTTTTAAATTCTCCTTGTCATCATCTAAGGAATATTTTATTCCTTTTGTCTTCCCTAGGTGCATTGGAAATCCTTCCCAATAAAACTTGAGGAGTGTGGAGACAAGAAATGCCTTTATGGCATATCTCTTGGACTCCACACTTGTCTTGTCAACTTCTCTTGATCCATTTGTGGGCTCACATGCAATCTTGGCCTTCCATCTTGGATCAATCCTAACCCTATTTTTCTTCTCCCCTTCTTCTATAAATTGGGGACTCCACTCCTTCATTTAACACCTCCAAATTAAGTAAGTTCATGTTGTCCTTTTGAATCCAAGAAATCATCCAAGCACCTAAACTATAGCCGAATTGCCTTCCATCCATCACTTAGCCATTTATCTTGCATCCCCAGTCCATCCTCACTTCATCCATTTTATCATCCTCTATATCCTTTGTGTATATTTGGAGAGCAAACCACACTTAATCAAGGAGAAAATCCAATCAGATTGGAGAAGGGGTGCTACTTCAACCTCATCACGCTCAATCCGAGGAACAAGTGAAGATGTGTGAAGGTATAATGGTACTTATTGAGTTTATTTAAATGTTTTATGCATATTTGTGTTTTAACTAACCATCCATCTTCACACTAGTTTTCCCTTGGTTCATTTTGGCATGCCCGGTGGGACCTACGTCCCTAATTTGATGATTTTTGTGAATTTTTTGTAAGTTTTTTGTCACAAGTATTATATTAGTGTGAGCGACTGCACTTTGAAACAAGCGATACAGATTCAGCATGGGTGATACAAGCTTTGGCGCATGCACACGCACTTCAACGCGTCCATTCAAAATATAAATTTTCATAACCTGTATTTTTACAAGTCGATTGATCAGCGTGAGTGCTTCAGGAATAGCGTGTCCAACTCCAACATTTCTCTATTAACTATCCCTATTTTATTCTTACTAATTTGGCTTTCTTTTCTTTTTAATCAGTAACCAAAACACACAACAAAAGAAAATAAAAATAAAAAATTAATTAATCTATTATATCTAGCAGTTTATTTTTACAAAATGTCGCTTTAGCGTAAGCGCTCTGCAAATAGCGCGAACGCTTTGTAAACATCTTGCTTATTTTTAAAATTTGAATTTTTAAATTTGTGTTTGACCGCTAACATTATCTATTTCTGGCACGAGCGCACACGCTTCGGCGCGACTAATAGCAGAACAACATGACCGCTTGCAGGTATAATCTTTTTTTTGTTAGAATTTTTTACAGTTTCTGTATTTTTAGTTTTTTTCTCTCAGACCTCACCATAGCCCGTACACAAGTGTTTCAGTGCCTACACAGGCACTTCAACGTGACTATCAACAGAACAACGCGAGTGCTATTTTTGCAGAATTTTGTGTATTGATCATATTTTTGAGTTTTGCAGCTTTTATCTGAGTGGTCTAAGACATAATTTGAGACTTCTAACCTAGTTTCTTGTAGGACGTTGTGTAGAAAACCAAATTTTCACTAGATTAGTCTTGTGTGTACTTTTCTAGATAGATAGCACTTGGATTTTGGGTTTAAAATTAACCACTTGCTTCAGTGTCTTGGATTTTGATTTTGATTTTTGCTTGCATGCACTTTTACCCTTAGCGGGCGTGCCCTCCCAATTTGCCTGACACACTAGCATAGGCATTGGTGAGAGGGGAACAACCCAAGTGAGTACGACTAAAACCAAAGTATTCCAACTCACTATAATAAATAGGCCTCTTGGGATGAAAATCTTAGAGGATGGAGCTATCTAAGAATTTACTCTCATATCAGGCATTTTGTAGGGCCTTTAGGTCTCAATCACGCTTCTGTGACTACATCTTGCTTGGTACTTTGTTGGGCTATAGGCCTTAATTGTGCTTGCATGACTACAAAGGGTAGTCTTTGAATGGAAACCCTTACTAAGAACCCTAGGAATAGAAACTACTTGGTTCACCTCCGAAAGGTGGATAATCTTTGTGCAAGGGAGATAGTAACACCCCCAAGAGACTTGCCATATTGTACCCCCATTAGCATTTGGAGTCGGCTAATACGCCATTGAAAATCCATTGCATGAGACTTAGCGGCCATATTATGATTAGCTATTGGGTGTGTACCTAATTCAGCAAGGAAAGGTTTTCCTCCTTAACCATCTCCCTAGGATAGCATGTTGTTCTTGATGTATCTATTTGAGTCAATGGCTAATGTGTTTTCTATGTCTTCTTGCCAAGAGTAGAATTGGTATATCCAAGTCAACATCCTAGTCATCATCATAGTCTAAGTCTAGTCAACCTTTGTCACATTATAATCCAAGTCAAGCCTAGTTCAAGTCATAGTCCCTAGTCATCCTTGCGTCATGTCCTAGTCATACCCTAGTCATGTCCAAATTCTTATCCTATTCATGTCCTAGTTTTGTCCTAGTCATAGCTGTGTAGGGAAAAAAAGTGAGAACGACTATGGAAACCCTAATCCCACTCTCATACACACTCACAGAATATGAAAGAGCCTAGGGATGTGACACACTTCAGGCTACTTCTTGTGTGGAAGAGAAAGTTGAGCATCACCTCTTAGGTTTTTTATTCCTTTGCTGTAAATGAGAAAGAGGAATGATGTGAAAATGAAATCTAACCTTGAATGCAAGCAAGAAAACCCTAATCTGGAAATGCAAATCAAAGGACAACTAATACACTACTAAAAAGTATAGACTAGCAAGAAAAATCAAAGGTGCGCCTAAGTCTAAAATCTGAGCAGAAATGTCTGGGACCAAGGTGCCATGCCACTGTCCTGAATCTACAAGTTTGGAGTTGCAATTGACAAGGTGATTTTTGAGGCCTACAAGACACTATTCTGCCAAATCCTACCGATAGAGGGCAGGACCAAGGCACCACGCCTCTGTCCTAAGCAAGACTAGGGCACCATGCCCTTGTCCTAGGTAGGACCAGGGTTCCACGCCCCTTTCCTTGGGGTTTCTAGTGAAATCTACACTCAAGAACTATCTCTATGGGCTCCTCCAATCCTGAAATTTTTAACGATGCTCAGATCTGAACCTATATCTGAATCTACAAAATAGGATTTTGGGTGGCTATATGGGGTTTTTCCTTAGTCAAACCCCTGTGTTGGTGATTTCCACCTCCACAAATAGTTGATAATGTACTAAAAATATGTGTGCAAAACCTTGTGTGTGTGCAAGATCTTGAAATGAAAGCAAACAATCTAGAGAAACCCTAAAGAGTAAACCCTAATTTCTTATAATTGACAAAGTAAATGCTCCAAATCCACAATGCAAAGTGATCTAAAGAATGAATATGAATCAAAATGAAGCTTATGTAAAGACATGAAACCAACATGAAACCATACCCAACCCCAAGGGAGAGGTACAAGACAATCTTTAGTTGGTGGTCTCCTATTGTTCTCCTACATCTTCACAATCCCCCAATTGATGAAATGATGGTTGATGAATGAATGTTGAAATTTTTTGATTACTTCAAAGATCTACTCTTTTTCTTGCAAAGAAGTCTCTTTCTACTCCAAAAACATGCCCTTCAATTCTTAGAAGAAGACTCCTTCAAATGAAGAAAGAGAGCTCTTAAGTATGAAACCCTAGATCTTAATTTCATCTTTAGGCTGACCTAGGATTTGAATTTCCTATCAATGTTTTGGGGTTAAGCGTTATTATATCATAGGATTATGCTCACAAAATTTTAGGAAAAAAGCTAAGGACCATGTGCATTCCCTCCACGGTCTGACAAACTTTTCACCAATTTTTTGGGGTTGTTAGATATGATGATATTATAGTGCATCCCAAAGTTACAGCTTATTTCTAGATGTTTTGATATGCGAAATTGGGCCTTAAAGGTCAAAATAAGACATAATTAGGGTTTATGATTAAATGATTTATTGGAGGAATAAAGTGAAAAGGGGCATGCTTAGGGTAAAGGGCCTAGCTTTATAACATGTAAAGTGATGAAACATGACTTTATATTTAATTAAATTAATTAATTAAATTCTTAAAGGGAAATTAGAGATGCAAGATGCAAGACACACTAAGGCAGATGCTAACCTAAGTGTGAAATTGTACCACCCTAGCAAGGGTGTACAATTTATGACACTACATTTAGCCCCCACTTTAGAGGTCATATGACACTACGTGTATATGCAAGCTAAAGTATAGAAAAATTAAACATCATTTGAAAAAGGATATATCCATAATTTGTTAGACAAAGCCCCAAGTGATATCTGCAGTACACAATTAGGAACCGCACCCTATAAAACAACATGTTAGATGCGGGTAGCTATATGCCCCGCTATTTTGGCTTGCCCATTAGTGAGATGAAACAAGGTATCATGTTTACCGCAGCGAATTGTGATAAATATTTTGATGAAGCAAGTTCACAACAAGGTCTAATTGTCCATCCAAGTGATAAATAATGATGAACAACAGATACCCCAACCGGCATTGAGAGGGTGGGGGGTGAATCAGTAAAAGCAAAAACTATCTCAACAACTTATCAAGTTAAAGCAATATCAACTTGTTGTCACCATTACTGAACTTAACCATGGCAATACCGGTTAAACATAGTAAGACATTAGATACCATAAAATGATAAGTATGAACACTTTCAATACAATCAATACTTGATATCAACTTCACCCATAAACATATTCATGTGGTATACTAGTAATACCATAACCTATTAACTCTGCATGCATAATCTTTCAACCAAATACTTCATAAACATCACATGAAAAATGCATAACACATAACACACAGATTTTTCACATGGAAACCCAAATGGGAAAAGCCACGGTGGAGATGAATACCCACAAGCTTGTTTTTGAACTCTTTTGAAGCTCACCCTATTAGTAGACTAGTCTGATTAAAGACTTTACAATAAGGTTCTGCTAGGAATCAATCCTATTAGAGATCACCCAGTTAAGGGATGGCTATATACCCTATTAAAGGTTGAAACCATGTTAGAGGTTACCTTGCTAGAGGATTTGAAGAACTCAATGATCTTGAGTCACCTGGTTACAGGTTTTACAATAAGCCTATTAAAGCTACCTGGTAAAGGGATTTTCCAACTATTGAAATGATTCTAAGACAACAGGTAAAACATTTGATCTGATAACAACACTACATGCCAAGGCAAATCCTTTGCATTTCCTCTACTCTACAATCACACTCTGCAGTTTTCCTCTTACTGGTCTAGCAAGTATCTGATCACTCGGATACACACAGAACTTTTGCCAACAACTTTACAATAACAAACATCATCAACCTTATAGACAACACTCAAGTTGGTAGCATAAACCCTAAAACCTAAGCATCTTAGGTTTACAACACAGGCAGTCCATTCTTGACCATCCAAACACATTGCATAGAGTATTATAATTTCAAATAGATCACAAGACAATCTACATCATTCATTCATCACCGCACATGGGAATCAGTAACCCATCATGCTCTCTTCTCATACCACTAAGAAGAATGATCATTCTTGAGCTAGACTTCAAACGCAGTCGATCTTTTCATGCAATATCCTCAAGGAAATCCTTCACACACACAAGGTAGACATGGCACCTTGATCTCATTCACATCTCTTAGCTAACTCATCACAGAGTATCACCATTTGCATCACACAAGATGGATCGCCAAATCGATAACCATAGAGTTGAGACTACCAACCGGTAGTCACACTTAGTGAAACCCTGACACTGGTTCACTACATCTCTTCATACCTCTTCATACCAGTTTACCAACTTCTTTTAATTTGCATACCGGTTCACTTACACTTATTGACATCAATAAAAACATACATTATTATCATATCAACATGCCGATTCACCACATGCCAATGATATCCAACAATCTTCCCCTTTGGCATTGATGGCAATACTCAGTGTAGCATTGCAACTATAGACATCATAGACCAATGTATCTTTAACATCAGATATCTTCTCCTCCATACATCAGATATCTTCTCCCCCTTTGACAACAATGCCAAAGTGGAGGCACAAGCTTCCAAAATCTACTATGTTGCTCCCCCTAAGGAGTAGCATCCTTCAACACATCAATCCTGAAGAATTTGTCACTATAGTACTTGACTGATGCGGAGCACACAACAGTAATTGATTTCATGAAGGGGAAGAACCCCTAATTCACCTCTCAAATAGGTAAATGTAGTCTTCGGTAAGGGCTTAGTGAATATGTCTGCTAGCTGCTCCTTATTGGAACATGTTTTAGTACAACCTCCTTATTGTGAACTTTCTCTCTCAATAAGTGATATTTAAGCTCAATGTTCTTATTTCTAGCATGTAATACCGGATTCTTGGAAATATTTATTTCACTTGTGTTATCACAAAATGTATTCACCAGTTCAGATACAGGTACTTTGAAACCTTCCAATACATGCTTCATCCAAATTACTTGAGTGTATTTCATAAATGTTGCCACATATTCTGCTTCAACTATTGATTGGGAAATATAGCTCTACTTCTTACTTGTCCATGATACTAATCTTCCACTGAGAAAGAACACTCCATCGGTTGTGCTTTTTCGGTCGTCCACATTACCTGCCCAATCGGCATTGGTATATACCTTGAGATTATAGTCACCATTATATGGATACCACAATCCATAATCAACTATTCCTTTTAGATATCTAAGAATCCTTTTGAAAGCTACCAAGTGGGATTCTCTTGGACATTTCTAAAAATGAGCTACTATGCCTACTGCATGAGCAATATCTAGTCTATTATGCACCACATAGTGCAGTTTACCGATCATTGACTGGTACTCCTTTTCATTCACCAGTGTTGAATCATCTTCCTTAGTCAGTTTACAGCCAGTCACCATCGATGTACCAACCGGTTTGCTTTCCCCCATGCCAAAATTTTTCAATACCTCTTTGACATACTTGGATCAGGTAATAAAAATATCGTCTTTCATTTGCTGAATTTGTAAACCAATGAAGAACTTTATTTCTCCTATCAAAGACATCTCAAACTCTTTCTTCATTTCATCTACAAATGCATGACTCATTTTATCATCTCCTCCAAAGATTATGTCATCCACAAACACTTCATAGATTAGAATCTGATCACCTTCTGATTTCAAGTAGATGTTGTTATCTTCACTTGTTCTCTGAAATCCAATCTTCACAAGATGAGAGTGTAGTCTTTCATACCATGCCCTAGGTGCCTGTTTCAATCCATACAGGGCTTTGTGTAACCTACACACCATGTCACTATCTTCTAATAAGGCAAACCCTTTTGGTTGCTCTATATACACTTCCTCTTGTAGGATTCCATTCAGAAAAGCGAACTTCACATCCATCTGATAAACCTTAAATCCCTTAAATGTTGCAAATGCAAGTAGCATTCAAACACCTTCTATTCTAGCCACAAGAGAAAAGGTTTCTCCATAGTCTTCTCCCTCCTCCTGAGCATATCCCTTGCATACAAGGCTAGCCTTGTTTCTGACAATTGTGCCTTCTTCATTTAGCTTATTCCTAAAGACCCATTTGGTACCTATGACATTTTTATGTTCTAGTCTGGGCACCAAAGACCATGTCGCATTCTTTTCTATCTGGTCTAGCTCCTCTTCCATTGCTTTAATCCAGTCTTCATCTATAAGAGCTTCTCTTGAAGTCTTGGGTTCAAATTTAGAAATCATGCAAGAGTTCTCCTTCACTTTTCTTCTTGTGAGTATCCCTGCATCTTTATCTCCTATGATTTGCTTTGGATAATGATGTAGCTTCACATATCTAGGAATTATTCTAGCTTGATCTACTAGCTTTTCTTCTTCTCCTTCACTTACTTCTTCTTCTTCTCTCACTATAGCTTCTACCGGTATAGGAACACTGAGATCTTTACAAGTTTCTTTCTTAACAGGTTCCCAGAAGGCTATACTCGGTTCATCTTCCACTTCTTCGCTGCATGTTTCCTCAGGTTCCTCAAGGGATTCATCAACCCTAATGTTGATACTTTCAACAATTTTATGAGTTCTATTGTTGTAGGACTTGAGATCTTTTCTCTTAGTGGAATATCCCAGAAATATTCCTTCATTATATTTTGCATCAAATTTGTTCAAATTCTCACTTCTCTTGATATATAGCACTTACTACCAAACACTTTAAATTAACTCACAGTGGGATTTTTCCTGGTCCAATACTCATAAGGGGTTTTATCTTTGCCTTTCTTAATGAGTACCTAGTTCATAGTATAGACTGCAGTGCTCACCACTTCTCTCCAAAAAGTGTGAGCAAGCTTTCCTTGGATTAGCATTGTTCTAGCCGCTTCAACTATAGTCCTGTTATTTCTTTTTGCTATGCCATTCTATTGTGGTGTCCTTGGGGTAGACAACTATCTTTTGATACCATTATCTTCATAGTACTTATTGAATTCATCAGAAGTGAATTCTCCTCCTTGATCAGTTCTCAGGCATTTTATCTTTTTACCACTTTCTTTCTCTACTAATGCCCTGAAAGATTTGAATTTTCCAAATGCTTCAGACTTGTCTTTCAAGAATGTGACCCACATCATTCTTGAGCAGTCATCAGTAAGAATCATAAAATACCTATCTCCCTGAATACTACTAGTTTTCATAGGACCACACAAATCAGTATGCACAAGATCAAGTAAGTTTTCTACTGAGAAATACGTACCTTTAAACGTTGAGGAAGACATCTTCCCAAGTTGACATTCTCTGCACAAAGAATTCTCAGGTTTGTTCAGGAAAGGTAATCCTCTTACCACCTTGATCTTACTAGCTTTAAAAATGTTGTCAAAGTTCATATGATAGAGTCTCCTATGCCATATCCAATTATCATCAAACTTAGCCATTAGACACCAACTTATCTTGGCATTCAACTGAAATAGGTTACCTCTGGTCTTCTTACCGGTGGCAATAAGTTCACCACTCTTCCCAATTATACTGCAGACTCTGCCTTTGAATTCCAAAACTAGTCCTTTGTCATTCAACTGAGCAACACTCAACGGGTTATGCTTAAGACCTTCTACCCAGTAGACATCATCTACACTGCTCTTTCCATTCAATGAGATGGATCCTTCACCTTTCACCAAGCATGGTGCATCGTTGCCAAATCTAACAACACCTCCATCATATTCATCCAGAGACAAAAACTTTCTCCAGTCACCAGTCATGTGATGAGAACAACCACTATCAATTATCCACTCATTAGAGTTGTCAATGTGAGAGACAAGAGATTTCTTGTCAAACACTTCTTCCTTTACTGCTACAAACACTATGTCTTCATTTTCTTCATCTTCTGATTCTTCATTAGTGACACCTTCATCCACAACAACTAGACAATTTCTTCTTTTTCCTCCTTTATACTTTCTGAACATCTTCAGTTTATCCTTATTGTCATTGTTAGGACAATTAACAGCTATATGTCCTATCTTGTTGCATGAAAAACATTTCAAAGGAATTTTACCTCTATTTTTTCGAGTTCCCTTCGTAAGTCTTTTAGCAAGAAGAGCTTCAAACTCCATTAGAATATCTTCATCATCCATATCTCTGCATTGTCTGGACTCATAACTGGTACTAGTTTCTTTTCCTTTTTTGGATGGTACAGTAGATGCTTTAAAGGCTAACTCAGTCTTGTGAACACTGCCATCATAGCTATTCAACTCATATGCAGTTAACTTTGCAATGATAGAATCTAAGGATACCTTGGTTTTATCAATAGACCTTAGTTCCTGGATACCAACATCTCTGATTGCATAGATTGGTAACAATGATCTAAGGACTTTACTAACAATAGTGGTATCATCAATAGTTCAACCAATGCTTTTGATATCACCAACCACAGTCTTAATCCTAATGCCATATTGTTGAATGGTCTCACCTTCAACCATCCTCATATCCTCAAATTTACCTATAAGGCTCTCTTCCTTAGCTTTCTTTACATGCTTATCACCACCATAGATGTTTTCCAGTGCATCCTATACATCCTTAGGTGTGTCCTTGTCTTGTACATCAATAAACTCAATATTTGACAGATTGTCGATAAGGGCTTCCATGACTTGCCCATTTTCCTGGATTTCTCTCTTCTGATCATCATTTAGAGTGCCAATGGGAGTGACATAGGCATTCTCAACATATCTCCAGTGTTGAGCACCCATACTCTTGATGTAAATATTCATTCTGTCCTTCCATATCTTAAAGTTATCTCTATTGGACTTAGGACCTTCCCTCTTCATCATTGCAGCAAGATCTTTTGCCTCAAGTGGTTAAGCTTATACCATCGAGGACCTAGAGGTGCTTTGATACCAATTGATGAATAATGATGAACAAAAGATACCCCAACCGGTACTGAGAGGGGGGGGGGGGGGGGGTGAATCATTACAAGCAAAAACAATCTCAACAACTTATCAGATTAAAGCAATACCAATTGGTTGTCACCACTATTGAACTTAACCATGGCAATACCAACTACAGTAAGACATCAGATACCATAAACTGATAAGTCTGAACACTTTAAATACAATCAATACTTGATATCAACTTCACCCATAAACATATGCATGTGGTATACTAGCAATACCATAACCTATTAACTCTGCATGCATAATCTTTCAACCAAATACTTCATAAACATCACATGAAAAATGCATAACACATAACACACACATTTTCACATGGAAACCCAAATGGGAAAAACCACGGTGGGGATGAATACCCACAAGCTTGTTTTTGAACTCTTTTGAAGCTCGCCCTGTTACGAGCCTAGTCTAGTTAAAGACTTTACAATAAGTTTCTTCTAGGAACCGATCCTATTAGAGAACACCTAGTTAAGGGATGGCTATATACATTTTTAAAGGTTGAAACCCTATTAGAGGTTAGCTCACTAGAGGATTTGAAGAACTCAATGATCTTGAGTCACCTAATTACAGGTTTTACAATAAGCTTGTTAAACCTACCCAGTAAATGGATTTTCCAACTGTTGAAATGATTAGAAGACAACAGGTAAAACTTCTGATCTAATAACAACTCTACATGCCAAGGAAAATCCTTTTCATTTCCTCTACTCTACAATCACACTCTATAGTTTTCCTCTTACTGGTTGAGCAAGTATCCCATCACTCGGATACACACACAAATTTTTCCAACAACTTTACAATAATAAACATCATTGACCTTATAGACAACACTTAGGTAGGTAGCATAAACCCTTAACCCTAAGTATCTTAGGTTTACAACACAGGAGGTCCATTCCTAACCGTCCAAACATATTGCATAGAGTATTACAATTTCAAATAGATCACAAGACAATGTGCATCGTTCATTCATCATCGCACATGGGAGTCAATAACCCATCACGCTTTCTTCTCATACCACTAAGAAGAATGATCATTCTTGAGGTAGACTTCAAACACAATCGATCTTTTCATGGAAGATCCTCAAGGAAATCCTTCACGGGCACAAGGCAGACATGGCACCTCGATTTCATTCACATCTCTTAGCTAACTCATCATAGAGTATCACCGGTTGCATCACACAAGTTGGATCCCCAAACCGATAACCATAGAGCTGAGACTACCAATCGGTAGTCACACTTAGTGAAACCCTGACACCGGTTCACTACATCTCCTCATGCCTCTTCATACCAGTTCACCAAATTCTTTCAATCTACATACCGGTTCACTTACACTTATTGACATCAATGACAACATACATTATCATCATATCAACATGTCGGTTCATCATATGGTACCGACAATGCAAGAATCAGAGCTCCCTAGCTCAAGATATGAGAGATTGAAGGAAAAGTGCATAAATTAGGGTTTATAACTTAAAATCATAAATATGAAAAAGTGCGTACCTCATAAATATGAAAGTGACACCTTCATTTATCACCTTTTGACTTTTCGGCACTATTCACTATAGAGGAGCCCACCTATTAGCCACCATGCCTCGACACCAACCTGAGAGACCTACGCAAATGGAGACCCTGCATCAGTCCATACTCACTAGTGGACAACTTGATGAGGTGAGTTGACCTTCCATTGAATCCTTTTGACTTTTTTCATGCTTTCGTTGATTTCAATATTTTAATAATGTCATCACCAAAACTGGGTCTGTGCCCCCTATTTGGGCACCTAAGGGTCCTAGGGCGCATTCGTCCCAATGGGGCACCCTAGTCCTTCTAGGGTGCCCTGGTCCTAGTAGAACACCATGGTCCAAGTAGGATGCCCTGGTCCCTATTTGGGGTGACCAATAGTGACACGGGATCAGGCGATTAAATGTTAAAATAGATGGAATGAAATTCTTTGATTACATAATGATGATGATGATTGATTATTGATGATAGAATGTTTTGCTTCTGTAGACACTATCGTATATCCATGAGCATACTGTCAAGCTCACCTTCTAAAGCCTTCAGGAGTAGATCTTGAGGCTAACATCGAGGGAGAGGGACTTGATATGCATGGTGGGCTTGTGGTATAAGATGACTATGTCAGCCATAAGATTCCATTTTGCGATGCTTATGGCATTGATGGAGAGGTGGAATGCAAACACCTCAACATTTCTGTTGCCTATGGGAGAGATGACAGTCACCCTCAAGGATGTATACTACATCTTGTGCCTTCACATCGGGGGGATACCATGAGGATTATAAGGTATATTATATGGGGAGAGTGATGCTTAGTGAGATGAGAGGTCGTATCATGGTCAACTGGCTCCTACACCCGACCGATGAGGTCCCATTACTAAGCTGAATGATGATAGCTACCATTGCACTGGTTGTGTGCCCTAATGGGCGCGACACACACATGCATAGAGGCCTCGTGTACACTATCTGAGTGAAGAAGAGACACATGAGAATATACTCTTGGGGTCAGAGCATGCTTGCACATCTCTATCACGACCTTGGCAAGTATGTATTTGGACATGGATGCATACTGATGACATGTACACTACTACAGGTGTGGATTTTTTAGCACATCAATTGTACTAAGCCCACAAGAGTCTCTATAGACTTAGTCCCAAAGCAGCCTAGGGTATTTGTTTATCCACTTACCTATGAGTGGCAATTTGGTGATCTCCTGCATTGGACATTGAGCTTATATAGATTGACAGCATGTGGAGTCATATGGAGACCCTATCCTAGGATGTACACGTGGGTAGGGATACATAGACATATGTTCTCCATGTAGAGGAACAGTCTACTAGAGGGACGGTACAACCACATAGTCATTCCCTTCTATTTCTACCAAGTTTGATGGTAGTTTGGGTTCCAGTAGTGTTTTCCTATTGATGTCCTTATGTACATCCATCATTCTCATGTGATTCTGAGGCTCGAAGCCAATCCTAGGCCCACTAGTGATGAGATAGATATCATAGATTCAGACATGTCATATCAAGATGTTGCGATAGACTATAGAGACGATGTGCAAGCACACTAATGGTTCACCATATGGTGGGGGAGGACATATCCTGGAGCCATCATCCTAGCAAACTTCCCTATAGAGAACCCCTGACCATGGAGACAGATGGGCGACAAAGGAGGACCCAATACATTTGACGAGTACTCAGATGATCAGACAAATGATACAGGAGAGCAGGAGGCAGGTGGAGATGGAGATGATCCTAATGTTGAAGAGGGAGATCAAGATGCAGACGATGAGGAGGATGAAGAGGAGGATGAATCAGATGCAGTTCCTCATCACACCAGGGATGATACCATAGGACTAGATCTACCTAGAATCACATTGCGGGCAAAGAAGGACCCTATAAGGGGTCCTAATTCTAGTCCCCATCAGCCCATACCCATTGTACAAAGACAATATGAGTGTGTAGAGCCTAGCGGGTCCTATTCTTAGGTGGTCTTTGTCCATGATCCCTACTAGGGAGAGGGAGATCTAGGTAAAGTGTTTAATTTATGTATCTTATTAGTTTTATATTTGATGATATAAAATGTTACTGATGAAAATCTTCTCCCTTCTCCCTGCAGCTACTGTCCAGGAGTGACACTCTCTCATTCAGAATGCAGTGATAGACCTCATCATGACCGCACACATTCCCATTTCTTCATAGATAATGTATAGATCACAGAGGAGTGTAAGATGCCATGAGGATCTATTCACACCTCTTCGAATGGAGATGGGGGTCCTATGAGAGAGATTATAGTGAACATAGCATGATCTAGTAGTATCACAGATAGAGGCAGCCACATATCATGGGATTATGATGGAGAGGGACCATAGGAGCTCCTCATAGAGTCACTTGTGGCCTGTATCATGATACACACCCATGGACCCACCTCCACGGCTAGATTAGGATGGGACATCTAGTCACCACCCTCTAGCTACTAGTCCCAAGGATAGGAGATGATCTTACTAGGATATGATGTATATGTATTGATTCATGCTCATCAAACATGTTATTTTAATACTTAAACAATGTATGCATTGCTTTAGATCAAAAGTAACACATTTGGTGGTGAACATGTATGTCTAACTTAATTTTTATGTGATTGATTTCTCAATGCTTCATGATTAACTTGATACATGTGTGATTTAATTAAATAACTAAGTATTTAATTAAATGCTACTTTGTTGATGTAGAAGAGAAATATGTTAAGCTTAAGAACTATATGACTAATATGATGTAATTAACTCCAATTAAACATGAAATGATATAATCCAACTTAACACAAAGGAAATTTTATAATATGCTAGCACATAAAAAATGTAAATATTTTACAATTTACATAAATGAATCCAAGATAAACAATAAAGTAAATAGTCATGCTTGTCAAGAATAAAGTAATGTAGACTAAACAATATAACATCATTCAATAGAACATACTTTAATGAAGATATGCTAACATATTATCCAATTTAGAAGAAAGAAAAGGTACAAAGAGAGAGAAGATAAACTAGAAAGAGAGAAAGAGGGAGAGAAAGAAAGAGAAAGAGGTTGTGCATGGTATCTACTAAGGTGCATAGAATTTATAGGTTCCTTTAGATGTGTACCTTTCACATCTACTATCCTATAAGCACCTGATCCATAGCCCTCAACAACAATGTATGGTCCAAGCCAATTAGGGCCGAATTTCCCTTTCTCCCTCGATAAAGCATTCATGTTATACTGATTCTCATAAAGCACTAGATCAACTACCGAGAAGGAACATTGAATAACTCTATCATTATAGCTCCTTTGAAAAATTTTATGATATGCGTGAATATGCTCAAGAGCATTTATACGTCGTTCATCAAGCATTTCAATTTGTTCAAGTCCTTGTTCTTGATAAGAATAATCATCCATTATACACCTAAGAGAAACTCTCAAAGAAGGAATTTCTAACTCCAAAGACATAATGGCATCAACATCATAAACAAGAATATAAGGAGTACAACCCATAGCAACACGTACACTTGTCGGATAGGCCCAAAGAGCTTAGGTTAATTGAGTATGCCAATCCTTACCATGCTTGTTTACTATCTTTCAAAGAATTTGTTCAATTATCCTATTTGAAGACTCAACTTGACCATTTTATTGAGAGTAATAAGGTGTAGAAAATTTATGTTGAATATTATATTTCTCAAGAAAATTCTTCACATCCTTATTTTTAAATAGCATTCCATTATTTGAAACTAAGGTGGAAGGTATTCCAAATTAGGAAGACAAATTACTTTAGCGGTATTGGATTGAAGAGGAACAACTTCCACCCAATTCATAAAGTAATCAGTTTTTGTTATGATGAGGGTATGTCCTTGAGATGAAGGAGGAGATATTTTACCAACAAGATCCAAACCACATGCAGAAAAGGGCCAAGATGCTACTTGAGATTGAAGTTCTTGGGCAGGGGCATGGATCAAATTTCTATGTTGCTGACACTGATGACATTTCTTAGCAAATGCAAAGGAATCCATTTCCATGGTTTGCTAATCATATCCCATTCAGAGAAACCTATAAACTAAGGATCTACCCCCAAAATCCCCCCACAAGCACATTAATGTGCTTCCTTAAGGACAATAGGAATTTTGGTTTTGTTGAGACAATGGAGGAGAAGACAATTATAACCCCTCTTATAAAGAACATTAGAAAGGATAATGTATCTAGACGCCAACTTGTGAATCCTAGCCCTAGTATTCTTTTTCAAAGAGTCGGGAAAGGTACCATCATTCAAATATCTCATGATATGCGAGTACCATCATTAGAATCTATTATGCAACAATATGCATCAGTGGGATTATCAACAATAGCTGGGGTAGTGAGGTTGTGAATAGTTAATTTAAGATCTACCAGGGGATCCTGTAAAGATATAAGAGAGGCTACACATGCCATTGCATCAACTTGTCGATTACCTTTTTGAGGAAAAATCTCCATGGTATAAGATCCAATTTTTTTGTAACAAGGATACAACTATGTCTCTATATTGTGATAATCTATCTTGCTTAGCTTGATAAATGCTTGTCACTTGTCTTATGATTAGTTGAGAATCTCCATAGATATGTAGATGTTTTATATGTAATGCTAAGGTTGCTTTAATTCCCGCTATAAGAGCCTCATATTCAGCAATATTGTTGGTACACAAGAAATTGAGACGATATGATAGAGGGATAGGCTTCTTTCTAGGAGAAATTAAGACCACCCCTGCCCCTGATCCTGTATGACATCTAGAGCCATCAAAGTATAATTCCCAAGACTCATCAATCTCAATAGAGAAAATATACTCATCAAGAAAGGACTCCAGATTAGGTAGGGAAAAGGGTGAAGATGCCTCAAATAAGTGGTCATTCAACACTTGACCCTTTATTGCCTTTTGTGAGACAAACTTAAGGTCAAACTCAGACAACATCAAAATCCACTTAGCTAAGTGTCCGAAGAGGTCACTTTTAGAAATAAGGATGCTTGAGAGGGTCAAACTTAATGATAACATGGACTTCAACATTCAAAAGGTAATGCCTTAACTTTTAGGTTTCAAAGACCAAAGCCAGGAACCGCCTTTCTATTGTAGAATATCAAACTTTGTAATTGAGTAGAGTGCAGCTTATATAATAAACCAGACATTCTCTACAATCTGTATCACATTGTGCCAATAAAATTGCAAGACCATGAAGCAAAGCAACTGGTATAACAGAAAAGGCTTGGTAGGATCAAAAGGTCAAAGAATAGGAGGATTGATCAAATAGGATTTGAGGTCTTCAAATGCTTGATGACAATCCTCATTCTATTGGAAAATGGTATTCTTTTTAAGCAATTGATTAAAAGGAAAGGTATGATCAGCAAGTTGAGAAACAAACCTACGAATAGCTTGGATCTTTCCCTACAAAATTTTTAGTTTGGAGACATTCTTAGGAGGTGGCATGTTGACAATAGCATCTATTTTCTTTGTATCCACCTCAATGCCATGATGTGAAACTATGAACCCTAATAGTTTTCCACTATCCACACCAAACACATACTTTTAGGGATTCAAGCACATGTTATACTTACGAATTCTCTCAAAGATTTGGTGAAGGATCTTAACATGATCTACACAAAGAACAAATTTAGCTAAGATACCATCAACGTAATCTTTGAAAGTCTTATGCATATAGTCATGGAAAATGAGAGTCATAGCACGCTAATAGGTTGCACCTACATTTTCAATCTAAAAGGCATCATAACCCAACAAAACATTCCCCAAGGGGTGGTGAAAGTAGTTTTGTATTTATCTTGAGGATTAATGAAGATTTGATTATATCTAGAGAAACGATCCATGAAGGATAAGAGGGTATGACCTACTACAGAATCCACTATAATATCGATATTCGGGAGAGGAAAGTCATCTTTTAAAGAGTCTTTGTTTAGATCATGAAAGTCCATACACATCCTATTTTATTATCAGGCTTAGCCATAGCCACAATTTTTGAAATCCATGGAGAATATTCGATAGGATGGATTAATCCAGCATTTAACAATTTTTCAATCTTAGCTTTAACAAGTAATACCACTTTAGGGTGAATATTTTGAATCTTTTGCTTCATAGGTTTAGCATAAGGAATTAAGACAATGTTATGACAATATTAGGATCTATGATAGGCATATCAGAGTATATCCAAGCAAAGATTTGAGGAAATTCAAGGAATAACTCATAATATTATTTTTTCTCTTCTTCGTCAAGACTTCTCCCTATCTTAATGATTTTATCTTCAACATAAGGATCTATCCTGATATCAATAGTGTCACTTATTAGGAGATTTATTTATTGAGGTGAGTCTTTTAATTGAAGAAACTCTTTAACTATCCCATCGTTATTTCTTTCTTTCCCAAAGTAAGCTTTCATGTTTAGACAATAGGGAAAGCCACAATTATGGTGATAATGAGGAAAGTTGTCATAAGATCCTAATAATTTGGCTAAGGACTCATCATTACGAAAAACATCCAAAGCTAGGACACTAGAAGAGTCACAGTCAATATACTCTAGATGTTTTAGTGAAAGAGAAGCAAAAATGACATTAACACTAATGAATGATCTCTTAGAGGTTTTAGTATGCTTAAAAGGATCATAACCAAGCCCAAATGTCATGTCACATAAGTTGTTTTCCAAGGGAACCTTGATCCCTTGTTCTTGAGCACCACATCCATTACCATTATATCCACATCTATCTAGGATGTGAAAACTAGTACCATAAAGATTATCCATTTCTGTAGAAGGAGGGTTTTCATAAAGCAAAGGGTCAACGTCCTCCGGATTAGAAATAGGAGATGAAGTCTAGGAAGCCACCACAAAGTTATTACTCAATGGCCTAGACAAAGAAGATTGCACCTTGGGTTCTCTAGGGGGAATTTTTTGTTCCCCTATGAAAGTAGGATTGAAATCAAGGGATCCCCAATCATCTTGTGCAAGAGTCTTCTTAGGATAAAAAGTGTTACTGGTAGTAGAATTGGGTTGAGAATATTCTCTATCAAGAATCTTAGGTTCACTTGAGGAAGAATTGGGAATCAATTTGGATGTAGGAGATAAGTTTGATGAAGTGGTCACATTTGTAGGATTAGAAACCTTAGAGGAATTATCTAAGACAATTGGGGAGGAGCCAATTGAAAAGGATTTAGAACTTGATGTTTGTAGACAAGCCTAGAGAATTGTCTCACCTAGCAAGGCATATGTTTTATTTTTATAAATGAATTTAATTTGTGTATGCAATGTAGAGGGGATAAATTGCATGCTATGAATCCAAGGTTGCCCTAGAAACAAGTTATACATTAATTCTCTAGACATGACAAGGATAGGTGTGGGTAAACTAACATGACTTACCTTAATAGGCAAGCTAATGATACCTAATGAATATTTAGAAACATTGTCAAAGCCTTAGATGGTAAGAGAATTGACCATAATAAGAGATGTATCAACATTGATCTTATGCAACAAGTTAATGCTACAAACGTTAAGGCTAGAACCATTGTCCACTAGTGTTCGCTTTATTACACTATCATTTATGATAACCACAATCATCAAAGGATCATATTGTTGTTAAATTTCACTAAAGGGTAGCTCACCTTGTGTAAATACAATCTGAGCCTTAGGTGTTGTGATAGAATTAATCAAGGAATCCATATTATTAGATGTCACTACAGGTGGGATATTTACTATTTTCAATGCATCCTGTAGCATTCCATGATGAGTTGAAGAAGCTCAAATCAAATCCTAGAGGGATATCTTGGTAGGAGTAGCTTTAAGTTGTTCAACTAGGTCATAGTCCTTACCAAGAGTTTGTGAAATGCGAGGCACTTGAGGAAGAATGGGTTTCGGATTAGGAAGAGAAATTGGAATAAATAGAGGAGGATTAGGTTGCCTATTGTTTCTCGTATTATAGGTATGGGCAATTGCATTATAAATCTCCTTAGTTAGTTGTTTAGCATAGCTATAAGGACTCTTAGTGGGATTTATTCCTTGAACCGTAATGATGGGTTTATTTGGAGTACTAAAGGGATCATGACTATATCCACCTTGAACTATGAAAAGAGGTTGATTAGGAAGAGGTGAAGTTGGAGAAGAACAAGTACCCTGGACTACAAAAAGAGGTTTTCTTTGTTCATTCACAATAATCATATTAATTAACCTTTTAGATGTGTTACTATTGTTTGAAGGTTTAGGTAAAGGCATAAAGTCATCAAGGGCATCATACAATAAAGCATGATCATAGTGTTTGAAAGGCTTATCTGTGGACTCAAAAGGATACATAACCTCATAAAGGTAAATATGAAGGTCAACTATGTCATTATATTTATTGGAAGAGTTGATAGGAATGTACCCATGAGAGGAACCATTCAACTTATCTTACTCATCACCACAAAATGACATAATAACAAAGTTGATTAGTTTTACGCAAAATGAGGGTTTAGAAGGCTTAAGGTTCAAAATATCATCTAGAGCTTCATCTAATTCATCCTTACTAAACTCGTAATCAAAAAATTTGCATACATCATCAAAAACATGCACATCTTGTTGGCATTTTTTATGTTTATGTTGTGATTGTCATTGATGGACACACACTTGCATTAAGATACTCTTTATATGTATGAGTTAGAGCACAACCGGTATTTGTTCCAATTGGTATGTTGTATTATAGTCTTTAGACTATTGGTGTTTTGTAGAATGTGTTTCCCAGTCTGAAGCGGCATGTTGACCTCAAGCGGTATGAGGGATTAAAGCAGCATAACACATTTCTTACAAGTCTTCATTCTTGTCAAACCAGAAATCAACACTTTATATGAATCGGTATACTCTGTGATGAGTTACCAACCGGCATTGTGTGATGAGTTACCCTCCACCGATTGTTTGATGGTGTTGACACATTAACGGTGCTTTTTGTGTCATGGTATCAAGTATGTCCAAGTTCATTGAACCTAGGAAATTGTAATGTAATCCTATTGGACCGACACGAAATCAGATTCCTTTATAAGGACATCATGTCTAGGGTTTTAGGTTCTTGATGAGGTCACAGAAAAAGTTTATATTGTTGCTAGGGTTTAAGGTGGTTGAGCAGTAGGAAAGAATATGAATGTGTAGAAGACTGAAGTAATGCAGGAGTGCATTAAGAACGAGCTATCAAGGATCTAGCCGAGCAGTCTATGTTATTACATAGATCACAGACTTGTTGATTACTCACATCTTTTACAAGTTTGTAGCCCTTAACTAGGTAGGCCCAAAAGCCTTTTTGTAAATCCTCTAACAAGATGGTTCACATCTGTGGATCTGAAATCCTCTAGCAAGGTAGTCTTTAATTAGACTTATCTCCTAACAAAGATTGAGATTCCTAACAGGATCTGTTCTGGTAAAGAACATTGTAAGACCTTAACCGGTCCGGTTCCTATTCTACAGATAGTTACTTGTGAGTTCCATCTCACCATGGTTTTTCCCATTTGGGTTTCCACATCAAAATATATTGTGTTATGATATTTGTGCTTCTATGGGTGAATTCATTATTAGCTATTTGGTTTGCATGTATTCTAACCGGTTTGTCTGTTAAACTATTTTACCAGTTTACTATTAGTCTTGCAAAGTGTTTAAGTGCAAAGATTTTTGGCATACTAATTCACCCCCCCCCTCTTAGTATTCATCAATTGGTATCAAAGCCAACCTTTCTATAAGTTTAACCACTTGGAAAGAGATATGGGGGAATAAACTTTGAGGGAACTTACCCACTGGCTCACTCAGTCTGAGAAAGCCTATGATGATCTTATGGTCAAATACAAGGCATCTCAAGCAAAAAGGAGAGAACATGTAGAAAAACTGATGGAGCTATATGAAAATAGTTCTTCAGATGAAGCAGACATGGAAGCCCTAATTGCTCAAGTAAATAAGATGAATGAATCAAACTCCAACCTAAGAAAGGAGTTGGAAGGAATGACTATTCAGATGTGTCAAGAGCTTGAGAACCGGAGGAAAGATGAAGATCTGGTGAAAGAAAGAGATCATGAGATCTCCAAGATGAAACAAGAGATGAGTGCCCAAAATGCTCAACTCCATGCAAGCAAAGTGGAAAAGGAAGACATGCAAGGAGAGTTGAACACTGCCATCTCTGAGAACGAAAACCTATTGGAAACAAATGCTGCTATTTTAAAAGAACTCTTTGAGTCAAAGGAAATACTTGCTAAGTTCAACAAGACCATTGCCAAGCTAGAGCAAAAGCTTGAATCTGCCAAACCGGTCAAGAATACCAATGGACTTGGTTATTTCGGTCATGAGGAAGGTGAGACCTCTGGTACAAATGCTAGAACATCAAAGAAACAACTAGCATCAAAGGATAAAGGTAAGCAAAAGTTTAAACCTATTTTCTTTAACTATCTTAAAGAAGGACATACTGCAAATGTGTGTAGGAGTAAGGCTTACAACAATTTTCCTTATTTCCTAAATGATAAGCCTAGATCCTATAGATTTGATGGTAACTATTATGCATGCAACAAGTATGGGCATAGAGCATCTGAATGCAGGTCTATTATGTATAACACTAGAAGATATCCTTAGAGGACCCAAGGAGCTGGTCCTGAACCTTTTGTGAACCGGAATCACAACCAATTTAATGCCTTCAATCATCAGCCAAGAAGTGGTGGTTATCAAGCGGCAACCAGATGGAGAGAAAATTGTATGATCTATCATGGTCATGGTCACACTACTGCAACATGCAAAAGGAAGAATGGAAACCTAAACAATGGGCATTGGAGAGCACCTGGATTGATCTGCTATCGCTGTAACAAACTGGGTCACATTGCCAGATTTTGTAGATCAAGAAGGAATATATCTGATGATATACTGGTCACTCTGGAAGGAAACATTGATGTTGACACTGTTCAAGCGAACATGAACAAAATCTGGAAGGAGAAACCAGTGGTGTTACAAGAGGAACCGGTTTCTACACCTAGTGTGGAAATCATGGAACCAGCAAACTAAGCTTCTAAATCTTAGGGGGAGCAAATAGCGAAATGTTTCAAACCCTCGATTTACACTGGTAAAGGTCCTTAACCGGTATGTGATACCTGTCATTTGGCAGATGACCGAAAATGGTAAAAAGGCAAATTAGGGTTTATGCCCTAATGGAGAAGCATTAATGATGGTAGGTGAGGAATGTGTTTAAATGCATTTTTCAAATCATTTCTCACTATCAGTTGTTGAGAAAAGAAATTTTTTTTCAAAGAGTAGAGCGACAAAAAGGTGATTTGAGTAGAGATTTTGAGAAATTGAGAAACAGAGAAGGAGATTGAAATTCAAACTAGAAACGGTCAAGTGGAGAACACAAAGCGGTGATTCAGCAATCGATGGAGTGTGAAGTGAAGGAGAATCGGCAAGCCCTAATTTCACGTGTTTCAAAAGGTATTTCTTGAGTTCTTAAGATTTCTATCATGGC
Organism: Cryptomeria japonica; assembly: GCF_030272615.1. NCBI lineage: Eukaryota > Viridiplantae > Streptophyta > Pinopsida > Cupressales > Cupressaceae > Cryptomeria > Cryptomeria japonica. The sequence goes on from NC_081406.1 coordinate 235,274,565, forward strand.
TTCTGCATCTCATACCAGTTCTAGTGCATCTATTGAGTCTGCAAGTTTTATTCAAAGGAAGTATAAGTATAATGCCCTATCACAAGTTCCAGCTGGTGTGATAGTAGAAGAGGGAATTTCATACTACATAGACTGCAAGATAGAAGACCTAGGGTCTCTAGCTATCCACACCCAGTTAGGTTTATTTTTTGGAAAAGATAAGAAGATCAAATCAGAGTTTAATATTTTGGAGAAGAAAAAGCTCCACAATGTTGTTTACTTCCTGGAAGTTTTCACAGAGGATCATATAAGGATCATTCTAAGCAAAGTCCATGGTGATAAGATGTACCTCGAGAGAACACATGATATCACATCATAGGCAATTCATACAGTCACCGTATTCTACAACACAGGGGAAGTGCCAACCCTAAGAACTGTAAGCAAAACAGAAATGTCCAAGCTCACAGGTTCAGTGAGTGACTCATGAGGCATGATAGTAAATTCTATCAAGGATGATTTGGTGAAGTATGCATGCATGGTGATTGGATACCGGACATTCTCAGCCAGTAGAATTAACTCTGTACTTGTTGCAGCGGTAAATGCTACTTACCGGATGATAAAGGAGGATGCATCATTTGATCTGTGCACCGGTATGCAAAGACAGCTCCTATTGAATCTAAAATTGATCAAACAGGATAATGTACCTAGGTTCAAGTTTGGACAACTATTGGCTGGGTTGTTCTTCTATTTCCAAAGCTACTTTCCAGGAGTAGGAGATGTCCAATGGTCTAGTGACCAACCAGTGACCAAACAAATCAAGGAAAGCATTGAAGCAATTAGAACCGACTACCCTGATGTTTAGAACAAGTATTTTGATGTGTTTAGAAGGAAAATGAGCCAAAGAGTGAGGATATCAGGCGACATTGTCAAGAAATATGAAGACAATATCTGCTTCACCATCCAAGTAGATAAATGCATAATGGAGGTTGTTGAGCCTAGACAGGAAGAAGTGGAGCCAATGGGCTATGAGGTGATGTATGATATGCTGGAAGGGTATGCCTCTACCCTTATTTCCTCACCTCTTGATCCTAAGGCAAAGAGAACCGACACCTACCTGGAGAGGATAGCACTGGTTGTGGAACCACTAGCAATGAAAGAAAAATAACCAGCAGTAAAGAAGGCAAAGGTAGTGCCTGTAGCATCTACATCGGTTACTACTACAACTCCAAAAGTGACCAAGCAATCACCAGCCAAGAAGAAACTAGAAGCTGCACTAGCTAAAGTGTTCGAGAGAAAGAGGAAGACAAAGAATACCTCTCCAGACTCAGAAGAAACTGTGTCTGAGGAAAAGGCAAAGAAAACACGCCAAGCAAAGAGAAAAACAAAGATTGAACCGACATCTTTTGCACCAGTAAATATAGATATCTCTTCCTACAAACCTTTGACACATTGTCAAAGAATAATAAAGAATATTAGGAGGAAAGTGCTAAATGACTTAATTGAGTGTTTTGATGATTTTAATGATGATGAAAAGGAAGCAGTTGAAAAGGAAATAATTCAGTATTTATGTGTTAATGACTGATCACCCTCAGAGATTAAGTCTCAGACACCAGATTATTTATACATGTCATTAGATAATAGATGGTGCATTGCCATAGAAAAGGAACAAGAAATCAGGAAGAAAGTTTTTGCACAGTACTTTCCCAACCTATCAAATTCTAAATTGTTTGATGTTATTGACCAAAATAAAGGACTCTTCTTCACTAAAAGAAGAAGACTCTGACTGTTAGAGGGTAGAGTTGATGATGTCAAAAAAGACACTCATCTGTATATGAGAACTACTGGCTAGACTCACAAAGCACGTCTAGCCAACTGGCAAGTTGAAGAAGAACCGGTTACATCTAAACCGGATGAAGTATTTGATGATGAAGGAAATCCGGTTGTTGAACCGATTGACACCATTGATGTCAATTCTCTAGATGTTGAGGATGTTACTCAGGAAACATCATCTGAGGCAACAGGGCAGGAGCAACAGGCTAAATAGGTTGATAAGCAAGCCAAGGATAGATAGGAAGCAGCCAAGGACGAGGCAGAGTAGAGGAAGAAAGATGAAGAAGAGAAGAAGAAGAAAGATAAAGAAGAGAAGAAGAAGAAGAAAGATGAAGAGGAGAAGAGGAAAAAGGATGAAGAAGAGAAGCAAAAAAGAGATGAAGAAGAGAAGAAGAAAAAAGATGAAGAGGAGAAGAGGAAAAATGATGAAGAAGAGAAGCGGAAAAGAGATGAAGAAGAGAAGAAGAAAAAGGATGAAGAGGAGAAAAAGAAGCAAGAAGAAGAAAAGAAGAAGAAGGAAGCAAAAAGGAAGAAGAAGGAAGAGGAAGATAAGGAACAGGAGAAGAAGAAGGAAGCAGAAAAGAAAAAGGCTGAGGAGGACAAGGAAGCGGAGAAGAGGAGAGAAGTGGAGAAGAAGAAAGCTAAAGAGGACAAGACATGAGAAGCAAAGAAGAGCATCTAGATGGAGACTCCAAAGGCAACCAAGATTCAAGCTAAATCAGATGATCTCATGAGTCCTATCGATGTCCAATCTGCAAGTGAAACAGAGCTAATGCAGAGCATCAAGGTAGCTCAAGAGCGCCTTGAAATCATTCGACGGAAGAAGGAGCAGGATTTAATTCAAGTGGCTATGGATACACTTACTGGTTTGATACTCGATACAAACCTTCCCAACACTGATTCATCACTTGCTAAACTCAAGCTCCTATGCACAGTAGTGGATGATTAGGTGTAGAGCCTTGAAGAGGTAGTAGAGGCCAATGTCAAGAAGGAGCATCATAAAGCTCTTAATATACCTCTGGTGAAGAAATTAAATGAGCTCTGGGATGAATTGAAGAAAGAACAAAAGTATATAAGGGATGCTCTAGATGAGGGGAATCTGCTACTCAGCAAGATCTACCAACCCCATCTGTTCTATGATGATGTGCTAGCTCAAAAGCAAAAACTTGAAAAGGACTTGCAGTCATATTTAAGCACATTCAAGCCACCTTATGACTCCTTTACAACTTATGGGCAAACCGTTCACCGGTTTCACATCCAGTCAACAAAAATGGAGCAAGAGATCAGTACTCGGTCTCAAGATTTGTAGGAGCTACAACTGGTTCTACTCCCACGATTGCAAATTCTTCAGAAGTGCTATCTGAACCTGGATGCCTTAACAATTACACAGGAGATGAGCACAATTGATGCCATGGAAGAACAGGTCTCCCAGACGCAGACAAAGAAAGAAGTAGCCACCTCCTTACTTGAGTCCTGGTCTTTGTCGATGAAACAATTCTTGCAGGACTTTAAATCTATTTTTGACAAGTATCATTCCTTGTTGTCATAAAATCTTATTATTTTTAATATCAAATGAAAACAGGGTTGTTCAGCTGTTCTTTGTCCTTGTTGGCAAAGGGGGAGAAGAATTCTATTTAGGGAAGTATCTAGTAATCAAAATTTTGATTATATGCTCTAAATATCTCAATGTTTATACTCTATATGCAAAATGCTATACATTGTATTGTTAAAGGGTCAGTGTATATGCTTAGGGAGAGCAATTTTGCTAATGGCATGTTTTTGTTCTAAAACACGTAGATGTCAAAAATTTATTTTCCTAGGTGTTGCCATCAATACCAAAGGGGGAGATTGTTGGAATTTTCGATGTTTATGTTGTGATTGTCATTGATGGACACACACTTGCATCAAGATCCTCTTTATATGTATGAGTTAGAGCACAATCGGTATTTGTTCCTATCGATATGTTGTATTATAGTCTTTAGACTATTGGTGTTTTGTAGAATGTGTTTCCAAGTCTAAAGCAACATCTTGACCTCAAATGGTACTAGGGATTAAAGTGGCATAACACATTTCTTACCAGTCTTCATTCTTGTCAAACCGACAACCGACACTTTATATGAACTGGTATACTCTGTGATGAGTTACCAACCGGCATTGTGTGATGAGTTACCCTCCACCAATTGTTTGATGGTGCTGACACATTAACGGTGCTTTTTGTGTCATGGTACCAAGTATGTCTAGGTTCATTGAAGCTAGGAAATTGTAAAGTAATCCTATTGGACCGACATGAAATCAGATTCCTTTATAAGGAAATCATTTCTAGGGTTTTAGGTTGTTGATGAGGTCGCAACAAAAGTTTATATTGTTGCTAGGGTTTAAGGTGATTGAGTAGTGGGAAAGAATATGAATGTGTAGAAGACTGAAGTAATGCAGGAGTGCATTAAGAACAAGCTATCAAGGATCTAACTGAGCAGTCTGTTCTATTAGATAGATCAAACACTTGTTGATTACTCACATCTTTGACAAGTCTGTAGCCCTTAACTGGGTAGGCCCAAAATCCTTTTTGTAAATCCTCTAACAAGGTGGTTCACATCTGTGGATCTAAAATCCTCTAGTAAGGTAGTCTTTAATTGGACTTATCTCCTAATAGAGATTGAGATTCCTAACAGGATCTGTTCAGGTAAAGAATATTGTAAGACCTTAACCGGTCTAACCTTAACCAATCTGGTTCCTATTCTGTAGATAGTTACTTGTGAGCTCCATCTCACCATGGTTTTTCCCATTTGGGCTTCCACGTCAAAATCTATTGTGTTATGGTGTTTGTACTTCTGTGGGCGAATGCATTATTAGCTATTTGGTTTGCATGTTTGTTAACCGGTTTGTCTGTTAAACTGTTTTACTGGTTTACTATTAGTCTTGCAAAGTGTTTAAGTGCAAAGATTTTTGGCATACTAATTCACCCCCCCTCTTAGTATTCAACACATCTTGCAAATAGGAATCTAACATTTTGAAATTAAAATGAAAACACACAATGAAAGCAAATAAAGGGAAATCACTTATTTTTTCTTTTTCTTTGAATTTTTTTCACTTTTTTTTTGTAATTTTATATTTATAAATCAAAATGAAAAGATACTAAATCTATATCCAACAAAGAAATATAATGAAAATTCAATTTGATTCACATCGGGTTCACCAAAGATGTGTAGGGGAAAAAGTGAGACCAAGTATGGAAACCCTAATCCCACTCTCATACACACTCATGGAATACGAAACAGCCTAGGGAAGTGACACACTTTGGGCTACTTCTTCTATGGAAGAGAGAGCCAAGGATCACCTCTTAGGTTTTCTGTTCCTTTTTTTTAAATGAGAGAGAGGAATGATGCAAAAATACAATCTAACCTAGAATGCAAGTAAGCAAGCAAACCCTAATCTGGAAATACAAATCAAACGACAAGTGATACAGTACTAAAAAGTATAGATTAGAAAGAAAAATTAGAGGTGCACCTATGTCTGAAATATGAGTAGAAATTTTTGGGACCAAGGTACCACACCATTGTCTAGATTCTGCAAGTCTGGAGCTGCAACTGTCAGCGTGAGTTCTGAGGCCTGCAAGACACTGTTCTGCCAAATCCTGGTGAAAGAGGATAGGACCAAGGTGTCATGCCCCTATCCTAGGTAGTACTAGGGTACCATACCCCTATCCTATGTAGGAGGAAGATGCAATGCCCCTGTCCTTGCGGTTTCTGGTGAAATCTACACTCAAAAACTATCTCTGTACACTCCTCTAATCCTAAAACTTCTGGCGACGCTCAGATCCAAACCTGTATTTCAATTTGTAAAATAGTGTTTTGGGTGGCTATATGGAGTATTTCCTTAGTCAAACCTCTATGTTTATGATTTCCACCTCCACAAATAGTCGATAATGCACTGAAAATGTGTGTCCAAGAACCTTGTGTGTGTGTAAGATCCTAATATGAAAGCAAACAATATAGAGAAACCCTAAAGAGTAAACCCTAATTGCTTATAATTGACAAAGTAAATGCTCCAAATCCACAATGAGAAGTGATCTAAATAATGAATATGAACCAAAATGAATCTTATGTAAAGACATGAAAATAACATGAAACCATACCAAGCCCCAAGGGAGAGCTACAAGCCAATCTTCAATCGATGATCTCCCATTGTTCTCCTACATCTTCACAAGCCCCCAATTGATGAAATGATGGTTGATGAATGAATGTTTAATTTTGTTGATGACTTCAAAGATCTACTCTTTTTCTTGCAAAGAATGCTCTTTCTACTCCAAAAACCTACCCTTCGATTCTTAGAAGAAGACCCATTTAAATGAAGAAAGAGAGCTCTTAAGTATGAAACCCTAGATCTTAATTTTGTCTTCAAGCCGACCTAGGATTTGAATTTCCCACCAATCATTTGGGTTTAAGAATTCTTATATTATAGGATTATGCTCCCTAAATTTTAGGAAAAAAGGCGAGGACCATGTGCATTCCCACCACGGTCTGACCAAGTTTTCACCAAATTTTTTGGGGCCTTTAGATATGATGATGTTAGAGCACATCCCAAAGTTACAACTGATTTTGAGATGTTTTGATATGCAAAATGGAGCCTTAAAGGTCGAAATAAGACATAATTTGGGTTTATGATTAAATGATTCATTGGAGGAATAAAATGATAAGGGGCATACTTAGGGTAAAGGGCCCAACTTTATAACATGTAAAGTGATGAAACATGACTTTAAATTTAATAAAATTAATTATTTAAATGGTTAAAGGGAAATTAGAGATGCAAGATGCAAGACACACTAAGGCAGGTGCTAACCTAAGTGTGAAATTGTACCACCCTAGCAAGGGTGTATAATTTACGACACTACAATATCCTAGTCAAGTTTTGAATCAACATTAGTCTAGTCCAAGTCATATTCAAGTCCAAATTTCCCAACAAGTCAAAACAATGTCGGAACTTCGCCCGCCTCATGTTTCATAAGCCTAAGTTATAAAAACATCCTAAGAAGTCAATCCATCATTTAATCAAGAAGAAGAAGCTCACACTAGCACAACTCATTAGACGTCAAAAGTTTTGGTATACCAATCACAAATTCTTGCTTAAGAATAGGACCTTCTTACATCGATATCATGATTATATTCGTGGTCATAGCAATAAGTTTGATGCAAGTGACAAATTAAGAGTCTGTAGTCTACACCAAGGATCAGCCTTGTCTTTCAATACCAACTGTCATCAAAATTAGGGTGGTCGCATACCTTCATACAATTTCCATCCTAACCTATCACTTATTGAGTCATTTCCATATCAAAGATAATCTAGTCATCAATTTCTTCTAGTCATCACTATCACCTTTCTTTGATCTTTCATCATCAACCATTTCTAAGGACTTGGCACATCAATCAATCTTTAATCAATTATCTTCGATCAAATCAATCCTTAATAAATTATCATTCAATCAATTCAACCTCATGCTAAGGTTGTATGCCTTGTGAAGTTCTATTTAGACCTCATCCTTAATCAATTAATCATTTGGCCTTTGTTCTTGGGAAAGAATCTCCCCAAAGTACCTTTTCCTCACCTTTTGATTCAATAAAGACTCTTATCCTAAGTCTTTATTTTGCTTGGGTTCATTTTTATTCCTTAGTAGAAAAGATACTTTGATCATTATTCTAAGGTCTAAATTTTACCCAACTTGGTTGTTACCTTGCATGTGGTTTCATCAACCTAAAATCCTCATCCAAGGACTAAGGTGTAATCTTAATCAAACTCGTGTTCTAATCCAAGGACTTCATCAATCAATCTATCCAATTTCATCAAATCCAAATCATATCAAAATCCAAAATCCTAGCTAAGTCCTTTCATCAAAACCTTTTCTTCCAAATAAATTTTCCTAAGGTTATTCTTGCATGGTCACAAATTGATCCCAAAAGAAGATGATGGCCAAAAAACAATATGGCATGCCGGACATTAGTGTCTTATATAAAGACCCTACACAAGATCCTACACAAAGTGCACAACTTGACATCCAAGATCCCCAACCACAAGGGGACCCTAACATGGTTTATCAAGATGATCTCTCTCTGGAAGTGTGAACATTCTTAGAAGATTCTTACAATCAAGAAATGATAGGGAAATTCATCTGCCATAATCCTAGTGGTCTTCTAAAGACTTATTGAAAAAGTAGCTCGCCTTCCCCTTGATTTTGATAGATCCATTTTCAATCAACAACCACAAGGAGACTTTGTGTTGGAATTTTTGATGTTTATGTCATGGTTGTCATTGATGGACACACACTTGCATTGAGATCCCCTTTATATGTATGAGTTAGAGCACAACTGGTATTTGTTCCAACCGATATGTTGTATTATAGTCTTTAGACTATTGGTGTTTTGTAGAATGTGTTTCCTGGTCTGAAGCGGCATGTTGACCCCAAGCAGTACATGGATCCCAAGTGGTATGAGGGATTACAGTGGCATAACACATTTTTACCAGTCTTCATTTTTGTCAAACCAGCAACTAGCATTTTGTATGAACCGACAATACTCTGTGATGAGTTACCAACCGACATTTTGTGATGAGTTACCATCCACCGATTGTTTGATGGTGCTGACACTATAATAGTGCTTTTTGTGTTGTGTTACCAAGTATGTCCAGGTTCATTGAACCTAGGAAATTATAGTGTAATCATATTGGACCGACATGAAAACAAATTCCTTTATAAGGACATCATGTCTAGGGTCTTAGGTTGTTGATAATGTTGTTGTTGCGATAGTTGATATTGTAGCTAGGGTTTAAGGTGGTTGAGGAGTCAGAGAGTATGAATGTGTAGAAGACTGAAGTAATGCTAGAATGCATTAGGAATGAGCTATCAAGGATCTAACCAAGCAATTTGTGCTATTAGCTAGATCAATCACTTGTTGATTACTCACATCTTCGACAAGTCTATAGCCCTTAACTAGGTAGGCCCAAAAGTCTTTTGTAAATCCTCTAACAAGGTGGTTCACATCTATGGATCTAAAATCCTCTAGCAAGGTAGTCTTTAATCGGACTTATCTCCTAATATAGATTGAGATTCCTAACAAGATTTATTCTGATAAAGAACATTGTAAGACCTTAACCGGTCCAGTTCCTATTCTGCAGAGAGTTACTTGTGAGTTTCATCTCACTGTGGTTTTTCCCATTTGGGTTTCCATGTCAAATATCTTGTGTTATGGTGGTATTTCTTTTGTGGGTGAATGTCTTATTTGCATTTTGGTTTGCATGTGTGTTAACCGGTTTGTATCTTAAACTGCTTTACCGGTTTATCTCAAGACTGTTTAAGTGTTTGAGTACAGTGTTTTTTGGTATACTAATTCACCCCCCCTCTTAGTATTCATCAATTGGTATTAGAGCCTATCTTTCTATAAGTCTAACCACCTAGAAAGAGATATGGGGGAATACTCTATAAGGGAACTTACTCACCAGCTCACTCAGTCTAAGAAAGCCTATGATGAACTAATGGAAAAATATAAGGTCTCTCGGGCAAAAAGGAGAGAACATGGTGAAAAGCTTATGGAGCTATCTGAAAATAGTTCTTCAGATGAAGCAGACATGGAAGCCCTAATTGTAGAAGTAAACAAGTTGAATGAATCAAACTCCAACCTAAGAAAGGAGTTGGAAGGACTAACTATCTGGATGTGTCAAAAGCTTGAGAACCAAAGGAAAGCTGAAGATTTGGTGAAGGATAGAGATCATGAGATCTCCAAGCTGAAACAAGAGATCAGTGCCCTAACTGCTCAACTCCATGCAAGCAAAGTGGAAAAGAAAGACATGCAAGGAGAACTGAACATTGCCATCTCTGAGAATGAAATTTGATGGCAACAAATGCTGCTATTTCCAAAGAATTCTTTGAGTCAAAGGAAATACTTGCTAAGTTCAACAAGAGTACTGTCAAGCTAGAGAAAAAGCTTGAATCTACAAAACCGACAAAGAATACCAATGGACTTAGTTATTCTGGTCATGAGGAAGGTGAGACCTCTGGTACAAATGCTGGAACATCAAAGAAACAACCAACATCAAAGGATAAAGGTAAGCAAAAGTTTAAACTTTTTTTCTTTATCTATCTTAAAGAAGGACATACTACAAATGTGTGTAGGAGTAAGGCTTACAACAATTTTCCTCATTTCCTAAATGATAAGCCTAGATCCTATAGATTTAATGGTAACTCTTGTGCATGCAACAAGTATGGGAATAGAGCATTTGAATGCAAGTTAGTTATGAACAACACTGGAAGATATCCTCGGAGGACCCAAGGAGTTGGTCCTGAACCTTTTGTGAACCAAAACCACAACTGGTTTAATGCTTTCAGTCATCAGCCAAGAAGCAGTGGCTATCAAGCGACAACTAGATGGAGACCAAACTGCACGGTCTATCATGTTCATGGTCACACTACTACAACATGTAGAAGGAAGAATGGGAACATGAACAGTGGACCTTGGAGAGCACCTGGATTGGTCTGCTATCATTGCAACAAACTGGGTCACATTGCCAGATTTTGTAGATCAAGAAAGAACATGTCTGATGATATACCAGTCACTTTGGAAGGAAACATTGATGTTGACACTGTTCAAGTGGACATGAACAAAACCTGGAAGAAGAAACCAATGGTGTTACAAGAGGAACCAGTTTCTGCACCTAGTGTGGAAATCACGGAACCGACAAACTAAGCTTTAGAAAAGCTTAGGGGAGCAAACAATGAAATCTTTCAAACCCTCAGTTTACACCGGAAAATTAGGGTTTACACCCTAATGATGGAGCATTAATTGTGCTAGGTGAGGAATATGTTTAAAAGGATTTTTCAAATCATTTCTCACTATCAGTTTTTGAAGCGAAGGAGGTTTTTGAGTGCAGAGTGACGACAAAGCGATTTGTGCTGAGATTTTGAGAAATTGAGAAACTGCAAAGGAGATTCAAATCCAAATTTCAAATGGCCAAGTGAAGAATGCAAAGCGGTGATTCTACAACTGACGAAGTGTGAAGTGAAGGAGAATCTAAAAGCCCTAAATTCACGTATTTCAAAAGGTATTTCTCGAGTTTTTAAGTTTCTATCATGGCTTTCGCATCTCATACCAGTTCTAGTGCATCTATCGAGTCTGCAAGTTTTATTCAATGAAAGTCTAAGTATAATCCCCTATCACAAGTTCCGGCCAGTGTTATAGTAGAAGAAGGGATTTCTGATTACATAGATTGCAAGATTGAAGACCTAGGGTCTCTAGATATCCATTCCCAGCTAGGTTTGTTCTATGGACAAGATAAAAAGATCAAAATGGAGTATGGTATCTTGGAGAAGAAGAAGCTCCAAAATTCTATTTATTTCCTAGAGGATTTCATAGATGATCACATTAGGATCATTCTAAGCAGAGTTCATGGTGACAAGATGTACTTGGAAAGAACGCATGATATAACACCACAAGCAATTCATGTCATCACCAGTTTTTGCAATATAGGGGAAGTGCCAACCCTAAGGATGGTAAGAAAAATAGAAATGTCCAAGCTCACTAGTTCAGTGAGCGACTCATGAGGTATTACCATCAATTCTATCAAGGATGATCTGGTGAAGTATGCATGTATGGTTATTGGATACCGCACATTCTCATCCAGCAGAATTAACTCTATATCTGTTGCAGTGGTAAATGCCACTTACTGAATGATCAAAGAGGATGCATCATTTGACCTATGCACCGGTATGCAAAGGAAACTCCTATTAAATCTGAAATCTATCAAACAGGATAATGCTTTAAGGTTCAAGTTTGGATAACTACTGGTTGGGCTATTCTTTTACTTCCAAGGCTACTTTGCAGGAGTAGGTGATGTCCAATGGTCTGCTGACCAACCGGTAACCAAACAAATCAAGGAAAGCATTCAAGTAGTTGGAACTAGTTACCCTGAAGTTTTGAACAAGTACTTTGATGAGTTCAGATGCAAAATGAGTCAGAGGATGAGAATATCAGGAGATATCATCAAGAAATATGAAGATGATATCTGTTTCACCATTAAAGTGGATCAATTCATAATCGAGGTTGTTGAGCCAAGACAGGAGGAAGTGGACCCTATGGGCCATGAGGTAATGAATGATATGCTAGAAGGATATGCCTCTACCCTTATTGCCTCACCGCTTGATCCAAAGGCAAAAAGAACTGGCACCTACCTAGAAAGGATAACACTGGTGGAGGAACCCTCAGCAAAGAAAGGAAAAGAACCTTCAGTGAAGAAGGCAAAAATACTGCCTTCAGCATCAGCACCGGCTGCTACAGCTAGTCCTGCAGTGACCAAGTGGTCACCGGATAAAAAGAAACCTGAAGCAGCACCTGCTAAAGTGTTCAAGAGAAAGAGGAAGACAATGTTGGTATTTTGGTATGGTTTTGTCATTGATGTCAACACCTACTAAATACACCTACTTTGGAGATACAACAACATTCACTGGCAAGCTGTAATTTGTGCAACAGTTACTAGTATATGATTAACCAAAAGGATATAATGTTCACTGGTACCTAGAATGACATGGAAGACACCTGGTAATGTCGAAGACATCATGTGGACACTTTCTTTTAAAGTAATAATCATTGGTATATTCATATTTCCATATTTGCTTTTACCGGCAAATAGGTCCAGGTTATCTAGGGTTACACCGGTAGGTTTATCTTTTCCAGATCAGCATGGCACGCTATGGAGATGATTTATTATTATTGTAAATGCATTAAGCCAACATGATTAATCGGTTATTGCATTGGATATTATATTATTTGTAAAATGTTTTTATTGTAATATCTTGTAGAGATGACCTACTAAAATTGGTCTTAAGGTATGGTATAAATATAAGATCTTATTTGTAAGATCAAGTGTGAATGCGAAAAAGATTCAAGTGAAGATATATGTGAGATAAAGCAGAGGCATACATGAAGACATCATTTGAAGGTGAAGTTAGGTTTTTGTAGAAGCATATCAGCATTACACCGATACTCAATTCAACATATGAAGATGCAATTTTGTGTAGTACATTCTTATTGGATTTAATCATCCAACTGTAGTTAGTGTGACTCCCATTTGTGATTGAGCAGTGAGCTCTAGGCTATTAGCCTTTCTGCATGTGCAGACCCCCTTTTGTACACTTACTATCTGTAGTAGTATCATTTGATTGTGGGTAAGGTTTCCCACCGTGGTTTTTCCCCTTACAGGGTTTCCACGTACAAATATTGGTGTCATGTGTTGTGGATGACTTTGTGTTTATGTTTCATGCATTAATTCTTACCGGTATAGCAATTTACTATTAACACTGTCTACGAGCATACTAAACTAGTTTACTAGTATTAAGTGTTAAGTTGGTTAATAAGTTTTTGATTTGAATTTATTAGACAAATGATTCACCCCCCCCACCCTCTCAGTTGTCTCTGGGACCTAACAATTGGTATCAGAGCTTAGTTCTCCTTTTGCAGAAGTTTAACAACTTGAGGAGATCCAATGTCTACTAATTATTTCAGGAAGGATAGTCTAAACTTCATGGAACCAACTATGGGATATGGAAGATCAGAATGGAGACACATCTGAATTGCATTGGTAAAGACATCTGGGAAGTTACTAAGAATGGTTATACTGCCTCTATAGTTGGTCAAACTGCTCCAACTACTTTAGCCAAAGATGAAGAAAATGATTGCAAAGCAAGAGAAGCACTCTTGAGCTCATTATTAGATCAACAAATCATGGGATTATCAGATAGGTCTACTGCTAAAGCTATTTGAGATCATTTGGAGACACTGAATGAAGGATATTCCATAGTCAAAATTGCAAAACTTGAAAGCTTCCGAGTCAGGTATGAACATCTGAAAATGGAAGAAGATGAAACAATTTCTGCTTTCATGGAAAGAGTAAATGAAATTTTTTTGGGTATCAAATGTTGTGGAGGAACCTTGAGTGAGGATGAGATTGTTTCAAAAATCTTAAGAGGTTTGCCACTGGCATATAAAATGAAGGTTACTACTATAAATGAGTTGAGAACAATGCCTAATACATCAGTAACTAGGGATACATTGATTGGAAAACTTTCAGCTTTTGAAATTGAGGATTTTGGTCCTGTTGCTACTATAAAAACTGATTTAGCCTTTAAAGCATCAACATCATCTACTCCATCATTTGACAAATCAGACTGGAGAGCCTTTTATACAAGAGAACATGAAGAAACTAGGAAGGAGAATGAAGAGCTTGAAGAACTTGAAGCACTATTTGCAAGTGTAGACGTCTAAAAATGGTCAACGCTTGTGGAGTCATACTTTAACATTTGTGCATTGCCTTATTTTAGGGTTCTTCCGTTGCATTAACATTTCTTCTATGTTATGCACTTGGTCTTTATCATTTGCAAGCATCGAGTCATTCTTCTGCATTTCCTCACTTTTATCACTTTCGAATTAGGATCGTTGTCATTTTCAATCTTGTCATTTGGCGATCGATTTGTCATCGATCGTTGTCATTTTCAATCTTGTCATCATGCGATCGATTTGTCATCGATCGTTGTCATTTTCAATCTTGTCGTCTTGCGATCGATTTGTCATCGATCGTGGTCATTTTCAATCTTGTCATTTTGCAATCTATTTTGTCATCGATCCTTGTCTTCTTCTCAATTTTGTCATTTTGTGATCGATTTGTCATCAATCGTCGTCTTTCTCAATCATGTCAATTTGGATCAATTAGTCATTGTTCCTCGTCAATTGGCACATTTATCAACCAAATCATTTATCAGCATTGGTCTTTTATCAAGTCATAATCATGATCAAATCGAATCGATATCAATTATCCTTTGTCAAGACCTAATTGTCATTCTTGCATTTTCTAATTCATCTTTTAGGGTTTCATGATTTATTCATTTAACCTTGTTTGTCATTTCTCCCTCTAGGTTAAATAATTTATTTATTTATCCTAAGTCTTCTTGTCACAATTAAATGTTTATTTAATTAGCTAACTAATTCTTCCCTCTTTGTGAATTAATTAATAAATGAAAAATTGTTTATTAATTCACTTAATTCCTAATTTCTTCATTTTCTAGATTTCTTAATTCCTAATTTCCTCATTTTCTAATTTTCTAATTTCTAATTCATCTAATTTCAATTTTCTCCTATATTTCTCCTAATTTCATGGGAATGAGATAGCAAATTTGTCATAATTTGTCATAATTGTCAATCAATCAATTTTGCATAGCAATTTGTCATAATGATCAATCAATCAATCTCGCATAGAAAGTGTCAATTTGTCATAATTTTTCATAATTGTCATTCTTGATTTGAAATTTCCTTTCAAATCTTCTCATGCTAATCTTGCCATTTCTCTGATTTGTCTATAAATTGGATGAATTTCTTCAATCAAGGTCCCTGGTTGAATCAATCACGCTTCTAGTATTCTTGCACTACCATC
The DNA here is from genome assembly GCF_030272615.1 of Cryptomeria japonica. Taxonomy (NCBI): domain Eukaryota; kingdom Viridiplantae; phylum Streptophyta; class Pinopsida; order Cupressales; family Cupressaceae; genus Cryptomeria; species Cryptomeria japonica. The sequence continues at coordinate 235,289,832 of NC_081406.1, forward strand.
TTGTCTACTTGCTTTCACATCATGCTTATGCACTAGTAGGTGAGATCCATAAACAAAGCTATTTGAAGGAGAAAGAAGGACAATGAAGCCACATGATGGAGACATTCAAGTTTGCAATGGTTTGCATTTGAATTGATGTCTTGTTTTCATGTCTTTATTGAGTGTTTTTAGGATTGGTCATTGCAATTGAGTTTTCATGATTGAACTAGGCTAATGTTTGTCTTGCTTTGATGATATTTGATTCCAAGCTACATTAATTGGTGAACCCAATGTGAACTAACCCCTAATCATGCTTTTGAGTGCTTTTGAGTTGATTTGCAGGTGAAAAACCAAAGAAACAGGGTAGTGCAGGGCTTTCTAAGAACTTCTGCGCCTGTGTAGGAGCAATCTGTGCCTGTGTCAAGCATTCTACGCCTATGTCAAGGACTTATGCGTCTATGTCAAAGGGATCTACACCTATGTTACTAAATTTTGTGCCTATGTGAGACATTCTGCGCCTGTGTAGGGCCAGAAACAGAGGTAAAAAGCAGTGTTTTTTACTTGCAAATTGTTTTGTTTTGCATTCTGTTTCTACTTTTTCATTATTTGGTACTGATTCTTTATGCAACACCTTGGAATTATGCATGGAAAAGACAAAGATGAAACTAGTAATGAATTTTATGCAGGTTTGCTAGTCAAAGATCAAACAAATCAAACTTCTGACTTGGTGGTTTTGCAGGTTGCCTTGTACTCCAACTAAACTTTGTGTTTGTAATTCATAGTTAGGCACCTAGTATGATTGCTAAATAGGATGGAATGAACATGTGTTTTCTTTAATTGTTGAGTTTGACATTGGAGTAGGAGAGTATGCTCTCATCCTTTTTAGGGTGATCAGAAATCCAGATCTTCGATACCATTCTCTTGGTTCAGATTGTTTGTTACCTTTAGAGGGCCTGCCTTCCCGACCATTTGCTTTCTTTTGCAAGCAAGTGACAATCGTGAGAAGATAATGACCCAAAGTGAGTACAACTAGAATACCTTGGCATTCTAACTCACTATAAATAAATACCTAATGGGCGAAAGCTTTGAAGGAAGGGTTATGTGGGAATTGTAGTTACTTGGGAAGTGATGACCCTTGGACTCTTTCTCATATCAACATCTAAGTAGGGCCTCATAGTCTAAATCATTCTTGTGCGACTACATTTGTTTGGTATCTTGGTGGGCTTAATGTCTCAATCACGCTTGCATGACACCAAGGAGTAACGCTTAACAGAAATCCTTACTAAACACCTTGTATTTAGAGGCCAAAAATCCTTCTAGTTGCTTGAGAAGGACAAGTTCAGATACTTGGAAGAGATACTAAGTTCTCCATGGGGATATTTCCATGGGGACTAATGCTTGGCTTCCCTAAGAAGTGAGTTCCATGGAGGGGAGCCCATGGGGTCAAGCATCTATGTATTCTCCTTGAATCTCATAACGAGTCTACCTCTCAAGTACCTATTGTCGTTGCCTACCATAAGAAATGCGTGAATGAGCATGATTGTCTTGAGTCTAAGTTGAAATATCTTGTCTTATTTGTTTGTCAAAAGTTGAGTTGTGTCTCATTTCAAAAACAAGACAAATTGATTCAAAATAAGGTTAAACACAAGAACATTTCATCCAACAAAGTTCAAAACACCTTCAAACATGGTTGCCAAACATTTTTCAAAATCTTGTCTCAACATTCATGTCACTTAGATTTAGGTTCATTTTAGGTTTGCATTTTTCAAATTCATTGTCAATTACCAAGGTTAAGTTTCACCTAGGTCATACTCCTTTGCATATCAATAAGGGTCATCGATTTGCATGTGTCCTCTTGCATTAGAGTAATACCATTTCATAATTCAACCTTAGGTTTTGCCTTAGGTTGACATTGTCATACATTTGCATTTGCATCTTTGTCCTCATAAAATTATGTCACATTTGCATACCCTAGGTCTCTTCATCAAGCTTAGGTCATTATCATATCATATTAGGTTCATTTGCATAGTAATTGTCCCTTTGCATATAGTGTCAAAACTAGGTTTTGTCATACTTGAGTAATCCAAATCTTTGATAAACCCTAAGTCATTGTTAAGAAGTCTAGACCTTATCAAACTTTTGTCTTTTTGTCATCATTGTCATTTGGTCAAACCTAGCTTAATATCCAAGCATATAGGGGAGACATTGTCATTTTTTCCTTTTGTCACTTGGTCCTTTTGTCCTTTGAGGTCTAGACATCATTTCAATTTCCTAAGGGTCTCTTTTTAGATTTGCATTCCAAAAAGTTTGTCAAAATCTTGAAAACAACAAAAACATAGGTTGCATTCTTGCCATAGATTGCATTTTCATTTATTTAGTTTGCATTTAGTTGCATATCATACATTATCCTTGAAAAATTCCAAAAATATTGCATTTGCATAGTGACATGCCTGTTGAAACAAGGTCAAAATCTAAGAAGATGGGTGAACCAACGTATCAACCCATTGACAACATATCAAATTCACAATTTCAAACTAGTCAAATAGTACAAATTGAAGGTTTGTCAAACACATCATTACCACCATATGGAATGGTTCAACTTGGACCACCTCCATTATATGAACCAGTATTTGTACCTATGAAACCAGGACATGGGAGTGTTCCACCAACACCAAGAGGAAATGCACCTTTCGATTGGAATCAACGAAACCTACAACATGAAATTCAAACATTACATGAGGAACAAACTCTTTCACAAGGATTTGGTTCAGATCAAGGCATTCAACAGGAGGCAAATCCAAATGTCCAACCAGATTCTTCATCAGATTCTGATGCTTCTGATGATGTTGACATGCTCCTTCAAGATCCAAAGTTGACGAAAAAGATGGATAAATTCTTGAACAAAGTCTTTAAGATGTTCCCACAAAAATATCTTGACATGATGAGTAATGTGACCTCCTCAAGTGAGAAAATCAATGTGCAAAAACAACAAGGCGGTGAGCTATTAAGCTTCTCTCCACATCCAAATGAAGAAAATGTGCAAGAAGAAACTCAACCTACCTTGAAGAGTAAACGTGCTTCAAAGGCATTGACAGTGACTATTCCTCAAAAGTCACCATTTGAGACAATAAATAATCCATTATTTAACACAACACCTGTAACACAAGATCAAATGAAGACCACACAAATATTGACAACTGTCCCTCAACAAGAAGTGGTTCCTCACATGCATAAAATTGGATCAAAGTCTAAGATGCAAGAAAGCTTCATGACTGGAATGCCTGATATCACCAATATCCAAAACAATTCCACAATGCAACAAAGTTCTTATGTCCCGTTAAGCTCAATATATTTGCCAAACACTATTGTGATAGATCCTTCGATAATGGTGACACAAAGAGCTACAGATAGTGGTTTGCACCAACAACAAATGTTGCAACAATTGAGTAATACACAAAAGGTACAATCGAATGTGCAAACAAATAATGTACAACAACAACAATACCGCATTCGATAAGAAGTTGCAGTGCCTTCTGCCCCATTACAAGTTAATGCAAACTTGCAACCACCACAATGGATTGGACAAACAACATAGCAAGTCAATGCAAGTGTCATACCCCATCTTAAGAAGAAACAACAAAAACCACCCAAACAAAGTTTTTTGCAAATGATGGGATTTACACCGCGACAATGACAATTGGCACAATGTCAGCAAATTCTGATTTGTCAGCACCAACAACAACATGTGCCTCAATATGTGCCAAGACAAACAAGCTATCATACTTCACAACCGCAATTGATGCCTATGCAATATCAACAACACCCTCAATTGCAATATCAACCTAGGCTACAAACAATGATGCCACCACAAGAAGCATAGCAACAAGGTCAATATCAAGGCATGGCACAACCACAACAACAAGAGATGTACCAAGAACATTATATGTCAGAGACACCAAAGACGGAAATTTCAGAGCATCAACAACCGATTGAAAACACGATGTATCTACAAAGAGTACCCACTAGGATTAATGATGGACCTCCAAAATCTGATACAATTGCGCAATAGCTTGAGAAGTTGCAACGACAAGTTGACGCATTAGAAACTAAAGGAACAAAGAAGTTGTACACAGATCAAGATTTATGTCCTAATACATTTGACAAGAGCTTATACATGCCTCCATTCCCTAAGCATTTTGAGGTACCTAATTTTGAGAAATATAAAGGGAATGGCAATCCAAAAGATCACATTCGAACATTTTTCGCAACATGTACTGAAGTGAGTTATGAGGAAACATATTTAATGTGCTTATTTGCACAAAGTCTCATGGGACAAGCCATGGATTGGTATTCGCATCTACCAGGAAATATAAAGACCTGGTTGGAATTGGCTCAAAAGTTTATATCTCACTTCGCATTCAACATCGACAGTGACGTGACCATGTCAGATTTATGCAACACCAAGCAAAAGCAAGGTGAACCATTAGTGACTTTCTTGCAACGATGGCAAAGCTTGTATAGTCATTCTTCCCTAGATATATCTGAAGAACAACAAGTGAACCTGTTTATCCAAAATTTGGTACCAGAAATGATGTATGAACTCAAATTGAAAAGTGCCAGTACTGTTGAGAAACTCATTAAGAAAGGGATGAACATTGAAACCACTCTTGTAGCCAAAGGAATCATTAAGCTCAATAAAGATAGTGACAACACAAACAAGTCAGGGGACATAAATAGATTTTGGTACAAAAATAAGAATGTCACTAATGATGGAGTTGTTGATGCAAGAACAGTGAATGCAAATCAACCCCCATTCACAATCAAGAAATTGAGTGTTCTTAATATGTCAACTATGGAACAAAATCAAACACCAGTGAGCAATGTTACTCAACAGCTGCAATACCAACAAGATACTCAATAATACACTCAACAATATAATCAACAACAAGGCCAGCAACAAAACCAGCAATGCAAACCTTTCCAGTCAAGGGATGGACCTCCTCGACAGTTTACGCCATTGGGAGAGCCTATTGAGTCAGTAATGAAACAATTAATACAAGCAAAATTTATCAAGTTACAAGATATCAAGGCAGAACTAGTGGTAAAGCCGCATTGGTGGAATGATAATGCATATTGTGAGTACCATCGGTCAAAAGGACATAAAACCATGTCATGTTTTCAATTGAAACATATGATTCAAAACTTGTTAGAGAAACGAGCAATTGAGGTAGATCCACCCAACGTGACCTCTAACACTGATCATACAATTTTCAAAACACCTTTGCTTGATCATGACAAGGGTAAAGCATCTTCTTCAAACTCTACCCAAACAACAAATTATGCAAATACTAGTTATAACAATGTCATCAATTGTTTTTGAGCATCAAATGAGTATGTTTCCACCCTAAGAATAAAGGGACAAGATCCTTCTTGTGCAGTCACCACTCGTCGATCCAAAATAGTCCTGAAAGGAGCTCCTACAGTTCTTCCCAAATCAACTCCTGTGAGTCAGTATAATCTCCTAGATCATCTAGGAAAGACACCTGCACAAATATCAATCCTTGAGTTGTTGAAAATGTCCCCCATGCATTGCGCAGTCCTAGATAAAGCTTTAATTGAGTCCACTATCTCGACAGACATTGATGTTGACCAGTTTCAAGCTAGAATTAGACATCTTGCTGTTTCCCAAAATGTTGCATTTTCTGATAATGATATCTCACCTGATAAGCTCCCGCATAATGATCCTTTACATCTTGAAGTCTTTGTCCATAATTGCAAAATCTGATGAGTCTTGATAGATGGCAGAGCGGGTCTTAATATTTGTACCTTGAGAGTGGTCATTGGCCTTGGTTATACAAAAAATGACATTGATGCTTCCAAAAGAATAACAATCAAAGCATATGATGATGCTGAGCACCCATCTAAAGGGATAATTACATTGCCTATCAGAGTCTATCCAGTGACCGAAAACACTTTCTTGTAGGTCTTAGACCTCGATCTCCCTTACAATATGATTCTTGGCCATCCATGGATCCACGCAATGAAAGCAGTTCCATCCACTTATCATCAATGTTTAAAATATCCTTACAATGGATCTGAGATAACAATTCTAGGAGATCCTAATCCATTTCAATTTTGTGCTACTCTAAAGGATTCCCCTCAGCAGCAAGTCCCAGTCAATAGAGAGGCCCACCCACATAGTTATGTGGATCCTAATGAATTGTTAGATGTTGTCAAAGGAAAATTGAAGATACAGGACCAAGGATGCGAAGAGTATTCAATGGATCAAACATTCCTCATCGAGAATTTACCAATATCTCCAAAATCATATGGCAAACCACATTTTTTGCAAAAGGAACCTAAGGTAGTTATTCAATATCAGCCTCCCACTACATTTACAAGATGGGGTGAAATTGACAAAGAAACTTTAGATGATGATGTCATAGATTGGCTTTATAAGGATCCAACTGAGACCCCACCTGTCAGGTTGCTTGTGGAATGGTACGGCAAAGGATTTACAATGTTGTAGAAGAAAGGATATGATGGTTGCAGTGGCTTAGGCCCGAACAAGAATGGAAGGCTAGAACCTATTATACCTGAGATGCGACCTCCAACTTTAGGGTTAGGTTTTGTACCATTGCGAATTAGATCCTCATCTACCAAAGTGACCACATGTGGAAAGGGGCATGACTCTGATGATGAAACAACACCTGAGGATACCCGACCCAAAACTGATTCCAATGAATGGGAGTGGAGTTCTTTTTCTTCTAGCTCCTATGCCCTTGACAATCTTTTCCTTGACCCTAATGACTTGCCTATGGAAGACAAACATGAAATAACTCCCCCTCCTAAAACATGTCCTATTGCTTGGATAGAGTCATTCTGGGACCCAAGCTCCAAATCAGATACGAGCAGTTCAGATAGTGATACCACGGATGTTTACATCTTTACCATCTTAGTCCTCTCCCTCCTTAAAACTGATGATGACATGCCCCTCGTCTATCCCCAGCTTATCCAACATGACCAACAAGAACCACTCACATTGGATTGTTTTCAAAATGACGAAGCAATTGCATAATTCCTTGGACTACGGGAAAGCATACCACAAGGTGATCATAAGGCAGGATTTGTTATTGATCTGGATTCCACAACATATTTTGGGGAGTCAACTCCATCTTCCAGTAATCAAAATGAAAAAGAAAAGAAAAAGTAAAAAATCAAAAGAATACGTCTTTGAGTGAAAACTGTAAGGCACTCTCTGATCATGAAAAAGTAAAAATAAAAGACGTACCTATGGGTGAAAACCTCTCTGAGGTGCCCAAAGGTGGAAGAGTGGACATACCCCTATCAAGTCAGGATAAATTAAGATTGCTTGTGGAAATGACCGAAGAGATAAATTTGGGTACACCTAACAACCCTAAGGTCATTCATTTTGCTGCGTCTCTATCAAAATAGGAAAAGATAGATTTTGTCAATTTATTTCTTGAGAAGAAGATTAGCTTTGCATGGTCCTATACAGATATGCCTGGCCTTGATCTAGAATTAGTCCTTCATCACTTGCCATTAAAAGCAGATGCCAAGCCTGTCAAACAAAAACTCAGAAAGATGCATCCCCAGGTGGCTCTTTTGGTCAAGGTAGAACTGAAAAAATTACTAGATGTGGGCTTTATTAGACCCATTGATTATGCAGACTGGATTTCAAATTTGGTACTAGTTAGTAAAGTAACTAGGGGCATCAGAATTTGTACAGATTTTAGGGATCTCAATAAAGCATGCCCTAAAGATGACTTTCCACTACCAAATATAGACATCATAGTTGACATGACTGTTGGATATGAGATGCTCTCATTGATGGATGGTTTCTCCTGCTATAACCAAATTTGCATTGCTCCTGAAGATCAACATAAGACTGCATTCACATGTGCTTGGGGTACTTACTGCTGGAATGTGATGCCCTTTGGTCTTAAAAATGTAGGCGCAACATATCAAAGAGCGATGATGACAATTTTCCATGATTTCATGCATACTTTGATGGAGGACTATGTTGATGACTTATTATGCAAATCTGTCACAAGAGATAGTCATCTATCCATCTTGGGCCCAATCTTTGACCGAATGGAAACTTACAAGCTTAGACTCAATCCAAAGAAGTGTGTCTTTGGTGTCACAGGCAAATTACTAGGGTACATTGTTTCTCACCAAGGCATCGAAGTCGACCTGGCCAAGGTTAAAGCAATAATGGATATGTCGCCTCCTTCTAATCTCTGTCAACTAAGAAGTCTACAAGGAAAGTTACAGTCAATCCACCGATTTATAGCTCAATTGGTAGACAAATGTCATCCATTCCAGCATTTATTGCATAAAGGTGTCGCTTTTAAATGGACTAAGCAATGTCAATCAACATTTCAAGCTCTCAAGGACTATTTGCTATCGCCGCCTATTCTAATGCCTCCTATAGAAGGAAAGCCATTTATATTGTATATTTCTGCAATTGAAACGACACTAGGAGTTCTCTTGGCCCAACAGGATGAGAATGACAAAGAGCGAGCTATTTATTATATCAACCAGACACTAGTAGGCTATGAGCTGAATTATTCAACTATTGAACGGGCATGCTTAGCAGTGGTCTTTGCAACACAGAAACTCTGACACTATATGTTAAATCACCAAACATTGCTGGTTGCAAAAATTGATCCCTTGAAATACTTGCTTAGCAGAGCAGCTTTGATGGGTCGCCTGGCAAAGTGGGTTATGTTCCTTAGTGAATTTGATATAGAGTACATGGAATGAAAGGTGATAAAAGGACAAGTCATAGCGGATCAACTTGTAGAGGCTCCTATTTATGATGATCATCCCATGTTGACCAATTTTCCAGATGAATCAGTCTTTGCTCTTACATCTTCTAATGAATGGAAGTTATACTTTGATGGGTCCCATACCAAGTTCGGGTCCGGAGCAGGCATATTGTTTGTCACCCCTCAAGGTGATGCTATCCCCAAGTCCTACAAAATAACTTTCCATTGTACCAATAACATTGTAGAATATGAAGCTCTGGTCACAAGACTCTGAGTAGCGGTCCACTGGAACATCACACATTTACAAGTCTATGGAGATTCTCAGTTAGTCATCTAACAAGTGAATGATGACTATGAAACAAAAGATGAAAAGCTTATTTCCTACAAGAATATGGTAGATTTCTTCAAGACAAAATTCACAGCTATCCATTTCAGTCAAGTTCCAAGAATGCAAAACAAGTCGGCAGATGCGATGGCTACGATTGCTTCCATGTTAAATATGCCCCACAATATGGACAAATGTGAATTTTTGGTCGAACAATTGCTTGTCCCTTCTTTTGACATTTCGACAGTAGATGTGATGTGCATTCTTGTTGGCCCTAACTCCTCGTGGTACAATGATGTATATCAATATTTGAAATCCCAAACCTTACCACCTAACCTTTCCTCTAACCAATGCCGAGCCTTCATCCGACATATGGCCAAATATGTCATCATTGCCGATAGCCTTTACCGTTGTTCCTTTGACCATACCCTCCTCAAGTGTTTGGATTCTAATGAAGCACAAACGACTTTACATGAGGTTCATGATGGTATATGTGGGGGCCATTTCAATGGTCTGAGCTTAGCCAAAAAGTTGATTCGTGCTGGGTATTATTGGCCCACTCTGGAAAAAGATGTTCATGATTTTGTTAAGAAGTGCTACAAATGCCAGATCCATGGAAATTACATTCATGTACCAGCCCAAGAGCTTCATTTTGTCATATCTCCATGGCCCTTTTCTCAATGGGGATTGGATCTTATTGGCAAGATTCACCCGACATCTGCAAATGGACATAAGTTTATCATTACAGCCACAGAGTATTTTACAAAATGGATCGAGGCTATCCCCATGACCTATATCACTGGTGTGCAAATTTCAAAATTCCTATTGAATTATATCATATGCAAATATGGGGTTCCCCTTGCCATAGTCACAGATAATGGTTGTCCCTTCAAGAATAAAGATGTCAAGGAACTCTGTGAAAAGTTTCATATCCAACACCATTTCTCTAGTCCATACTATCCACAGGGTAATGGTCAAGCTGAAGCATCAAATAAAACCATTATCAAGATCCTAAAAAAGGTTATCAATGATGCTGGTCAAGATTGGCATGTATAGTTGAATCCAGCACTATGGGCTTATCGCACTTCTATCTTCACACCTACTGGCGCAACACCTTATTCCTTGGTGTATGGTGCGGAAGCCATTTTACCTTTGGAAGTGGAGATTCCTTCTTTGTGTGTTTCCTTGCAACATCTGATTGATGATGAGACACACAAAAGTCTCTCGATTGCATCAGCTGGAGATGTTAGATGAGAAACATTAGACAGCCCTGACACATTTGCAAGCATATCAAAACCATCTCCGTCACTCTTATAATAAGAAGGTCAAAGGGTGACGCTTTGAAGTGGGAGATCTGGTTTTAAAGGCAAACCCCAAGAATGTACAATCTACTGACATCATCAAAGGCAAGTTTGAACCTAATTGGGTTGGGCCTTTCATAGTGACTGCAGCCTATGGCTCAGGGGCATATCAGCTTGCCACCCCAAAAAGTGAACCTTTGTCCGATCCTGTAAATAGCATGCACCTTTGCAAGTACTAGGCATAATTTTCTATCAGTACTTCTTCAAGTATGATCCTGAAAAAATACAAAAATATCAAAAAAGCAAAAAATACAAAAAAAGATCAAAAAAGCAAAAAAATACAAAAAAAAAGAGAAACAAAGAAAAGAACAAAAAAGTAATGAAAAATGATTCTCCCTCTAGTGAAAACCTGGCAAACAGGTGCTTTGGGCAAGTACCTTAGTGAAAACCTGGCAAATAGGCGCCATGTGTAAAAATGATCATTGCTCTGTCATCTATCATGACCTCTAGCTATGCTTTCTCTCTAAAGATTTATCAAGTCTATCCTTGTCCTGACCCAATGTTCTATTTCAGGCATGTGATTGGTCAACATCATTGTCTTGCATACTCTGTTTCTTGTGCATATGTTTCGGTCTGGGCCTCTATATATGTCTTTCAAATGTGCATTGGGTGTGTTCCCCTTGTCCTGATCAATCACTGGAACTTTTGAATTTAAAATGTCCTGAAATAATTTAAAAAATTAAAAAATGTCCTAAAATAATCCAAAAAATTTTGAAAAATGTCCTGAAATAATCCAAATTTTTTTGAAAAAAGTCCTGAAAAAATCCCTAAAAATCATATAATGTCCTAAAAAAATCCAAAAAAATCAAATAAAGTCCTAAAAAAAAATGAACACAAAAAAATTGTAAAATCTCGAAAAGCAAAAACAAAACAATATCCCCTTTGTGCATAAGACAGATCACTGAGCATCCCTCCAATGACACGCAATCACACTACACTTTAATGAAATCATGCATTAACATATGACCTTTTTCAATCAAACCAGACATTCAAACTGATTAAAATTGTCTTATCAATCGAACATCAACATCAATATCATTCGTCCTTAGCACATTATCATGAGTCTTATATAGGGTGTGGTATACTCGAAACTAGACTATATCCTATCTTAGACGGGGTACCGCATTCCCTGAAACCAGACAACATGATTGTCCTATCAACACTTTCAACTTTTGACAATGAAGAGCAAGATGTTTGTTTGACTTGTTGGAATTAGTGAGTCTTATCATTTACTGATTTCTCTTCGATCATGTTCCTATGTTTCTCGATGATGTCACTGAGTGATTTAGAATGACCGGGATGGTTCGTGGTCCCTTTCTTTTTTGTTGTGATTGCTGTTTGTCTACGATGTGTCTGTCTTTTGCAAAAAGGGTTGCATTTCAGCTCTGGCCTTCAATGCCATGATGCTACGCATCCATTTCGCTACATTAAATAAAGGTTCTCACCTACAAAGTGCATTAGTGAAAGCAAGTTTTCCTTCATCTCTAACTGTCCTTTGTCTAATTTCTTCTTACTAACATTTCTTTCATCAATCTTGGCAGTCCGTTTGATCCGTTTGAACCTATCGTCTTCTATCATTCTTATCGATCACTTGGACTCTTTTCTGGATTTTTCCGGCCAATTCCTCGAGGGGGCATGCATATGTCATTGTTATTGCCTAGGGCATTTTCATTATTGTTATTTGAAACAATGCTTAGAATCACATTGTCTCAAAGAGGGGCAAAATGTAGATGTCTAAAAATGGTCAACGCTTGTGGAGTCATACTTTAACATTTGCGCATTGCCTTATTTTAGGGTTCTTGTGTTGCATTAACATTTCTTCTATGTTACGCACTTGGCCTTTATCATTTGCAAGCATCGAGTCATTCTTCTGCATTTCCTCATTTTTATTGCTTTCGAATTAGGATCGTTGTCATTTTCAATCTTGTCATCTGGCGATCGATTTGTCATCGATCGTTGTCATTTTCAATCTTGTCATCATGCGATCGATTTGTCATCGATCATTGTCATTTTCAATCTTGTCATCTTGCGATCGATTTGTCATCGATCGTGGTCATTTTCAATCTTGTCATTTTGCAATCTATTTTGTCATTGATCCTTGTCTTTTTGTCAATTTTGTCATTTTGCGATCGATTTGTCATCGATCGTCGTCTTTCTCAATAATGTCAATTTGGATCAATTAGTCATTGTTCCTCATCAATTGGTGCATTTATCAACCAAATCATTTATCAACATTGGTCTTTTATCAAGTCATAATCATGATCAAATCGAATCGATATCAATTATCCTTTGTCAAGACCTAATTGTCATTCTTGCATTTTCTAAATCATCTTTTAGGGTTTCATGATTTATTCATTTAACCTTGTTTGTCATTTCTCCCTCTAGGTTAAATAATTTATTTATTTATCCTAAGTCTTCTTGTCACAATTAAATGTTTATTTAATTGGCTAACTAATTCTTCCCTCTTTGTGAATTAATTAATAAATGAAAAATTGTTTATTAATTCACTTAATTCCTAATTTCCTCATTTTCTAAATTTCTTAATTCCTAATTTCCTCATTTTCTAATTTCCTAATTTCTAATTCATCTAATTTCAATTTTCTCCTATATTTCTCCTAATTTCATGGGAATGAGATAGAAAATTTGTCATAATTTGTCGTAATTGTCAATCAATCAATTTTGCATAGCAATTTGTCATAATGATCAATCAATCAATCTTGCATAGAAAGTGTCAATTTGTCATAATTTGTCATAATTGTCATTCTTGATTTGAAATTTCCTTTCAAATCTCCTCATGCTAATCTTTCCATTTCTTCGATTTATCTATAAATTGGATGAATTTCTTCAATCAAGGTCCCTGGTCGAATCAATCACGCTTCTAGTATTCTTACGCTACCATCTTGTCTACTTGCTTTCACATCATGCTTATGCACTAGTAGGTGAGATCCACAAACAAAGCTATTTGAAGGAGAAAGAAGGACAATGGAGCCACATGAAGGAGACATTCAAGTTTGCAATGGTTTGCGTTTGAATTTGTCATGCCCAACTTTTGGGCACAAACGGAATAAATTTTTTTTTTTTAAATACTTAACTAATTAACGACTTACTTAATTAAAATAATGCAACTTAGTTTGGTCTTAACTATGTTTCAAATAAACCAAGCAACTAAATTAATGAGACAATAATAATCTATGTTAAAAATGAGCTATTATTTCCCCAACTAGTGATCATTAATCTTCTATTAAATGGTTAAATTCTCTAGCAAGAAATTCCAAACTAAATATAAAATTTCTAAAATAAATTAAAAAATTTCTATAGTTCCTTAACTACTTAGGGTCAAATATTAACTCATCCTAACTCTTAGATTAAATAAATTTGTTAAATCAAATATTTATTAAATTGAACAAGCCCAATAATTCTCAGAATAGAGGGGGCCAACATGGTCAATTTAATCCCCTAGAGTTTACCCTCCGAAAAGTATAAAATCTCTCTCTTTTTTTTTTTTACTTTATTAAAATGCTCCTACATTTATCAATAATTTAAAAAAAACATTACCTAGCTTTACAATTAACTATTTGATCCCAAATGAATATCGAAATTAAACCACACATATATATATATAAAAATACTCATATATATATATATATATATATATATATATATATGTATGTATGTGAGTATATACATAAACTTATAATTATATTTCCAAAAGAAGGTGGGGTCTTCCTTTTATTAAATTATTCAACCTCCCTTTCCATACACTCCTAACACACACATACCTATTTTGAATCCGTATGTGAGTTTGCCCTAACCCGAAACTAGGGTTAGGGCAAATTAGCTAACATCTCTTATTTCCCCTTTTTTTGTGTGTGTGTGATGGGTGTGTGTCTCCTTAAATTTTGTGAGTGTGTGTGCGCAGGTGGAGGAGCGGCGGCCGAGCATCTAGCCCGTGGCGAGGCCGAAGGGAGGAGGCCGCGGAAGGGTTTCTTTTTTTGTTTCCCCGCGAGTGGAGTGAGCGGAGCATAGGTTTGAGTGGCAGCGAACAACAGTGGGCGGGGGTTTCCCCCCAGGCGCCACTGTGGTTACCCACAGTGCGGCCGAGCCCCGCCCACTATGGGTAATCACAGTGGCGGCCGGGCGCCTCCCGCGTCACCACTATGGTTTCTCACAGTGGCGGTTCCCGCCATCCACTGTGGGAAATCACAGTGGTTCGGCTGAGACTAAAACCCCCGTTTTTTTTGCTATGGTTAAAATGCATTTTTTTTTTTTAAAAGTTTAGTAATATTTTTAAAATTAAAAAAAAAGTTTTCTATACTATTAAATATGCTTTTCCTTTTCCAGCGTGTATATATATATATATATTATTCATGATATGTGAAAAATCTGCATATTGCAATATATATATATATATATATATATATATATATATATATATATATATATATATATATATATATATATATATATATATATATATATATATATGTACATAGTTTACTTTGCAATATGCAGATTTTTCACATATCATGAATTATATATATATATATATATATATATATAAGTTTTTAAATGACTTAATTAACAAGTCTATTAGATATCTTTTTTTTTTTGTTTTAGTATTATTAGAGCTGTAATTATTTATTTTTTTAATTTATAAATAGATTATCGAAGTAACATTTAAAGAGCTAAAATATTTAAATATATATATATGTATATCTTATATATATATATATATATATATATATATATATATATATATATATATATATATATATATATATATATATATATATATATATATATATATATATATATATATATATATATATATTTTGCTACCATTTACTTTTCATCTATAACCCATATAGGCTTTCCTTTAGAGTTTATTATTATTTTGTGTATCTCTAAAATGCATGCATGGGTTTCCTAATGTGATTTGCAGAATTAATAATGAGGAAAACATATCTTAATTTGTAAGCCAAATAACTAAGACTAAATGCTAAGCCCTCTTTTTTTTTTTTACAAGGATAGACTACTATATTAAATTTCATTTTCTGCAATAAATGGGAAAATAGATGACTGCTTTTAATTAAATTTACAGCAGCATAATATCATAAAGAACATGTAGTAATAAATTTCATTTACTTGCAGAATTCATAAAAATGCATTTACTTCTCTTTCTTTTTGTAAAACATGAAAATTTACATAAAATCTAATACATTGCTTCCTTCATTTGCAAACTAACTAAAGTAGGAAAGGCATTATGTATTTCATTAGCAAAGTAGATACAAAATAGTTATGGATACAAATGGGATGAAAACCCAACAATGTTTTTCTTTTCATGGTAACATGAATGTAATACAACACTTCTTTTCTTGAAAGTAAATACAACAAAAGCTCACATTTCTTTTTTTTTATACAAACTACAACATTGAATCTATTCCCTTTCTCTTTTTTTTTCTTCAACACTTTTCTTCAACATAAAACAGCAACAAGTTTTTTTTTTTTTCTTCTTTCTTTTTCCAACCTAAGCAACCTGCAATAAAATACAACTTTGACCATGGAGAGCTCACCTCCCAGCCTAGGCTTACTAGAAGCCACCCCCGAGCTTGGAGAACCAAGCACTAGACGGGTTACAAGCAAGCAACAAACAACACAACATATATGCATACACTCAACAAACATCTTCCCATCCCAATCTACACTTCACCACACTTTGTGATGTTCATTCCACGGGTGGAAGTGGACCAAGTACCAATGGGGAGATTGCAAGCCAAAATACAACCCAAGCCACCTCATGGCAATACAAATGCAACAAAAAAATGCTTCCACATACCTTATGCCCCCCAAAAGGCTCAAGGCCATATTTACTCCCCTTATGACCCCCAAATGCATACACAAGGCTATGCAACAAGGGTCACAAAGGACACCCTTGAGATCACTCTCCATAAGGAGAGCCTCTCACCCAAGGCTGTCATACTCCTTCCACCCCAAGATCATCCTACCCTCCCAAGAGTAGTAGATCTTGGACACTCCCAAAAACAACAAGAACACAAAACAAGACACATAGAAATGAAACTACACATTCTTTACTTCAACAAAAATTTCATAAAACACTTTCTCTACAAGCATTTCTTTCCTTCAACAAAACAACATATACTAACATAAACAATATAAACAAGAGGAGATAAAAACCAACCTTATTCTGCCAATAGGTATGCTAAAATAAGTTGGGGATGAGCTGCCCAATTCCACACAAACTTTTCTCCAAATTCCACCCAAAAATTCTATTCTACTACTAATTTTTCAAAACAAAGCATAATCTCCAAAAATGGAGAGTGGGTGATTACTCACTAAGTCTCCCATTTCTTGCCTAAGAAGGTCTCTCACACACTTCCCAACCCCTTGGGTGAAGTGAGAGTTTTCCATTGGTTGCTCTTCCCAAACTCTTACACATTACTAAATCCAGAAAGGGAAAAGGTGAGAGAAGATGGGGAAGAGAGTTTGACATCAAAAGGGAAGGTTGTCTATCCTAGGAGGAACTTTCTAAGTTGAATTTTCGTTCACCTTGGAAACACCACTTTTTGAGGTGACTAAACAGTCACATGGGAGAAGTCACATGTTTCCAAATACCCCTAACCCATAGGTATACCCTTTGGACCTTTGGAAAAGCCTTAAAACTGACCCTAGGAGTCCATTTAACCCTTTGGAAACCCAACTGAAGTTTACCTACGGGTCAAGCTTGAGTTGACCACTCCCAAGACTCCCTACCCAAGGCAATATTTGGGACCACACTAATGTTTTTGAATGGCTTTGGTAGAAACAAAACTCCCCCCAAGAGACAAGTCAAAATCAATGACACTAATTAGCACATGTGTCAAGTGACACAATAAAAATACAATATAAAAATCACACATGGAATTTGTCTCTTGTAGGATTACACATATACATAAAAATTAATTTTAACACTCAAGCATCATACACTTCACAAATAAAATACATTACAAATGGGGTGTTGTCTCTCCAAATAGACAACTCCCGGCTTAACAAACGTACATTGGTCTAGGTTTGGTTCTCCATATAAATTCCATGGTCACATGGATAATTTTCCTGCGCATCTCAATTAACACATTAGTAATTCCCAATAATCACAATTATACATAATCAAATACATGGATTTCATTGCACATCAAACACTCATACATTTGGCAACAATAATTCAATATCTCATTCATTCAAATTCGATTTCACATAAGCAATTAACATAATTTTCCAAAATTGAACCATTCATAAATAAGCATCATTTTTCTATCATCAAAAAGACGTCCTGCAATTCCAATAATGATATTCACCATTTCAAAATAATTCTATTCTAGCAACATATATATAGTTTCATAATCATCATGCATAAAATAAAGCATCAACATATGTCAATGTGATCCAAATCATGGAATCATATAAGTTCTAAGTCCATAAAACATAAAATAAAGCATCCATAATAGTCTCAATATGCAAATAACTGAAAATGTCAAACTGAGTCGGGGTAGGGCCTCACAGAATTGATGTCTTGTTTTCATGTCTTTATTGAGTGTTTTTAGGATTGGTCATTGGAATTGAGTTTTTGTGATTGAACTAGGCTAATGTTTGTCTTGCTTTGATGATTTCCGAATTCCTAGCTATAGCAAGAAAAATGCCAAAAGGTCCAATTGGAAGTAAGTATGAAGGTAAAGCACCCTTTAAATGTTTTAACTGTAGTAAGATTGGTCATATGGCATTCAAGATGCCCTAATAGACATGCTAGACTAAGAGAAGAAGATAGAAGAACATACAAGCCTAATCCTGAATATCAGAGATATAGATTTAAGAAGAACAAAGATATATCTTGTTACATTGCTGATGAAGGTGTGACTGATGATTCTAATGAGGATCCAATAGACAATGGATGGTTCTTTGTTGCTATAATAGAAGATCAACCGACACCTACTGCTCAACCGATAGAACAAGCCCTAGCAGCTAAATTTGAATCAAAGGATGAATGGATTATTGACTCGGGATGCTCACATCACATGACTAGAGACAAAGGTAAATTCTTGAACTTTCAAGAATATAATGGAGATTTAGTAAGATTTGGAGATGACAAAGCCTGTTCAATCAAAGGTAAGGGTTCAATATCTCTTGATGGTAAACATAACACTAACAATGTCTACTATGTTGAAGGATTAAAACATAATCTTTTAAGTGTTGGTCAATTAGTTGAGAAAGGTTTTCAGTTACAATTTAAAAATGGAAAATGCAAAATCATGAATAGAACTGGTTTGGAAATTGCAACCGGTAATCAGACTAGAGGTAATAAATTTCATTTGAATAACAGTGAAAAGGCATGCTTAATTGCACATATAGATGAAAGTTGGTTATGGCATAAAAGACTATGTCATGTAAATTTTGATTGCATGGTAAAAATCAGTACTTCTAAGGCAGTTAGAGATCTACCTAAAATTGTGAAACCTCATAATATAATTTGCAAGGAATGTCAATTTGGAAAACAAGTTAGAGCTAGTTTTAAAAGTATTCTAGAAAAATCCAATAATGCTCTTGATTTAATTCACACTGATTTATGTGGTTCAGCTAGAACTAAAAGCTTACAAGGTGATAGATATTTCATGCTAATTATTGATGATTACTCTAGAATGTGTTGGGTTACTTTTCTTAGAGAAAAATCAGAAGCACTTGGGAAGTTCAAACTATTCAAAGCAATGGTTGAAAATGAAACCGGTAAGAAAATCAAATGTTTAAGATCAGATCAAGGAGGAGAATTCACATCTAAAGATTTTAATACATTCTGTGAAGTGAATGGAATCAAAAGATAGTTATCAGCACCTCAGACACCACAACAGAATGGAGTTGTTGAAAGGAAAAACAGAACTATCTTGGATGCAGCAAGAAGTATGTTATCATAAGCAAATCTACCACATGTGTACTAGAGAGGGGCAATAAGCACTGCTGTCTATACATTCAACAAAGGTGAAACTGGTAAGACCCCTCATGAACTATGGTTTGGTAATATTCCTACTCTTAAGTATTTCAGAATTTTTGGAAGTAAATGTTATATTAGAAGAGATGAGTATATTGGCAAGTTTGATCCTAGAAGTGATGAAGGAATATTTCTTGGTTATTCATCTAAGAGAAAGGCATATAGATGTTTTAATAAAAGATTATAGAAAATTGTTGAGAGTACAAATGTAAAGATTGATGAACAATTCAGAGGAACTTCAAGATATATAGACTTTGAACCGGAAATAGAAATTATGACAAATGAACCTACAATAAATCCACCGGTACATAATGATGATCCAGTTACTCCGGTATCATCAGAGGATTCCATAGTAATTGAAGAACAACAATAGACTAAGACACCTCGGTATGTAAGACTGAATCATTCTGAAGATCAAATAATTGGAAGAAAATTTAAAGGAGTTATGATAAGAGGAAGATTGGCAAATGAAAAGGTATGTCTTATTTCTGAAATTGAACCATTAACTATCAATGAGGTATGTGAAGATAAATTTTGGATTAAAACTATGGAAGAAGAATTAGGACAAATTGAGAAAAATAATACTTGGACATTAGTTCCCCGGCCTAAAAATAAAAATGTAATTGGAACCAAATGGGTATTTAGAAACAAACTTAATGAAGATGGTAAGGTTGTCAGAAATAAAGCAAGACTAGTGTGTAAGGGATATTCTCAAAAAGAAGGAGTTGATTACAATGAAACCTTTGCACCGGTAGCCAGAATTGAGGTAGTTAGATTATTCTTAGCTTTTGCAACTCACAAGGATTACAAAGTTTATCAAATGGATATTAAATGTGCATTTTTGAATGGAGATCTTGAAGAGGAAGTCTATATTGAACAACTTGATGGATTTTCTTTGACAGATGACAATGATATGGTTTGCAGGTTAAGAAAAGATCTGTATGGATTGAAATAAGCCCCAAGAGCTTGGTATGCAAGATTGGATAAGTATCTTTTAAAGATTGGTTTTACTAAAGGAAATGCAGATAGCAATTTATATTACAAAGTACCTAATGATGACATCTTGATTATTCAAGTATTTGTTGATGATATAATCTTTGGAGGAGAAGATGAATTATGCAAAGAATTTTCTCTTGAAATGCAGCAAGAATTTGAAATATCTATGATTGGAGAAATAAAATTCTTTTTAGGATTGCAGATCTTACAAACTGATAAAGGTATATTTTTGAGTCAATCTAAGTACTTAAAAGAACTACTAAATAAATTTGGAATGGAGAACTCTAAACCGGTAAGCACACCTATGACTACAAATGACAAATTATCTCAAAGGGATGAATCTATACCTGTTAATCCAACTAGATACAAATCTATGATAGGAGGTTTACTGTACTTGACACAAACTAGACCTGATATTATGAATGCAGTATGTATAGTTTCTAGATTTCAGAGTAATCCTAGGGAAAATCATGAATCAATAGTAAAAAGGATTTTTCAGTACCTACAAGGCACAACAAATCTTGGATTATGGTATCCTATAGATGAAAATTTTGATCTATGTGCATATACAGATGCAAATTGGGCAGGAGATGTGAATGATAGGAAAAGCACCACTGGAGGAGCATTCTTTCTTGGAAAAAGATTAGTCTCTTGGTTGAGTAAGAAATAGAGTTGTACATCTTTATCAACAGCAGAATCAGAATATGTTGCAGCAACAACAAATTGTACACAAGTACTTTGGCTTAAACAAATGTTGAAAGACATAAAGGTAAAATGCAAGGAACCTATTACTATATATTGTGATAACACTGCAACAATTGATATATCTAAAAATCCGATATTACATTCTAAAACAAAACATGTTTCTATCAAACTGAATTTTCTAAGGGAAAAAGTTGAAGAAAAAGAGATAAAACTGGTTTATGTGAATACTAAAGAACAGCTTGCAGATATTTTCACAAAACCTTTGCCTAAGGAAACTTTTGAGTATCTCAGAGATCAGCTTAGAGTCATACCACCACTGGTAGTGACTTAGATAGTTGATGATTGTCATCAACCGACAGAATTAAATGGACAAATCTTTTATTCTAGTATTTGATGAGGAAGCTACTTCAAAGGGGGAGTAGTTGGTATATTGAATTGGTTGGTATTTTGTATGACCTTAACCTTTCTAACTTTGGCATTTGATGTCAAAGTGGGAGAGATATCTTCTATGGAAAAACACATTATCTTTTTGGTAAAAGAGATTTTAGGGGAGAGATTTTGAAAAACACATTTAAAAAGAAATTGGTATGAAAGATTGTTACTCCTAGGGGAAAATATGGAGATTGTTAGTTTTTGGCATTTCTGTTTTGGTACTATGATGGTTTTTCCATATTGTGTTGCCATCAATGCCAAAGGGGGAGATTGTTGGTATTTTGGTATGGTTTTGTCATTGATGTCAACACCTACTAAATACACCTACTTTGGATATCTAGCAACATTCACCTGCAAGCAGTAATCTGTGCAACAATTACTGGTATATGATTAACCGATAGGATATAATGTTCATCTGTACCTGGAATAACATGGAAGACACTTGGTAATGTCGAAGACATCATGTGGACACTTTATTTTGAAGTAATAATCATTGGTATATTCATATTTGCATATTTGCTTTTACCGGCATATAGGTCCAGGTTATCTAGGGTTACACTGACAGGTTTATCTTTTCCAGATCAGCATGGCACGCTATGGAGATGATTTATTATTGTTGTAAATGCATTAAGTTGACATGATTAATTATTTATTGCATTAGATATTATATTATTTGTAAAATGTTTTTATTGTAATATCTTGTAGAGCCGACCTACTAAAATTGGTCTTAGGGTATGGTATAAATATAAAATCTTATTTGTAAGATCAAGTGTGAATGCGAAAAAGATTCAAGTGAAGATATATGTGAGATAAAGCAGAGGCATACACGAAGACATCATTTGAAGGTGAAGTTAGGTTTTTGTAAAAGCATATCAGCATTACATCGGCACTAAATTCAGCATATGAAGATGCGATTTTGTGCAATACATTCTTATTGGATTTAATCATCCAACTGTATTCAGTGTGACTCTCATTTGTGATTGAGCAGTGAACTCTAGGCTGTTGGCCTTTCTGCATGTGCAGACCCCCTTTTGTACACTTACTATCTGTAGTAGTATCATCTGATTGTGGGTAAGGTTTCCCATCGTGGATTTTCCCCTTACAGGGTTTCCACGTACAAATATTGGTGTCATGTGTTGTGGATGACTTTGTGTTTATGTTTCATGCATTAATTCTTACCGGTATAGCAATTTACTATTAACACTGTCTACCAGCATACTAAACTGGTTTATTGGTATTAAGTATTAAGTTGGTTAATAAGTTTTTGATTTGAATTTATTAAACAACTGATTCACCCCCCCCCCCCCCCTCTCAGTTGTCTCTGGGACCTAATAGACAAGGAATACCTCTCTAGACTCAAAAGAAACTATGTCTAAGGAAAAACCAAAGAAGACACATCAAGTAAAGAAAAAGACAAAGAATGAACCGACATCATCAGCACTGGTAAATATTGATATCTCCTCCTACAAACCTTTGGCACATTGTCAAAGAACTATCAAAAACATTAGGAGAAAAGTATTGAATGATTTAATTGATTGTTTTGATGACTTTAATGATGATGAAAAGGAAGTGGGGGATAAAGAAATAATTCAGTATTTATGTGTTAATGACCGATCGCCTTCAGAAATTAGATCTGAAACACCAAATTCTTTGTATAAATCCTTAGACAATAAATGGTGCATTGCCATAGAGTAGGAAGAGGAAATAAGAGAAAAAAAATTTGCTGAACATTTTCCTGAAGTATCAAACTCGGAACTATTCGAAGTGATGAACAAATACAAAGGCCTCTTCTTCATGAGAAGAAGAAGACTCCTGTTACTTGAAGGGAAGGGTAAACAAGTGCTCAAGAATACACACACCCTTTCTCTAGAATCTTTGAAGATGCTTAAAGTGGCTGAGGCCAATAGGAAGGCTGATCAAGAACCAGCAATAACAAAACCGGATGAAACTTTTGATGATGAAGGAAATCCGATTACTGAACCGATTGACACTATTGATGGCGATGCTCTGGATGGACAAGAAGCTTCTCAGGTTACACCAGAGGAAGTTATAGGATAGGAGAAGCAAATAGAAAAGGAAGTAAAGCTAAAAGAAATAGAGGACAAAAAGGAGGAAGCGAAGAAGCAAGCAAAGAAGAAGAAGGATGAAGAAGAAAAGAAGAATAAGGAAGAAGATGAGGAGAAATGGAAACAGGAAGAAAAGAGAAAAGAAGAAGAAAAGAAAAGAAAAGAAAAGAAGAGGAAGAAGAGAAAAAGAATCAAGAAGATAAGGAAAAAGAGAAGAGGAGAGAAGTAGAGAAAAAGAAGAAGGAAGAGGTAGAGAAAGAAGAGGAGAAGTGGAAGGAAGCAGAAAGGAAGAAGGTAGAGGAAGACAAAGAAGAGAAGAAGAGGATAGAAGCTGAGAGGAAAAAGGCTGAGGAAGACAAATCAGAGGAGAAGAGGAGAGAAGTAGAGAAGAAAAAAGTAGAAGAGGATAAGGAAAGAGAAGCGGCAAAGAGAACCCAGATGGAGACTCCAAAGGTAACTGGTAGTCAAGCCAAACTGGCTGACCTCACCAGTCCTATCGACCTCTAGTCTGCAAGTGAAATGGAGCTGATGCAGAGCATCAAAGTTGCCCAAGAATGGCTTAAAAACATACAAAGGAAGAAGGAGCACAATGTAATTCAAGCGGTTGTGGACACTCTTACCAGTTTGATACCAGGTACTAACCTTCCCAACACTGAATCATCACTAGCTAAACTTAAGCTCCTATGCACAGTAGTGGATGATTAGGTGCATAGCCTAGAAGAGGTAGCAGAGGCAAATGTCAAGAAAGAGCATCAAAAATCTCTTAATGCAGCTTTGGTAAAGAAGTTGAATGAGCTCGGGTCTTAACTGCAAAAAGAACAAAAGGATATAAGGGACGATCTGGATGAGGGGCATCTGCTACTCAGCAAGATCTGCCAACCCCATCTGTTCTATGATGATGTGCTAGCTCAGAAGCAAAAGATTCAAATAGACTTGTAGTTCTACATGAGAACATTCAAGCTGCCTTATGATTCCTTTACAACTTATAGGCAAACCATTCACTGGTTTCACATCCAGTCAGCAAAAATGGAGCAAGAGATCAGCACCTGGTCTAGAGATTTGCGAGAGCTACAACTGGTTCTACTCCCATGATTGCAAATTCTTCAGAAGTGCTATCTAAACCTAGATGCCTTAACAGCGACATAAGAGATGAGCACAATTGATGCCATGGAAGAACAGGTCTCCGAGATGCAGACAGACAAAGAAGTAGCCACCTCTCTACTTGAGTCCTGGTCTTTATCTATGAAACAATTCTTGTAGAACTTTAAATCTATTTTTGACAAGTATTATTCCTTATTGTCATAAACTTTTATTATTTTAATACCAAATGAAAACAGGGTTGTTCAACTATACTTTGTCATTGTTGGCAAAGGGGGAGAAGAATTCTATTTGGGAGAAGTATAGGGGAGAAGTATCTCGTAATCAAAATTTTGATATATGCTCTGAATATCTCAATGTTTATGCTCTATATGCAAAATTATTATACATTGCATTGTCAAAGGGATAGTATATATGCTTAGGGGGAGCAATTTTGCTAATGGCTTGATTTTGTTGTAAAACACTTAGATGTCAAAATTTTATTTTCCTAAATGTTGCCATCAATGCCAAAGGGGGAGATTGTTGGCATTTTTTATGTTTATGTTGTGATTGTCATTGATGGACACACACTTGCATTGAGATCCCCTTTATATGTATGAGTTAGAGCACAACTGGTATTTGTTCCAACCGGTTTGTTGTATTATTGTCTTTAGACTATTGGTGTTTTGCAGAATGTGTTTCTCGGTCTAAAGCGACATGTTGACCCCAAGCAGTTTGTGGATCCCAAGCGGTACGAGGGATTAAACCGGCATAACACATTTTTACCAGTCTTCATTTTTGTCAAACCGGCAACCGTCATTTTGTATGAATCAGTAATACTCTGTGATGAGTTACCAACCGACATTCTGTGATGAGTTACCATCCACCTATTGTTTGACGGTGCCGACACTTTAAGGGTTCTTTTTGTGTCATGTTACCAAGTATGTCCAAGTTCATTGAATCTAGGAAATTGTAATGTAATCCTATTGGACTGACATGAAAACAAATTCCTTTATAAGGACATCATGTCTAGGGTTTTAGGTTGTTGATAATGTTGTTGTTGCGATAGTTGATATTGTGGCTAGGGTTTAAGGTGGTTGAGGAGTTAGAGAGAGTATGAATGTGTAGAATATTGAAGTAATGCTGGAATGCATTATGAATGAGCTATCAAGGATCTAATCAAACAATCTGTGCTATTAGCTAGATCAATCACTTGTTGATTACTCACATCTTCGACAAATCTGTAGCCCTTAACCGGGTAGGCCCAAAAGCCTTTTGTAAATCCTCTAACAAGGTGGTTCACATCTGTGGATCTAAAATCCTCTAGCAAGGTAGTCTTTAATCAGACTTATCTCCTAACAGAGATTGAGATTCCTAACAAGATCTGTTCTGATAAAGAACAATGTAAGACCTTAACCGGTCTGACCTTAACCGGTCTAGTTCCTATTCTGGAGATAGTTACTTGTGAGTTTCATCTCACCGTGCTTTTTCCCATTTGGGTTTCCACGTCAAATATCTTATGTTATGGTGGTATTACTTTTGTGGGTGAATGTCTTATTTGCATTTTGGTTTCCATGTGTGTTAACTAGTTTGTATCTTAAATTGTTTTACTGGTTTATCTCAAGATTGTTTAAGTGTTTGAGTACAATGTGTAGACTAGGAAATTGAGGATGCATCAAAACAAATAACAATTAGGACAATCACAAAACCTAAAACTGCAATGTAAACATGAAGACAAGACATTCAAAATGAAATCAAAGCAAACCAAATGCAGATATCTCCTTCATGTGGCTCCATTGTTCTTCTTTCACCTTCCAATTTAATGTTGTTCTCACCTACAAAGTGCAAAATTGCAAGTGGAAAAGCAAGTTGTTGATGAAATTTGTAGCATAAGGTTACTCAAAAATGTGATTGATTGATTGACAAAGGAACTCATCCGATTTATAGACAAATTGGAGAGAGGACAAGATTAGCATGAAGAGATTTGAAAGGAAATTCAAATCAAGAATGGAAAAATTATGACAAGTGTATGACAAATTATGACAATTTATGACAAATTATGACAAATAGACAAAAATTTGAAATAGAAATAGAAATTAGAAATTAGGAGAAATTTGGAAAATTAGGTTAGAAATGATGAATTGGAAATTAGGAAATTAGAAATTGATGAAATTAGAAAATTAGGTGAATTAATTAATAATTTTTTCATTCATTAATTAATTCACAAAAAGAGGGGAATTTAATTAGCCAATTAAATAAATATTTAATTGTGACAAGAAGACTTAGGATAAATAAATAAATTATTTAACCTAGAGGGAAAATGACAAACAAGATTAAATGAATAAATCATAAAACCCTAGAAGATGAATTAGAAATGCAAGGACGACAATTAGGTCTTGACAAAAGATAATTGATGTAGGGTCGATTTGATCATGATTGTGATTGACAAAGGACCAATGTTGATAAATGATTGAGATTGGTCTGACAAAAATCAATGACAAATTGACCAAGATTGACAAGGAGATCAAATTGAAAAGTGCCAATTGACATGGTTAAAGAAGACAAGGATCAGTGACAAATCGATCGCAAAATGACAAAATTGGCAAGGACAAGGATCGATGATGAATCGATCACAAAATGACAAGATTGACAAGGACAAGGATCGATGACGAATCAATCGCAAAATGATGTGATTGACAAGGACAAGTATCAATGACGAATCGATCGCAACAATGACATAATTTGACAAGGACAAGGATCGATGACAAATCGATCGCAAAATGACAAAATTGACAAGAGGACAAAAACCTTAATTCTATCATCGATTAGGATTGATGATGTCCAAAATGATGATACATGTGAACACAAGTTGATGTGATAGGATAAGATCAACCAAAATCATGACTGAAGATTGTTATCGACAAGATCTAATTTGAAAGTGATAAAAATGAGGAATGCAGAAGAAGGACCTGATGCTTGCAAATGATAAAGACCAAGTGCACAACATAGAAGAAATGTTAATGCGATGCAAGAACCCTAAAATAAGGCAATGCGCAAATGTTAAAGTATGACTCCACAAGCGTTGACCATTTTTAGATGTCTACATTTAGCCCCTCTTTCAGACAATGTGATTCTAAGCGTTGTTTCAAAGAACAATAATGAAAATGCCCCAGACAATAACGATGACATATGCATGCCCCCTCAAGGAATTGGCTGGAAAAAATCTAGAAAAGAGGTCAAGTGATCGATAAGAATGACAGAAGACGATAGGTTCAAACGGATCAAAAATTGAAGGTCGGATGCACAAAGGACAAGTTGTGGAAGGCACAACTGCCAAGACTGACGGAAGAAATATTTGTAAGAAGAAATTAGACAGAGGACAGTTAGAGATGTAGGAAAACTTGCTTTTACAAATGCACATAGGTAGGTGAGAACCTTTATTTATTGTAGCAAAGCGGATGCAAAGCATCATGGCATTGAAGGCCAGAGCTGGAACGCAACCCCTTTTGCAAAAGATAGACACATCGCACACAAGGAATGAGTGAAGTATCCTAGGGTGCATACATCAAGGGTCGAGGTTTGTGCAACATTCACAAAGCGACCGTACTTATCACATACACCCAATGATATAGTTGCCCCAGTTTGTGACAAACATTCCACAAATAGCAAACACAACAAAAAAGGAAAGGAAAGGGACCATGAACCATCCTGGACACTCTAAATCACTCAGTGACATCATCGAGCAACATAGGAACATGATCAAAGCCAAAGATAAATCAATAAAAAGATAAGACGCACAAATTCAACCAAGCCAAACAAATAGTCTGATTGTCATTGTCAAAAGTGGAAAACAGGAATGATCATGCTGTTTGGTTTCAGGGAATGCGGTACCCCATCTAAGATAGGACACAGTCTAGTTTCAAGTATACCACACCCTGTATTAGACCCATGATAATGTTGACAAGGACCAATGATATTGATGTTGAGTGATTGACATGACAATTTTGATCAGTTTGAATGTCTGGTTTGATCGAACAGTTCATCTGTTAATGCGTGATTTCATTAAAGCACAATGTTTGATTGATTGTCGTTGGATGTATGCTCAGCGATCTGTCTATGCACAAAGGGTACCATTTATTGACAAAATGCAAAATGCCAAAGAAATTGTTTTTGATGTTTTGAGGTTTTTCACTTTGTAGGAAATTCGAGTTTTTTACAATTTTTTTGTTCATTTTTCAGGATTTTATTTGACTTTTTACGGATTTTTTCAGGACATTATTTGATTTTTAGGGATTTTTTTCAAGACATTATCTGATTATTTTAGATTTTTTTAGGACATTATATGATTTTTAGAGATTTTTTCAGGACATTATATGATTTTTTTGGATTTTTTTTAGGACATTATATGATTTTTTTGGATTTTTTTCAGGACATTATGTGATTTTTTTGGATTTTTTTCAGGACATTATGTGATTTTTTTGAATTATTTTAGGACATTTTTCAAATTTTTATGATTTTGCCCCCAGTGTCTAGCAAGGCAAGGAATATGACAAGTGAATAAATAGGCTTTCTGAAATGTTGGTGGATGGAGGGAAGACAAAGGCCTTTTATTATGGAGACAATGGGACAAGAGACTGGATATGACAATGTAAAGTAGTGACATGGCATGAGGGATATGTCGAGGTTTTGAAAAACATGTTTTACATTTCACGTCCTTATGTCAAATCAAGATCAAGGGACAAAAAGAGTGTATGGATGGTGATAAGATATGGATAGGATAAGAAAGACCAAGAATGGATAAGGGACATGGACTGAAGGTCAGGATTGGCTAAGGGATAGTGGTAGAAAGTTGCAATAAGCCAGGGAATATGGATGAAAGGTTGTAATAAGCAAATGGATAAAGACCAAAAGCTATGATGGACTAAAAGCTACAAACAAGATGCATGATTCTCATGATGATCCTCAGCCTTGTCAAGATCAAAGGTGGAAAGAGGAAATGGACATGAGGGACAATAGGATATGAAGGGTAATGACAGGGGTTCGATAGGATATGATAGTATAAAACCTGTCCCCAAGTACGGTATGCAAAGAAGTTCATAGATTACGCATGACGTCTGTTTGCCAGGTTTTTATCACAGTACTTGCCCAAGGTGCCTGTTTGCTAGGTTTTCACCAGTGGATGAATTATTTGTGCTTTACTTTTTTTTTGTTTTTCTTTTTTTCTGACTTTTTTTTTTTTTTTGATTTTGACATTTTAGTCGAAAATGGACACATGATAGGGGATGGAAGAAGGACTCAAACATCTTTTTGTTTGGATAGTAGCCTTGAAAAAAATGGACCATGACCTTTAAAAGTATGCTCAAAGATGTTGGTAGGATAAGGACATGGAAAAAGAGATGAAATTAAGGCAAGGATTTATGCAAAGGATGGGATCAAAGGGATCGAAGGATGGAAAATATGCATTGGATAATGGATAGGGTATTGGAAGAATTGGGCTTCAGTGGACATAAATGTTGGCAAGATCAACATTGGCACACACCTTGAGGGGTGATGGACTGATGGAGGAAGAGTGGGTTTTGGATATGGAGATTTTGATGAAGGAATAGCTAGGGATTTGTGGACATAAGGACCTAAAATGGAAGAAGGAGGTGATGGAGGAACAAATTTGAGAGGTTTGGATGGAGGAATATCAATTTTGGATGCCAAGTTAGATTTTTCTTTAGGCTTTTGTGCTTCAAGGAGTTTCTTAGGAACCCACATTGTTTTGGATTTTTCATGCTTTTGTTGTTCTTTGGTGTGCATTTCTTGCATAAGGGATTTAGGAACCCATATATATTTTGACCTTGCTTTATTTTGCTCATTGGGCCTTTGTGCCCTTTTGGATATTTCTTTTTCTTTATAGATCAAATTTTTCTTTGTTTTGACATGTCGATTATATTGGACATGTTGATCCTTGAATACATGTAGATTGCTAGACTTATGACATTTATACTTGGCATCCAAATTGCTTGGAGGAGGAAAGGAATGCATGGATGGATATGAATGAAATGGAGTTCTTTTGGATTGATGAAATTTACTCAAGGATGTGTGCCTTTGCTGACCTTGCATAGAGGATGAAGGGATATAAGGACCTAGGATGGATGGAAAGTATGATGGGGAAGGTGTATGTTTTGATTTTGATGGAGGGATACCAATGTCTTAAGAGTGAGTTGTGTAGACATGACCCTTAAGATCTTCTTTAACATGAAGGGGTTCTTGCTTATGGAGATCTACACCTTTGCCTTTATGAATATCTTGACTTGTAGGATACACTTTTCTTTGGGAAGAAGACGCGAGTCCATTATGAGGTGGATATGATATGAGAGAAATAATGAGATCATGAAGTGGATTGGATTGCACCAAAGTGGAAGAACCCATTGTTAATGTCAGGGGTTCATGAACATCTTGCATTGATACGTTCGAATCATGAGGGGGATTAGGATCATGAGGGGGACTAGGATTGTGAGGGGGACTAGGATTGTGTGGTGGACATGGATCAATGACAAGATATTCAAGAGATGGAATGGGATAAACAATGGGATCATCAAAAGGAATGAGATCTTGGAGTGTATATGGAGCATTAGGACAAGGAGATGGAGGAACAAAAGGATCTTGTGGAGGATTTAAAGGAATAATTTGATCTTGACAAGGAGGAAGATCATTGGAATCCTCTTTAAAGGTGCTTTTCTGTTGACTTTCAATGGGATCATCGGAAAGGATGGAAGGAATATCTTGATCTTTCTTAGGAAGTGGAATGTCAATGGGATTTGAAAGGATATTGTGTTCTTGGATAGAATGGACAGGAATAATGGAATCATTGCGAGTGTCTGGGGAAATGGGATCTTGGTCAACAATTGGATGGGATGATAAGGTTTCAGGATCTTGATCTTGATCTGTTTCAAGACACATGTCTTCATGCTCTAAATTATCCTCTTGACATGAGGTTGGACTTTGGATATGCATGGAGGATTCTGACAAGGAATCAATGTTTTGGCATGAAGGAAATGCACTTTGAACATTTGTGATGGATTTTGGCAAGGAATCAATGCTTGAACATGAGGAAGAAGGACTTCGAATGGGGTCCTCTAAAACAGGTAATGGTAATAAAGTGCATGGTGGCATTGGGTCTTGTATTTATGAAACATGACAAGGATGTGCATCATGAATTGGATTATCTTGGCAATCAATTATGGATAGCCCTTGGATAATTGCATCCTTGGGTGTATTATTTGATGAGGACAATATGGAAGGTTTTTGTGAAACTTCTAAAGGTGTAGGGATAGATGCCACTAGAGAGTCAATTTGTTTGTGGGGGGATGAGGCATTGCTAGACATAAGTGTATTATCTTGATCTTCCTCAAAGAACTCACTTGGTAGTTTCCTTAAGATCCTTGCAATAAAGCCACCTTTCTTTCGAGGTTTTGACATGGTTGTATCTGGAATTTGAACTTGTTTTTGGTTTGATGTCATGTTTTGATTTCGAACTAGATGTTGATCAAATTGGTTTGGCTTGGTGTGTGCTGCAACCTTTGTTTTTGAATGTTTGGTTGTGGTTGTTGACATTGATATGTTGAGTGAACTTGTTGATATTCCACCATTGGTTGTGTTGGTTGTGTCTGCTGGATATGTTGTTGATTCGAGATTTGATTGAATGAAATTTGACCAAATGAATTTTGATTTGGGACTTGATTGAAATTTGTGCTTGTTTTTTGAAATTTTTTCATCATCTCTATTTGAGAGATGAGAGTTGGTATGTCTGATCATTCGATAAGAGCTTTTACATCAATTGGCTCAAATTTTGGGTTTGGACCTGGAAATTTTTTAAATGTTTTGGACATTTGGGATCTATTCTTCTCAATGTTTTTCACTTTTTGTTCCAAAATCTCCTTTTCTTGAGCTAGTTTCTTCTCTAGTTTTTGTATTTGGACATTTACATCATCATGATAAGTTTGATCCAAGTTCTAAGACATGTAGAGATTGGATTGACATGATTGATTTCTCAATTGTGATGACATGGCTTCGTAAGAAGGTTGAGACCTCATTTCAATAAACATGTCACTATGCAATGGAACTAATGGGATTGACAAATGCAAACCTAAAAGGATGACAATGCAACTAAATGTTTTTGTACCTTTTGAATTTTTGGAATGACAACTAGATGCAACTAAATGCAATGAAAATGTGACCTTGCTTTGGACCTTTGAGTTTCTATGGTTTGATAATGTTATGCAACTAAGTGCAACCTATTTTTTTGTTATTATTTCAAGAATTTTTGGAAATGATATGCAATCTTAAGCAATGGTAATGCAACCTATTTCTTTGTTGTTTTTTCAAGATTAGGACAAACTTTTTGGAATGCAAACCTAAAGACTCAACCTTGGGAAGTTGGAATGAAGCCAAGACCTTAAAGGACAAAGGACCAAATGACAATAGGACAAATTGACAATGTCTCACCTATATGCTTGGATACTAAGCTAGGTTTGACAAAAATGATATTAATGAAAGGACAAATTTTTAGACCAGGTCAAGACTCCCTAACAACAACTTAGGGTATCATCCAAAGTTTTTGATTTTTCAAAATTTGACAAACCAAATTTTTGAGACTAAATGCAGGAAGGAAATGATTATGACAATGACTTAGGACATGAAAATGATCTAAGGATATGATATGATAAGATGAAGCCAAGACAAGATGACAATACAATGACAAGGATATGCGAAGACCAATGACTTGGAATATGCGAAATGCAACCTAGGCAATACCTAATTTTAGCATGACAAGGATAATGTAGGAATGTCACCTAAATGGAAATCTAACTTGGATATGACAATGAAATGCAAACTTAGGGAAATGATTTTGAACCTAAGTGAAAAATGAAGATGCTTGCAATGAAAAAGGATTAAAATGAAGGAAGATGACAATATGTCCTAGGACCTAAGTGGGACTATGCAAAGACCTAGCCTAAAGTGACATGAATTTTGAAACAAAGACATTCAATGTTTTGACAAGCCATGTTCAAATGTTGGATGAATACTTGGACAAATTTGGACTTTTGTTTGGATTTTGTTTTGAATTGAAGGTTGTTGACTTTGAAAACCCAAGTTGATTATGAGCACTTTTGAAAGTTTTTTTTTTTTTTTTTTGATTTAACCTTTGACAATCATGGAAGACAAAATGTTTTTTTTGACTTTGACTCAAGACAATCAAGCACATTCACAACAAATCCTATGGCTGGCAAGGACAATATCTGTTGAATCCTCTAACCATAAAATACAACACTTAGCCAGATAGCTAGACGCTTGGTAGCACTGGCTCCCCCTTACAGTGCACTCACTTCTCGAGCATACCAAGCTTCCAGTTCAAGGGGCATCACTTCCCAAGAACTTGCTATCTCTAACTAAGGAGTACATGAGAGGTGTCTTCGGCATGTGTGTATCACAATGCCTGAGCCAACAGATAGAAGGATTTTGGCCTCTAAAAACAAGAGATTCTAGTAAGGGCATCCGTTTGGGTGGGTATTGGTCTGGCGAATAAATCGTCACAATACCATTCAAGCACCCGTTGTCTACAACTTTCATTGCATCCACAATTATTTAGAGTGGTTCGGAAGAGCCTGGCTTTAGCTCGACACCACTTTGGGTCATTCCCTCTCACCAATGCCTGTGCAAAGTGCCAGGCAAATTGGGAGGCAGGCCCAACTCTAAGGCTTAAAACATACAAACAAAGTATGCATGGTGTTCATTATCCTTTAAGAAATGAAATGTGCAACTACTTTAAAAATTTGCAAGCAACATGTTTTAATGTGAGTCTTTGACCGCGTCCTACATAAGATTCGTTTGTAGTTGCATTTTTATCTTCGTCATACGTAACGCCAAGATGTTGCACAGAGAATTCGTACCAAGGAAAAACCCTAATGCAAGAAATAAATTGCAAACAAACAAACTTGCAAGAAAAACACCTAATTTTTACCCCTGTTTCTGGCCTTACACAAGCACAAATCTCATCAACATAGGCACAGATCTCCTTAACACAAGCATAGATCCCTCCTACATAGGTGCAGATCTCATCTACATAGGCACAGATCCCTTCTACATAGGCACAAAATGCCTCAGCACAAGCGTAGAAGTGTCCAGAAAGCTCTGAGTTGCCCTATTTCTTAAGTTTTTCACCTGCAAACAGCTCAAAAAGCACTCAAAACATGGTTAAAATGGTTAGTTCACATTGGGTTCACCAAAATGTAGACTAGGAAATTGAGGATGCATCAAAACAAATAACAATTAGGACAATCACAAAACCTAAAACTGCAATGCAAACAATCCTAATCTAATCAATGAAAACATGAAGACAAGACATTCAAAATGAAATCAAAGCAAACCAAATGTAGATATCTCCTTCATGTGGCTCCACTGTTCTTCTTTCACCTTCCAATTTGATGTTGTTCTCACCTACAAAGTGCAAAATTGCAAGTGGAAAAGCAAGTTGTTGATGAAATTTGTAGCATAAGGTTACTTGAAAATGTGATTGATTGATTGACAAAGGAACTCATCCAATTTATAGACAAATTGGAGAGAGGACAAGATTAGCATGAAGAGATTTGAAAGGAAATTCAAATCAAGAATGGCAAAATTATGACAAGTGTATGACAAATTATGACAATTTATGACAAATTATGACAAATAGACAAAAATTTGAAATAGAAATAGAAATTAGAAATTAGGAGAAATTTGGAAAATTAGGTTAGAAATGATGAATTGGAAATTAGGAAATTAGAAATTGATGAAATTAGAAAATTAGGTGAATTAATTAATAATTTTTCATTCATTAATTAATTCACAAAAAGAGGGGGAATTAATTAGCCAATTAAATAAATATTTAATTGTGACAAGAAGACTTAGGATAAATAAATAAATTATTTAACCTAGAGGGAAAATGAAAAACAAGATTAAATGAATAAATCATAAAACCCTAGAAGATGAATTAGAAATGCAAGGACAACAATTAGGTCTTGACAAAAGATAATTGATGTAGGGTCGATTTGATCATGATTGTGATTGACAAAGGACCAATGTTGATAAATGATTGAGATTGGTTTGACAAAAATCAATGACAAATTGACCAAGATTGACAAGGAGATCAAATTGAAAAGCGCCAATTGACATGATTAAAGAAGACAAGGATCGATGACGAATCGATCGCAAAATGAAAAAATTGGCAAGGACAAGGATCGATGACGAATCGATCGCAAAATGACAAGATTGACAAGGACAAGGATCGATGACGAATCGATCGCAAAATGACGTGATTGACAAGGACAAGTATCAATGACAAATTGATTGCAACAATGACGCAATTTGACAAGGACAAGGATCGATCGCAAAATGACAAAATTGACAAGAGGACAAAAACCCTAATTCTATCATCGATTAGGATTGACGATGTCCAAAATGATGATACATGTGCACACACGTTGATGCGACAGGATAAGATCAACCAAAATCATGACTGAAGACTGTTATCGATAAGACCTAATTTGAAAGCGATAAAAATGAGGAATGTAGAAGAAGGACTCGATGCTCGCAGATGATAAAGACCAAGTGCACAACATAGAATAAATGTTAATGCGACGCAAGAACCCTAAAATAAGGCAATGCGCAAATGTTAAAGTATGACTCCACAAGCGTTGACCATTTTTAGATGTCTACATAATGTTTTTCTATATACTAATTCACCCCCCCTCTTAGTATTCATCACTTTGCTCCTACTCACATCGTTGCGCCTATCATTCAACTCCAATCAATTTCCCCCTGCCCATCATCCCACCTCAATCAATAGCTCATGTGGTATCCATCCCCATATTTTCCATTCCACCTGCTTCCTTCCTCACATCCATGCCAATATCTATTGGCAATATTGATGAATTGATTATGTGTTGCATTGATGTTTTGTCATTGATGTTAATGTTGGAATTTTGAATTTGTTGGTATTTTGCATAGAGATTGCATTAATGATATGTTTACATTGATGTTAATTGAACCGGTAATAGTATTCATGTTATTGTTGATATTGTTGTTTTTGATATTGGCTAGTAACCGGTAAGATGAGATTTGTGGAAGATGTTGTAAACTGGTATGTTAAGTTTGTGAGTTGAACCGGTAAACCGGTATAAAGGGTTAAACCTTTCTATGCAATGTAACTGGTAAACCCTATCAGTTGTTAAACCCTAACCAATCAAGTTTGTTGGTTAATTATCTGATGAGCAGTATTGATGGAGACACGTGTGATCATTGTATAAGGATAAGTTCAAATTGTGTTGGCGCAATTGTTTATTGTCTAGGGAAGGAGCAAAGTGGATTGCATCTAATGCACAATGCGTGATGAGTTACAAAGTCCGATGGAGCAGTGATCATGTAGCGGTTGGAATTTTCTTGAAGAATGTGAAGAGATTGTTATGATTTCTAACAGTCAAGATTGTACCGACTTGTTTGTAATCTTGATGATGAGAATTAGGTTTTTGTTTATTTAAGGTCGATGAAGTTGCTTGTAAAAGTTGTTGGAAAGATTCACAAAAACTTGTTGAGTGTGTTGTTGCCTAACCAATGAATGGATCTACACTTTGAGTGAAGGCAGATTGAAGCTTAAAAGGATCTGATCAAGAAAATGTACTTCTATTCAGACAAATCAAGAAAACCTGTTGTTTTCTAACAATTATAGCAGAAGTGAAATCCCTTAGCTGAGTAAGCTCTAACAATCTTGGTTACTCATTAAATCCTCTAACAAGGTGGTCCATTAGCTTGGATTCTTAAATCCTCCAGTGAGGTTACTCCTAATAGGGTATTATGCTTTTCATCAAGGCATATTTGTAAATCCCTTAACTGGGTGATTCAAAACCAGAATTAGTTCTGAACATGACTTATTGTAAAGCTTTAATAGGCCTGGCTCCTAACAGAGCAAACTTCAGAAGAGTTCAGATAGCTATCCTTGTGAGTCTCATCTCACTGTGGTTTTTACCTATTTGGGTTTTCCACGTATAAACATTTGTGTCAAGTGGTGAATGTTTTTGTGGCCATGATCTTATTTATTGATTTGATTAACTTCTGATAAGGCATGATAACTAGAAGCATTGAGAGATGAATATGTTGAGTTATGATTAAGCATTGTTGATGTTTACAAGATTGAAGTTGTTTACTGTTAAGTTGCCATAACAGTGAAACTAGTTGATGTCAAGTATTCTTATGAATATTGATCTTGATTGAGATATGTTTACTTTGTGTGATTGAATTTGAGTTTGGGAGCTTTGTATCAGTTTATCAGTATACTGATTCACCCCCCCTCTCAGTATTCTACCGGATACTTATTCTTTCATCATACCATCAATTGATATCAGAGCATCTCAGGTCCTCTTTAATCTAAAAGCCTACCATCTTGAGGAAAAGATCTTGTTTATCATGATAAAGAAAGAAGGTTTGAAGTTCAATAAAGATAACTCTGATGATTGGATCATTGATAGTGGTTGTTCACATCACATGACCAATGATCAGAGAAAATTTATTTCCCTGAAGGAATTTGATGGCAGTGTTGTCAGATTTGGCAATGACTTACCCTATATGGTTAAAGGTAAGGGAGTTATTTCTCTTAATGGGAAGAGTGATGTTGATGATGTCTATTGGGTTGAAGGTCTAAAGCACAATCTTTTGAGTGTGGCACAACTTAATGACAAAGGATACCCACTGGAGTTTATAAATGGTATGTGCAAAATCTTTGACAACAAAGGTGAATTGACTGCAACCGAGAAACAGACCAGAGGTAATCTATTGCATCTTAATCCTAAAGTTAGAAACTATTTGATTGCAAAAATGGATGATAGATGGCTTTGGCATAGGATATTTTGTCATATAAGTTTTGACAATATTGTTAAAGTAAGCAAGTCTAAGATAGTAAGAGGTCTTCCTTAGCTAGACAAACCAGTTAATGCTCTATGTAAAGAATATCAGTTAGGAAAGATGACTTCTTCAACTTTCAAGAGCAAGTCCTTCTCAGTAGAGCACTTGTTAGATTTTGTTCATACAGATCTATATGGACTAATAAGAACAAGAAGCATTCAAGGTGATAGATATTTCATGATCTTCACTGATGATTGTTCATGGATGATGTGGGTCACATTCTTGAAGGATAAGAATAAATATTTTGGAAAATTCAAGGCATTCAGGGCCTTAGCTGAGAAAGAGTGTGTCAAAAAGATAAAATGTCTGAGAATAGATTAAGGTGGTG
Source organism: Cryptomeria japonica (assembly GCF_030272615.1). Lineage (NCBI taxonomy): Eukaryota > Viridiplantae > Streptophyta > Pinopsida > Cupressales > Cupressaceae > Cryptomeria > Cryptomeria japonica. Next base: position 235,328,907 of record NC_081406.1, read on the forward strand.
AATTTACTTCTGAGGAACTCACTAAGTACTATGATGATAATGGTATCAAGCAGCAACTTTCTGCACCAAGGACACCACAACAGAATAGTATAACAAAGAGAAACAATCGGTCAGTGGTTGAAGCTTCTAGGACTACGTTGATACAAGGAGGTGTAGCAAAAACATTTTGGAAAGAAACTATAAGTACAGTTGTCTACACAATGAACCAAGTTCTGGTGAAAAGAGGTAAGGACAAGACCCCTTATGAATACTGGTATGGGAGATCACTTGGTGTTAGCTATTATAAGATATTTGGAAGCAAATGTTTTATTAAAAGAGGTAATTACATAAGAAAGTTTGAAGCTAAGAGTGATGAAGGCATATTTATTGGCTATTCCACCAAGAGTAAGGCCTATAAATGGTTCAACAACTGGACACAAAATTTTTTTGAGAGTGTTGATGTTCCTGTAGATGAATTCCTGAAGTTTTAGAAGGAACTAGTTCTAAGAAGAAGGATGAAGATCCTTGCATTTTTCTTTTGGAACCTGAAACTGTTAAATTAGAAACTGGTAAAGAAAATCCTGATGTACTTGTTCAACTGGAACAAATAAATTCAGAAGAAGATGATAATGAATAAGTTGAACCTAAAGAGAATGATCATGTTATTCCTAGGTATGTGAAACTGAATCACAGTCCTGAACAGATTATTGGGGATAAGGATGCTGGAGTACTAACTAGAAGAAGAATAAGAGAGAACTCCTGTATGATCTCCACCTTTGAAACTAGAAGTGTTAAGGAGGAATTTGGTGATGATCATTGGGTTAAAGCTATGGAGGAGGAGTTGGATCAAATTGAGAAGAACAACACTTGGACCCTGGTACCCCGATCAGTAAACAAGAATGTTATAGGTACTAAATGGGTGTTTAGAAACAAGTTAAATGAAGATGGTGTTGAAGTTCACAAGAAGGATAGATTAGTATGAAAAGGTTATGCGCAAGATGAAGGAAAAGATAATAGAGAAATGTTTGCACCAGTAGAAAGACTGGAAGGTATCAGAACATTGCTTGCATTTGCAGCTCATAAGAAGTTCAAAGTATACTAGATGGATGTTAAGTCTGCATTCTTGAATGGGATATTGGAAGAAGAAGTTTATATAGTGTAGCCTGATTGTTATGCATTGACAGATAAGGAAGACATGGTATGCAAATTGCATAAAGCTTTGTATGGATTAAAGAAGGCACCAAGAGCATGGTATGAATGACTTCATACTCATCTGATCAAGATAGGATTTGCCAGAACCAGTGATGACAACAACATTTATCTCAAGTCTAAAGGAGATGAAATACTGGTCAGTGAAGTATTTGTTGATAACATTATATTTGGAGGTAATGAAGACATTAGTAATTGTTTTGCAGATGAAATGAAGATTGAGTTTGAGATGTCATTAGTAGGGGAAATAAAAAAATTCATAGGCTTCTAGATATAGCAAATGAAGAATGGTATTTTCATTACTCAATCCAAGTATGTGAAAGTGGTTTTGAAGACTTTCGATATGAGTGACTATAAACCAGTTGGAACCCCAATGGTTACATGTTGTAAGTTGTCCAAGGAAGATGCATCTAAGTCCGTAGATGAAAAGGAATACAGGTCAATGATTGGAAAATTATACTATGTTGTTCAGAGTCAACCAGATATTGCCCATGTAGTTGGTATTGTTGCTAGATTTCAGAAGAATCCAAAGGAGGCACATCTGATGGCAACAAAAGGAATTCTTAGATATCTAAAAGGTACTATTCAATATGGGTTATGGTATCCATATGGTGGAAATTTATATTTGAAAGCATACACTGATGCTGATTGGGTAGGAAATATTGATGATCGGAAGAGTACTACTAGTGGAGCATTCTTTCTAAGAGGAAGGCTAGTTTCATGGAGTAGTAAAAAACAAAGTTGTACTTCACAATCTACTGCTAAAGTTGAGTATGTAGTAGCTTATATGAATTGCACACAAGCTATGTGGATGAGGCACATTTTGGAAGGGTTGAAGATGGAAATCTTAGAACCAATAAAGATTTTGTGTGATAATACAAGTGCAATAAACATTTCTAAAGATCTTGTTTTGCACGCAAGGACTAAGAACATTGAATTGAAGTATCACTTCTTAAGGGAAAAAGTTCAAAGTAAAGATGTTATCTTAGAGCATGTTTCTACCAAGGATCATCTTGCAGATATCTTTACCAAACCTCTAGCTAAGACCACTTTCGAGTATCTTAGAAGTCAATTGGGGGTTTTCCCTCTTCATGAAGCTAGTTGAGCATGATGTTGATTGCATCAGTCCCTAAAATTACTTGTAGAATATTACATGGATTGATGAAGAAGTGGATGTATTCCACAGGGGGAGCATCAAGTTGCAGTATGATACTGATGCATAGTGAGAGAAAAATTACATGTATTTACTTTCACTTTGGCATTGTTGTCAAAGGGGGAGAAGAATTATGTGATTGGGGAGAAGAATTATGTGTCTGATTTGGTGAACCAGCGGCAAGCTAAAGACAGACAGAGAAAAGTGAATACTTGGTAATGTAAACTAGGATTCCTATTCACCAATCTCAGTAGCAATCAGAGGTGTTGATATTTGTATTCCCATCAATGCCAAAGGGGGAGATTGTTGGCATTTTGCATAGAGATTACGTTAATGATATGTTGTCATTGATGTCAATTGAACTAGTAATGATATTCATGTTATTGTTGATATTGTTGTATTTTATATTGGCTAGTAACAGGTAAGAAGAGATTTGTGGGAGATTTTGTAAACTGGTATGTTAAGTTTGTGAGTTGAATCGGTAAACTGGTATAAAGGGTTAAACCTTTCTATGCAACATAACCGGTAAACCCTATTAGTTGTTAAACCCTAACCAATCATGTTTGTTGGTTTATTATTTGATGAGCGGTAATGATGGAGACACGTGTGATCACTGTATAAGAATAAGTTCAAACTATTTTGGTGCATTTGTTTATTATCTACAGAAGGAGTAAAGTGGATTGCATCTAATGCACAATGCGTGATGAGTTACAAAGTCCAATGGAGCGGTGATCATCGAGCGGTTGGAATTTTCTCGAAGAATGTGAAGAGATTGTTATGATTTCTAATGGTCAATATTGTACTGACTTGTTTGTAATCTCGATGATGAGAATTAGGGTTTTGTTGTGTTACCGACCTAATTTATTTGTATTTAAGGTCAATGAAGTTGCTTGTAAAAGTTGTTGGCAAGATTGGTAGACACCTGTTGAGTGTGTTATTGTCTAACCAATGAATGGATGTGCACATTGAGTGAAGGAAAATTGAAGCTTAAAAGGATCTGATCAGGAAAATGTAGTGCTATTGAGACAGATCAAGAAAACCTGATGTTTTCTAACAATTATAGCAGAATTGAAATCCCTTAACTGGGTAAGCTCTAACAAGCTTGGTTACTCATTAAATCCTCTAACAAGGTGGTCCATTAGATTGGATTTGTAAATCCTCCAACGAGGTTACTCCTAACAGGGTATTGTGCTTTTCATCAAGGCATATCTGTAAATCCATTAACCGGGTGATTCCTAACTGGAATTAGTTCTTAACAGTACTTATTGTAAAGCTTTAACAGGCTTGGCTCCTAACAGGGAAAACTTCAGAAGAGTTTAGATAGCTATCCTTGTGAGTCTCATCTCACCATGGTTTTTACGTATTTTGGTTTTCCACGTATAAAAATTTGTGTCAAGAGGTGAATGTTTGTGTGGTTATGATCTTATTTGTTGATTTGATTAACTTCTGATAAGGCATGATCACTAGAAGCATTGAGAGATGAATATGTTGAGTTATGATTAAGCATGGTTGATGTTTACAAGATTTAATTTTTTTACTGTTAAGTTGTCATAACAGTCAAACCGATTGATGTGAAGTATTTTTATGAATATTGATCTTGACTGAGATATGTTTACTTTGTGTGATTGAATTTGAGTTTGGGAACTTTGTATCAGGTTATCAGTATACTGATTCACCCCCCCTCTCAGTATTCTACTGGATACTTATTCTTTCATCATACCATCAGTCAATAGTAGTTGTTATGGTTGGTTACTGGCAGACAGGTTTTGGTTATCGATAGAAGATCTAGTGTTACCGACATAAGGGACTATCTGTTGGACACTTCCGGCATGTTTGGGTAAATTGAGTATGTTTGGTTTTATGTGTTACATGCTTCTCAAACATTTTTTGGTCATTTGGTATTGACTTTGTGATTGGATTCTATCATACACTCTTGTAAACTCTTACCAGCATGGGTTTAAGGTTTAACTGACAGAGCTTTCACTAAGAAACATCGATAGAATGCTAAGTGGTGTTGGTGCAGCTTCTAGATGGAATTTAGGATATTGAAGGTGATCCATGATCGTGCTTCAACTATTTTAAGACATTGCTTTGGCATGGTGGACCCAGATTAGGTTTGGTGCCTATCTAGGTTATGGACCGATATCATGTTAAGATATTCTCTACACGTTACTGGGATGATTTATGGATTGGTTATTGTTGTTTTGGTCTTAAGCCGACATGGCATATCATTGTAATATGGATGTATGTAATGATCTTATTGTAATATCTTTTAGGTGGCCGGCCTAGTTGGTTTAAGCCTTAGGGTTTCTAGAAATTGATGTAAGATCTCATTGTAGATAATGGGTATGGTATGGGTATTAAATAAGTGTGTCATGGTCATTGTATTGGTATGAAATAAGTATGTTGTGGTATGAAATAAGTGTGTTGTGGATAAATATCTTTTGAAGCTTGGTTTTACTAAAGGTAGTGCTAATAGTAATTTATATTAGAAGATCATTGATGATGATATTCTAATTATTGAAGTATTTGTTGATGATATCATTTTTGGAAGAGAAGATAAATTGTGCATGGAATTCTTTAATAATATGAAAAATAAATTTGAAATGTCCACGATTGGTGAAATGCTATTTTTCTTAGGTTTGCAGATTAACTAACAAAAATAAAATTATTTGTCATCCTAAGTATTTGAGGGAATTTTTGAAGAAGTTGGGTATAGATAATTCCAAACCGGTCAGTACTCCTATGGTGACTAGTGATAAATTATCTATCAAAGATACATCTACACCGGTAAATCCGACAAGGTATAAGTCTATGATTGGTGGTTTGTTATATCTAACTCAGACTAGACCAGATATTATGAATGCAGTAAGTATTGTTTCAAGATATCAAAGTAATCCTAAAGAAAATCATGACTATGCAGTAAAGAGGATATTCCGCTATTTGCAAGGAACAATAGAATATGGCTTATGGTATTCTAGAGATGATGACTTCACTTTATGTGCATATATAGATTCAGATTGGGTAGGTGAAACTGATGATAGGGAAAGCACTTCTAGTGGATCTTTCTTTCTTTGAAAGAAATTGGTTTCATGGATAAAAAAAAAACACTCACGCATTTCTTTATCTACTGTAGAAGCTAAATATGTTGCAGCGGTAACTAATTTCACTCAAGTCCTGTGGATGAAGCAAATGTTGAAGGATATATAGGTAAATTATAGTGAGCCATTAGTTATCTATTGTGATAACTCTGCACCTATTAACATGTCTAAGAATCCGGTATTTCACTCTAAGACTAAGCACATATCAATAAAATATAACTTTTTGGAGGACAAGGTAGAAGAAAAAGAAGTCAAATTGGTTTATGTGAACACTAAAGACTAGATTGCAGATATATTCACTAAACCACTATCTAAGGAATCATTTCAGTATTTGAGAGATGGGTTAGGGGTTTCTACCCCTATGATAGAGACTTGATTGATATGGTTTGGTATCAGTCTGACATGCATTATCAAAGAAACTATTCATTCTGGCACTAATGAGTGGTGCTACTACTCAGGGGGAGTAGTCAACTTTGAGATTCAGAGGCTTATATTATTGCTTTGATATTTTTGTCAGATTTTTGGCATTGATTTCAAAGGGGGAGAGATAGTGATATGAAAAATAAATTCATATCTTTACAGAGATATTATTCTCAGTGGGAGAGTTATTGATATTCAGAGCTATATACAGGAGATTGTTGGTTGTCTTCCACAGGGGGAAACTTGTTTGGCATTTCTTGGTACTTATATGTTTTTCACATCTAGTGTTACCATCAATGGCAAAGGGGGAGATTGTTGGCAATATGGATGAATTTATTATGTGTTGCATTGATGTGTTGTCATTGATGTCAACACTAGCTATTATGGTTGGTTACCGACAAATAGGTTTTGGTTATTGGTAGAAGATCTAATGTTACCGGCAAAAGAGACTATCTGTTGGAAACTTTGGGCATGTTTGGATCAATGGATTATGTTTGGTTATATGTCTTACATGCTTCTGAAGAATGTTTTGGTTAGTTGTTATTGACTTGGTGATCGAATGCTATCATACACTATTGTAAACCCTTACCGGCATGGGTTTAAGGTTTAATCGAAAGAGCTTTCACTAAGAAACCTTGATATAATGCCAAGTGGCATTGGTATAGCTTCTAGATGGAATTAAGGATAGATAAGGTGATCCCTGATCATGCTTCAACTATTTGAAGGCATTGCTTTGGCATGGTGGACCCAGATTAGTTCTAGTGCCTATCTAGGCTATGGATTGGTATCATATTAAAGTGTTCTCTACACATTACCAGGATGATTTATGGATTGGTTATTGTTGTTTTAGTCTTAAGCTGACATGGAATATCATTGTAACATGGATGTATGTAATGATCTTATTGTAATATCTTTTAGGTGGCCAACCTAATTGGTTTAGGCCTTAGTGTTTGTATAAATTGATGTAAGATCTCATTATAGATCATGGGTATGGTATGGGTATGAAATAAGTGTTTGGTGGTCGTGAAATGCAATATCATATGCGAAGGAGATTTGGTCGATCATAGGTGATCGAATTGGGTTTAAGGAAGAGGTCAAAGGCCTCTAGTATTGAGCTTAACCAGGACTATAATCAAGTATGGTAGATGTTATCTCTATCAGTTCATTATTGTGGATTTTTGTCTAATTATCTTGAGGTGATTATAACCTCTTTTTAGTCAATGAGACTCTTTTGTAATGAGTAGTACGCTCTAGGCAGTGTGCCTTTCTGCATGTGCAGACCCCTTATTGTATCACATAATTTTTGCAAAAGTATCATCTGACTGTGGGTAGGTTTCCCACCGTGGTTTTTCCCTTTTCGGGTTTTCTACGTACAAATCATGGTGTTATGTGGTATAGTTGCATTGTGTTAATTCTTTCTTTCATTCTTAAGTTTTATTGCTTATTGGTATCTATTTATGCTATTCTGGTATTCAATGTTCATGTGATCCAGTTAAAAGTTATTAAGTGGTTTAATTGACATAATCTGTTAACAACTGATTCACCTACCCCCTCTCAATTGTTCACTGGTTATCCTAACAATTGGTATCAGAGCTTTGATCCTGTTTTGCAGAAGCTTAACCATTTGAGGTAGATCCTATGGCAACTAATCCACCGGCAACTATATTCAGAAGAGAAATCCCTAAGCTTGATGGAACAAATCATGGGATATGGAAAATCTGAATGGAGACTCATGTTAGATGTCTTGGCAAGGATATTTGGGAGATCACTGAGAAAGGATATACACCTTATGATCCGACATCTGACAATCCTTCTCTTGTAGACTAAGACAAGAATATTGAAAATGATTACAGAGCTAGAGAAGCCCTCTTGTGTGCACTTACTGATCAACAAATCATGGGATTGATTGATAAATCATCTAAAAAGGTTATGTGGGATAAATTGCAAACTTTGAATGAAGGTGATCCTACTGTCAAAATTGCTAAACTTGATGGTTACCGAGTAAGGTATGAGAACTTGAAGATGGAAGATAGTGAAAGAATTGTTGTATTTATGGAAAGAGTAAATGAGATTGTTATGGGAATTCAATGTTGTGGAGGATCTCTGAGTGCAGATGAAATAGTTTCCAAATTCTTGAGAGCCCTTCCACCGGCTTACAAGATGAAGGCTACTACAATTAATGAATTGAGAACAATGGCAAACTCTTCAGTTAACAGAGACATTCTGATTGGAAAATTATCTGCTTTTGAGCTTGAAAATTTTGGATCTTCTGGAGCTGCAAAATCTGAACCTTGTTTTCATGCATCATCATCTACCGGCAAAAGTGATTAGAAAGCCTTATATGTGAAAGAATTGGAAGATATGAGGAAAGAGGATGAAAAATTTGAGCAACTTGAAGCCTTATTTGCTAGAAGAGTACCTAAAGGACCAACAAGAAGTAAGTATGAAGGAAAAGCACCTTTTAAATGTTTTGCATGTAATAAGATTGGTCATTTTGCAGCTAGATGTCCTGAAAGGAATGCAAGATTTGGAAAGAGAGTTAAGAAATAATTTAATCCTAATCAAAATAGATATAGATTCGAGAAAAGTAATTAATGCTACATAGTAGATGAGGAAGGAGTAAGTGATGACTCCGAGGATGAATTGGCAACAAACTCTGCTAGTGGATCCAACAATGGAAAGGAATGGGTGTTCTATGCTTTAAAGGAAGATGAACCGAAACCGGCTATCATGAATGAAGAAAAGGCCCTGGCAAAAAAATTTGAAGACAAGGATGAATGGGTTATTCATAGTGGATGCTCACATCATATGACTATAGATAAAAGAAAATTTCTATCCCTGCAAGAATACAATGGTGCTCAAGTCAGATTTGGAGATGACAAAACATGTATGATCAAAGGTAGAGGTATTATTTATCTGGATGGAAAGCATAATAGTGATAATGTCTATTATGTAGAAGATTTAAAGGATAATATTTTAAGTGTTGGTCAATTGGTGGACAAGGGTTTCCAACTTCAGTTTAAAGATAGAAAATAAAAAAACATTAACAAAACTGGTTTGGAGATTGCAACCAATACTCAGACTGGAGGTAATATCTTTGAATTGAGTATTGGTAATAAGACATGTTTGATTTCTCATATTGATGAGATTTGGTTATGGCATAATAAGTTGTATCATGTTAATTTTAATTGTATTGTTAAGATCAGTTCAACTAAGGCAGTTAGAGATATACCTAAGATTATGAAGCCTCGTAATCTGGTATGTAAGGAATTTCAATTGGGAAAGAAAGTTAGAACTTCTTTTAAGAGCATACATGATAAACCTAATGTACTTAATTTGATTCACACTGACTTATGTGTTCCATCAAGGACTAGAAGCTTTCAAGGTAATAGATATTTCATGCTGATTATTGACGACTATTCTAGGGTGATGTGGGTGACTTTTCTTAAGGAGAAGTCTGAAGCCTTTGAGAAATTCAAGATCTTTAAAGAAAATGTAGAAACAAAAATTGGATTGAAAATCAAATGTCTAAGACCAGACTGAGGTGGTGAGTTCACTTCTCATGAATTTAACAGCTATTGTGAGACAAATGGAATTAAGAGATATTTATCTGCACCTAGGACTCCTCAGTGGAATGGAGTAGTGCAAAGAAAGAACAAAACCATTTTGGATGTAGCAAGAACTATGATGATGGAAGCCAAATTTACTCATATCTACTAGAGAGAAGCAGTGAGTACAACAATCTACACATTTAACAAAGTTCACATCAAAGGTGAAATCAGTAAAACCCCTTATGAATTATGGTTTGGGTATACACTTGCTATTAAATATTTCATAATTTTTGGAAGTAAGTGTTATATCAAAAGGGATGATTCAATTGGAAAGTTTGATCCTAGATGTGATGAAGGGATATTTCTTAGATATTCAATTCAAAGAAAAGCATATAGATGTTATAACAAAAGATTGCAAAAAATTGTGGAGAGTGCTAATGTGAAAGTGGATGAGCAATACAAAAATCAATATATATCATATTAAAGGGAACCGGCAGTGGAAATGATCATAACTGAATCAACAATGCCTCAACCAATACAAGAAACTAAGACATTTACACCGGTATAATCAAAAAATGCAACTATGACTGATGATCTGAATAGTAAACCTGAAGTTCAGAAGACACCAAGGTATGTAAGGTTAAATCATTTTGAAGATCAAATCATTGGAGATAGGAAAAAGGGAGCTATCACAAGAAGAAGACTAGAAAATGAAGAGGTATTTCTTATTTCTAAAATTGAACCGAATTCTTTTATTCAATCTTGTAAAGATAAACATTGGTTAAAGGCTAAGGAAGATGAATTAGATCAGATAGAGAAGAATGAGACTTGGACTTTAGTTCCCCGACCTAAAAATAAGAATGTTATTGGAACTAAGTGGGTTTTTAGGAATAAACTAAATGAGGATGGTCAAGTTTTAAGAAACAAGGCTAGATTAGTTTGTAAAGGATATTATCAAATGGAAGGAATTGATTATGGTGAGAAATTTGCACCTATAGATAGAATTGAAGCTGTTAGACTTTTTCTTGCCTATGCAGCTTATAAGAACTATAAGGTCTATCAAATGGATGTTAAATGTGCATTTTTGAATGGTGAACTTGAGGAAGAAGTATACATTGAGCAACCTGATGTATTTTCACTAACAAATGATAGAGATATGGTTTGCAGATTAAAAAAAGATTTATATGGATTAAAACAAGCTCCTAGAGCTTCGTATGCAAGGTTGGATAAATATCTTTTGTAGCTGGGTTTTACTAAAGGAAGTGTTTATAGTAATTTATATTATAAGATCACTAATGATGATATTATGATTATTGAAGTATTTTTTGATGATATCATTTTTGGAGGAGAAGATAAATTGTGCATGGAATTCTCTAATAATATGAAAAATGGATTTGAAATGTGCATGATTGGTGAAATGAGATTTTTCTTAGGTTTGCAGATTACTCAATCTGATAAAGGCATTTTTATTTGTCAAACAAAGTATCTGAGGGAATTATTGAACAAGTTTGCTATAGATAATTCCAAATCGGTAAGTACTCCTATGGTGACTAGTGAGAAATTATATATCAAAGATGCATCTACACCTGTAAATCCGACATCGAGGTATAGGTCTATGATTCGTGGTTTGCTATATCTAACTCAGACTAGATCAAATATTATGAATGCAGTAAGTATTGTTTCAAGATATCAAAGTAATCCTAAAGAAAATCATGAATATGCAGTAAAGAGGATATTCCGGTATTTGCAAGGAACAATAGAATATGGCTTATGGTATTCTAGAGATGATGACTTCACTTTATGTGCATATACAGATTCAGATTGGGCAGGTGATACTGATGATAGGAAGAGCACTTCTGGTGGAGCTTTCTTTCTTGGAAAGAAATTGGTTTCATGGATCAACAAAAAATAGTCATGCATTTCTTTATCTACTGTAGAAGCTGAATATGTTGCAGCAACAACTAATTGCACTCAAGTCCCATGGATGAAGCAAATGTTGAAGGATATTAATGTAAATTGTAGTGAACCGGTAGTTATCTATTGTGATAACTTTGTAGCTATTGACGTGTCTAAGAATCCAGTATTTCACTTTATGACTAAGAACAAATCAATAAAATATAACTTTTTGAAGGACAAGGAAGAAGAAAAATAAGTCAAACTGGTTTAAGTGAACACTAAAGAATAGATTGTAGATGTATTCACTAAACCACTATCTAAGGAATCATTTCAGTATTTGAGAGATAGGTTAAGGGTTTCTGCCCCTCTGAAAGTGACTTGATTGATGTGGTTTGGCATAAGTCTAACATGCATTATCAGAGATTATATTCATTCCAGCACTGATCAATGGTGCTACTACTCAAGGGGAGTAGTCAGCTTTGAGATTCAGAGGCTTATATTATTGCGTTGATATTTTTTTCATATTTCTAGCATTGATGTCAAAGGGGGAGAGATAGTGATGTGAAAAATAAATGCAAAACTTTACAAAGATATTATTCTCAGTGGGAGATTTATTGATATTTAGACCTATATATAGGAGATTGTTGGTTGTCTTCCATAGGAGGGGACTTGTTTGGCATTTCTTCATACTTAGATGTTTTTCACATCTAGTGTTGCCATCAATGCCAAAGGGGGAGATTGTTGGCAATATGGATGAATTGATTATGTGTTGCATTGATGTTTTGTCATTGATGTCAATACTAGCTATTATGGCTGGTTACCAACAAACAGATTTTGGTTACTCATAGAAGATCTGGTCTTACCAGTAGAAGGGACTATCTGTTGGACACTTCCGACATGTTTGGATCAATGGATTATGTTTAGTTTTATGTGTTACATGCTTCTGGAGCATGTTTTGGTCAGTTGGTATTGACTTGGTGATCGGATGCTATCATACACTCTTGTAAACCCTTACCAAAATGGGTTTAAGGTTTAATCGACAAAGCTTTCGTTGAGAAAACTTGAAAAAATGCTAAGTGGTGTTGGTGCGGCTTCTAGATGGAATTCAGGATATAGAAGGTGATCCCTGATCATGCTTCAACTATTTGAAGACATTGGTTTGGTGTGGTGGACCTAGAGTAGGTCTGGTGCCTATCTAGGTTATGGACCAGTATCATGTTAACGTGTTCTCTACATGTTACCGAGATGATTTATGGATTGGTTATTTTTGTTTTAGTCTTAAGATGACATGGAATATCATTGTAATATGGATGTATATAATTATATTATTGTAATATCTTTTTGGTGGCCGACCTAATTGGTTTAGGCCTTAGGGTTTGTATAAATTGATGTAAGATCTTATTGTAGATCATGGGTATGGTATGGGTATGAAATAAGTGTGTTGGGGTCGTGAAATGCAATATCATATGTGAATGAGATTTGGTCGATCATAGGTGATCAAATTGGGTTTAAGGAAGAGGTCAAAGGCCTCCAGTATTGAGCTTAACCAGGACTATAATCAGGCATGGTAGATGCTATCTCTATCAGTTCATTATTCTTGATTGTTGTCCAATTATCTTGAGGTGATTATAACCTCTTTGTAGTCAGTGAGACTCTTTCGTAATGAGCAGTACACTCTAGGCAGTGTGTCTTCCTGCATGTGCAGGCCCCTTATTGTATCACATACTTTCTAGAGAAGTATCATCTGACTGTGGGTAGGTTTTCCACCATGGTTTTTTTCTTTCCTGTTTTTCCATGTACAAATCATGGTGTTATGTGGTATAATTGCATTGTGTTAATTCTCTATTTCATTCTTAAGTTTTATTTCTTACTGGTATCTATTTTTGCTATTTCAGTATTTAATGTTCATGTGATCCGGCTAGAGGTTATTAAGTGGTTTAATTGACATAATCTATTAACAACTGATTCATCGCCCCCCTCTCAGTTTTTCACCGATTATCCTAACAATATTAATTCTGATCACATCTATTCTCTAACATGATTCTATGACATCTTCTTCTACCCAACCACATGTCTATATTCCACAATCTTCTATTCCTCTCAATAATGCTGCTAATTTCATCCATGCTTCACTTCCTCCCGTCACAAAAATTTGTAGGTTGCAACCAATTGTCACTCAATTCCCTGTTACATCATTCATCACATCCCACATTCTCTCTTCTTCATCATATCAATACATTAGTGGTGGTGGTATACCTTCCATGACTCATCCGATACTAGGGGCAAACATGGTCCATTATGTCCAAAATCCACAATAGGATATCATCAAGGAAATTCAGGACATGAAAACATCATCAAAAACATGAAGGAAGGGACTAACAAGAGAAAACCTTATTCATTTGAGTAACTTTGTCCTTGTCCTTATGATGCATCGATATCATTTGCACCTTACCCACTAGGGTTTGATATGCCTAAGTTCATGAAGTATGAGGGTCAAGGGGACCCCCAAGACCATGTCCATGAGTTTCATATCTTATGCCAAGAAGTCTCCTAAAGTGATCTATATCTTTGAAGGCTCTTCCCTAAGAGTCTCATGGGAGATTCTCTTGCATGGTTCTCATCCTTGCCTTGAGGTTCTATCACCTCCTTCCCAGACTTGGAAGAAAATTTCATGGCCCACTATGCTTATAACATTGTCAATGATGTTTCTATGATGGACCTTTGTAACACAAAAAAAATGCTTAGAGAAACTTTCGCTAACTTCTTGCAGAGGGGGAAACACCTTACTAAGAAATTCTAGTGGGATATTCTAGAACAACATCAAATTGAGTTGTTTCAAAAAAATCTGGTTCCCAAACTATCAAAACCCTTGACATCTCAGTGCATAAAGTCTTTCTAGAAGTTTAATGAGAAGGGCCTACCCCTTTAATGTGTCTTGTTAGAGTAAGGTACCCTGAAGCATTATCAAAAATCAAGTCATAATTCTTCCTCTTATCACAATGACAAACCAAAATTTTCATCTAAGAACAAGAATGTAGTCAACGATGGTGTTACTGATGCAAAGCAGGTTCAAACTGTGGCTTCTCCTCCAAAGACCACCACCACTAATTGCCATTTCAATACTCATTAAAACAATAAAAATCAATCTCAGAGACCTCCCAAATAATGTTTCAGTTTAGAGGCAACCACCCCGACCTAACAATGAGGCTCCAAGAGAGTATACTCCCCTTGCTGAGCGCATTGAGGTTGTGTTCCAAAAGCTTATGTAGGAGGGTGCGGTCATCTTTCCAATAACTCTCCCATTTGATCCTAATCAATCTAAACCCAGGTGGTATAATGAGAATGAGTACTATGACTATCATCGTATCAATGGGCATGACACACGAAAGTGTATGAAATTGAAGAACTATATACAAGATCTCATTGATAGGTGATATTGAGGTAGCAACAACAAAACCTAGTAACAACAATGAAAAACTCAAGATATACTAGAAAACTTTCCCAAAGCATGATAAAGGAAAGGGCACATCATCCAATGTCGTGATCTATGATTATACCAATCACATAATGGACTTTGACTTTTTGGTAAGTCGCATTAAGCCTATAGATAACCACATCAATGCCATCACTATCCAAGGAGCTAATCCTCCCCCTTCCCAAAGTAGACCTAGGAACACTGTTCAAAGTGATCCCACCCCTCCTCAACCAGCAAGAAAACCTAGCTTTGCTAAGATAGCAATTCAAGGTGCCACACCATCCGCTTCCCAATCTCAAAATGACTTCAATGTAACTACCTACCATGGGAAAGTAACTATCCAAGGGGTCCCTCCTCTGCCAAACCCTCTGCTCATATCATCCACCCGCTGATATGACCTCCTTGACCATCTTGGGAAGACCCTCGCACAGATCTCCATCCTATATCTTCTAAAGACCTCCCCCATCCACAAAGAGATTTTAGAACAATCCCTCCTTGAGTTGTGTGTCCCTGACGACATCAATGCTACCCAATTCCGAACTATCATTGGAAATATCGCCACCCAATAACACCTTTTTTTCACCTCCAGTGAAGATCCTACAGATGAGGATCATAACAAACCGTTGCATATTGAAGCCCTTATCCAAAAACACAAGGTTAAACACATCTTGATAGACAGTGGATCTTGACTCAATCTTTGTATATATAAATTAATAAAGCAATTGGAACTTTCTAAAGATCTGGTTGATACGTCAAGAAGAATCACAATCAAAGCCTATGATGATGTAGAAAGGGTTTCCAATAGAATGATCACTTTGCCTCTACAAGTGGGCCTTATTACAATTGATACCCTAGCCAAGTTCTGGATCTTGATCTCCCTTATAACATCCTCCTCGGATGCCCATGGATTCATTCCCTTCAAGGCGTTCCTTCCACTCACAATCAATGAATCAAATTTCCCTTTGATGGTAGAGAGATCACTATCAAAGCTGATCCACAAGCCTTTTAGTATTGCAAGATCTTCGAGGGAAAACATCCATATCATTTCTCATTAAATAGACCTGCTCCAACTCCCCCATTTGACACATCCAAAATCACCTCAACCTCATCTCAAATAGAGCCCAAAGTCAATATCCTAGACAATGGTTGTGGAGAATACAAACTTGAGGATGTCTTATTAATAGGCAATCTCCCCCTATCTCCCAAGTCATTTGGTAAGCCCAAAGAAATAAAAAAAGATTAGAAACCTATTATACAATGTACGGATACTACCTTCAAACAATGGGGTCCACTTGATGAGGAGAGTCTTGAGATAAATGTTTCTTTTTGGTTGTACTTTGAAGAAGATGAAGATCCAGCTAAAATACCCAAGAAGATGTACCCAAAAGCATCAGCATAGTGGAGAAGATGGGTTATAAAGGACATAGCCTAGAGCTAGAAGAGAAAGGAATCAAAGCACCGATAAATCCCATCTCGTATAAATATAACATGGGCCTAGGTTATACTCTAATACCTAACATCACTATCACTGGTGCCCCTTCAAGTCCTTCTTTGGATGTCAAAGACTCTGATGAAGAGGAATTCCATCAAATGCCTTTTGAATATGAAGATGACATCTTCTTTGACACCCAAGTCAACACCATCACCCCCATAACCCCTTCCACCTCACATGAACTATAAATTTTTCACCTCGAGCTTATAGACTGGGACCAATGAGACAAGCTCAATTTAGACATTTGTGTCGATGATAAATGCTCTCATGACTCTTTTGACTATGCACAATTTAGAAGACTGCAATAGAGTTCATGGGATTCAATTACATGAAAAAGGATACTTTGGTATATAGGTCAATGATCTTAGTCGTAAAAAAGATAATAAAATAAAAAATCATGATTCCTTAGGTGAAAACCTCTTTGAGGCACCTTTGGATGAGGAAAAAGTAAAAAACAAAGGGTGTATCTGAAAGTGAAAACCTAGATTAGGCACTTGAGGATAAGGGACTTGACCTACCTACCATTCTTCCTCCTTAGCAATACAAGTCAACTTTACAGATAGAGGAAACAGATACTATCAATGTGGGCATCGAAGACACTCCAAATAATGTTCTCATTGTCAAGTCCTTGATGGATCAAGAGAGATAGGAATTTATCAAATTTCTCACAAAAACAAAGATCAATTTCTCTTGGTCATATGCTGTCATGCCAGGCCTAGATCCTGACTTGGTAACTCACAATCTTGTTGTTCATCCACATGCAAAAACTGCAAAGAAAAAGTTACGCAAGATGCATCCACACATTGCACTCCTTGTCAAAGAACAACTTCAAAAGATGATGGATGTTGAATTCATAAAACCAATAAACAGTCCTGAATGGGTATCCAATGTTGTACCTGTCGGCAAAATTATTGGGGGCATCCATATTTGTAGGAATTTTAGAGATTTGAATAAAGCTTTCTCTAAGGATGATTTCTCAATCCCCAACATAGACATGATTTTAGACCTCACAATAGGACATGAAATGTTAACACTTATGGATGTATTTTTTGGATATAATTAGATAAGGGACATAGAGGAAGACCAACATAAAATGACATTCACAACACCATGGGGCACCTTTTGTTATCTGTTGAGTCTTAATTTTACCTTAAACTTGAACAACCTTATGGGAAATTCAATGACGAGGGACCCTTTGCGCGAAACTCACTGAATGACCTCCAAGTTTGAGAAGACGGATCTTTATATAATTGGGGGAGGAAAGGGGAAAGAGAAAACTTTAAAGAAAATGATCTGCACTACTTAGGCGATACGTCAGAGCATTTCAGAACAGTATTAACAACATATAAAACCTAGAGACATGCGGTTTTAAAGCTCATCCAACAATTTTACATGCCTCGAACCATTTGAGAGAATAATTCAATAAAAACTCATTCAAAATAAAATGATATTTAACCATTCATCCAATAGATAACAAGTCTAAGAGCACAGTTTAATCTATGGAGTCTCACAACAAGTATCATAGAAGTTATTAAACTTGAAAACAACATAGAAGTCAATATATTGAGCTTCAAATAAAACCATCACAAAGGTTGTAGGCACAATCTGACATGTCTATCATTCACAAAAATTAACATAAAGGCCTCTTAATGAGCCAAAGTCTAGAAAAACTCTCTAAAACTCTGAACCCTCTTAACAAGGAAAACATAAGCATAAATAGAGCCCATGACTCATAACTAACAACTCATAGCACAATAACATCCTAGCAATCACTTTTGACAAGAAAACCTAGCGTGGCCCACTACAAGATCATACCCAACAAAACCACCCCCAAAGTTGTTATTTCCATCGTATCGTGGTGATCCCTGCACCTACCCAACAAGAAAATCGCGATGCAAATCATAGCCTAGTTGATGAACTACCATGGATGACACATGCCAGCTCGGGGGGGATCCAAAGTTGAGCACAAAGAGAGAACCAAATCGAGCAGCACAGAGACACCAAGTGTCTTTTCCTTCGGCTGATGGATGGTGCAGTCGAGAAAAGTGCAATGCCATAAAAACTTGAGACACACGGCAGCTCCACGTTCTCTCAATTTCGAATGAGAAAAGTAAGTGCCTAGAGGCAATGCTAAGACGACACCTAGCTTGTGTGCTTTCAGATGGGAATCATAGCTGGAAAATCAAAAGGAACGGGTACCACTCGATCAAAATAATGCCTACGGATGACCCGAAAATAATGTTAACATTTCTTGGTGACTAAATGGGGAATTCTTCCTTTGGAATGGTAGAACCCAAAATCGCTGGTTCAGAGACCAGACTTCATGCTAGAACAGGGTGGAGTATATTGAAGACCTGTTGCAATGGAAACCATTCATCCTTGGAGGGAAACACCTATGCTTCTAGATTCTAGTAGTGTTGGTCTAAACAAATTATTTCATCGAATAACAAGTTCGCAGGTTCATCATGAAATACTTTCAAGAGCGCGTAGAGCTGGGCCAGGGGATGCAAGAGATGCTCAACCTCTTCCACCAAAATAGGATTGTTCAAGCATTGTAGGAAGGTCATTTCTTGCTATAACTACTCTATCTGATTTAACACTTGCTCAATTCTTAACACAAAACCATCCACATGAAAAGGAGAAGGCAGACCCAAAGAAGCAAACCTTTCTATGAGGTACTTGATGTCTAGAACTGAAATATGTAAAGGCTCAAGCACTGTTGATACATGCATAATCACCCTATGTTGGTTGATGAAGACATTGGTCCTTCTGATTAATTGCTTGCGATCCACAATCCCTCTATCTCTGAACTCTTCATCTTGAGCTGCATACAACATCTGAATTAAGTCCTGGGATATGTGGAGCTTGGGACCAATAACAAGCATAGAGATATTAATGAGGGCACCTGCCTTAGCACAGAGAGATTGCACTTCTTTGAAAAATCTTAGCACAGGTTGCAGCGAAGGGCTATACTACTTAATCTTTTCCCAATGGGAAACATACAACTCCACCAACATTGGAGAAAAATATTGAGAGACCTCCATGGGGGGAGGAATAATTGATAACCGAGAGACTTCCTTGTCCTTTTTTTTTTATCTCATGTTGCAGCTCCCTGCACTTGTCTTGTTCAGGGACTACTTGACTCTCCAAAGTGTGGATCTTGACACTTCCATCTTGCATAGTTTTTTGAAGTTGCGACATGTGATCTTGTTCTTGCTGCAACAAACTTTCCATATCCAGCAATTTCTTTTTGGCTTGCTCCAAGCTATCCTATTTTTCAAGCAACTCTATTTCAAACTTTTCTTTCTCCTCTAAAAGCGTGACCTATGCATCACTCAGTTGCCGAGTGTACTCTTCCTTTAGGTGGATCTCCTCACGTAGTTGTGCATGCATTTGGGTAGCATCTCTGGAAGCTACCTTTGGCTATTGAATTTCTTGGTCCTTCTCCTCCAATTCTTTCAAGGCCACATTTCTTGTTGCCTCTTGGCTTTTCAACTGAGAACTCACATTATTCAGGGTGGACTGCAACGTTCCTTTCTTATATTTAGCATGTGTCAACAATCGCTCCAAGCGGTTGATTTCAACATTCCTAGCTTTGTCTTCTTTTCTCTATTGGTCCAAAGATTCTTGGAGATTCCCATTCTTTGCTTGCATTTTCTCCAAATGACAGCTCTTTTTGATGAAATCTGAAGACACGACCTTTGAAGTTTCTTCCATCATTTCAACCTTGTCTCATGCCATAGCATGCAGGAGGTTGACCCCAACCATGTGCATATTGGCATTCTACATTCTTATGAGAATAGTCAATGTTGTCATTGATAGAAACCATCTGGCAACCAACTGGCATTCATCTGGTAACCCACCGATAGTTATCAACAATAGCAATAGACTTCTATATTCACTGGCAGGCACTTCATTGGTAGTGGCAATAATGGATACCGACACTCAAGCCAACATGGAATAAACTTTTGTTTATTGTTTTATCTTTTGTAAAAGCTGACGTGGCATATTGTAAAAGACACACACACACACACACACACACACACACACACACACACACACACACACACACACACACACATATATATCTATGAGATATTATAGGTCATTTTGTAATGTCCCTACTATTTAGAGATCATTAACCTATAGAATAGATTGTTAGAACATAACAAACATATAAATATATATATATATATATATATATAAGTAATTTAAATTGCAATCTAAATGCTTATTTGACATAATCATATTTTTATCTAATAAAAAGGATACAAATGCCATACAAAGTATGTCCTTAGGCGGCCGTGAGGCTCACCTTCTTGGAACCCCTTGGTTCAAAGATGTCCCTAGGTGGTCGTGAAGCTTGCCCTCTTGGAACCCCTTGGTTCCAAGCCCTCCAGGAAATCGAAGATGAGTTCGAATCCTATCTTGGGTGTAACCTCTTACACCCAATCCCTCCAAGGAAGACCCTTGTCTATTCCTTGCATTGGGTGATGCCTTCATCATCCAAGTCCTTAAAGGGGATCGGCCCGACCTTGAGTCCTGTCTTGGGTATAACCTCTTATACCCAAGCCAGCCAAGGAAGACCCTTGCCTTACTTTGTCTTGGGTGATGCCTCCATCATCCAAGTCCTCAAGGGGAACTGACTAGATCCTTCTCTTCTTGATTGAGTTTTAGTCAACCAAGCCATACATTTGCATAATAGTTTCAGTTCATAAACTATCCCTTGTGTTAACATGAATTCTTAATGTATTCTTAATTAACATAGATATATGTAATCTTCCATCTTTTACATATGCATTACATCTCTTAACATACCTTTGTCTTCCTAATCTTTCTTAATACGCAAACTTATGTATACAACAATTAACAAATTATATCTTATACCTATGTTTAGTGACTAGTGAATGCTACACATTAATTAATATATATACATTCACTAGACCACAATTAATATCACATATTAATGAACATTAAACATTACCAATATGTATGAACATTACATATTAATTAATGAACATTACATTTATTAATTTATATCCCTACTATTCATTGATACGTATACTCATTAGCGTATGTTAATACAAATTCATTAACATATGGTTTATACTTATTCCTTAATATCTGTAAACCATTCATTAATATGTTCATTTAAAGTATTCATTATCATAACATTACATATACATTAATAACATTCATTAACCTTAACTTCTTTCATTGCCTATCTATTATAATCAATATCTATATTTATAATCATTATGTTACTCCTTGTTTGATTGAATATATATATATATATATATATATATATATATATATATATATATATTCACTAGATTACAATTAACATCACCTATGTCCATTTGTATCTCCATTAGGTTTCTGACTTTTCAGGATGTTATCAAGCTCCTCTGAACTTTTCTTGAATTTCTCTTTGTCTTGATTACAATAAATAAACCTTGTATCTTACCTTACCTCCGCAGACCGCTCTCCCCTACCTTTTCTCCACCATCTGCCCTCCTCCTCTTTTTTCCCTTATTTCCTTTCCTTTATATC
The DNA here is from genome assembly GCF_030272615.1 of Cryptomeria japonica. Classification (NCBI taxonomy): domain Eukaryota; kingdom Viridiplantae; phylum Streptophyta; class Pinopsida; order Cupressales; family Cupressaceae; genus Cryptomeria; species Cryptomeria japonica. Next base: position 235,350,736 of record NC_081406.1, read on the forward strand.
TCTCAATTTGAGGGAGAGGTCACACCTCTTCATCATGTATGCCCTTTAGCAAGAGACACACCCTTTCACCATTATCACCCTTTCAAAGAGTGCAACTCTTCATTATTTCTACCATTTGAAAGGGACACAACCTTTCATAATCAAATCTGCACTTATTATTTAAATCAGATCTGCACTTCTCCTTACCAAATTATCCCCCCCTCAAATGATGTTTTCTTCTCCCTTTTATATATCATTGTTGAGGGAGTCACAAATTTTCCTTTCATGTCTTTTGACTTTTCATTAACTAAATTAATTTTTAATTAATCATATTTAATGATATCATTTTATATTTTAATTTTATTATTATCATTTATTATTAAATTCTATTTCAAAGTGGGGATATTATTATCATTTATTATTAAATTCTATTTCAAAGTGGGAATATTATTATCATTTATTATTAAATTCTATTTCAAAGTGGGGATATTACAATGAGTATGTAGTATAGGAGAAAGGATGATACATGATAGTTGATATTTTTGTATAAGGTGATATAGTTGATAGCGAATGTTTTTGTAATGGACTGAGCTTAAACCGGTACTCAACCTAGCATAGTTGATGTTGATCTAAAGCAGTACATTGTATTGGATTTTGATAATCCATTTTGTAAGTCAGTGAGACTTCTATTTTGTGATTGAGCAGTGAGCTCTAGGCTACTAGCCTTCCTGCATGTGCAGGGCCCTCATCGTAAGTAATATTTATTCATTGGCCAGTGAGTGAATATTGTGGGTCACAAATCCCACCAAGGTTTTTCCCACACCAGGTTTCCTCGTTAAATATCTTGAGTTATGGTGTATTTTCTATGCTGTCTCTATTGTTCCTGTTTACTATATTAATTCTTATTTACTGGTAGACTATTTTGGGATGCAAAGTTCTTAACAAGGTTAAATCTTCTACTAACTGGTTAGACACTGATTCACCCCCCCTCCCCCCCTCTCAATGTCTTTGGGACTTTCATCGATTCTAACAATTGGTATCAGAGCTTGGTCCTCTATTTTCAAAAGCCTAACAACTTGAGGAAGATTCTGACACTGATACAAATGGAGAACTTAAGGAAACAATTGGAAGGAGCTCTTGTAGATTATGATGCTGAAAAAGTGAAGAACATCAGATTGGAGGAAGAACTTAAAACTGCTGAAGAATTTCTTTTGGCACTTCAAAATAGCCTAGTTATTGCAAAGAACAAAAGAAAAGAACTTCATATGCAGATGCAGAATGAGGATGATGAAAAAGAAACTCTTAGATAACTTGCAAACAAGTTGAGACAAGAAAATAGTACTATGAAGAATGAAATGCAAGATATGACTATGAGGTTTTGTAAAGACATTGAAGATAGAAAGAAAAATGAAGATGACTTGACTAGGAGACTCAATGATGCTGGAAATGAAAATCTAAGACTTAGTCATGAAAATGATATGTTGAAGACAGATATTATTCACATGCAACATGATAAAACTGAGCTTATGAGACAAAAGGGAATTCTAGAAAATGAGTTGGCTACTGCAAATCAAGACAAAGAGAAATTCAAGAAAAGTTCAGAGGAGCTTGATAACATCCTGAAAAGTCAGAAACCTAATGGAGATACAAATGGACATGGATTTGAAGTTGGAGAAAGTTTTGATACTGCAAACAATCTAGATCAGAACAAACCGGTAAGACAACCTAATGCTTACAAGTTTAATGGAAAATGTTTCAATTGCAATAAATATGGTCATAAATAAAATCAATGTAGATTTAGAAACAATCAGAATATTAATGCAGCCACCGGTCAATGTTCCAAATGCAACAAAGTTGGTCATAATTTAGAAAATTGCAGAATGAATGTGAAATGTAATGTTTGTGGAAGATATGAACACTTATCTAATCAATGCAGAACACAAACTAGCATAGGATATGGAAAATATATTCAGAGGAATAATGTGACTTGTTATGCTTGTAACAAAATTGGACATATGCAAAATTTTGTAGAAGCAAGACTTCACCAGAAAATAATAAAGGATCCAATTTGAAAGGAAAAGAAAAGGTAGATGAGGTAAAGCAAGAATTTTCAAAACAATGGATTAGGAACAGAGATCAGAATGTTGATGAGACTATCTCTATACCGATAGAACAGAATAACCCTCCACCGGTAGGAGAATCTTCATCCAACTACGAAGTAACCTTTGGGGGTATTGCAACAAATTGAATATCATGCAGATTACCCTCAGTCGATGGTGAGAATATATATTTCTTCTTTACGTGGAAGATGTGTTAAGTTTTCACTTAACCGATGAGCATTTAATGCTGTTGGTAAGAGAAAAGTCATTATAAATCATCGGATTTCCCTCATTTTTGATTCACTGAGCATTCAAATTAGCAGAGAGTGCGAAAAAGGGCAAAGCCATTCAAGGCAAAGGTGTGAAGTGATCTTTTCAAGCATTCAGAATACTTTAAGGTAGCTAAAGGTATTTTTCAATGGCTTCTTTTTCTGCTCCTGAGTTTATTGCAAACTCTACTACTGTAGAAAACTTAAACCACCCTAGGCCCATGTTTAAAATAATTCCCAAAGTAGCTAAGCAAGATGATTCCAAAGGAGCATTTTCAAAAATTCCTAAAGGTGTAGCTTATGTTGAAGACCCTAGGATGTATATACATTGCAATATAGAAGAACTAGGTTCTAAAGATTTGATGAAAATGTTTACCAATGTAATTTGTGATGAACATGGTGTGGTTAAACCCGAGCACAAGATTGTAGAAACTCTAGGTTTTGTGGAAATACTGAACATTCCCCAATTTCAGGAAGAAGTAGTGAGAATTGTCCTAAGTAGAGCACATGGAGAATTTCTATGGTTGGATTTTGTCTACAAAATAACCTGACAAGCAATTAGGGCAGTAACTGGTTTACCCTCAACTGGCAACAGACCTGACAAAACAAAGAAAGTTCCTAACAACAAAGTAATGACCCTACCTAGAGCAACATTTGACAGTAGATCACTAAGAGTGAATGATATCAAAGACATCAATGTGAGATTCATAAGTATGGTGCCAGGTTACAAGACTACACATGAAAATAGGCTTAATTCAGTTTCTAGTCTTTGCATTAATAATGCTTATGAAATGGTTAACAACAATGCAATGATAGATGTGTGTGAATGGCTAAAATATGAACTCATTGATAATTTGAAAAAGATTAAAGGAGATAAGAAAGGGAAATTTCACTTTGGTAATCTTTTAGTATGCTTAATATTATATTTCACTAAGGAAATCCCTGGTACAGGACCTAAAGACTTTGGATATGACATACCGTTAGGAAAATAATTACAGGAAGCTTTTACGGGCATGGGAACCGCAAAGGACAACAACATAACTAAATACTTTAAAGCTTTTCAAGCTAAAATGAAAACTAGAGGAAGACTACCGCAGAGTGTAGTGGACAAATATGATAAAGAAATATGTTTTGTCATCAAGAAGGATGAGACATGGATGGAAGTTGTACTCCCTAGGACTATATGGGTGACTGAAATGGGATATGAGGTAAATCTCAACATTATTGAGATTTATGCAAAGGATTTGTTAGATACACCAAGAGAACCAATAGAACAAATTTTTGGTAGTGCTGAAACTATTGAAAGTAATGTGAAAGTAATGAAGCAAAGGAAGAAAAGAGAAAAATATATTAGGGATGCATCAAAGAAGGTATAGGAAATCAAAGAAAATGTAATGAACATCAGTGGGATATCGGCTAGTGAGCTGGAAGGACTGCAATCAGAGGCACACATTTCATCGATTGGCACATCTTCTGATAGTGAGAAACCAACAGAGTTCAAGAGAGTTTAGAGGAAGAGAAAAAAATCATCGCTACCCTCTCCTTCACCCAAGAGAACAAGGACTTTAAGGAAGAAACAATAGGTAGTAAGGGGACCACCAAAGAAATTAACACCAAAGAAGAAACAACAACATGTCACCCCTTCTTTAAATGATTTACTAAATGAAATAACTGATGATGGAAATTTGGCCAATGTACACCAACTGTATAACACATTCAATGATTTAGACAAGGAAAGCATTGAGAACAGTATAATTTTACATCTCGATATATACAAAAACATTTTAATTGAAGTAGTGGATGACTTACCCAATGATCTGTATAGGAGATTGGAGGCAAAAAGGATTGTAGTAATGGAATTGGATAAGAAACTAAAAGTTGAAAAACTTCTAGCTAGACATCTGGTAAACTCAAAAGAAGAAATTGATGAACTAATCTCAAAGGCTAACCTATCTGGTTTTGCCAGTGGTCACCGGCAAGTAAGTTTAATAGCAGGTAGAGTAAAAGAGATTGTAGATGAAACTACTGATAACTAGGATATATTCTTTGTGGAGAAGGAAAAACAAGAGGAAATGAACTGGCCAAAGAAAATATTCAAAGTATATCAGAAGGATAAGGACAAAGGGAAAGGTAAAATTGGTGGTATTCCAAACAAAATCACTTACAATTTACCACCACCTTTGGATACTGCATCGGTACATACTGATGATCCACCGGTTACTGACACTGAAGGTGTCACACATGATGACACTATTCCTGAATCTGAGATACTATTCACCATGAATGTGGACACTCAGAAAGTGAATATTGTTGTGTACAAGGATAGTGCAAAGGTTAAGGATGACTATGTTGACTGTGGAAACATGGCAGAAAAACTGGTAGAGACTGTTGAGGTTGAGATCCCAACCCAAATAGAGCAATCATTACAAACAGAGCAGCCATTGGATACTGGGAAGAATACTAAAGGTATAGATGCTAGCACAGGGTCACCGGAGACTGAGATACCATCAATTGAGCATATAGAGAAACCTATTGAGGCAGAGGTACATACTATGGTAGAGAAACCGACAATCACTATGACATCTAAGCAGTCTGAGAAACCCTTGTTAGTTGAGATACAAACACAAACTGATCCACCAGTGGTAAACACAAGAAAAATGGCTACAATTGATAGAAGCATAGAGGTAATAAAGGCAATTGGCCAGACATCCGACACAACATCAAGTGAATTCAGACCTACTAATGTAATGGAGGTACTCGTGGATTCAATAAAAAAGATAATGGATTGCAATGCTTTGGCCTACAAAGCAATTGATGACACCATACCGTTATTAAATTGATTGCACCGAAATGTAACATAGATCATGTTAAGGATTCTTTAGGTAAATTGGACACATTGTCCAAATTTATTGCTGACAATGTAATAACGGTTGATAAAGTGAATGAGGATACAATAAAGGATAGAGTTGAAAAGGAAAAGAACAAATTCTTTGATGACACCATAAAGAAGTGCACAAAACACATGAATACATTATTACCGACACTGAACTCTACAATTTTGGAATATAAAGAGTTGTATAGAGAAACATGCAAACCACACATTCTGATAGAGGATATAGACAAGGAAATTAGTAAAATTCAGAAATAAATAGAAGACATCGCTGACAACATAATTGGCTCATCTGGCCACATATCAATTTTTGAGCAAGAAATGGCAGGCTTCGAAGAAAAAATAGAGAAACTTGAGAAAGAAAAGGCAAGGATTAAATCTAATGCCAGAGAACTTAAATACAAACTTGGTCCTTAAGTTGGATAGTCTTATCTCTCTGAGAATGGAAATATCCAAGGCATTACTTCAAGGAGAACGATCACCGGAAGAGAACATGCATCATCTCACCGGCATGATCCAACAGACTGAGGCAACCTTAAATGACAACAAAAGGTTTATGGAGAGTCTTAATTTGGTTTTAGCAGATATGTTTCAGATTATAACCAATTGGTTACAGACCTTGAGGTGAAATTTTTGCACTCGTTTGACAATTTTTGACTACCTTTGTCATTGATGTCAAAGGGGGAGTAGTGGAGAGAAAAATGATTATTCAGAGGAGATCATTTGCTCGGGGGGACACATCTTTTTGGAAACTTTTTGGACTTTAATTTTTGGAATAGTTTTTGGATTTTTTGCATGAGTGTTTCCATCAATGCCAAAGGAGGAGATTTTTGGCATTCTACACTCTTATGAGAATATTTGATGTTGTCATTGATGGCAACCATCTAGCAACCAACTGGCATTCATCTGGTAGCCCACCGGTAGTTACCGACACCGGCAATAGACTTCTACATTCATAGGTAGGCACTTCACCAGCAATGACAATATTAGATACTGACACTCAAGCCGACATGGAATAAACTTTTGTTTATTGTTTTATCTTTTGTAAAAGATGACATGACATATTGTAAAAGACTCGTATATATATCTATGAGATCTTATAGGTCATTTTGAATATGTGATTTTGTAGTATAGGAGAAAGGATGATACATGATAGTTGATATTTTTGTATAAGGTGATATAGTTGACAGTGAAGGTTTTGGTAATGGATTGAGCTTAAACCAGTACTGAACCTGGCATAGTTGATGTTGATCTAAAGCAGTACATTGTATTGGATTTTAATAATCCATTTTGTAAGTCAATGAGACTTCTATTTTGTGATTGAGCAGTGAGCTCTAGGCTGCTAGCCTTCTTACATGTGCAGGCCCCTCATTGTAATTAATATTTATTTATTGGCCATTGATTTACCCCTCCCTCTTAGTGTCTTTGGGACAATCATTGATTCTAATAGTGCAAACTCTAATCATTGGGTCTCATTTGGGCCTTTGGCTTATCGACCTTGGGGAACATGGTCACAAAGAAAACACTATCCTTCTCCTCACTGAAGTGTGTCTACACATGCGGATGGGCTAGCCTGGCACCATCTTTATCCTTTCTCTTACCGGTCTTGCCAATATGTGCAATCTTGGAATAGGTAACCAGTTGTTGATAAGAATCCAGGTTGGCAATAGATTTACCTACAAATGCTATACCAAGAGGGATTGCGAAAGGGAATTGGGAAATAGGGCCATAGAAAGAGGTCCGAATAGGGAGTGCAAGCATGGTTGTGATGAATACTAAGAGGGGGTGGTGAATTAGTATACCAAAAAACCATTTAACTTAAACACTTAAATAATTTAGCAGATAACTAGTATGACAGATTTACAAATAAACCAGTTAAGATAAATGCAAACCAAATAGCAAATAAAGCATTCACCCACAAGAGCACAATCACCATAACACAAGGAGTTTTGATGTGGAAACCCAAATGGGAAAAACCACTGTGAGCAGAAAGTCAAAAGTAACTATTTGCATAATAGAAACCAGACCAGTTAAGGTCATGCAATGTTCTTTACCAGAACAGATCCTGTTAGGAATCTAGATCTTTGTTAGGAGATAAGTCCTGCTAAAGACTACCTTGTGAGATGATTTTAGATTCATAGTTGTGAACCACCTTGTTAGAGGATTTACAAAGGCTTTCCTAGGCCTACCCGATTAAGGGTTTCAGACTTGTTGAAGATGTGAGTGATCAACAAGTGAGTGATCTAGATACTAGCATAGTATGCTTGGTTAGATCCATCATAGCTCATTTTTAATGCATTTAAGCATTACTGAAGTCTTCAATATCTCCACACTCCTACTCTTCACACAGACCTAATCTTCTCTTCTATGATCGCACATACAAAACCTCATCATCTAAAACCCTAGACATGATGTCCTTATAAAGGAGTCTAATTTCATGTCAGTCTAATAGGATTACATTACAAGTTCCTAGGTTCAATGCATCTAGATACATTTGGTAACATGACACAAAATCACCACCAAAGTATCAGTGGAAGATAACTCATCACAGAGTAATACCAATTCATACAATTTACCGATTACCGGTTGTCAAAAAAGAAGACTGGAAAAATCTTAACTACCTCTTTGTTCCTTCGTACCACTTGAGATCCTTGAACCGCTTGAGTTCTTCATACCACTTTGGGTCTTTAGTCAGTTTGTGACTGGTAAACATCTTCTGCAAAACACCGATAGTCTAAAGACTATAATACATAATACTAGTTGATCATAACTCATACATCAAGAAAGTGATTACAAAACAAGTGTGTGTCCATCAATGACAATCACAACATCATCAAAATGCCAACAATATCCCCCTTTGGCATTGATGGCAACACTTAGGAAAATTTTTGACATCTAAGTGTTTTTACAACAAAAATATGCCATATGCAAAATTACTCCCCATAAGCATATACATTATCCCTTTTGCAGAAATTACAATGTATACTACTCCCTTAAAGTGGCAACATGAAAGTATACATAACATTCACAAAAATTTTAAATACTATTCCCCCTTTGCCAATAATGACAAAGCACTGTAAAACCCTTGTTTCTCATTAACATTAAAATGGAGTAAATGTTTATGGATAATATGAAATGAAACTTGTCAAAAACTGATTTAAAATCTTGCAAAAAAGTCTTATTTCTAATGACCATGACTCAAGTAATGAGGTAGCAACCTCACTTTTGGTTTGCATCTGATATACATGTTCTTCCATGGCATCAATAGTACTCATCTCTTGAGTTACCATTAGGGCTTCTAGATTGAGAAAGAACTTCTGAAGAATTTGCAATCTAGGAAATAAGACCAGTTGAAGCTCCTACAAATCTCTTGACTGGTTGCCGATTTCAAACTCTATCCAGGTAGAGTGAAGTTGATATCGGTGAACTATTTGCCCATATGTAGTGAAAGAATCATATGGAATCTTGAAGTTGCTTATATATGTCTACAAATCTAATTGGAGTTTCTCTTTTTGGGTGAGCACTTCATCGCATAATAGATGGGGTTGGATGATTTTTCTCAATAGGAGTTTGCACTCATCCATAGTCTCTCTTATATCCTTTTGTTGTTTCTGAAGTTGAGACCAGAGCTCATTTAGTTTCTTAACCAAGGGAATGTTGAGTGCCTTTTCATGCTTCTTCTTGGCATTTGCTTCAGCAACATCTTCCAGACATTGAACCCGGTCCTTTACAATAGTATATAGAAGTTTCAGCTTTGACAGAGAGGAATCGATACTGGGAAGGTTAGTACTGGGAATCAAATTGGTGAGAGTGTCAGCTGTAGTTTGAATAACATCGTGTTCCTTTTTCCTCCTCAATGTTTCCAATTATTCTTGTGCAAGATTTATGCTTTGCAATAGCTCCGATTCATCTGCAGATTGGAGGTTGATAGGGCTGGTGATGTCAAGCGGTTTGGCTTAACCACCAGTTGCCTTTGGAGTCTCCACTTGTTTGGATTTCTCTATTTCCTCCTTCTCTGCAACTCTTTTATTTTCTTCTTCTTCTTTCCTTAGTTCTTCCTTCTTCTTATCTTCTTCCTGCTTCTTCTTTTCTTCCTCCTTTTTCTTCTTCTCCTCTTCTTTTCTCTTCTCCTCTTCTTTCCTCTTCTCCTCTTCTTTCTTCTTATCCTCTTCTTTTCTTTTCTCCTCTTCTTTCCTCTTCTCCTCATCTTTCTTCTTCTCCTCTTCTTTCTTCTTCTACTCTTCTAGTTTCCTCTTATCTTCTTCTTTCTTTTTCTCTTCCACTTTCTTTTTCTCTACCTCTTTCTTTTTCACTTCTACTTTCTTTTTCTCTACCTCTTTCTCTACTTTCTCCTTATGATCCTTTTCTTTGTTTAGTTTCTCCTTTTCTGCTTGTTCTTTATCTTACTTCTCCTTCTCTATGTTTTCTTTATCCTGTTTCTCCTTCCCTATGTCTAGAGTGACTTCTTCAACATCAAGTGCATCAACATAAATAGTGTCAACCTGTTCTATAACTCTTTCTCCTTCACCATCAAATACCTCATCTGATTTGGCTGAGGATTGGACAAGCTCTTGTTCGGCCTTCTTGTTGGCCTCAGACACTTGATGTAACCAGACAACAACTTTGGCATGAAGATGAGTGTCCTTCTCCGCTTTAGAGGTTCTACCTTCTAGCAACCTAAGTCTTCTTCTTCTCATGAAGAAGAGACCTTTATTTTTGTTCATAATCTCAAATAATTCAGAATTGGATGCTTTAGAAAAGTACTGAGAAAATACTTTCTCCCTTATTTCCTGTTCTTTCTCAATGGAAATGCACCATTTATTGTCCAAATAATTGTACAAAGAATCAGGTGTCACCGATCTAATTTCTGATGGCAACCGGCCATTCATACACAAATATTTTATCATTTCCTATTATACTTCTTCCTTCTCATTATGAGACAAATCATCAAAATACTCTTTCAAGTCATCAAACACCTTTCTCTTAATATTCTTTAAAGTCCTTTGACAATGTGACAGAGCATTGTAAGAAGAGATGTCTATATTTACCGGTGTTGATGATGCAGGTGCAGTAACAATAGACTTAGCCTTCTTGCTTGATTGTTGGGTTTTCTTAGGCTGCACTTTCGGTTCGGTATCCTCGGACTCCAGTGAGTTGTTTTTGTTCTTTCACTTCCTCTCAAATACTTTAGTGGGTGCAACTTCTGGTTTCATCTTGGTAGGTGACCACTTGGTCACTTTTGGGCTAGCTAAGGTAACCGATACCGATTCTAATGGCACTGCCTTTCCTTTTTTCACTGAAGGTTCTTCAACCAGTGTTACCCTTTCCAAGTAGGTGTCGGTTCTCTTTTTATTCACATTAAGAGGCGAGGCCATCAGGGTGGAAGCATACCCATCCAACATGTCATACATCACCTCATATCCCATAGGTTCTACTTTTTCCTTTTTGGGCTCTACCGCTTCCATTATACATTCATCTGCTTCTATGGTAAAGCATATGTCCTCTTCATATTTCTTAACAATTCTCTAGATATCCTCATCCTCTGACTCATCTTCCACTTGAATTCATCAAAGTATTTATTCAAGACTTCAAGATATCCAGTTCCCACTGCTTGGAGACTTTCGCTAATTTGTTTAGTGACCATTTGGTCAGCAAACCATTGAATATCTCCAACTCCTAGGAAATAGCCTTAGAAGTAGGAAAAAAGGCCAACCAAAAGTTGTCCAAATTTGAACCTCCGAGCACTATCCTGTTTGATGGACTTTAGGTTCAGTAGAAGTTATTTTTGTAAACAGGTACACAAATCAAATGAGGCATCTTCCTTGATCATTCTATATGCAACATTCACCACAGCAATAGGGACAAAGTTTATTCGGCTAGCATAAAACACTCTGTAGCCGATCACCATACAGGCATACTTAACCAAGTCATCCTTGATGGGATTGATAGTCATTCCCCTTTGGTCGCTCAGAGAATTGGTGAGCTTAGTCATTTCAGTCTTGATGACTTTCCTTAGGGCTGACACCTCACCAAAAGTTGTAGAAACTAGTGATTGCATGAATTGCTTTAGGTGTTATGTCATGTGTCCTCTCGAGATACATTTTGTCGCCATGTACTCTACTTAGGATTATGCGGATGTGTTCTTCAGTGAACTCTTCAAGAAAATAAACAACATTATGTAGTTTCTTCCTTTCTAGGATGTTGTATTCCGGTTTGATTTTCTTGTCATCCCCATAGAACAAACCTAGATGGGAATGAATTGCTAAGGATCCTAGGTCTTCCAATTTATAGTCAATGTACCTTGAAATATCTTCTTCAACAATGACTCCGGCAGGTATTTGGGACAAGGCATTGTATTTTATTTTCCTTTGAATAAATTCAGTTGAGTCCATAGGTATACTAGAGCTGGAGTGCGATGCAGAAGCCATGATTAACAAGAATTTCGAGAAATACCTTTGCAAATTTGAGATTTAGGGTTTGCCAATGCAACTCATGACACACCACTTTGGCTGCTTGGTTACCGCTTAGTGTTCTTCACTGATAGATTGAAAATATCTCTGGATTCTTCTGCAAGATTTGAACTCTCTCTTAATCGCAAGTCGAATTGCTCTTTATCACTCTACTCTTGAAAATTTCTTCACTCGTAAACTGATAAGCGAAAATGACTTTGAAAATTCCTTTTAAACAAATTCTTCACCTACCATAATAAATGCTCCACCGCTAGGGTACAAACCCTAATTTTTTCTTTTGCCACTTCAAAAACTTCTACCGATTGACCGGTAACATATACCAGTTTTAGGTCTTTACCGATATAAACCGGGGGTTCGAAAAATTTCACCGATTTGTTCCCCCTAAGCTTTTCTGAAGCTCAATTTGCCAGTTTAGAGACTTCCACGCTAGGTGCAGAAACCGGTTCATCTTGTGACACTTCTTCAGGTTTCTTTTTCCATATTTTATTCTTTCCCACTTGAATGGTTTCAATATCAATCTTCCCTTCTGGAGTGATCGGTATATCCTCTAATAGGTTCTTTGTCATTCTGCAGGTTTTGGCAGGGTGTCCCAGTTTGTTGCAATGATAGCATGCAATTCCAGGTGTTGTCCATGGTCCATTGTTCATTCTACCATTCTTTCTTCTACATGTTGTAGGAATGTGACTACTACCATGATAGATCAAATAGGTTGCTCTTCAACTGGTTGTCGCTTGATAGCCACCACCACTTGACTGATGGTTATAGGCATTGTACCAATTTGGATTCTGGTTCACAATGGGTTCCAGGATAACTCCTTGAGTCCTTGGAGGTATCTCCCATTGTTGTGCACAACAGACCTGCATTCAAATGCTCTATGCCCAAACTTTTTGCATGCATAATAGTTTCCATTGAATCTATTGGATCTAGGCTTATTGTTTAGAAACTAAGGAAAATTATTGTAGGCCTTATTTCTACATACATTAGCAGTATGTCCTTCTTTGAGACAATTAAAGCAAATAGGTTTAAACTTTTTCTTACCTTTATCCTTTGATGTTGGCTGCTTCTTTGATGCTACATCTTTTTTTCCAGATGTCTCACCTTCCTCATAATCGGAAAAAACAAAACTAGTGGTATTCTTTACCGGTTTTGCTGATTCTAGCTTTTGCTCTAGCTTAATAGTACTCTGATTGAATTTGGCAAGTATTTCCTTTGACTCAGTGAGTTCCTTGGAAATAGCAGCATTGGATTCCTTCAAGGTTGCATTCTTAGAAATAGCCATGTTTAGTTCACCTTGCATTTCTTCTTTTTCCACTTTACTCTCTTGGAGATGAGTGGTAAGGGCACTGATTTCTTGCTTCAGCTTGGAGATCTCATGATCTTTGTCTTTTACCAGATCTTCAGCTTTCCTTTGGTTCTCAAGCTCTTGACACATTCTGATAGTAAGTCCCTCTAGTTCCCTTCATAGGTTGGCATTGGATTCATTTGGTTTTTCAACTTCTTCAACTAGGGCATCCATGTCTGCTTCATCAGAAGAACTATTTTCAGTAAGCTCCATTAGTTTCTTAGCATGCTCTCTTCCTTTCACTAGAGAGGCTTTATACTTGACTTTGAGTTCATCATAGGATTTCTCAGTTTGAGTGAGATGATGAGTAAGTTCCCTCACAGTGTATTCCCCCATATCTCCTTCCAAGTGGTTAGACTTATGGAAAGGTTGGTTCTGATGCCAGTTGATGAATACTAAGAGGGGGGCTGAATTAGTATAACAAAAAACATTGAACTCAAACACTTAAATAGTTTAGCAGATAACCGGTATGACAAATTTACAAATAAATCGGTTAAGATAAATGAAAACCAAATAGAAAACAAATCATTCACCCACAAGAACACCGTCACCATAACACAAGAAGTTTTTTATGTGGAAACCCAAATGGGAAAAACCATGGTGAGTAGAAACTCACAAGTAACTATCTGTAGAATAGAAACCAAACCGGTTAAGGTCATACAATGTTCTTCACCAGAACAGATCCTATTAGGAATCTAGATCTCTGTTAGGAGATAAGTCCTATTAAAGAGTACCTTGTGAGAGGATTTCAGATTCACAGTTGTGAAGTACCTTGTTAGAGGATTTACAAAGGCTTTTCTAGGCCTACCCAGTTAAGGGTTTTAGACTTGTCGAAGATGTGAGTAATCAACAAGTGAGTGATCTAGATACTAGCATAGTATGCTTGGTTAGACCCATGATAGCTCATTGTTAATGCATTTAAGCATTACTTCAGTCTTCAATATCTCCACACTCCTACTCTTCACACAGACCTAATCTTCTCTTCTATGATCATACATACAAAAACTCATCATCTAAAACCCTAGACGTGATGTCCTTATAAAGGAGTTTGATTTCATGTTGGTCCAATAGGATTACATTACAAGTTCCTAGGTTTAGTGCATCTAGACACATTTGGTAACCCAACACAAAATCACCGCCAAAGTGTCGGTGGAAGATAACTCATCACAGAAATACCAATTGGTAACTCATCACAGAGTAATACTAGTTCATACATTTGGGGGAGGAGTGAACTCTCAAAACAAAGCCTACAAGAGATAGCGACTGCTTCAAGCATCTATGAGAAAACTGCTACAAGAATAAAATCAGGGGGGGAGCAAAATGGGGACCAGCAGAAACACTTCTTGAGGGTCAATCGGTGCCCCGACAGGTGCTAATGTGAGAGCAGTGGGAATTTGGGTAGGCATAGGTATGAGATGGGGAGAAACAGAAGAAACAACTTGAGCAGAGAGAAAAGGCAAAGAAGGGTGTGCCTCAACTATGGAAGTCACCAGCCATTGAGGAACTAAGGGAAGCTCTAGGGCTCAAGATCAAGACGAGCCTTTCTTTGCATAACCTAGATATTGCTTCTTATTGGAAGAGGATTTAGACGCCTACTTCTCAACTTGTCTCTTGGCAACTTGGGAACGAGGTCTTTGAACTAAACCACTAAGAGAAAGAAGAATACTAGGCTCGGTCTCTTGCTCTTCTATACTTATAACTTCTATCTCTTGTCGTTGGGCCACCTTGGGGGATGAGTCACAACATGGGGAGTCATCTCCTATCTTTTCATCAAACTTGTTATACTGGTGTCATTCAATCTTAAAATGCTTGTCCAAAGGAGCATTTTTGATGTTAGCCCTAGGCTGATTCCCTTCTTGCCAGTAGATCCATAAATATTCCCTCTTTTTCCTAGGCCATGAATCCAGCATCATTGCCTCTAGCATACTCCGAGGAATGGGTTTCGTTGGATTGTACTTTTGCATGAAAGATTAAAAACTCAACCACAAGGGTCATTTTAAAATAGGAAAATCATTGAGACCCACATAGAGATTTGAGTCATCCACTTGGGGGTTAGTGTGCCCTTCCCATGAGCTTTGTTGTTCATACTTCACTACATTCTTCCTCCTAGAAAGACACCCATATGGGTCATAACTCCACATATCGTCAATCACTACTAAGCTGAGTTGCACCAGCTTAGATGTCAGGACATTTTCTGCAATGCTTCTCTGAATGAGAGTGATGGGGTGAATAGCTTTGTGGTCCTCTGAGATGGAGGTATCATGCTTCCCTACCCCTATGGCTCTATTGATTTTCACCAACTGCCATGAAATTTCAAGGGCAAGGGTCCCTTCTATGACATAGGTAAGTAGGCAGAAGGGCTCTTCTGAGAAGTCATGCACTTAAATAAAGGAAAAATCACTACCTAAGAACTAGTGACAAGGAGGGTGCTCATTGTACATACAATTCATCTGAATTTGAGAAAAATGGGCAAGAGGCTCCTCAAAGATTAAACCGAGGTCTCTAAGGACTGGATTTAAGAAACAGTCAAAACACTGATAGGCGTCATAAGAAGCCAACATAATGGGTGTCCAGGCTAATACTAACATCTTGTTCCCTGACTCATTATAGGTAG
The DNA here is from genome assembly GCF_030272615.1 of Cryptomeria japonica. Taxonomy (NCBI): domain Eukaryota; kingdom Viridiplantae; phylum Streptophyta; class Pinopsida; order Cupressales; family Cupressaceae; genus Cryptomeria; species Cryptomeria japonica. The sequence continues at coordinate 235,366,399 of NC_081406.1, forward strand.
CCAATCACATGAATTGGATAAAGAAAACATCATTTTGATGTAGGAAAAGGTGAACAAGGACTGAGGTGATCTTGAACAACCAAAACCGATGGAATTCAACTAGCTACTTTGAAAAGGCTATAAAAACAAAGAAGTCAAAGTGAAAAGGCCCCTTCTGCTTTTGGCATTTGAATAGGAAGCCCATCATGGCAATAGTGATCTCTTGGTCATTGTCATGACCGCATAACCATGCAAGAGTTGAGGAAATATCTTTAAGGTCGTCGTGCCTCAAGTCACTATAACATAGAGGGAGTCTTGGGAGTCCAACTGATGGACTTTGATTCAGCGCACCATGAGAGAAAGAGACAACATCTCTTCTAGTACTCCAATATTCCTCCATTACAGTTTTGGTGAACACCTCTGTCCCTTCAAAAATGGGACAACACATCATGTCCCTCACCACATCTGGGGTTATCACCACTTTCAGGAATGAGCCCTTAATTGAACAAGAGATGGAGTTGAATCCATTAGTGCACACAGCCACGAACTCTGGACAGTGTGAGACCATGGGGACCATAAAACTAAGGCGCAGCACTGTTCCAAAAAATAATTGTTGTGGATTGCGGCTCCATTTTGTGATGAATCATCCTATTGCAGGCAACCTCTTTGAGGTTCTTGGGCTACTTATGGATCTTGGACTCAATAACACTCTCCAAAGAATCTATCACCAGACCCAAGTTGCAGGTGTCCATCTTAGATTTAGCTTTAGTTATCGGATATTCCGGCTTTGGTGGAATGGTGTGAGAAGAATACAAGAGCTCGCCAAAAAAATCCCCCCATAATCCTCCCTAAATAGAACCTGAAGGAGTTGCTTTCATCTACATCCTCTATAAGATAACTTTTCTCTCTGACACTTCTAATGTTTTTTGGCACTTTAGGTTGCAAATGAACAATAAGATGGACATATGATGACCTTCTTCTTTTAATGTGCTACATACCTAGATCCTCGTGAAATAAGGCGTTTAATAACGAGCACTCGTTTGCACTTATGTCAGTTCATTTTCTAATGGTAATTAATTATAAGGAGAATGACCACCACCATCTATGATTCCCAAGTGAATACTTATTCACTCTGTCGTTAATTGGAGCCACTTGAGATGATTTGCTTGTCCGAACAAATCTCCCCATTATGGAGAATATTGGCAACTAGCGGGCCTCACACAAGTTGAAATAGACCTGCCGAGATTATGGTTTAAATGTGATGTACATATTCATATGCATGGCATCTGAGGACATCACCTCTCTTCTCGAGGTATAGGGAAGGACGTTAGCCACCTTCGAACTAGACTTCGTCTACTTGCGCAAATTGATGAGGGAAGACAAATGCATCAAAAATGAGGAGCACTAGCCTTTTATTTCAATCATCACCTAGAGCTGAGAATTCACTATAAATATGTCTTTTGAGACATTCTTTTGCATAGTATCCAACTTCAAAGATGGAGTTTCTTAAAGAAATGGATACCCCCATCAGGCTCATCAGCAGTAAGGCTCAGGTCGCTTTCCTAGGAAATATTTCAGACTGGAGGCTACAAAGGATGACATGACGGAAAAATCCCTTGATCATTGCTACCATCAAACTGGTGCTCGGTGAGGATTTTATCAATGACATGGACAAATATTGTGTAAACATAGATATTTGGGCATGTTTCGTAGCTTTGTTGCTAGATTGTGGGATGACTGGGTACCTAACCTCAGAGCTTACTAAAGCACTCTTCTCCTGGGATTATTTGGGGGGCTTGGAAGATGCTGTGGCATACCATGTCCCTTTCAGAGGCTTACCTCTGGCCTCAAATTTACAATGTTTAATCACTTCTGGTGAGCAAGTGACCTAGAACCCACTTATCAACGGCCTAAAAAACCATATCGCTTTCATCTCATCGCTTCCGGGAGGAGCCTGCTATAGAGTTCCTCCTTTGGGTCCATCTGATAGTACCTGTTACATTTGGGACTGAATGGTATACTAATTTCATGGACTACATATTCCCGTGGGTCTTGACGCCGCATGTCCAACCCAACCTCATTCTCATGTCAATTGCTCAAGAGCTTGGTAATGATTCTGGCTATGAGTGATCCAAGAGGGAAGATGCTGAAGATGGCATTGATGACTCTGATTTCTAGATGGATGATGATGAATATGAAGAAGATCGTTGACCTATCACCATTCTATCTTTAGAAAGTGTTGCCTCCCTCTTTTTCTTAAAATTTAGGCCGCATGTCTTCTATGTAAATTGTAATAAATACACATAATATAATGATTTCTCTTTGCTTGGTCATCATGGTGTATCTTGTGATTTCATTTTGCTTTGGGAATGCATGAGAAAAAATAAATAAGGCACACAGAAGAATATTATTTACATTATGTGCATATAGGAAAATCTATTAGTGGAAAGGTTTGAGGTGGAACCTGTTGACCGAGATTCCGGGAGAAACTCTCTGCATATCTTTGAGATCAAAAGCATTGAAACCTTTGCAATTTATAATGCGGAAGGGCCCCTCCCAAAAACCATCAAATTTGCAATGCTGATCGAGCTTGGCTTCCCTCTCATTGTATTTCAAAATAAGGTCACCTTGTTTGAACCTTGAGTCAAAACTTTTCTTCTTATCAAACCTTTTGACAGTTTGTTGGTGGTTCTGAAGGGACAAAAAATGATGCTTCCCTTGCTTCCTCTAGTTTCATAATTTTTGCCAGTCTTATTTCCATGGGACCATTTTTTTCCACCTTGACAAATTTGAGTAATTGTAAGGTTGGGATTTCCAAAGACATAGGGAATAATGCATCCTTATCGTAGACTATCTTATAAGGAGAAATCTTTAGGACCTATTTTGGTGTTATCCAATCTGCCATAATGCACTCCTCAAGTGGTGATGACACTCCCTTTTATGCTCACATCCCATCCTTTTAATGAGCCTTAGGAGATTCTTGTTAGTGGGCTCCACTAGGCCATTTTCCTATGGATAATAGTTTGAGGAGGTCTTCAGGTAGATTCCTCTATTAAGAGCCTCGAACCATCTGATGAACTCCTTAGGGGGATAGCCTTAGACCATATTTGAATTAGTCAGTCGTAGTTAAGATCCACTTGTGTCTGACCAAGCTTGTGGGGTTGATCATCCCTATGAAATCGAGGCCCCACTGAGCAAAGAGCTCTTCCACCATTATGGGCCTGAGTGGCATGGTTGCCTTTCTAGTCCTACCACTGTAGTACTGGTATTATTTGCACTATCTTACCAGAGTGTGCACATTTTTAAATATGGAGGGCCAAAAATACCTAGCATGAGTGATCTTAATGATGGTGGTTTGTGCTGAATAGTGGCCTCTTGATAGAGCATGATGGAATTCATGTAGAATTTTCCAGGCTTGGTCCTAGTCCACGCAGTGGAGTAAAACTTTGTCAAATTTTATTTTAAACAACACTACTTCGACCAGATGGAAAACACTATTCTGTATCTTGTAGAATCTCCTCTTTTCAGGAGGGAGGCCTTCTGAAAAAATCCTAGTTCTCATAAAATGTTTTCGAGCCTCCACCCAACATGCCTTTGTCAAATTTGAGGTAACCATCACAACTTCCCCTATATCAACCTCAAATTCTTGGGGTTGGAGCTCTTGGGCTATGTACTCACACAAACCTTTGCCATGGATTACCTTAGTGGGTTTGAAATCAATGTCATATTCCAAGATTTTAGTAATCTAGTTTGCTCTTTTCTCTGTAATGTCACCTTCCATTATATATTCCCTGACTAAAGGGTGGAAAATATATGCTAGGATAACTGGTGAACAACTAAGAGTGGGGGTGAATCATTTGTTAATAAATTATATCATTTAATCTATTTAATAACCTTTAACCAGATTAAGTACCGGTAAAGCAGAAATAGATACCAGTAAACAATACAAATTAACAATTAAACAGATAATCAATGCAAAGAAACCATACCACATAACACCATGATTTGTACATGGAAAACACGGAAAGGGAAAAACCATGATGGAAAGCCTACCCATAGTTAGATGATACTTATGCAGAAAGTATGTGATACAATGAGGGGATTGCACATGTAGAAGGCACATGGCCTAGAGTGTACTTCTCATTACAAAGGATTCTCACTGACTACAGAGAGGTTAAAACCACCTCAAGATAAATGACAACAATCTAGAATAATGAACTACTAGAGATAACATCTACCATGCCTGATTATAGTCTTGGTTAAGCTCAATACCAGAGGCCTTTGACCTCTTCCTTAATCACAAATTGATCACCTATGATCGACCAAATCTCCTTCGCATATGATATTACATTTTAAGACCACGAATATCTTTTCACATTTTCATCCTATTATCTACAATGAGATCTTACATCATTTTATACCAACCCTAAGGCCTAAATGAATTTGGTCAGCCACCTAAAAGATATTACAATAAGATCATTACATAAATCCATATTACAATGATTTTCCATGTTGGTTTAAGACCAAAACAACAATAACTAAATCATAGAACATCTTGAAACATCCCGGTAACATGTAGAGTACACATTAATATGATATTGGTTCATAACCTCGATACGCACCAGACCTATCCTGGGTCCACCATGCGAAAGCAATATCTTCAAGCAATTGAGGTACAATCAAAGAACATCTTCGGCATCCTAAAATCCATGTAGAAGCCACACCAGCACCACTTATGCATCCTCTCAAGATTCCTCAGTAAAAGCTCTACTGGTAAAACCTTAAACCAATGTTGGTAAGGGTTTACAAGAGTGTATGATAGCATCCGATTACCAAGTCAATACCAACTGACCAAAACATGCTCAAGGAACATGTAACACATAAAATCAAACATACTCCATTGAACCAAACATGCCGGACGTGTCCAACAAATAGTCTCTTCTGCCAGTAACACTAGATCTTCTACCGGTAACCAAAACCTATCTGTTGGTAACCAACCATAGCATCTAGTGTTCACATAAATGACAAAACATCAATGCAAGACATAATCAATTCATCCATAATAGCAACTGTATACACCTAAAACTAGTCTAAAGATAATTAATTAAATAAGCAATTATTTAATTAATCCCCCTTCCTAATTTAATTGAATTCCTTAGAAATTTGATTAAATTCTCCCTTTCATCTACCTATTAATAAATATAAGGATTTATTTAATAGGTTCATTTCAATAGTCCCCTTTGATTAATTACTTCAAATTAATTAACCCTCCCCCCCATTTCAATCAATTCTTCTAATCCCCTAATTTATTAAAACAAATCAGTTTATGAGTTGTTGAAAATTAATTAGTCTTTCCCTTTTATTTTAATTTTCAAATTCAAATTACCCACATGCCTCCTAACTTCTAACTACCTAACCTAACCATACCTCTAACCTAACCCATTCCACCTAACCTTTGGTTTAACTAACCCTATCCTATCTTGCACATCCTAACATCCTTATCCTAACCTCCTATGGTGTGGATATTATTCCCTTGAGACACATGGCACCTTGGCCATATGTCTCCTTTCTTGGACACTTGCCCTTTTATGAGCAAGGTTCCTTGACACTTTTCACCATAGAAATGACAAGTGTCCCTTCCTCCAACCTCTTCTCCAACCTCCTCCAATTTCACCCTTGATATCTTTAGACTCAATCTTGACCATTGATTCCTGCCACCTCACCCCTAGCATTGGAAATCCTATAAATATCCCCCATTTTGGAGCACAAAGGATCCCATATCATTATCAATTTAGGAATTGCTACTATAGGCATATCATTTGAGAATTGTTGTTATAGGCAATTGCATCTTAGATCTAGCTTAATTTGATCATTTTCTAGCATAATTGTAAATCATGTAGCTCAATCAATCTCTTTTCTAGCTTAATTGCATCATCATCATAGCTTAATCATGCATATAATTAGCTTAATTAGACTCTTGGATAGATCTAGGATAATCAATCTCATCTAGCTTGCATATCATCATCATTTCAAATCCTCCATCTAGGTGAAGTCAAGTCACTAGGATTGCTTATCCAAATCTGAGAGCAAACCCATACTCGCATCTCTTAGGAGGTGATAGGTCACTTTGTCATGGTTCATCTTTCATTTTATTTTAATTTTCTAACCATGCTTGTAATGATCTATTGAGTGTTTGTGTTGTAGCTGTAGGTATCACACTTCATAAGCACGATGTTTTGGCACCCACTGTGAGGCCAAAAATCTCTTTTTTGGCCTCTTAACATCATCAAATTTTCAATCTAGTAGGTTTTTGACCGGGTCTGATTTAGAATTTTGTACGAGTTCTCTTTCTCTCTCATACAAGATCCTTTTTGCCCTCGTACGAGCAGGTGAGAATTGTCATATGAGCAGGTGAGAATTATTGTACAAATTTCTTCTTCTGTATTTTCAAAACAGATTGCATTTTAGCATTTTCATGCTTCAATTTGATTACTACTAATGCTAACCCTATTCTCTTTGTGAGTTTTTCAACAGCCTAACTAGTTTTTACAATATGATTATCAAAGATTACACTTGTCAAAGCTTCATTTCATCAAAACACATCATGATTACTAACGTATCTATTTTGCAAGTGTTATCACTATTTGAAAAAATGGGTATTCTTGTCCCATATTTGGCTAGAAGTCTGGAAAAATGTGTTTAGCATGGCCTTGTTACCTCTGATTTTCTTGGGTCAAATGAAGGTTTAAGGTTTTTGAAATTCTAACCCTTCCTATGTTTGAAAAACCCTTTTGTTCTATTTCTGCGTTACTTTTGCCACTTAAAGAAGGGTCAGTTTATCGTTAAGCGGTCTTTCAAATATTTCCAAAATTTATGCCTTTGCCTATGTCTTGTTCTAATGTTTGTCGGGCTCCTCAATAATTGTGCAACTCATTGTTAATCATATGGGTCGTTGTTTCACTAGGCAAAGATGCTAGCAGGTTAATGTTCACGAAATGGCGAAAAGGCTAGGCGGGCCTAACCAGATGATTGAACGTCTGATTAAAGGACTGCATCTTGTTTTAAATCCAACATCTCACATTGCTTCACTAGCCCAAAGTGCACGTGATCTACCCTTTGCAAAGTAGCGAAAGACTTGGCGGGTCCAAGAGGCGAGTAGCTCCTTTGGTTAAAGGATGATCGACTCAAAAAAGATCAATGGCTCACATTGATTTGCAGCCTAAAGATACCCGTTGTTTACCTTTTGCAAAGTTGTGAAAAGGTGGAGGGCCCGACAGAAGTGGTCACGACAAAGGTAACAGACGAGCAAGTTGTCGAGATCCAACGGTTGTCGCTGCTTTGCGAAGATAAGTTGCCTAAGGTTTAAGCTCTGCGAAATAGAAAAAGGGTCGGTGTGCCCAAAGGATAGGCAGGTTGTAAGTTTTAAAGGTCGATTAAGTAGGATTTAATCGAATGGTTGTTGTGGATTCACAGCCTCAAGTCAAGCAGAGATTAATGTTCACAAAATAGAGAAATGATGTGGCAATCACATGATTGCTGATGTGGTAGGAGAGATGGGTTATTCCATGGATAGAATTAGTGACTTGTCACATACACATGGCTTTGAAGGGTAGTTGAGGGCCTACCTTAGTTCAACCAATAGTTATGTTGAGAATGGTGAAGTAAAACATGTGGCAGATTCAGAATGGAACCTGGTGGAACTTCCTGAGAAAATAGTCAACTACTACATGGCATTTGTTAACCGGTGATGCAGTAAAGAAAGTGGTCTTTGAGTTAAAGGGCCCACTTTAAAAGGTTTGAGCATGTTAAATAGTGTACGTCTCAAGATTGATCTAACGGTTTCCATCGTTTCACAGTCTGAAGATGCTTGCAGCTAAGCCTTTGCAAAATGGTGAAAATCGTTAGTCGTCATGGTTGAGCGTGGTTAGTTAAGAAGACTAGCGGTCACTATAGGAAGTAGAGACCAAGCAAGTAAATGATGATCTAATGGTCAGCATTGTTTCATGAGGTAAAAGTGCGCATGGTTTAGTGTTTGTGAAATGGTGAAAAGAAGGTAGGGCCCGTCACTAACACAGAAAGACCGAAAGGAGTAAAAGTAGTGCAAGTTCCCAAGATCCAACAATCATCATTGCTTCACGAAAGAAAAGTGTGGGGGTTTTAAACTTTGCGAAATGGTGAAATGACTAAAATAAAGGAAGACTCAGAGAACTTGTGGTCCGTTGGAGCCTGTTTTTGAATTTGATTTTTACGAATTCAATTTTGAGGTGATGGCTGAAGCATGCGGGATTAATTTCTTAATTCAATGCAAACTTTCCGTATTAAGGTCCACATCAATTGAATATTGGTACCATTTCAACAAGTTTGTTGCAGAGGAGCTGGTGCAGAGCGAGTTTCTTCAGGCAAATAACTAGGTTTTTTTTGTGTTTTCCTTGCTAGTTGCAGTTTGAGAATCGGTGTTGCTGTGTGAATTGTTTCATTAGAGTTTTGTGTAAATCTCAATTGATATAGTTGCATTAAAAGGATGGCACCAAGAAAGGAGTTAATAGGAAAATTAAATTACCAAGATAGGAATATTTGTGATGATTTTCTGGAACAGCTAACTATGTCTACCAATGTCAGGGCCAAGGCTAAAGAATTGGTACTAAAGAACCATCATTTGAGAATCGGGGATGGCCTATATGACAAATGTAATTGGTTAAGGGATCCACAAATAGGGATGTTAGGTTTTGGTTAGAGACATTCCCTTGCCCCTTTAAATAGCATATGGGAATTGGATGTGGGGAAGCTTATAGTCCCTGGTGTATTCATGGATGTAGATTTGTTGACTCTAATTGCACAAAATTATGACCCTATGGCTAGATGTATCAGAAATGTGAAGGGGTCAGCCCTGATTAAAATTAATGATGATGAATTCAGAAGTGTGTTTAATATCAGTGAAGCTTCAAATTTGTTAGAGCCTATTGATTTTGAATCACTCACCCAGGTTTATAGTGCACAAAGGGATCACCTTAGGAGTGGCCCATTGAAAGAGTTATTTGTTAAGATAGGAGGGTTAACTATTGGGCCCTAGCACCATGGAACCCTTCTCACTAAATCTATTTACTCTAAGAGCTAAGGGTATGTATTGGGCACTTTGTGAGATTTTTGGGGAAGATGTCGATAAAAACATGCCAACCCATTACATGTTGATGATTGCACAGATTCTAAACCCCTCTCTGGCAATAATATTTGATTATGTGTCATACCTCACTGATGCAATTCATGCAGGGCTGGTAGGGATAAAAAATGGTAAGGTGGACAGACCATTTGGATGGTATTCTCTTTTAATGCACATGCTTTTGTTCAAGGGTACTGATTATTTTGTAAAAGAAATGGATTTGGTTAAGTTGAAAGATAAGGAAGAGATGTCTGTTCAACTTTGGAGTACTATTTTGTCCTAGGATAGAGAGGATGCTAGCTATCTAAAGTTTGTCAGATGCTTTGCATCTAAGATTAGGATTCTTTTGTGCATAGAAAACCCTAGGATTCCTAAGGCTCTCTTGGAATTCCTTGGGCCCAAGGAGTTTGTAGAAGGTATTAAGATTGTTCATAATTGGAGAGATATGTATTTGTACCCTGTTTCTATAGTTTTCAGAGTATATGGTTTCAGAGGCACTCTATATTTATTGTCTTATCAAGTTTTACTGAAGATAGGAATTGTTGAAGTCTTAAGGAAAATTGGAGGTGCACAAGAGGTAGAGCTGACAAATAGGGGTAAAGGGACCATTTTCCCAACCATTACCATGGCACATAATTTTGTAATCACTAAAGGTGGCTGGAAGTATTTTGAAGAATTCTTTAAACCATATAGATTATCAACTACCATTTCAAGATTTGCAGACCCTGAAGACTTTTTCAACGACATGTTTAGGAAGAGAGCAGTTTGTAAAGGTAGGCCTCACCAATTTCAGTTCCTTGAAGATCTAATTAGGAATGAATTCAATTTGGATGAGCAAGAACTGAGGAAAGAGAAGTGGGTTGCATATAAAAGGGCTCTTGACTTCATTCATCAATTTGATAATAGTTATGACCCTCTTTCTAGTTTCAATCCCATTGAGGAAAAAATCAAATTCTTGATTATTTATTTTGAAGACCTTATGCAAACTTTGAAAGAAAAAAGGGAGGCTATAATGAGAAATGATCTTGACAGGGTTAAATTGGTTCTGGCTAAGCCTGCCTTTGCTAAAGCTATCCCACCTGGTGATTATGTAATGCACAAGAAATCAAAATATAGTGTGATGATGCCAGTAATAGGTGATCCTTCCACTTCAAGAGGGAAAAGAGAAATTGAAGATGTCATTGACATCCAAAAATCCCCTAAAAGGCAAAGAGTGGGGAAGGAAGTGCAGACAAATGAGTCTCTGTATTCTCCATCTCAGTCCCCTATCCACATAGAAGATGAGCAAGCGGTGGCCGAATAGCTGTTACAGTTAGGGAGTCTCGGGGAGATTGCCTACACATATGAGGAGACACAAGAGGGGATGCCAGAAGAGCCACCTAGTGCTGAAATGAACTTGATTGATGGTGAGCTCAAAGGTAAAGAGTTAGACCCTACTGTCAAACAAGCCAGTGAGGAGTTCCTGGCTGATAGTAACTTTGTTACAACAGGGGCGTTCATGCAATTTGTATGGAAGAAAAACATTGATCAATTTAAAGCCAGATGTGAACAAAGGAAGAGTGAGAAGCCTCACAAAGATGTAACTCAGGTGGAGGAAGAGGTGAAACAAGAGATGATTGAAGAATTTAAGACCATTACTCCTAAAAAGGGAAGAGAGATGGTATCAAAAGCTCGTGTTTTAATCTTCCCTGAGTGGGATATAGTTGATGCTCTGGTACTTGAAGCAGTCAGGAAGGAAACTAAACCCAAGGAAGGAGTGACCTTTAGCAGAGATTATGTTACTTTAGTCATATGGTCACTAAAGAAGGATGAAAATAAAAGAAGGAAAGATGTATCAGATTCTAGTCTCCTAGGAGGCATGATTGTAAAAAGAGTCCAAGATATAGGAGTGGTGGAAGCTGCAAGCATAGTCTTGGAAACTACAAAGTTCAGTGTAGCAGTGGCAGAAAAAGAGGCAAAAGAAAAGGCTAATCTCTAATTAAAATTGGAAACAATCTTAAAGGATTACAATGAGGCTAAAGAAGGAATAGCCAATAAAGACAGTATTATTGCTAGACTTCAGGGTCAGTTGGTAGGTCAGCACCATCCAGGTGAATTCTCTACTCTTATGATAGCCTCTTCTCCAGCAAGACCTCCACCTATGAGCCCTATCATAGAATATCCCCCTTCTCTTATGCTTTCTATTTTCTAGTTCACTAAAATTGTTCAACATCAGTTGGAAAACTTGAAACAGGCTCAAGCCCTATTTGCAAGCAAATATGAGGAAAAGGTAAAAGCCACAATTTTGAAATTTGCTAATTCAATTAGGCCCTCTTTCGTTCACATTTCTGTGAAGAGGATTCTGAATATTTTGACCAAATTAAGAGAGGATGAAACCACCTTGGAACCAATTCTTAATAAGTGGATGCCTAGAGGTAAGGAGTTAGAGCTCATGTGTTTATTCCATATAGATGCAGAGGCAAATGACAATCTCAGGTCCACTATTGAATTCATAGAATAAATTAATATACTCTTAGAAGAAAGGGCAAGTGTAAAAAGAAAATCCCAACTATATAGAAATGAATATTTTGATCACAAGTATGAATTGTTTCCAGGGGGTTTTGTTGGTCCTACTCAGTCAAAAGAGGAGAAGGCATGGCTAGAAGAGCTAGATCACAAATTGTCCCAAAGGGTTAATGAAATCATTAACACTGATGACACATCCTTATTTGTCAAGACAATTGAAGAGATTGAAAAGGTGAAATCACATTATAGTTTCATGGAAATCAAAATTGGCCAATTAAGGGTCATGTGGAAAAGGCTAGAAGGAATGAATAAAATTGCTAGCTTCTCTTGGCTGAGTGATGATGTGTTCCAGGAGTGGAAGGACAAGCATGCCGGACAAAAAGAAGATATTCCAAAATAGTTAGAAGATGTTGCAGTGGAGCAACCAACTGAAGAGGTCATTGATATTGAAAAAGACTTGTAACTGTTTCTTGGAGAACATTGCAGTTGGTAACAAACTTTTCATAGGAAATGTCTAAATCTTGTATGCATCCATGATATTATAAATGGATACCAAGACTATTAGAAAAGGAGATCACAAGAATTTTATAAAGAACCTCTGGAAAAATATATTTAGGGCCTTTTTTCTAGTTTTAAGAAGATTACTCTGAGTTATGTAATATTTTCAAGAATGAATATGAATATATAGAACAAAGTTCTAGGCCTAAAATTTCTTTGTCTTCTGGTGTGCATTCTTTAGTTTGCTGGTATCATTTGGATAATCTAGGATTGTTCGAATGAGCATGGATTGTAAGGAAATCTTATAGATGTTATTTCTGGCTCTTCTCTTCAGGAGAGGGATTAAATGTGCATGAAATACTTCAGTCAACAAGTCTATTACTTGTTGCTATGAATTTCATGAATTGTTTTAGTTAAATGGGAGAGGACCTATGTATATGTTAGGCATGTATGGGGTTCATAAAAGCCGAGATGATGAGATGTATGAGAGTGCTCAGTTTTGAAAATTATTGTTTGATTTAGGTGACTCTGTGGCCTGGATAAGGCACTGGTATTAGATTGTAGGATTTCTTTCTATCTTTTCTTGAAGATCAATACTGAAAAATGACTACAAGTTTTTCTTTTAGTGTTTTAGTTTCATTGAGGTGATGAAATCCACAGGTTTTTAGCATTGGTTTACTGTGGATCTCAATTTCAAAGTGTGAAAGTATTCACAGAAGGTATACCCACCTGGACTTTGGATAAGTTCAAAGTGTAGAAGGTCTCAAAACCTTGTTATATGTTACTCTTGAGTTCTATTTCCCTGATATTTTCATATGCAAATAGAGTTATTTTATTCCTTACAAGAAGGATAGAAGGGAAATAAAAATTTGAGACTAACAGCAGGCTGCCTAAGAGGACTCAACCAAACGTTATTTCTTCTGTAAGTTTTCTAGGCACACTTATTTTGCTAATGGTAAATGAACATCTCGCTTTCTATGTTTGAGAAGTTGTCTAAAAGGTAGGAGAGTATGCTCTTGTCCATTTGGACAATCAAAAATATCGACCCTTGAAGCGCTTCTATGTTTGAGATTTGATTACCTTTAGCAGGCTTGTCACAGTGGGAAAAAGTAATCACCTTGTGAGAACGACCCAAGTGAGTATAGCTAGACCTAAACTTTCCGACTCACTCTAAAAAATAGGCCTCTCAGGATTAAAGTCTCGGAGGATGGAATTATTTGATTTCTCTTTTGAGATCTCTCATATCATAGATTTAGTAGGGCCTCACGATCTAAATCACGCTTGCATGACTACTTCTTATTTTGGTACTTTGTAGGGCTATAGGCCTCATTCGCACTTGCGTGACTACAAAGGGTAATTTCAAATGGAAACCCTTACTACAAACCCTAAGATAGAAGCTACCTGATTCACCTCTAAAAGGGGGATAATCTCTGTGCAAGAGAGATAGTAACTCTCCTAATACACTTGCCATATCGTGCCCCTATTAGCATTTGGAGTCAGATAATATGGTAATGAGAATCCATTGCGTGAGACTCAGCAGTCGTATTTTGATTAGCTATTGGGTGTGTACCTACGTTTACAAGCAAAGGTTTTCTCTCTTAGCCGACTTCCTTAGGATTTAGCATGTTGTTCTTGAGATCACTTATCATATCACATGTTTGTTGTGTCTTCATCCCTAAAATAGAAAATCAGACATCTAAAAAACTGGAAAACAGAAGCAAAACAACAAACTTCATTGACCAAAAATCTGTCCAAACAAAATTTAAAAATTGTCTTTGTTATGTCCTCAGTCGTATGAGTTTGTTAGTTTGTCATATGAAAAATCTTGTTTATCGTCTGGTCTAGTTGGAATTATTGTTCGAATCAGCTTAACAGAGATTTTGGTGTCATCTTTTATCATCTGGTTCTGTGAGAAAGATCGTACAATTTTATGCCTTTTATCATACGAGATTTCTAGTTTGTTGTATGGGTTTGTATAAATTGTCATTCAAGGTTGTATAAGGTGTTTCTACACAGATGGAGACGATTGGCTTCATGATATCCTCGAATGGTGCCTGAATACGAGAAGATAAACATATTCATTGACAACCTAAGTGGACAAATGAGTTATCATCTAAAAATGCAATACCATCAAAACTTTGAAAATATGATTGATAATGGTATCAGAATGGAAGAAGCTATGGTAAAGAAGGGTGAGTTGAAGCTATACAAAGAAGGCGTTAATCCTCCTAACAATAATATTAACAACAATAACAATGATAAGCCTAAATTTTGGAATAGAAATTGAAATGTCATCAATGGTGGAATAGTGGATAACAACAATGTAAAACCAAAACAATTAGTTTTCAATTTATCTACTCACTCGGCAACAGCTCAACAAAACAACCATCACCAAAAATCAACTTTCAACAATTTCTTTTGAAGGAAATTTACAAACATTGGTGAACCACTTGGGTCAGCACTAAAGACACTTCTCGCAAATAAATTGATTACTTTTCCAGAAGGAAGGAACTATGAACCTCAAGTAAAACCCCCTTGGTTGAATGATAACCATTATTGTGATTTCCATCAAAAAAAGGGATATCACACAGATAATTGTCAGTGGTTGAAACATGTCATCCAAGATTTGATTGATAATGAAGTAATAACTGTGGATGGACATATGACAAACGAATCTCATACAACTTTTAAAACTCTGCTTCCAAATTATGAGAAGGGTGAATCATCAACAACACATAATGGTAAGGGTAAAGAAAAGGTAAACTATGCTCATACATATGATTATGTGGTAAATGTGATTGTAGTTAAAGAAAACAAAAATCAAGAAACTGCTCAGGCTATCACAAGAAGCAAAGATAAAGTTCTTTTGCCAGGTCCTACCACTAACATGGCGTCCACTATAAAATAATATAATCTAGTGGAGATATTACAGAAAACTCCCACACAAATATCCATCTTAGAACTTTTAAAGCTTTCACCTGCACATAAATAAATTCTTGAACAAGCATTAGTAGATACAACAGTGTGTAAAGATGTTGATATAGATCAATTCCAAGCCATGGTGGGACACCTCACAACCACTCACTGCTTATCATTCATAGAATAAGATGACATGTACTTGCAACATCCACATAATTCTCCCTTGCATATCAAAGTCATCATTCATAAGACGCGAGTTAAACGTGTCCTAATAGATGGAGGAGTTGGCTTAAATATTTTCTCTTTAAGTCTTGTCCATGCTCTAGGTTATTCAAAATATGCAGTTGATCCCTGGAAAAAGATCACCATAAAAACCTATGATGAAGAAGAGTGTTCCTCTAAAGGAATTGTGATGTTACCCATTAGAGTGGGACTTTTACAGAAAGACACAACATGCCAAGTTATAGACTTGGACTTATCATACAACATACTCTTGGGAAGACCCTAATTACATGATATACAAGTTGTTCCATCCACATAGCATTAGTGCCTAAAGTTTCCCTACAATGGATAGGAAATCACAATCTCAGCATATTCAAATCCATTTCAGTACTGTAGTAATCTCAAACTAGTTCAAGAAGTCATTGTTCCTCATAATAGGGAGGCATCAACTTCAAACACACAATCCAAAGAAAATTTATTTTCCTCAATTTTGTCAAGTATGGAAAAACAAATGCAACTAAAAGATTGAGGGAACAGGGAATATTCAATATCACAATTACCACTCTCTCCTAAGTCCTATGGAAAACCATCAAACTCTAAACAACAACCAATTGTGAAACATCTTCCAATATTTGATGGAGCATTTGTTAGTGTTGGGACCTTATCAAAGGAAACAAAAGACAAAGATGTACTACAGTGGCTATACAAAGATGAAGAAGTCCAACAAAAGATCAACAATGTCCACATACCCACTAAAAAATATGGAAAAGGATTTAACATTCTTCAAAAAATGGGATACACTTGAACAGGTCCTATAGGAAAAAGAAAAGAAGGTATATCAGAACCTATCCAACCTTACACTAAGTAGGCTACATACAAAGTAGGCTTAAGGTATGGATAAGTTACTCTACCATAAGACACATCTTCTAGCCAACAATAAGAGGAATATGAAAACAGACAAGAACAACTTGCAATTGAAAGAGAAGAAACATCAGCTAAGCAACAAGCACAAGCAAACATGAAATGGAAAAAGAAGCAATCTTCTAATCAACAGGAAAAACAAACTAAAAGCACCTCCCAAGAAGCATTAACTATCAATCAAAGCAAGCACAAACCTGGTACTACTCAAGGAGAACTCATAGAAAGGTTGACAAAACTCAATCTCAGTCTAGAAGAGGTTGAATATGAAAGTAGAAAAGATATAGAAAGAAAAGAAGAAGAAACAAATCAAACACTATATGAACAAAACTGTACATTGCAAGCTGCAAGTGAGACACATTCTAATGAATGGGAATGGGATTCCTATCATTCTAAAGAATCAGATGAAGAAAATTTCTTTGAAGAAGATGTAGGAGTTGGTGTAGTTCACACATATGTAGGGAAAATGTTAGGCACTAGCCCACTTGAATTAGAATCACATTCGGCTGACTTGGATTTAATCAAGGACAATAAGGAGCTCCTTGGGCAAGGTCACTTTGATGAAAGTACCATTCTAGACATTGACATACATATCAAAAACTTTTAACATTTAGCATGACCCTTGATACTCTCGCAACATCTCAACCTGATGACCCCTTACCTCTAATCCACCCTTAACTTATTGATTGGGAAAATGAAAGACATACTGCCATTGATATCTTTCCTAATGACCATGCCATATCTGTATATCTTAATGCAATCGAACCCACAACAACTTTTACTAGAAATTTCAACAACACATCTTCCAGTCAATTGGGTGTCAAATCTCCTACTCACAAAAGTGAAAATAAAGAAAACAATATCAGGTCTAATGTAAAAACCCATTTCTTTGCAACATTAGATTAGGAAAAAGTATAAAGAAAGGACGCATCTAACGGTGAAAACATCATTGAGTCGTTGGAAGATGGGATATTTGACACTTTACCTATGTACTATCAAGAAAGGTCATCCATTTTGACTGAACCAACAGAGGTAGTTAACATTGGGACAATAGAGCAGCCAAAAATTCTCCATCCAACAACTTCTCTATCAGAGCAAGAAATGCAACAATATATGAAATTATTCAAACGATGAAAAATCAATTTTGCTTGGTCATATGTAGACATGCTAGGATTGGATCTAGAGCTTATTATGCATCACTTAAATGTCAGTCCAGGAGCCAAACCAGTTAAACAAAAATTAAGGAAAATGCATCCACATATTGCTCTTCTAGTCAAAGAAGAACTAAAGAAATTATTGGATGTCGGATTCATCAGACCTATAGCTTATCCTCAATGGGTATCCAACATTGTTCTTGTTTTCAAACCAGATAAAAGTATCAGAATATGCACAAACTTCAGAGATCTTAATAATGCATATCCAAAGGATGATTTTTTTTTGCCTAACATAGAAATCATTGTAGATTTAACTGCTAGACACTATGTTTTCTCTAATTGATGGTTTCTCTAGATATAATCAGATTAAAATAGCACCTAAAGATCAAGGAAAGATAACTTTCACATGTCCATGGGGTACTTTCTGCTAGAATGTCATGCCTTTTGGACTAAAGAACGCAGGTGCTACATATCAAAGAGCTATGACAATGATATTCCATGACATGATGCATACATTCATGGAAGAATATGTGGATGATATATTGGAAAAATCATACAACAGAGAAGAACATATAGGGATACTGGAAAAGATCTTTGATCAGTTAGAACAGTACAAGCTACGACAAAATCCTAAGAAATGTGCTTTGGTGTCACTTTAGGCAAGCTATTGGGATACATTGTTTCAGCTAGAGGTATCGACATAGATCCAGCTAAGGTCAAAGCAATCATGGAAATGGCATCTCCCTGAAATATCAGTCAACTAAGATCACTTCAAGGAAGACTATAGTCAAACAAAATATTTGTTGCTCAGCTAGCAGATAAATGCCAACCATTTACTCATCTATTGCATAAAAATGTTCATTTCAAGTGGGACCATCAAAGCAAGGACGCATTCAATAAGATAAAATCCTATCTCATGCAACCACCCATCCTAATGTCACCAATTCCAAGAAAGACATTATTCCTCTATGTATCAACCACCAAAGTATCATTAGGAGTTCTACTTGCACAACAGGATAATGAAGGAAAAGAAGGAGCCATCTACTACATCAACAAAACATTAGTAGGATACAAGATCAACTATTCACCAATAGAAAAAGCATGCTTGGTGGTAGTTTTTGCTTCTAAAAAATTAAGACAGTATATACTAACTCACTCCATCAAGTTTATAGCTAAAATCGATCCATTGAAGTATTTGCTCAACAAGGCAACATTAACAAGATGACTAGCAAAATGGATTATGATTCTAAGCAATTTTGATATTGAGTATGTTGACAAAAAATCTATCAAGGGGCAAGTCATTGCAAACCAACTAGCCAAGGCAGTGCTTCAAGATAATAATCCTTTATAGATTCAGTTTCTCGATGCTGGTATCCTAACGGTCACCACAAAAACATGGCAATTATACTTTGATGCTTCATATACACAACATGGATCAAGAGCAGGTATTCTATTCATCACGCCACAAGGTCATACAATTCCAAAAGCATACAAATTAATCTTTCCATGCACCAACAATACAACATAATATGAAGCTTTGGTTACAGGTATCAAAATGGCTATATAATGGAACATTACACAACTTCAAGTCTTTCGAGATTCTTAGCTCGTCATCAATTAAATCAACGATGATTATCAATCAAAGGATGAAAATTTAATTCCTTATAAGAAGATGGATGATGATGTAAAGAAATATTTTGTAGAAATAACTTTTCAGTAGATTCCAAGGAATGACAACAAAGCAACAGATGCCATGGCGACACTTTCTTCTCTCCTTCAGACATAAGAAAATCAAGAGCATTACGAATTCCTAGTGGAAGAGTTGTTTTACCCTACACATTATTGTCTGTATTCCCAAACTATCTATCACCTTGTTGGGTGTGATTCCTCCCACTATGGCCAAACTTACACATACCTGAAAGATAATATCCCCCCACCCAACTTATTGAAAAATCAAAAGAGAAACTTTATTCGCCAATCCTCCCATTATACTCTCATCGTGGATACCCTTTTTAAATGAGGTCTGGATGGTACTCTTTTAAGATGTCTCAAACAAGAAGAATCTAAGAAGGCCTTAAATGAAGTCCATAATGGTATTTATGGCACTCATTCAAGTGGTCTTACCCTTTCAAAAAAACTCATATGCTTTAGCTATTATTGGCCAACTATGGAACAAGATTCTTTTCAGATAGCTAAAACATGCAAACAATGTTAGATCCATGGGAATTTGATTCATGCACCAGCACAATAACTTCATGCTTTGGCAACATCTTGGCCTTTCTGCCAATGGGGTCTTGATCTAATAGGAAAGATAAATCCTTCTCCATCCAATGGTCACAAATTTATCCTTATAGCTACAAAATATTTCACAAAATGGATTGAGGTAGTACCTCTTATCAATATCACAAGAAAACAAATTGTTGCATTTATCTTGAACTACATCATCTGTCGCTATGAAATACCCATGATCATTATCACTGATAATGGGTGAACGTTCAAGAACCAAGATGTACAAGAGCTATGTGAGATTCAAGATCCAACACAGATTTTCAACACCCTACTATCTACAAGGAAATGGGCAAGTAGAAGCATCAAATAAAACCATTCTGAAAATCCTCAAAAAGACCATGAATGATTCTAGAAGAGATTGGCATATTCAATTGAACCTTTCTCTATGGGCCTACCATACCAGTCTTTGCACACCAATAGGTGCCACACCTTTCTCTCTTGTCTATAGATCAGAAGCAATACTACCAATAGAAGTAGAGATACCTTCTCTATGAGTATCACTAAAAGGTCTTATCCCAGATGAAGAGCAATGGGTATCTAGATTCCAGGAGTTAGAATTAATCCATGAATGAATACAAAATGCCTTTGATCATTTAAAGGTATATCAGCAAATAATGTGTCACAGTTATAATCATAAGGTCAAACTAAGAACATTTGAAGTTGGGGAACTAGTGCTCAAAGAAAATCCATGCAACTAGGAAGATCGAGAAAATAAATGGAAGTCTGAACCAAACCAATTAGGTCTATTTGTGGTCACAACAGTATTTGGGTCAGGAGTATATCAGCTATCAACATAGGACAGGAATCAATTCGAGGAACCCATCAATAGAATGCATCTGAAGAAGTTTTATGTTTGGAAAAGCAAAAAAATCCAAAAACAGTAAAAAAACAGAAAATTAGAAAATACAAAGAAATAAAAAAAAATCAAATATGATAAAAAGTGCAATAAAAATAGATGGTGAAAACCTAGCAAATAGGCGTTATTTGTCCGCTAGCTCTTCCATCTATTGGTTCATGCATCCTTCTGCTTGCATTCATTTTTTGTTAGTGTTGTTCATATCCATAATAAAGCCTTTGTACATACGCAGGCATCCCAGATGGCTTCTCACCATGGTTTGGATCATTGGGTATATCATAATAACTTTGTTTCTAGGCTTGGGGAAAAATCTTATACCTAGCTGGAGGCAAAGAATTTCATCATTTTGAGCTTAATCAAATAGAAAGAACAATAGTTTGGAAACTATTATCAAGCAAAAACTAAGACACATCCAACATTGAACACAAGATCAAATTGTAAACCATCAAACTATCCCATGTCGATCCATGCACATCACACACTTTTCAATGGATGATATCTTTTGGATAATGATTTTAACATACTTGGTCAACTTTTCTATCTTGATTTTCGCTATCATGATTTCTAAGTGACTCGAGGATGTCTCTGACTAGAGGAACAAGGAAGGAACATGATATTTTTCTTGTCTACTGTCAATAAATTAATCATTAATACGTGCAAATTTGTCTGAGGACATGATCATCAGAGTATCATCAAAGATATTTCCAATTTGCATATTGAAATGGTTAATACTGCCTGTTTTACACAAGCAACACTCAAGTAATCTTGGTTCAATTATACCTCGATGCTTGTGCTAACTTGCAATATCAAAATCTAGGAAAGTAGTGCTCAGGTCATCATAGTTTAATTATACCATCGATGTTTGCACTCACTCTCCACATTTTAAAAAGCTTAATGGTGACAAAACACAATAACCCAGTGACTGGTCTAGTCGTAGCTTTGCATTTAGCTATAGAGCCCCTCCCCAATCAAGCTCTAGTTAACTCAGTTGACCATGGTTGACCTTACTAATAAATGATATAATTCAATAGGATGGGCTATGCTAGATAGATAGATTGGTGAGAAAAGTAATTGAACCACGTTATGGAATCATTTCACCTTGAGGTGTACATTTTGATGTTTTATGGATACATAACTTTATATGATTCTAGAATAGGATAACTTTGAGATGATGTATGTCATTATTGGATTTACAGGACTTTACTATGATGATAGAAATAGGATGCATGTCTTATGTATGGATCAAAATTATGAAGATTATGATAATTGCTTATGTGGATTTATTTGGATATAAGATATATCAATTTGTTTAAATGTAAATTGCATGCAGAGTGTTTGATGTGTATTCTTATTCATGTGTTTAAATATTAAATGAGGTTATTTGGAAGTACTAATGTGTAATTGAGATGCGTAGGAAAATTATCCATGTTACCATGGAAATATTATGGAGAACCAAACCTAGACCTATGTACGTTCGTAAAACTAGGGGTTGTCTATTTGGAGAGACAACACCCCGTATGTATTGTATTTTATTTGTGAAAGTAAATGTTGCATGTGTGTTTAATTATATTTATTAATTTGTGTAAATCCAACAAGAGACAAATTTCATGTGTAATTTTGTAATGTATTTTATTGTGTCACTTGACACATGTGTTGGTTTATGTCTTGATTTTTTTGACTTGTCTCTTGGAGGGAGTTGTTTCAACCATAGCTTTTTCAAACATTTGAATGTGGTTCTAAATTTTCCTTGGGTAGAGAGTCTTTGGAGTGGTCAACTCAGGTTTGACCCGAAAGTTAACTTCAAATGGGTTTATAAGGGGTCAAATGGACTCCTATGAGTAGTTTAGAGGTGTTTCCTAAAGTCCATAAGGTATATCTATGGGTTAGGAGTATTTTTAGGTATGTGTCTACTCCCATGTGACTGTTTAGTCACCTCAAAAAGTGAGTTTCCTAAGGTGAGCGAAAATTCAAAATTAGAAGGTGCCATCTAGGTCAAATAACCTTCCTTTTTGATGTGAGATCCTTTTTCCACTTTCTCTTACTTTTTCCTTTTTCAATTTTAGTAACCTATGAGAACTCTCACTGAGGTCTTTTTACACAAGTATTAGAGATTTTGTGGGTAATCACCCACTCTCCATTTTGGGAGATCATGCAATTTTGAAAAAGATAGTTTTTGGGATATAATTTTGGCTAAGTGTAGAAGGTAGGATTGTGGAATTGGGTCTGCTCATCCTCAAACTAGTTCTAGCAAGTCTTTGGGCAGATTGAGGGTTGGTTCATCTACTCCTTTTGTTTCTTTTTACGTTGCATGTTTATGTTGGAAAGATTGCTTGTATGTAAAAGTTGGTTTCTTGTATTTTCTGTTGTGAAAATTTATTATGTGACCTATCTGTTACTTCTTTTATGCATTTTCTTGTGATTTGGGAGTAACCAAGGCCTTCTACTCTTGGGGGAGTAGGATTCTCTTGTGGGTGGTAGAAGTTTGATAGCCCTCGAGTGAGAGGCTCTCATTATGAGAGTGAACTCAAGGGGTATATGTGTGACCCTTGCTGCATGGCCTAGTTTATGCATTTGGGGGTCATAAGGGGAGAAAGTATGGCATGAATGCCTTGGGGGGCATAAGGATGTGGGGTTAATGAGCTTATAATATATTTTTGTTTTCCATGAGGTGTCTTTGTGATCTACTATTCTTGTAGTCTCCTCAGGGTATTTGGTCCACTACCACCCATGTAAAAACATCACATTTTGTGATGAAGTGTAGCCTTGGTTGGGAAAGTGTTTGTTTAATGTTTTTCCCTTGCTTCTTGTTTTTGCATGTGTGTAACCTATCTAGGGCTTGGTTCTCCAAGCTCGGGGGTGGCTTCTAGTAAGCCTAGGCTGGGAGGTGAGCTCTCCATGGTCAAAAACCTTATGATTTATTTGTAGGATTGCTTGGAAAGAAAAGAAAAAGACAAGTTTGAAAGTTGTTGGTTTTACTTGATTTGTAGAAAAAGATTAAGGAATGGAATACCATATTTTAGTTGCAACAATGTAAAGGAAAAGCTACATGTTGTATTTATTTTGAAAAAGAAATGCATTCATTATATTTAAAGTCCTCATTTAATAGAAATGAGAGACTAGATGGGTATCTCAACCCTATGTAATGTTGACTATCTTGTATTCTAAGTATTCTTTGAAGGAAAAGTATTATTTTGTCACAAAATAAAATGTTTATGTTGGATTTTAAGTTAGGTATTGTTCTTGAAATAATATTGGTTGTATACATGTTATTTTGAAAATAAAAGTTCATTTTATCTCCTTATGCATAGTAAAATAATGGAAATGAGTAAAGTAATAAACTTGCATGTTAGTAAGAGAATATTAATCATTTAGTCCTAATTATTTATTTCCAAATACAAATCATGGTTTAATAGATTTAACATGTCTACCTCTAAGATTAACTTAAATGATTCTAGACTAATGTAGTTGCTAAATAAAGTTTATTAAATTCTGTAGATTTCCCTTTTATTTATCGCAGAAAATAAATTTAGAATTAGCAGTCTATCTCTAAAGTTAGTATCTAGATTGTCAATAGAAAAAAAAGAAATGCTTTATTTAAATCTGTTAGTTTTGAAAACATGCTTTATGTGATTTTAGGAAAAAGAAATATAAATAGATTGTTTAAAGTAAATAAAAGAAATTTCACCCCTATTTCCATGCAATCAATATTTTATTAATTTCTGCATGATTTAAAAAGGTTAAGAAAAAAAAAATATAGATTGCTCAAGTGTGTGTGTATATATATATAAAAAAAAGGATATGTAATTTTTTTTTTTTTTTTAAGTAATAGGCAAAATGGGGGAGCCTCTCCCCCCCCGCGTTGTGGGCGGCAACCCCAGCAGCTGCCACAGCCGCCACTGTGGGCCGCAACCCATAGTCAGGGAGGCTTCGGCCCCCCCTGTGGGTGGTTCCCCATAGCGACGGCACAGCCAGGCTGTGGGCCATGTCTCACAACGGCGGCCAAGGCCGCCTCTGTGGGCCATGACTCGTAGGCACGGCTGCAGTCATCCCTGCGGGGAGCCTACCCCATGAACTCCCCTATGTATAACCTCTGCCCCACTACCGCTACCTGCAACACAAACCCCCCCCAACCCCCAATGAGGCCTCTCCTCCCCCGCTATGGTAAATTTGGCCCTCCTCCCTACACAAAAGAAAATATAAAACCCTAACCCGATTCGAGTTAGGGTAGCATGAAAAATTGTGAGATTTTGCCAAGAACAAGGGCAAAATGAAAAGTATAAAAATAGAGACAAAAGAATGACAAGAACAAATTGTATTCTCATCAATATGAAAATGATCAACTGGATTCACCAATACAATGAATATAGGCCTGCTTATATAGGCAAGGCCATATGGATATACGAGCACACAATCATGACATGTGGCTCAATGAGAAACAAGGGTAGGTAAGAAATACTAGGGGTAGGTAGGAGAAATAATATAATATTCCACAAGAGGTGGATGACCCACCAAATGTGGAGTGTAACAACAAAACAAGACCACAAAAGGTGGAATTTCTCCTACAAGCTCTATCCCTATGTACACTCTTCCCTAAGTGTCTCAAATCCAAACTATGAAGAAATGCATTATCCTAAGTTAACTTAAGTAAAGTGTAATAATATCCATAATGAATATTTATTTACACCAACACCCCCCCTTAAGTGCAACTTAGGGGAATGAAGACTCAAGTAAACAATGCAAGATGGGTCCCAGCTACTAGGCCATGATAGGTACCCATGTACAATATGCAAATGCAAGCAAAACCATGCAATGCAATCTCTCACAAACGGAGAAAAGGAGAAAACCCAGTGGGAAAAAAACTCGCCCCCAAAAGAAAGATGAAAGTACAAAAGACTCTCAAAGAAGGACAAAACCTCAAAGAGGAAAAAGTCCCCCCATAAGAGAGGAAGGAGAAGTTAGCTGACTCCCCCTAATGACACATCTCGCACCCCCAAGAGAGCTCACAACTGCTGGAACTTACTCTCGGTGAAAGGTTTGGTGAATATGTTTGCAACCTGCTCCACTGTAGGACAATATTGCAAATCAATGACCTGCTCTTGAATGAGCTCTTAGATATAGTTCATATGAATCTCGATGTATTTGGTCCGCTAGTGTTGGACCAGGTTCTTCAAGATTGTAATAGCACTTTGATTGTCGCAATGTAGAACTATTGGTCATGGAGTGGTGAACCCAAACTCTGTGAGAATCTGTTGGAACCAAATGGTCTCAGTTGCTGCATTAACAGTGCCTCGATACTCAGCCTCAGTCGAAGAGAGAGAAATAGCATGTTGCTTCTTGATTTGCCAACAAATGGGGCCTGAACCAAGGTGAAAATTGTAACTGGAAGTAGACTTACGATCATCAAGATCGCCAGCCCAATCGGAGTTTGTGTAACCAACTAGGCAAAGTCCTGTACCTGCTGCATAGTGAATCCCATAGTGATGTGTACCCTGGATGTAATGAAGGATGCGTTTGGCAGTTTTCCAATGAAGCTCATGTGGTTCTTGCATGAAGCAGGAAACCATGCCAACTGCAAATGAAATATCAAGGCGTGTATGGGTCAAGTAGATGAGACTACCCACAAGCCGATGATACAAAGTGACATCAACTGGTGGAGAAGAACACTGAGCCTCAAGATTGACTCTAGAAAGAAAGGGAGTCAGTGCAGGCTTACAATCAGCCATATGAAAGCATGCAAGTAGATCAAGAGCATACTTGGGCTGTGATAGTGTAATCCCGGAAGGTGACTGTGAAATCGCTATCCTGAGAAAGTAGTGCAAAAGGCCCAAGTCAGTCATAGCAAATCTGTCATGCAAAGCAGATTTGACCCTACTAATGATGGATGCGGTACTCCCTGTAATAATCAAATCATCAACATAGAGCACAAGTATCAAGTGAGAGTCATCCTGTCGCAAAATGTAGACATTCGGATCAGAATGACACCTAGTGAACCTTGCTGAGAGAAGAAAGGAATCCATCTTGGCATACCAAGCCCTGGGGGCCTGCTTAAGGCCATAGAGAGATTTTCTTAGTCTACAAACCAAGGAAGTATCCTGGATGAAACCCTACGGTTGTTCCATATAAATATCCTCATCAAGGTCACCATGAAGAAAAGCACTCTTCACATCCATATGATGTACAACCCAACCATGAGATGCAACAATAGGAAGTGTCAAGCGAATGGAGTTCATCTTGGCTACGGGCGCAAAGGTCTCAATATAGTCAACACCTGCAACCTAAGAGAAACCTTTCGCAACAAGCTAAGCCTTATACTTATCCACACTACCATCCGCTGCATACTTGGTTCGATAGATCCACTTACATTGAACCATCTTTCTCCCCTTAGGGAGATGGACTAAATCCCATGTGTTGTTCCTCATCAAGGAACTATACTCTTCCTCCATAGCTTGGTCCCACTCAGGAACCCCTAATGCTTTCTGAAATATCTGTGGATCGGAAGCGGTAGCAATGAATGCATGTGGAAGATCCTAATGTTGTGATCGAGTTCTCCATGTATCTGAAGGATCCCCAACAAGAGAACCCATGGACTCAAGTGTCTGCCAAGACCAACGAGGTCTAGGTGGAGGTGGAGAACAAGGCTCCTAAACTGCAAGTGGACCCTATGGAGGTGTAACCCTATGAGTCAGAATTGAAGGAGTCTCATCATCTGAATCACTAGCATTACTATCCATAATGGAGGGAGGTGTAGGAGGTAGAGAGGCTAAGCTAGGAGAGCTTTCCTCAAAGTGAACACTCCTCTCAATGAACACCTCATGTGTCTCAGGATCCATCAATCAATATGCCTTAACACCCTCAAGATATCCAATAAATATGCAAGGCCGATTCTGAGGTTCCAATGCCTTGCATTTTTGTGCAGGTATGTGAGCCCATGCTGGACACCCAAGTACTCTGAAATGTCTCACAATCAGTTTCCTACCAGCCCAAGCTTCAAAAGGAGTAATACCTTGCAAAGATTTGTGAGGAACCCAATTTTGGATGTGTGTGGCACAACTGATAGCCTCTGCCCAAAAGGCGGGATCAAGAGAATGTGCATGTATCATACATCTAGCCATTTCTTTGAGAGTTCTATTCTTGCATTCTGCAACTCCATTCTGTTGTGGAGTGTATGTGACAGAATGTTCAAGATCAATCCCCTCAAATATATAAAAATCCTCAAGTCTTTTGTTCACATATTCCCTTCCATTATCTGTGTGAAGAATCTTCACCACTTTCCCGGATTGCTTCTCCACACGAGTCTTGAAGTCCTGAAATCTGTCAAATACTTCACTCTTATGAATAAGAAAGTAGACCCAAGTGAAGCGGGAGTAGTCATCAATGAAGGTGAGGACATAGCAGGTCTTACTAAATGAAGGTGTTGGAAATGGACTTGCTACATCGTTGTGAACAAGTTGAAGAACTTCCAAAGCTCTCCAAGCTTTCCCTTTATCAAATTTTTCCTTGGGATGCTTGCCCATGGAACAACCTGAACATACACCCTCTAAAAAATTGATTCAAGGTAGACCTATGACCATGTCTCTAGTGTTGAGCTGCTGAAGATAGCAGTAATTGAGGTGACCAAACCGCTCATGCCATAGCTTACTTTCTGAATTTGAATGAGTAAGCAAGGCCCTAGAAGGTGATCTTGGCACAAAGTGGGAGAATGAATAAAGCCTTGAGTTGTCATTGACTTGTCCCACTGCTACCAAGGCATCATCATCAAGTTCCTTTACCACAACTGAATCTGGTGTAAACTCAACCTTTTTCCCATTCTCATAGTGAGTAATTATGTAGATAGAGAGAAGGTTGGTAGACAAGTTAGGAACATAGAGAACATTCTCAAATGTTCCATCATCCATGTCAACTAAACCTTTCCCTTCAACCTCTATTTGTGTATCATCACCTATGTAAATGTGAGGTACCTTAGATGGCTCCAATGAAGAAAACTACTCCTTTGTAGAACCCATGTGATATGAGGCACCTGAGTCAAGTATCCACTGCTTTGAAGAACTTGTTGTAGCCACAAATGCTTGCCCTTTTCCCTTAGACTATGAGGAAGACAAAGGAGATGAATCCTTCTTTGTGTAGGCGAATGGCAAGTTGATGTTTTTTTTCTTAAGAAGATTAGTAAACTCATCAACTTGCTTTGTGTGGCATCAATGCTCATCATGACCATACTTCTTGCAATATGCACAAGTTGGCTTATCCTTCTTAGGTGGTGTCCCCTTCTTGGAAGAGGATGAAAAATCACCTTGTGATGGAGAGGATGATTGTCCTTTTTCCTATTATGGTTGTGACTTAGATTGCTTCTTCTTCTTGTTGGAATCTTTTCCTTGACTTCCTTGATTCCCTTGATTAGCCACAAATGCCTTGGACTTTGAAGACTTGAGAAGCCCCATGTTCAACAACTTAGATTGTTCCAATATCAACATTTATGTGAAAGCATCAAATGAAGCCATAACATAGGAACTCCCCACTGTCAAACGATGAGTTTGGAAGCTAGACACATATGCTGCATATTTTGGTGCAAGCTTGTCCAACAAGTTGAATATCAATTGAGCATCCTTTTTGTCAATTCCACAATCCTTAAGCTTTTCTCTTAGCTCATTTTCTTTGCTAACATAATCTTGGATTGTATCAAAACTCTTGGGATCCAATTTGGTGAGCTCATTGTCAATCTTATAACCTCTGATTTCATCAGCTTGACAATACAATTTATGAAACATATCCCAAGCATCTTTGATTGTAGTACACTTTTCAATATGAAAGATGAGGTCATCTGATACATACTTGCACAAAGTTCCAAGAGCCATGCAATTCTTAGTGAGCCATTCTAATTGAGCATTAGGATCATCCTTAGGATCAAGTGGTGCTGCTATTGTTCCATCTATGTAATGCATGAGACCTTTTTCCATTAATTTGCTCCATACTTTAATTTTCCATGATGCATAGTTATGTGGAGTTAAAGGTGGAAATTTATGAGGACTCATTGCAACAAAAATGAAAGAGCATAAGGAAAGAGAGGTATAATCACACAAGACACCCCCCCAAATTCACTCAATCAAAGAACCCCCCCAAAAGTGATGATTTGGCACTTTATACTTAGTGGATGTACAATGGGCCACTTGCAAAAAATGGCAAAGTGGACTTCTGATTTCAATTTTACAACTGCCTCAATAAGGCTAAAAGAGACTCAAACTAATAATGCAAGAGATTTAAACTAAGATCCAAGCAATTTACAAGTACCAAATAGGCCAAATAAGACCAATATCTGAAAGTACAATTTCTACTTAAAAAATCTAAAATCTGATCATAGATTATGAAAGTAGATGAAAAAAAATGCACTTTAAAAAAAAGTGGCACCTGAAAAGGAGGTCATATGAGCTTAAACGAGGCCTTTGAAGTTGCAGAACTGAGGATTGGATAGGTACAGCTAAGAGAATATGAAAATTCTAAAAAACCTATGTACCAAAACTAGAAAATAACCACACCACTATGACGAGCACGACAAATTAGCCCAAATAAAAAAAAATTGCACTAAAAAAGGAGCAAAATTGAGCAAGTTATGGGCCTCCAAAGTTGACCCAAAAATCCAAACTGCTCAACGGAGAGGGGTCTAAAAATTTCCAAAGAAAATGCTGACTAGGCGCCGACTGGGCACTGACTGGGTGCTGCAGACTGGGCACTGACTGTGCGCTGCTGATTGGGCAGAAGGTATAGATCCCAAAAATAATTAAAATTTTCAAATTGGAAAATAAATTTCAAAAAAAAATATTTTATTTTATTTTTTTTGAAAAAAATCTGAAAATTTCGTACTGTACCACCTGAATTGGGCAAAAAAATTCCTCCACACCCAAATATCAATTTTCGCCAAAATAGGTCGAATTTATACTCGATTTTTATGGAAACGGCCTCTCAGATGCAATGGTGAGGTCGAAAACACTCTAAGATGCCTCCAAAAAATGCAGTCCCTCAAATCCGAAAATAGAAGCCTTCCATGATATCTCCAAAAACCAATCAATGAAGCCCCAATGACTCTAATAACATGTGAGATTTTACCAAGATCAAGGGCACAATGAAAAGTATAAAAATAGAGACAAAAGAATGACAAGAACAAATTGTATTCTCATCAATATGAAAATGATCAACTAGATTCACCAATACAATGAATATAGGCCTGCTTATATAGGCAAGGCCATATGGATGTACGAGCACACAATCATGACGTGTGGCTCAATGAGAAACAAGGGTAGGTAAGAAATACTAGGGGTAGGTAGGAGAGATAATATAATATTCCACAAGAGGTGGATGACCTACCGAATGTGGAGTGTAACAACAAAACAAGACCACAAAAGGTGGAATTTCTCCTACAAGCTCTATCCCTATGTGCACACTTCCCTAAGTGTCTCAAATCCAAACTATGAAGAAATGCATTATCCTAAGGTAACTTAAGTAAAGTGTAATAATATCCATAATGAATATTTATTTACACCAACAAAAATAATTAAAAAAAAATTAAATGGAGGGTTAAGTTTATACAAAAAATTTAGGTTGTCATGGTTATATTATTATTAGGGTTAAGTTTTAAGGAACCCTATATCCTTTTATATATGTGTGTGTGTGTGTACATGTATATATGTATAATTATACATACACACACACACACACACACATATATATATATATATATATATATATATATATATATATATATATATGAACATATAACTCTAACTTTAGAATTATTAGTTTAAGTTGGTATTTTATATGTTTATATAAACATTTAAATATGATGTTTTAAATTTTAATTCTTTTGAAGCTTTATGTTTTAGGAAATTATAATGATTTCTTTGGTATGATTTTTGGCCATAGGGGATTAACTTTAGTCCACCTAAATTTAGGCTTGTCGAGATTAAACTTTATAGGGCAAATTTTATTATGGATTTATTTAGCCCTTTAGTCAAATTTAATACACATTATAATTATTGTTAAATTGAAATATAGGTGTTTTAAAAATCTAAGTGCTAGAGTTAATTTAATTAATTCTTACAATAATTAAAAAGATTAATTGAGATTAATAAATATCTCTTGTAAATCAATTTAAGGGTTTTTGCTTATATGAATTTATTTATTTATTAAATGGTTAGATAATTATAATTTCCTTGGAAGAGGATATTGTGGTGGAATTATATATATTCGAAAATAAGTCCAAGACCTTGATCTTGCGAACTCATTTAGCCTAGAGGGAATCTTATACTAAATAAAGCAATTAACATTTTAACGTTTAACACTTCAATTTTCAATTGCTCGATTAATTAATATTATTACATTAAAATCATATTAATAATTAATTTATAGACTCAAGATTTAATCAAGTTATAAAGGAAGGATGTATTATCACGGATGGAGGAAACTTGTTAGGAGATAAATAATTATTATTGAATCAAGTAATTATATTAATACCTATCTAGTAGAAGTCAATCTAATTAAGAATTATAATTTGCAACTGTAATAAAAGGGACATTCGATGTGAATTTATTTTTGTCCTTATAAAATCATATTGTTCTGTTTGATTATAGGAGTTATCGTAATTTGTTATGTTAGGAACATCCCAACTTTGTCGCCTAGGAGTTTTATAGAAACCTAAGTCTTCTAGATAAATTTGTTCTATTCATCGTGCACGTTAGAAAAATGTTTTATTATATTTTAAGATCCTGCTTGGAACAACTTGTTAAGTTGTCACATCTAATTAAGCATAGGTTGCATATAATTAAGTGTTTCAAAAAAAAAAATTATTCCATTCGTGCCCAAAAGTTTGGGCATGACATTAGCTTGTATCTCATTCTTGCATGGGATCCCACAAGCTCATCTTATCCAAGGTTAAA
Organism: Cryptomeria japonica; assembly: GCF_030272615.1. NCBI lineage: Eukaryota > Viridiplantae > Streptophyta > Pinopsida > Cupressales > Cupressaceae > Cryptomeria > Cryptomeria japonica. Next base: position 235,398,817 of record NC_081406.1, read on the forward strand.
TCTATCACAGGAATAATCAAGGTATCATCATAAGTGTATACGCAATCAGAACAATGACTCATCTCTCTCCAGATATTGTCGACCTAGCACAAATTTTATGTTACTCCCTCAACATAACCAACATCACCATATCTGAATCTTCCTGCAACTTGATATAAACAAACTGTCAATTCTTTACTCAATCAACCTTATCAATTATATTAATTGATCACATCTAAATTGATTCTATCATGTCTTATACATGATGTATCTTTCCTGGAACTAGATGTTCTGATCAAGTCTTATACAGGATATATCATTCCTGAAACCAGACGCTTTGATCATCTTTGTCTTATATAGGAGATGTCATCCCTGAAACCAAACTTAACATTGATCTTATCAATCTAATCAATCAAGCTCTATCAATCATCACATCGAGAACTGCATCACCATGATCATAAAACTCACACTTTTATCGCACATAGCTGCAGAAATCGAATCATTTCTAATCGAGATATCAATTTCACAAAAAATCAAACACTCCAAAAATCAATTATCTCAATTGATCTCCGGAGGGGGCATCATTGTACCACAATTTATCAATCAATGTCTGGGGCATCCTATCGAACTAATTTCATCATTAACAGGATATTATTCTTTGAATCAATGCGTCATCACACCTCGCTTCAAAGAGGGGCAAAATGTATACACCTAAAAAATGGTCTGAAGATAATTAATTAAATAAGCAATTATTTAATTAATCCCCCTTCCTAATATAATTGAACTCATTAGCAATTTGATTAAATTATCCCTTTCATCTACCTATTAATAAATCTAAGGATTTATTTAATACATTCATTTCAATAGTCCCCCTTTGATTAATTAATTCAAAATAATTAATCCTCCCCCCATTTCAATCAATTCTTCTAATCCCCTAATTAATTAAAACAAATCAATTTATGAGTTGTTGAAAATTAATTAGTCTTTCCCTTCTATCTGAATTTTCAAATTCAAATTACCCACATTCCTCCTAACTTCTAACCATCTAACCTAACCATCCCTCTAACCTAACCCATTCCACCTAACATAAGGTTTAACTAACCCTATCCTATCTTGCACATCCTAACCTCCTTATCCTAACCTCCTATGGTGTGGATATTCTTCCCTTGAGACACATGACACCTTGGCCACATGTCTCCTCTCTTAGACACTTGCCCTTTTATGAGAAAGGCTCCATGACACTTGTCACCATAGAGATAACAAGTGTCCCTTCCTCCAACCTCCTCCAATTTCACCCCTGATATCTTCAAACTCAATCTTGACCCCCGATTCCTACCACCTCACCCCTGGCCTTGGAAATCCTATAAATATCCCACATTTTGGAGCACAAAGGATCCCATCTCATAATCAATTTAGGAATTGTTACTATAGGCATATCATTTGAGCATTGTTGTTATAGGCAATTGCATCTTATATCTAGCTTAATTAAATCATTTTCTAGCATAATTGTTTAATCATGTAGCTTAATCAATCTCTTTTCTATCTTAATTTCATCATCATCATAGATGAATCATGAATATCATTAACTTAATTAGACTCTTGGACCAATCTAGCATAATTAATCTCATCTAGCTTGCATATCATCATCATTTCAAATCCTCCATCTAGGTGTAGTCAAGTCACTAGGATTGCTTATCCAGATGTGAGAAAAAATCCATACTCACATCTCTTAGGAGGTGATAGGTCACTTTGTCATGGTTCATCTTTCATTTGCTTTTAATTTTCTAACCATGCTTGTAATGATCTATTGAGTGTTTGTGTTGCAACTACAGGTATCACACTTCACAGGCACGGCACCAACAATCTCCCCCTTCAGCATTGATGGCAACACTAGATGTGAAAAACATCTAGGTACCAAGAAATGCCAAACAAGTCTACCCCTGTGGAAGACAACCAACAATCTTCTGAATATCAGCAATTCTCCCCCTGTGAATGATCTCTATAAGGTTCTAAAATTATTTTTCACATCACTATCTCTCCCCCTTTGACATCAATGCCAGAAATCTAACAAAAATATCAAAGCAAGAATATTGTGAGATTTTTCCAAGATCTAGAGGCAATGGAAAGCACAAATAAGAGAGAACAAAATAGATGATAGGAATAAACTTTATTCTATCAAGATGCAAAATGTGATCAACGGGATCATCAATTGTTCAATGAATGTCCGTACAAACAATGTAGATGAGCCTGCTTATATAGGCAAGGCTATATGGATATGTGAGAACACAAACATGACATGTGGCTCAATAAGAAATGAGGGTAGATAGGAAATAGGTGTGGTAGGTAGGAGAAACAATATAATATTCCACATGAGGTGGATCACCCACCGAAGGTGGAATTATCACTCCATAATAAGTGGATATGATAGAGTAGTAACAAGATCAACACCATAAAAGGTGGAAATTCTCCAACACACACTATCCCAATGTGGCACAAACACCCAAGTGTCTCATACCCAAACTACTATGAAATGCATTTCCTAAGTAAACTTAAGTAAGGTGTAATAATATCCAAGATGAATAATTATTTACACCAACACCCCCCTTAAGTGCAACTCAGGGGAATGCACTTAAGTTTACAATGCAACTAAGAAATGCAAGATGGGTCCCAACTACTAGGCCAGTTTAGGTACCCATGTACAAATGAAAATGTAATCTCTCATAAACGGAGAAAGAGAGAAAAATCCAATGGGAAAAAACTCCCCCCCCAAAGAGAGATGAAGAAAGCACACAATGCTCTCAATGATGAAGAAGATACCATGAAGCCCCCCCTCAATGATGAATCTCCTGAAAGGATGGTCCAATGATGTTGACCAAAATATCTCCCCATAAGGAAGAAAGAGAGCCAATACTACACCAATAATGTCAAAGTGTGACACAACTAGGTACCAAGTCGATGACGATGAATCACTTGCTGCAACATGATAAAGATCAGGCATGGTGACAACCTGCTTTGAGCATCATTTGGATACTCATAAATGGCAAAAATGTTGGTACAATCCAAGTCTCAAAGGAACCATGCACAAATGTGTACAATCTAAGTCTCAACTAGAACTATGCACCAAGTCTCACAAGATATTCCTAATCTATGTGTATAAGAGGATTACATCAAATAGTCAACAATAACAAGATACAAAGAGGTGTGACACTTTATGATAGTGTGAGTACAACATTTCTCAAGCAAGAGCATACATCATGATAAAATATTCAAATGTGGAAACATGAAAATGATGCCACCAACAAAGAAGCCCTGTAGAATACTGCAGATGAAGATGCCTCCAAATGAAATTTCACCAAGAGATATAAATGAACAACTGACCCCCCATAAAAAGATCATGTTGGTGCTTGCAAATAACGGAAAAGTGGAATTCTAATTTCAATAATTACAACTTCTCAAAATGAGATATAAGAGACTTCAATAAATACTGCTAGTGATCTAAACTGAGATCCAAGAAAAATACAAGTACCAAATAGGCCAAAAAATGACCAAATACTGAAAGTACAATTTCTAGTCAAAATCACTGCAAACAAATGGTAGATTATGAAAGTAGACAAAAAAATTATGCACTTTAAAAAAAACAACACCTAAAAAGGAGTCCATATGTGCCCAAATGAAGCCTCCAAAGTTGTAAAAATTGGGATTTCATGATTTCCGAAAAAATTGTATCTGAAAAATAGAAAACTCCTGTGTCAGTGTACAGATCATAAAATTATACCCCAAAACAAAAAAAAGTGCTCGACAAAAGGAGTCCGGATGACTGAGATATCACTATTTGAAAAATGTCTGCAAAATTATAATTTCTGGAAAATTTCCGCTCTAGCTTCAAACTTCAAATGCCTCTAGATTTGGCCTCCGAAGTCTGATTTGGATGAAAAAAAAGGCAAAAATGACTTTCTTGGACCTCCTCAATCCAATGGTGACCTCGGATTTGACCCATTAATTTTTAATAATAACCTACAATAGAAAGCTCCAAAATATACAACCCCAAATAGCATTAAATTTCTCTCAATTGACAAACCAATGACACTCTAATGGCTCTGATACCACATGAGATTTTGCCAAGATCTAGAGGCAATGTAAAACACAAATAAGAGAGAACAAAATAGATGATAGGAAAAAACTGTATTCTATCAAGATGCAAAATGTGATCAACTGGATCATCAATTGTTCAACGAATGTTCGTACAAACAATGTAGATGAGCCTGCTTATATAGGAAAGGCTATATGGATATGTGAGCTCACAAACATGACATGTGGATCAATAAGAAACAAGGGTAGGTAGGAAATAGGTGTGGTAGGTAGGAGAAACAATATAATATTCTACATGAGGTGGATCACCCACCGAAGGTGGAATTATCATTCCACAATAAGTAGATATGATAAAGTAGTAACAAGATCAACACCATAAAAGGTGGAGATTATCCTACACACACTATCTCAATGTGGCACAAACACCCAAGTGTCTCATACCCAAACTATTATGAAATGCATTTCCTAAGTAAACTTAAGTAAGGTGTAATAATATCCAAGATGAATGATTATTTACACCAACAAATATAAACCTCTGAATCTAAAATCTGACTACTCCCCTTGAGTAGTAGCACCACTCATTAGTGCTAGAATGAATAATATCTCTTATAATGTATTGTCGGATTGATGACAAACTGCATCAATGAAGTCTCTGTTGAAGGGGTAGAAACCCCTAACCTATCTCTCAAATATTCAAATAATTCCTTAGATAGCAGTTTAGTAAATATATCTACAATATGTTCTTTAGTGTTCACATAAAACAATTTGACTTCCTTTGCTTCTACCTTGTCCTTCAGAAAGTTATACTTTATTGATATATGCTTAGTCTTAGAATGAAATACCAGATTTTTAGACATGTCAATAGCTGCAGAGTTATCACAGTAGATAACTACCGATTCACTACAATTTACCCTGATATCCTTCAACATTTGCTTCATCCACAAGACTTGAGTGCAATTAGTTGTTGCTGCAGCATACTCATCTTCTGCAGTAGATAAAGAAATGCATGACTATTTTTTACTAATCCATGAAACCAGTTTCTTCCCAAGAAAGAATTCTCCACCAGAAGTGTTGTTCCTATCATCAGTATCTCCTACCCAATCTGAGTCAGTATATGCACATAAAGTGAAATCATCATTTTTAGAATACCATAAGTCATATTATGTTGTTCCTTGCAAATACCAGAATATCCTCTTTACTATACATTCATGATTTTCTTTAGGATTACTTTGATATCTAGAAATAATACTTACTGCATTCATAATATCCGGTCTAGTGTGAGTTAGATATAATAGACCACCAGTCATAGACTTATACCTTATCGAATTTACTAGAGTAGAAGTATATGTGATAGATAATTTCTCACTTGTCACCATAGGAGTACTTACTGGTTTGAAATTATCCATGCCAGACTTCTTCAACAATTCCTTCAGATACTTAGTTTGACAAATAAAAATGCCTTTGTCAGTTTGAGTAATCTGCAAACCTAAGAAAAATCTCATTTCACCAATCATGGACATTTCAAATTCATTCTTCATAATGTTAGCAAATTCCATGCACAATTTATCTTCTCCTCCAAAAATGATATCATCAACAAATACTTATATAATCAGAATATCATCATCAATGATCTTATAATATAAATTACTATCAGCACTATCGTTAGTAAAACCAAGCTTCAAAAGATATTTATCCAGCCTTGCATACCAAGATCTAGGAGCTTGTTTCAATCCTTATAAAGCTTTCTTCAATCTGCAAACTATATACTTATCATCTGTCAATGAGAATCCATCAGGTTGCTCAATGTATACTTCTTCCTCAAGTTCACCATTCAAAAATGCATATTTAACATCCATTTTATAAACCTTATAGTTCTTATAAGCTGCATAGGCAATAAATAGTCTAACAACATCAATTCTAGCTATAGGTGCAAATGTCTCACCATAACCAATTCCTTCTATTTTAGAACATCCTTTATAAACCAATCTAGCCTTTTTTTTTACAACTTGACTATCCTCATTCAATTTATTCCTAAAAACCCATTTAGTTCCAATAACATTCTTATTTTTAGGTCGAGGAACTAAAGACCAAGTTTCATTCTTCTCTATCTGATCTAATTCATCTTCCATAGCCTTTAACCAATGTTTATCCTTACATCCTTCAATAACAGATGTCAATTCAATTTGAGAAATAAGACATACTTCTTACTTTGCCAATCTTCTTCTTGTCATAACTCCCTTGTTCCTATCTCCAACGATTTAATCTTCAGAATGATTTAATCTTACATACCTTGGTGTCTTCTGAACTTTAGGTTCACTGCTCTGATCATCAATCAAAGTTGAATTTTTTGATTGTGCCAGTATAACTGTCTTAGTTTCCTGTACCGATTGAGGCATTGTCGGTTCAGTTATGATCATTTACACTGTCGGTTCCCTGTCATATGATATAGATTGATTTCTGTACTACTCATCCACATTCACATTAGCACTCTCCACAATTTTCTATAATCTTTTGTTATAACATCTATATGCTTTTCTTTTAATTTAATAAACAAGAAATATCCCTTCCTCACATCTAGGATAAAATTTACAATTGAATCATCTCTTTTGATATATCATTTACTTCCAAAAATTCTGAAATATTTAAGATTAGGTGTATGTCCAATCAATAATTCATAAGGGGTCTAACCGGCTTCACCTTTGATGTGAACTCTATTGAATGTGTAGACTGTTGTACTCATTGCTTTTCTCTAGTAGATGTGAGGAAATTTGGCTTCCATCATCATAGATCTTGTTGCATCCAAAATGGTTATGTTCTTTCTTTTCACTACTCCATTATGCTGAGGAGTCTGAAGTGCAGATAATTGTCTCCTAATTCTATGTGTCTCACAGTAACTTTTAAATTCATGAGAAGTGAACTCACCACCTTGATCTGATCATATACATTTGATTTTCAATCCAGTTTCTGTTTCAACGTTTTTTTTAAAGATCTTGAATTTCTCAAAGGCTTCAGACTTCTCCCTAAGAAAAGTCACCCACATCATCCTAGAATAGTCATCAATAATCAACATAAATACCTATCACCATGAAATCTTCTATTCCTTGTTGGACCACATAAGTCAATGTGAATCAAATCAAGTACATCATTATATTTATCATGTATGCTCTTATAAATAAGTTCTAAATTTCTTTCCCAATTTACATTCCTTACATACCAGATTATGAGGCTTCATAATCTTTGATATATCTCTAACTGCCTTGGTTGAATTGATCTTAACAATAAAATCAAAATTAACATGACACAGCCTCTTATGCCATAACCAACTCTCATCAATATGAGCAATCAAACATGTCTTATTACCAATGTTCAAGTGAAAGATATTACCTCCATTCTGAGTAACAATTGCAATCTCCAAACTAGTCTTGTAAATGATTTTTCATTTTCTATCCTTAAAATGAAGTTGGAAACTCTTGTCAACCAATTTACCCACACTTAAAAGATTATTCTTTAAACCTTCCACATAATAGACATTATCAGTATTATGCTTTCCATCTAGAGAAATAATACCTCTTCCTTTGATCATACATGCTTTGTCATCTGCAAATCTGACTTGATCGCCATTGTATTTGTGAGATTTTGCCAAGATCAAGAGGCAATGGAAAATAGAATGACAAGAACAAAACTGTATTCTCATCAATATGCAAAATGATCAACTGGATTCACCAATACAATGAATAGAGGCCTGCTTATATAGGCAAGGCTATATGGATATGTGAGCACACAAACATGACATGTGGCTCAATAAGAAACAAGGGTAGGTAGGAAATAGGTGTGGGTAGGTAGGAGAAACAATATAATATTCCACATGAGGTGGATCACCCACTGAATGTGAAGTGTAACAACAAGATCAACACCATAAAAGGTGGAAATTCTCCTACACACACTATCCCAATGTGGCACAAACACCCAAGTGTCTCATACCCAAACTACTATGAAATGCATTTCCTAAGTAAACTTAAGTAAAGTGTAATAATATCCATGATGAATAATTATTTACACCAACAGTATTCTTGCATGAACAAAAATTTCCCTTTATCTCCAGTCATATGATGTGAGAATCCACTATCAATTACCCATTCATCCTTATCTTCAAATTTTGCTGCCAAGGCCTTTTCTTCATTTATGATAGCCTGTTCTAGTTCATCTTCCTTTAAAGCCTATAACACCCATTCCTTTCCATTGCTGGATCCACCAGCAAAGTCTTCTGCTGGTTCTATTGTTCTCAAAAATGAGAAAACCCAAGTTTACCTGCAATTTACCTATGAAGTAGCCAATTTCAATCAATGAAATACTTCAAGGCTTGGGACAACATAACAAGGATAAAAATCCTTCTACTCTTCAGGCTCTACAAAGCCTAGGTGGGTGTACCTCTAATGCATAAAATTAGACCAATGACACACAAGAAAACATCAACATAAGCAAATAGATCTCGTTAAAGGTTCGAAAACAAGGAGGGTACTGTAGATAGGCTAAATCTACATTAACAACTCAACAGGTTTGAACATGAGATAAGTGGAACAATTCCACAAAACAGAAAAGAAAGATATTATGATTTTGATTTTCAAAATGTTGATGCATCTAACCTCTAGGTGTAACAGATCAATGCCTCAATCTAGGCATAGAGTCAATAAAAATAGCCACAAATGAAATCCAAGCTGCAAATCAGATCTACTAAAAGATATCCCTGTATTAATGCCTGACATTAATACATTCTAAACTCAAACAAAGGATCATACATATCCAAACATTAATTTAGAATTCACAATTTTTGCTCATTGGATTTAAATCCTTTCTATAAAGGATACCTAAGAATAGGAATTACACTCTCTCATGGGAGGATAAACCTAAACTCCCTTGAAGACTGGATTTATTGAAATTGAAAATATGCATGAAGACAATCCAATGGAACTGCATACATGCCTTACATATATGTGACCTGCAACCAAGAATTTATAGCTAAAAGTATCTATTCAATAATAGAAGAATGAGAACATCAACAATTACAACCCAAAAAATTAAAATACACTAGATTGGAACTCCTCTTGGAAATCTCCCTTCAATAATTTCTCAAAAATTGGAACCCTTACAAATGAGAAGAATTCAAAATAAGAAGGAGGAGAAGAATTCTAGATTTCATCTATCAATGATAAGTGTCCCACTCCTTCTAAAAATATTCTTTCCATCACTCCCATGGAAACCATTGTCCAAATATGTGACAAGTTTTAAAACTGATAGTAAAAATGAACTTCTCATTTTTTGAGCTTTCTAACGGTATATCACACTTATATATTCGGGTAAAAATAACCCATCATCCATTAATCTTTCATGCAGCCAGGCATAGTTAGGCATTTAAATCTCTTCATTTTCACTATAGTATGAAACTATATATTCAATCTTAATTTATTTCCTTTATTCTCCTTTTGCATTCCCCCATGTGGAACCCCTTGATTAGCTCTAGAGTCCCTTCCCTGCCACCTTAGCACGGCCTCACTAATCGCCAGAATGAAGCTCTTCTTTGTCACAGGGTCAACCTTGATCTGCTCAACCATTATCTCACCTAGGCCGCTCATCCCTTCTGTCGAGTGTCACTTCCTGATTTGTCCACATATCTAGCTGACCACCATCTGACTTGCTACCTCATCTGCCCCTTCACTTAAAGTTTTCATCTATTTTTTTGATATTATTCTTTCGGCCAAACTTCCTCCCTCGGCAAGCTATTCACATGTCTCATCAATTTTGTAGTTTCATCGATACTTTTTATTTTATCAGTGAGACCAATTCTGATTTCTTCGATGTACTTTATGTCAATGGAACTGATGCTTTTGGTGAATCCTTTTAGAGATCCATCACAGCCAAGGTTTGTTCAATAAGTCATTTGATGAGTTTGATGACATGCCACTTGACTACCATCTCATCACCATTGGACCCACCATTTCACTTTGATTCTTCTTTGTCGTTAATCCACAATGGATATTCATCATGCATCTTTCCATTGTAGTATTGCGAGAGCCATTGGATCAACATCCAATGTGCTCGGTCTTTAACATGACTGAGTTGCTCTCTTCTACCACATGTTACCACGTGGCACCTTGTGATTTGCTAAGAATCCACCAGGATGACACCTAACCTGCCACTAGACCGCCACCTCACCATCGCTGGACCCACCATCTAGTCGCTAATCCGTGAAGAATAACATTCGGGCATCTTTCCATAGCGGTTTAGCGACAACCATTAGATCAACAGGAACTCACTTGATCTTTAGGAAACTTTGAAGACTTAACCGCCAACATTTTGTTGTTTACCATTACTGCTTTCCTTAACCATTGGCCTTAACTATTGCCGCTAGTGTCTTGTTGCTGATCCGCAAAGAATAACATTCATGCAACTTTCCATAGCAGTTCAGTGAAAACCCTTTATTTTCTCTGAACTTGCCAACCTATTAACAAATTATCCACCTTTTGCACTCCGCCACATGGCACCTTGTGATTTTCTTAGAATCCATCGAGATGACACCTCACCTACCACTAGACCACCACTTCACCATCGCGGACCCACCACTACCTTTTTGGTGATCCGCAATGGATAATTGCCGTGCATCTTTGGATAGAAAATCAACAACCACCATTGATCTGCGATGGACTTGCTTGCTCGTTAACTCACCAGAGTTGCTCTCTTGTCGGGTCCCACCACTTGATCTCTATGTTGCGATGGTTAACCGTTAAGCATCTTTCCCTTGCAGTATAGCGATAGTCATTTGATCATCAGCAACTTTCCTTCTCATTAACTCTCCTTTCTACCACAAAATTTGGGTGCCTCTGGATGTGTGCGTGCACGTGGGGTCCATTGGGCGTATGCTTCCTTGTCAAAATCCCTTAAGTTTTAGACACTTGATATGTGTGGGGATTTTAATTTGAATACAAAAATTTCCCTTCCCACAACCAATGTGGGATAAAGGCTTTCCCTTGAAAGTTCGTTTGTTTTTTTAAACCCCAATTTGGCACCCAAATGAAATTTTTTTACACAGGCCGATTGCATTTGTTGTGAAGTTTCTATGGCCTTTTCCAACCGCCATGCCAAAATTCATGTAGGGTGGAGAAAGTAAAGGGGTGTGCATGCGAAACTGGCTTTAAACCTACCCATCGCATTTTCCTAAAGGTTGATAAGCCACACCAAAATTCAAGTGGAGATGCAAAATCTTGAAAATGGGCATCTCAAAATCTCAAATTTTATGAGTCCCAATAGTGGCTCTAACTGGGGATGTTTGGATGCAAGACCAACACAAGAACTTAGAATCTCTAGTTTTGCAAACCAGCCAAAAATAGATCATTTCTCTTCTTTTTAAATTCTTCAATGGGCTCCACTCTCCAAAACAAGGGTTCTGTATTCTACCCAAACAACAGGGTATTTTATTGAAAACAGACCTACAACTGATTAAAACATGCCCCAAACAACCGCAACATTTACCTCTATCAAAAATTTGATTCTCATCACATGATGTCAATAATCTGAAGCAAACACTAATCATCATAGAGGTGTTTGTATTATGACACACATCTTTCAACATGCTTTTCCAATCAACATTATATGCATACTCATCATGAAAATAATTTTGGACCTTACTTTCATGATCAATTATTGAAACATATCCATTCTTTTCATCATCTAGTACATCCAATAAATCAGCATCTTTAATATCCCACTTTTGCGAAAATGAATATACCTCTAGCTCAAACATATAATCTGAAATAAGATTTGAAAATTCACTCATCTTTGCATAAAAAATTTCAAGATTGGGTTCAAACATACTAGCAGGGAACCCATTACAAAAATCTTCATCCAGACACATGTTACTACTGCATGGAATGGTATTAGCATCATGAACGAGTTCATCATTTACAACTTCTGGCATATCCAACATCTCTTCATACAAGGGGTTAGAAATAAAATGCAAACCCTTTTTGTGAACATTATGGCAAAGCCATGGTTGGTCATAATCTATATCAACATCAAATAAATCATTAGAAATTTTCCTGCTGCAGACATCATCCATTCTGTTGTCACGATCATCTTTATCTAAAAAGGAAGAAATAGAATCTGAAATAAAATTGTCTTCAACATTCCATCTTTCACAATCACAAGGATTGACACTATGACAACCATTTTCATTGGAATCATCTTGGCAAGGAATATCAGAAAGTATATCATGGTAACAATGAACTTCAACAGTTTCATCATTGTTGCTGGCATATGAGTAATTATCCACATCTTCACAAGCAATAAGATCTTCATCAGCATATGCAGAAATATTTTTAGGATTATGCACATCAATATTTATGTTAACAAAAGAATTACTATTGTCTTCAGTTGTATTTTCATGACTGTGGTTCTCACATTCTTTTGTTGATAATTCCTTGTCATAAGACTGATCTTTAGCCTCTGTTGAAACATGGTGAGTATTTGCAATTTCCTTCATGTCATCATTAATTAATGCATTCAGTTGTTCAATCATTTCAAGAAGAGTTGCACACTGTCATTCACAACTTTCATGTTGACCATGATATACATTAGTAACATGTAAAGACCACTCTTCATCACCATAATTGTTTTCATCATCATCATCCTTATGAGATGCATGATTAACTTCATCAGATGAATTCCCAGCATGTTCACTTAAATTTTCTATCACAAAACTATCTATTAGATCAGCATGTTGTTTATCTAGTGTATAAACATTCAATTCATAGTCCTTTTCTGAAAAATTCTCTTTATCATACTGCAAAAGGTCTTCATTCATAACTCTAAGGCTCTCCAACATTTGAACTTTCTTGTCCCCAACTTCAAGAGCTTTTCTAAGTTTTGCAATCCTGTGCAATTGCAATGCCCTTTGTTGTTCAATGTGACATTCTTTAAAAATATGTTCATCAATGTGGGATATATTTTCATTGCAATCATGTGTACCATTAAAATTTTATGAATTAGTTTTGTGCTCAACTTTCACATCAGAAAGATCATCAACATGATTACAAGAAGTGAAATCTGAAAATATTCTCACTTCATCTTCAACACAATTGGCATTATCAATATCTATATGAGGATCAACCATTGTTTGCACCAAATAACTCTGATTTTCATTTGGAATTAAATTATTGACATTGCTAGCACAAGTATGAATACCAAAACTCTGAACATTACTTCTCACTTCATACTAAATTGTAGCATTACAAACACTATGACAGTGGACATCGGCAGATAAAAATCCTTTAGGAATACCATATTTTAAGTTTTTCTCTATGTCCATGGCTGCCAGAAAAGCCTGATGTAATGTCTTTGGATCTACATCCCTCAACCTATAACTCATCTTACTTCCAAATGCATCCAAATGAATAACTAAAGACACTTCATCATTTAGTCTATACCCTTGTGGGATCTCAACCAGTGCTTTGGAAAATCTGGCATTGAAGGCTGGCACTAATTCACCTTCCTCAACTCTAAATCCATCAGCTTCCTCAGCATATCATTAAAGTTTATTCTCTTAGCAAATTGCTTGAGAAAAGATGCAAATAATTCTTCCCATGAGGGAATAGAAGCTTTCTACAAAAATGAGAACCAAATCCTGGCATCTCCTTTCAAGCTCTGCACAAACAACTTCATGCAAATATCCTCATAGTAGATATCATAGTCTTTCATTAAATCAACATTTTTTTGCACATGCATTTTTGTTGATTGTAACTGGTCCCCATTAAACAATGGTAAGTGCTTCCTAATGTCACTTGGAATTTGATTCAGGTAACCAAGTATGGCATCAAAATAGAATGGCACATAACCTTTAATAGAGAAACTTCTACAACAATCCATTACTAGCTGCAACCTTGCTTAAATTCACTCACTATTTTCAACCAATAAGAATTATTGTAGCTAGAGTCTACCTTCCCTATTATTTAGAATACTTCACCCATGCTTTTCAGCTAACAGGAGCATGCAACCTAACTTATTCCTTTTCTTTCTTAGTGCTGAAACTCACTTGGTAAGGAACAAAATTTCTTACAATCTTTAATACCAATTTTGGCAAATACCTGGATATTGCAGTTGTTGCTCTGATATTTGGTGAGATCTTTCTCAGATCTTCTAACATCATACATTGATCTTCATATAGAGTCGCTACCTCCTTCACGGAGGAAAATATCTTCAATAAATTAATGGGATCTTCAATCTTGAAAACTCCAAGCATTTGCTAAATATTTGTTGTAAGTTCACCAAATCTCTAAAACTTTCACAATAATGCACACTAGTGTAGAGATAATTCAGAGTCACCACTCACTGCTATGAGAATTCATAAAATCATTTATAGAACATGAACAGATTTGGACTTACACAAAGATAAGAGGATAACAAATGTTCAACACTTTATTGACTCTTTCCTCAAATGGACATGGCTGGACTAACTAGCTTTAATTATTGATAGACAAAGAGTGTTCTCAATTTGAATTCAACCAACACAAGTTGTAGTAAACTCCCAGCAGAGTCACCATTTTTGTTGTTCTAAAAAATGAGAAAACCCAAGTTCACCTACAATTTACCTATGAAGTAGCTAATTTCAATCAATGAAATACTTCAGGGCTTGGGACAACATAACATGGATAGAAATCCTTCTACTCTTCTGGCTCTGCAAAGCCTAGGTGGGTGTACCTCTAATGCATAAAATTAGACCAATGACACACAAGACAACATCAATAGAAGCAAATAGATCTCATTAAAGGTTTGAAAACAAGGAGGGTACTGTAGATAGGCTAAATCTACATTGACAACTCGACAGGTTTGAACATGAGATAAGTGGAACAATTCCACAAAACGGAAAAGAAAGATATTATGATTTTGATTTTTAAAATGTTGATGCAACTAACCTCTAGCTGTAATAGATTAGTGCCTCAATCCCAGCATAGAGTCAATACAAATAGCCACAAATGAAATCCAAGCTGCAAATCAGATCTACTGAAAGATATCCCTATATTAATGCCTGACATTAATACATTATAAACTCAAACAAAGGATCATACATATCCAAACATTAATTCAAAATTCACAATTTCTTCTCATTGGATTTAAATCCATTCTGTAAAGGATACCTTAGAAGAGGATTTACACTCTCCCGTGCGAGGATAAACCCAAACTCCCTTGAAGACTGAATTTATTGAAATTGAAAAATGCCTGAAGACAATCTAGTGGAACTGCATACATGCCTTACATATATGCGACCTACAACCAAGAATTTATAGCTAAAAGTATCTATTCAATAACAGAAGAATGAGAACATCAACAATTACAACCCAGAAAATTAAAATGCACCAGACTGAAACCCCTCTTGGGAATCTCCCTTCAAGAATTTCTCAAAAATTGGAACCCTTACAAATGAGAAGGATTCAAAATAAGAAGAGAATAATTCTAGATTCCATCTATTAGTGACAATTGTCCCACTCCTTTTGAAAATATTCTTTCCATCAATCCTATGGAAACCGTTCTCCAAATATTTGACAAGTTCTAAAACTAATAGCAAAAATGAACTTCTCATTTTGCGAGCTTTCTAATGGTTTATCATACTTGTATATTCGGGTAAAAATAACCCGTTAGCCGTTAATCTTTCATGCAGCCAGGCATAGGCAGGCATTTAAATCTCTTCATTTTCACTATAGTTTGAAACTATATATTCAATCTTAAGTTATTACCTTTATACTCCTTTTGCGCTCCACCACATGGCACCCCCTAATTGGCTCCGGAGTCCCTTCCGTGCCACCTTAGCATGACCTCACTAACTGCCAGAATGAAGCTCTTCTTTGTCACTGGGTCAACCTTGATCTTCTCGACTATTATCTGACCTAGGCTGCTCACCCCTTCTGTTGAGTGTCACTTCTTGATTTGTCGGTGCATCCAGCTGGCCACCATTTGACTTGCCACCTCATCCATCGCTTCACTTAAAGTTTTTGTCGGTTTGTTCGATATTATTCTTTTGGCCAAACTTCCTCCCTTGATGAGTTGTTCACATGTCTCATCGATTCTGTAGTTTCATCGATACTTTTTATTTTATCAACAGGACCAGTTTTGATTTCTTCGATGTACTTTATGTCAATGGAACTGATGCTTTCAGTGAATCCTTTTAGAGATCCATCATGGCCAAGGTTTGTTCAATTAGTCATTTTATGAGTTTAATGACATGCCACTTGACTACCATCTCATCGCCACTAGACCCACCATTTCACTTTGATTCTTCTTTGTTGCTGATCCATAATGGATATTCATTGTGCATATTTCCATTGCAGTATTGTGATAGCTGTTGGATCAACGTCCAACGTGCTCGGTCTTTAACTTGCCTAAGCTTCTCTCTTCTGCCGCATATGACTAGGTGTCACCTTGTGATTTGCTCAAAATCCACTGGGACGATACCTCACCTACCACTGGACCACCACCTCACCATTGTCAAACCCACCATCTAGTCACTGATCCACGAAGAATAACATTCAAGCATCTTTCCATAGCGGTTCAACGACAACCATTAGATCAACAAGAACTTTCTCGATCTTTAGGAAACTTTGAAGACTTAACTGCCAGCATTTTATTGTTTACCATAACCGCGTACCTTAACCATTGGCCTTAACCGCTACCACTAGTGGCTTGTCACTGATTTGCGATGAATAACATTCATGCAACTTTCCATAGCGGTTCAGTGACAACCCTTGATTTTCTTTGAACTTGCCAGCCTATTAACATATTTTCCACCTTCTGCACTCTACCACATAGCACCTTGTGATTTGCTTTGAATCTGCCTAGACAACACCTCACTTGCCATTGGACCACCACCTTACCATCACCCTTTAATACATTCGGCCTAAAATTCTGATGAAGGTTTCTGACAGAGAAGGAATATTTGGCCTAAAATGCCCGCATTCATTGGAATGCCGACGATAATTCAACATTGTTTTTTATGGAGAAGGAATTGGCAATGAAATTTGTGTTTTTTTTTAAAAGTGCTCGCATTCGTCAAAATTTTGATGACCGCGGGCATTACTTAAAAAAAAAAGAAAACCAAGTCATTTGATAAACATTAATCCCACATCTTCGTCCCGTCGACCTCTGCCATATTCACAAAAAAATTGGGCATTACAAGGAGGGAAACAATTCTGGATTGTGGTGCCACCAAGATCCGGTTGAACAAAAAAGGTAGGGTAATCAACCAATTCATTCACAAGATGTTTTCTTGAAGAAAAAATTATTATGTTTGTGACAATGTGTCAAATTCTCTTTATGTAGTGATGAATTGTTTGAAATATACATAGGAGGTTGCACTTGTGTTGGTTGATGATCAAGTTTTATCTTTATTATAATGAATTTTCCTGCTCATAATTTTTTTTCCCCTAGCTCATATTCAGTTTGGTACAAAAAGAGAAAAATAAGATTGATTTGGATGGTTGATCAAATGAAATGAGCAATTATCCTCTTTATAGGCATAACCTCTTAGGGCAGACCCTAATTAAGGACTGGTATGACCTAAACTGTGTGATTAAATAGGGAAGAACACAAATTGTACCACTCGTGTATCCGACATCCGTTGGAAGTGGCCTAAACGCAAGCTCTAGCTAAGGAGCTTACCCTAGGTATGGATGCTGGTATATATGGTTGTGATAGAAACTCCTTGCTATAGGACCATCAGACCACTGTGTAGTGATCGAGTGCCATTTTTTGTTGGTGTTTTGGAAGGGAGGATAAGCGTACCGTGATAGGAAGGTGGTATAAAATGGAAGTTGGGAGGTATAAGGTTATGAGGTGTGGGTTAGGATAAGATAGGGAGGTAAGTGATGAAGGATGTAATGGTGAAAGAGTAAGTTAGGATATGTTAGGGGTTTGGAAGGTAGGAAAGTGAATGGGGGGAGATAAAAGGATGTGAATGATGGAATGGGGTTAGGTAGGTGAAGTAAAAGTAAATGTGTATGAGGTTAAGGATTAGGATAGGATGTAGGAAAGTGAAGGAGGTTAAGAGAGGGGATATAAAAGGTAGATGGAAGGTAATAATGATAGGAAGCAAGGTAAAGGTTATGAGGTGTGGGTTAGAAAATAGGGTGTAGGAAATGGAAGGAAGGGTCATCCATGTTGTAGTGCTTCAAGAGGAGCACATTCACATGAGGGACAAGAAGAGTCATTTCATGTTGTAGTGTACCTCCTTAAACCTTCTACCAACACCAAACTCAATACCAAACTCTTTCCCAATCTCTCTAATGGACTAACTCAACTCACTGTCAAATTGTGACAGTCAATGCAAGGTTTACGACAGTAGTAATTAGGATCTTCTAATTATGGTGGGTCCTAGCCAACATAGGGTTATATAAGGCAGGGGTAAGTTCAATAGTGATGTGTATTAGATTGTCATCAAAGTTTCCTGTTAGTGTTACTTTGTATCAGCATTAATCACTTATTGTCATTTCATTATAATCAGTTTGTTATTCCTTATAAGAATTTGTAGTATTACCATAATTTGCATAACCTACTTCTGATTGTATTATGTATTCTTGAGATTATGTGTAGATATATATTTATCTGTTATGTCTGGCAGTAACATTATGTTATTTTAATGTTGTTTGAATAAATAGATTAAATTTAACTTCTTAACTTAATATGATATTAATTGTCATTGACTTGATTAAGAACATCTTAATTTATATTCAATGTGTTTGGTCCCGGAGACAACTGAGAGTGGGGGGGGGGGGGGTGAATCAGTTGTCAAATGAATTTAAACCAAAAACAACTTAAACAACTTTTTGCTTAATACTGGTGAAATAGTCTAATATGCCAGTAGACAGTTTTAACAATTAATTACAATACTGTAAGGATTAATGCATGAAACAAAAAGACAAAGGCATCCACAACACATAACACCAATTTTTGTATATGGAAACCCTGTAAAGGGAAAAACCACGGTGGGAAACCTTACCCACAATCAGATGATACTACTGCAGATAGTAAGTGTATACAAATGGGGTCTGCACATGCAGAAAAGCCAAGCGCCTAGAGCTCACTGCTCAATCACAAAATGGGAGTCACACTGACTACAGCTAGATGGTTAAATCCAATAAGAAAGTACTGCTCAAAATAACATCTTCATATACTGGATTCAGTACTGGTGTAGTTTTGATTGTCTTCTCAAAAACCCTTCTTCAATATTCAAATGATGTCTATGTGTATAACTCTTCTTATTCTTGCATGTACCTTCACACAATCCTTTTTCGCATTTTTTTCTTGATCTTACAAATAAGATCTTACATTTATACCATAACCTAGGACCAATTTTAGTAGGTTGGCTCTACAAGATATTACAATAAAATTAATTTACATATCAATTAATATTTGATGCAATAACTGATTCAATATGTCGGCTTAATGCATTTACAACAATAATAAGTCATCTCCATAGCGTGTCATGCTGATCTGGAAAAGATAAACCTGCTAGTGTAACCTGAACCTATTTGTCAGTAACAACAAATATGCAAATGCTAATATACCAATAAACAAAACTCCAAGAAAAAGTGTCCACATGATGTCTTTGACATAACCAAGTGTTTTCCATATCATACCAAGTGCCAGTGATCATTATATCTTGCCGGTGTACCAGATACCGGTGATTGTGCATGAGTCACTTGCTTGCTGGTGAATGTTGCTGATTCTCTAAAGTGCCAGAGTTGATAAGTGTTTAGTAGGTGTTAACATCAATGACAAAACCATACCAAAATACCAACAATCTCCCCCTTTGGCATTGATGGCAACACAAGATGGAAAAACCATCAAAGTGCCAAAACAGAAATGCCAAGTACCAAAAACCAACAATCTCCAAAGAAAACATCATAACTAGAAATCAAAATACAGATACAGAGAGTAGTAATGTCTAAACAAGGATCTCTCCCCCTAGGAGCAACATGTTTTTTTCTTATGTTTTTCCATACCAATCTCTCCCTCTTTGACATCAAATGCCAAAGTTAGTACAAAACCAAGTTCATATACAAAATACCAACCAAATTAGTATACCAACTACTCCCCTTGAGAAGTAGCTTCCTCATCAAAACCAGAGTAAATGATTTCTTTGTTAGTTTCGTCAGTTGATGACAAACATCAACTTCCTAAGTCTCTACTGGTGGGGGTATGACCCCAAGCTAATCTCTGAGATATTCAAAAGTCTCCTTAGGTAGAGTTTTAGTGAAGATATTTGCAATCTGCTCTTTAGTATTCACATAAACCAGTTTTATTTCCTTTGCTTCAACATTTTCCCTTAGAAAATTTAGTTTGATAGAAACATGTTTGGTTTTAGAATGTAATACCGGATTCTTAGATATATCAATTTCTATAGTGTTATCACAATAGATAGTAATAGGTTCCTTGCATTTTATCTTTATATCTTTCAACATTTGCTTAAGCCATAGTACCCGTGTATAGTTAGTTGTTGCTGCAACATATTCTGATTCTACTGTTGATAAAGATGTACAACTTTGTTTCTTACTCAACCAAGAAACTAGTATGTTTCCAAGAAAGCATGCTCCTCCGGTGGTGCTTTTTCTATCATCCACATCTCTTGCCCAATTTTCATTTGTGTATGCACATAATTCAAAGTTTTCATCTCTAGGATACCATAATCCAAGATTTATAGTGCCTTGTAAGTACTGGAAAATCCTTTTCACTGCTGATTCATGATTTTCTCTAGGATTACTCTAAAATCTTGAAACAATACATACTGCATTCATAATATCAAGACTGGTTTGTGTCAAATATAGTAAACCTCCTATTGTAGATTTGTATCTAGTTGGATTTACAGGTGTAGATTCATCCCTTAGTGATAGTTTGTCATTTGTAGTCATAGGTGTGCTTACCAGTTTAGAGTTCTCCATCCCAAATTTCTTTAGTAACTCTTTTAAGTACTTGGATTGACTCAAGAGTATACTTTTATCAGTCTGTGAAATTTGCAATCCTAAAAAGAATTTTATTTCTCCAATCATAGACATTTCAAATTCTTGCTACATTTTACTAGAAAATTCTTTACATAATCGATCTTCTCCTCCAAAGATTATATCATCAACAAAAACTTCTATAACCAGGATGTCATCATTAGTCACTTTATAGTAGAAGTTGTTGTCAGCATTACCTTTAGAAAAACTAATCTTTAAAAGATACTTATGCAATCTTGCATACCAAGCTCTTGGAGCTTGCTTCAATCCATACAAAGCTTTTCTTAACCTGCAAACCATGCCTTTGTTATCTATCAAAGAAATTCCATCAGGTTGGTCAATGTAAACTTCTTCTTCAAGATCTCCATTCAAAAATGCACATTTAATATCCATTTGATATACTTTGTAGTTCTTATGTGCTGCAAAAGCCAAAAATAATCTAATTGCATCAATTCTAGCTACCGGTGCAAAGGTTTCATTGTAGTCAATTCCTTCTTTCTGAGAATATCCCTTACACACTAGTCTTTCTTTATTTCTGATAACCTTACCATCTTCATTAAGTTTGTTTCTGAATACCCATTTGGTTCCAATTACATTTTTATCTTTAGGCCGGGGAACTAATGTCCAAGTGTTATTCTTCTCAATTTGTTCTAATTCTTCTTCCATAGATTTAATCCAATATTTATCTTCACATGCCTCATTAATAGATGATGGTTCAATTTGAGAAATAAGACATACCTCTTCATTTTGCAATCTTCCTCTTGTCATAACTCCTTTATACTTGTTTCCAATTATCTGATCTTTGGAGTGATTCAGTCTTACATACCGGGGTGTCTTTGTTTGCTATTGTTCTTCAATTAGTGTGGAATTTTCAAATGATACCGGGGTAGCTGGATCTTCATTTTGTACCAGTAGATTCAGTGTAGGCTCATTTGTCAAAATTTTTGTTGCCTGTTCAGAGTCTATATACCTTGAAGTTCCTCTGAATTGTTCATCAATCTTTACATTTGTACTTTCAACAATTTTCTGCAATCTTTTGTTAGAACATCTATATGCCTTGCTCTTAGATGAATAACCAAGAAATATTCCTTCATCACTTCTAGGCTCAAATTTTCCAATATACTCATCTCTTCTGATATAACATTTGCTTCCAAAAATTCTGAAATATTTAAGAGTAGGAGTAATACCAAACCATAGTTCATGAGGGGTCTTACCGGTTTCACCTTTGATGTGAACTTTGTTGAATGTATAGACCGCTATACTAACTGCCTCTCTCCAATATACATGTGGTAGGTTTCCTTCTGATAACATACTTCTTGTTGCATCCAAGATAGTTTTGTTTTTCCTTTCAACAACTCTATTCTGCCATGGTGTCTAAGGTGCTGATACCTATCTTTTGATTCCATTCACTTCACAAAATGTATTAAATTCCTTAGATGTAAATTCTCCTCCTTGATCTGATCTTAGACATTTGATTTTCTTACCGGTTTCATTTTCTACCATAGCTTTGAATAGTTTGAACTTTCCAAGTGCTTCTGATTTTTCTTTGAGGAAAGTAACCCAACACATTCTGGAATAGTCATCAATGATTAGCATGAAATATCTATCACCTTGTAAGCTTTTAGTTCTAGCTGGACCACATAAATTAGTATGAATTAAATCAATAACATTATTGGATTTTTCTGGAATACTTTTGAAACTAGCTCTAACTTGTTTTCCAAATTGACATTCTTTACATACTGTATTGTGAGGTTTGACAATTTTAGGTAAATCTCTAATTGCCTTAATAGTACTAATTTTCACCATGCAATCAAAGTTTACATGACAGAGTCTCTTATGCCATAGCCAACTTTCATCAATATGTGCAATTAAGCATGCCTTTTCACTATTAATCAAATGAAAGATATTACCTCTATTCTAATTACCGATTGCAATTTCCAAACCAGTTCTATTCATGATTTTGCATTTTCCATTTTTGAATTGTAACTAAAATCCTTTCTCAACTAATTGACCAACACTCAAAAGATTATGCTTTAATCCTTCAACATAGTAAACATTGTCAGTATTATGCTTACCATCAAGAGATATTGTACCCTTACCTTTGATCAAACAAGCTTTATCATCTCCAAATCTTACTAAGCCTCCATTGTATTCTTGGAAGTTAGAGAATTTGCCTTTATCTCATGTCATATGATGTGAGCATCCTAAATCAATGATCTACTCATCCTTTACTTCAACTTTAGCTGCCAAGGCCTGTTCTACCGGTTGAGCAGTAGGTGCCAGTTGATCTTCTATTATAGCAACAAAAACCCATCCATTGTCTACCAGATCCTCATCAGAATCATCAGTCACACCTTCATCGGCAATGTAACAAGATTTGTCTTTATTCTTCTTAAATCTATATCTTTGATATTTAGGGTTAGGCTTGTATGTTCTTCTAGCTTCTTCTCTTAGTCTAGCATGTCTATCGGGGCATCTTGAAGCCATATGACCAATCTTATTGTAGTTAAAACATTTAAAGGGTGCTTTACCTTCATACTTACTTCCAACTGGACCTTTAGGCATTTTCCTTGCAAATAGTGCTTCAAGTTCTTCAAGTTCTTCATTTTCTTTCCTGCTTTCTTCAAGTTCTCTTGCATAAAAGACTTTCCAATCAGATTTATCAAATGATGGAGCAAATGATGTTGATGCTTTAAAGGCTAAATTTGTCTTTATAGTAGCAACAGGACAAAATTCTTCAATTTCGAAAGCTGAAAGTTTTCCAATCAATGTATCCCTAGTTATTGATGTATTAGGCATTGTTCTTAACTCATTTATAGCAATGACTTTCAATTTATATGTCAATGGCAATCCTCTTAAAACTTTTGAAACAATTTCATCCTCACTTAAGGTTCCTCCACAACATTTAATACCCAAAACAATCTCATTTACTCTTTCCATAAAAGCAAAAATCCTTTCATCTTCTTCCATTTCCAAATGTTCATACCTGACCTGAAAGCTTTCAAGTTTTGCAATTTTGAGTATGGAATCTCCTTCATTCAGTGCTTCCAAATGATCCCAAATAGCTTTAGCAGTAGACCTATCTGATAATCCCATGATTTGTTGATCTAATAATGCACTCAAAAGTGCTTCTCTTGCTTTGCAATCATTTTCTTCATCTTTTCCCAAGGTAGGTGGATTAGGCTGACCAGGAGTAGGAGCAATATAACCATTCTTTGTAACATCCCAGATATCCTTTCCAATGCAATTTAGATGTGTCTCCATTCTGATCTTCCATATGCCATAGTTGGTTCCATCATGTTTAGGACGGTCCTTCTTGAAATAGTTAGTAGACATTGGATCTCCTCAAGCTGTTAAACTTCTACAAAAGAGGACTAAGCTTTGATAGCAATTGTTAGGTCCTGGAGACAACTAAGAGGGGGGGGGGGGTGAATCAATTGTCAAATGAATTTAAACCAAAAACAACTTAAACAACTTTTTGCTTAATACTGATGAAATAGTCTAATATGCTGGTAGACAGTTTTAATAGTTAATAGCAATACCAGTAAGGATTAATGCATGAAACAAAAAGACAAAGTCATCCACAACACATAACACCAATATTTGTACGTGGAAACCCTGTAAGGGGAAAAACCACGATGAGAAACCTTACCCATAATCAGATGATACTACTGTAGATAGTAAGTGTATACAAATGGGGTTTGCACATGTAGAAAGGCCAAGTGCCTAGAGCTCACTGCTCAATCACAAAATGGGAGTCACACTGACTACAGTTGGATGGTTAAATCCAATAAGAATGTACTGCTCAAAATAGCATCTTCATATGCTAGATTTAGTACTGGTGTAGTTCTGATTGTCTTCTCAAAACCCCTTCTTCAATCTTCAAATGATGTCTGTGTGTATAGCTCTGCTTATTCTTGCATGTACCTTCACACAATCCTTTTTTGCATTTTTTCTCCTGATCTTACAAATAAGATCTTACATTTATACCATAATCTAGGACCAATTTTAGTAGGTCGGCTCTACAAGATATTACAATAAAATTAATTTACATATCAATTAATATCCAAGGCAACAACTAATTCAATATGTTGTCTTAATGCATTTACAACAATAATAAGTCATCTCCATAGCGTGTCATGCTGATCTGGAAAAGATAAACCTGCCATTGTAACCTAGACCTATTTGTCGGTAACAACAAATATGCAAATGCTAATATACCAATAAACAAAACTCCAAGACAAAGTGTCCACATGATGTCTTTGACATAACCAAGTGTTTTCCATATCATTCCAAGTGTCAGTGATCATTATATCTTGCCGGTGTACTAGATACCGGTGACTGTGCATGAGTCACTTGCTTGCTGGTGAATGTTGCTGATTCTCCAAAGTGCTAGAGTTGATAAGTATTTAGTAGGTGTTGACATCAATGACAAAACCATACCAAAATACCAACACAATGATGCACAAATCTGAATTTAAATATGTATATCATGCTGGCTGATATATACTCTAATGCTAACTCAATAAATTCATCCTTATACGTACCTGACACTAAACTTACCCATGTCTTTATCCCTGCTGGTAGACTATCATTTTTCATCTTGTATAAGCTCTCTAAACTTGGGCATTAAGGTTGTCCTATGCATTATCACATGACTATTTTTTCTTGTTCTTAGGGTTGCCTATTTCTCTAAACATGATTAGGCTTTTCCACTATGTTGACTACCACCTTTAATGGACTTCCATCATGAAGACTTATTACTATTGCCCTCTTTGACTATCACAAGATGACTAAAATGTTTGCATAGATCTAGGACTAGTAAGATCCTTATATAGTTACTAGGAGTAATGTCAAGGACACATAAAAGCATGATACCCAAGTTAGTAAGATCCTCTAATACTTAGTCATAGATCGCATTCTAACAACAAATAAAAGGTCATATATTGGTAACCTAACTAGTCCATGAGTAGTATCTCAAAATGTTATCAAAGCCAGGTTAGGTTAGGAGCCCCAAGAACCTATAATGTGTCTTATAATCTACACTCAAGCAAACAATGGAATGGTAAGAAAGGGGGAAGTAGCTCAATGGTAGAGAAATGTATTCACAAATAGAATGCCTTAAGTTGGATTCCTAGCTATATTATGAGTATTAGATTAACATTTTCATGCGTAAATAACATCTACTCTCGCTACCATAGATCCAACTTCCACCATTTCTCCTTCCACAACCTCTAGTCACCTTCATGTACCAAAGACACCAGTGCCACACCTTTAGTATGAAAAATCCTTCACTTATCATCCACCATATGGCCTATTTATCAAATTTATTTATTCTACATGTAAAATCCATATGCACAATATGGAATGACAATTGGTAGATTTAAAATCCATATTCCACAACCTTTACTAAAATCCTTTTTGCCAATGCCAAAATGTGAGGTTGGTAACAAGATGCGACATCCATCAAAGCATAATAGAGATGATATTTCTAACAAGATGGAAGATCAAACAATGTAGGAAAGCATCGATTAAAAATAAATACAAGATTGCAGTTTATAGAGTTAACTTCATTTTGTCTTTTTGTGGCATTGAATTTCATAGTGTTTTAAAGAAGATATCATAGTTTTTCCAAAAAATGTCAAAAACCTGCCTAGTGTTTACCGAGAGGAGTAAATAATGTATAGTTTGGTCTCCCATGCATATAAATTCACCCAAATGTGTGGGAAGGCCTTTGTTCATGCTATGTATCATATTATGTTGTGTGTAGGGCTCCAAATTAGATTTGGTACGTGTTTGGGCATGAGGACAGTCTGATATCTCTATTTATCAGACAGTAAAAGGCAGTAAGAGTGAATAATTTGGTGGGAAGACCAAGCGATTGGTATATTGAAGTGGTTGATGATAGAGAGAGGGGTGAGGTGACCCTATGCAACCTTCAGAAGGGTTTGTGATCAAAACCAAATGAAATAGATTAAATTTCTATGACTATCCTAAGGGTATTGATTGTCAAAGTCATAGTTTTACTAGTGATATCATTTTTGTTTTGACAGAGTTGTGTTTGTAAACCCAAGTGTGGACATGTAATGGAGTCATGAGATGTCTTAAGACTACATCAATACTTAACAACAACATAGTGTGTAGGCACCTAAAATATGAAAGGACTACATATTGGAAGGCGCGTGTGATGATGCCATGAAAGGTCTAATATCCCTATATATCAGACTAAGAAAACCACTGAAAGACAAAAAAAAAAGCATTGAGAAGGAAAAAGGTTTAATTTCCTAATGTTTGTTGTTGAAGTGATGTGTGGGGACCCTGCCAAGTCAAATACCTTGTTGTAGTTTGAAAGGGTGGCAAAAGACCATCCATCATAACAATTTTACCAATGATGTGTGCATTGCAAACAAAGTTCTAGAGGAAGGCTCTTTCTATTGTAATACCAAGTGAGTGTTCATAGACCTTGTGTAGGGTCCTCCAAGCATAGAGTAAGGAGTTTGAAGCCTAGATACATTGATTTGGCCTTGTGGCCATCAATGAGTGTTGACCCAATAGGAGAAGTCTTGAGACTGACAATTTTGGAAGTGTGGCATTGTTGAGAGCCAACACTTATATGTGAACCCCGTCTTCACGTATTATGATTAGTTTCCATGATACTTGACCCTATCCTCATGGTGTTGGCTTAATTCATATTATTGTGTTTTGTTGAAGAAACATGATGTGAGAAGTTTGATGCAAAGGCAAGGGTAGAACTCAGTATTTCATATTAGAACAACAACCACATTGATTAGGCAAGGAAGATAAGGTCTCTCCAATGTTTAGGATACACAAGGGTAGCATTAGTCATGTAAGTATGCATGAGCATGGGAATAGATAGTTGCTTTCCTTTTAGACTTATTTGGATAGTATTGAGAGGATCCTATAAGGAATGACAATCACCATACTCTCAATGACTTCACAACATTGATAATGAATTCACAATAGACACACATGGATTACCCCAATTAGACATTAGTCAACTTAAGATTTGATACAAGGATTGCATACCACAAAGCCATTAGATATGTTTTGAGATGAAAAAGAAGAGTTAAATGGTTTTTGGCTCAATGATGATAATTTCTATGTTCAAGTAATTTAATTTGGTATATTGTACTGAAACGTGATTTCATAACTAACATTTCAACTTTTATATAAATAGTTCTATAGTTTGATTTTCTTGCCTATGAAGAAAGACCATGTCAGACAATATCAACAAACAACAAAATAAGGAGACAATTGCTATATTGTGGTCTAACTTGAAAAGAAAGGGTGATGGAAAATGTTATTGTCCCTAAAAAATTTATAAGGGATTAAAGACTAGAAGACTTCTAATCAAAACAACTAAGAATCATTATAGGTTGCATGGTCACATTGAAGGTGGACATGATTATCATCCATTGGTAAGTTTTTCATTATATCATTTTAACAATTTATATACATAATAAATCACTTGATGATGAGATCGTGATCATGGTTTATTTATGTTTATCAATTTTATATAGGTCGAGCACCCTGAAGCACATGATATGGATCAACACAACTCAGAGAATATGGTTTTTGAAGTGGACGAACATGGAGGTGTGAATATCAAAGCTGAAGATAATGATCCCATGGAAGATGATGATCATGAGCCACAAAACACAATTGAAGATGATGGTACAAATACAATGATCCATGACACATTTAGTACTCATGAAGCTGATCATGATGATAAAGATGACCTTGATGTTGTTCATGATGTCCCTCTACTTGAGAAGGCATCTGAGGCCCTTTACAAAGGCTTGCAGACAACTCTTCTCTCTATTTTATTGTTGTTGGTGAACTTGAAGGTTATGAATGGTTTATCCAACATAAAAATCTCACGTATGTTAAGGTATGTCATATATGTCATAATAAATGGTGAATCATGTTGTACCATTAATATTCTTTATATTAACAAATAATATTTTTTTGTTGTAGATTGATAGGTGAGTTTTTGTTAACACCATCAAATATTCTACCTCACTCATACCGAGAATTATTTGCCATTATGAAAGATATTGGAATGGAGTATCAAGCAATAGATGCTTGTCCCAATGATCATATTATATATCAAAAACAACATGAATTTCAAAATGAATGCCTTGATTGTCATATCTATAGATATCAAACATATCAAACAAAAAAAGGGTTCCTCACAAGGTTCTTCACTATATTCCCATTATTCCACGTATGTAATGATTATTCAAGTGCACTAGCTTGACACAATTTATGGATTACCATGCATGCAATAGAAGTCAAGATGACATTATTCGAATGCCTGTGGATGGTTCAACATTTATGGACATAGAGGAAAAGTGGCCACACTTTAAAGAAGAACCTCATAATCTCAGGCTTTCATTGGCAGCGGATGGTGTCAATCCATTTGGAGAGATGAGACCTGTTTACTCAGTGTGGCCTGTTTTTGTTATCAACAATAGAATTCCTCCATGGATGTAAATAAAGAGGGAGCACATAATGTTGGCAATGATTGTTTCAGGTATTTTATCATTTAAATATAGTCATCTACATTTAATTATAAATATTGCAGTAAAATGGTCATAATAATTATGTAATATTTTTGTTCATTCGATTAGGTAAGTACCAAGTTAAAGATATTAATGTATATATCAAGCTTCTTAGGATGAGTTGCTAGAGTTATGGAATGGTGTCACTATGTATGACATCTCTAGACCAATAGGACAAAGACAAATTCAATTCCATGTTATACTTCTATGGACAATACATGATGCCCTAGGGCTAACACATTTTTGTGGTATGTTATAGTATTTAAGTTGTGCATAAACATTATAATTCAAAAAATTATCATATTTAATCCAATTATACATTATCTTGTAGGTCTTCAAACAAAGGGAAAATTTGCATGTCCAGTTTGTGGTCCAAAGATGAAATCTCGTCATTCAAAAAGTTTAGGAAAACAGGTGTTTGATGAGTATAGGCACTTTCTCCACAAAAATCATAACTATCAAAATATTGAAAAACATCTTTTCAATGGGAAAGAAGAGAATACATCAAAGCCACGAAGAATGACACCTCACATGTGGAAGTTGGAATATAATAGAATTAATCATCAAGGTAATGCCATTCCATCTAATGGTTTGTCATAAAACATCTTTTCTATTTTGTTTTGTTTACTGATGATGTGATTGATGATCATGAAGGTCGTGAAGGCATAAATGACCACCTCCCTAAGGGACCAAAAAGTTACCCCTGACAATTTACTAGGTTGCCCTACTACAAGCAGTTACAAATTGTACATTTGTTTGATACTATGCATATTGGAAAGAATATAACAGAGACATTATGGAAAATATTGGATGGAAGGCGTAACAAAGAAAAAATTGTCAAAATCTGTAGTGAAATTCAAGATTCCAATCATGCAATGATAAATGTCATTCAATCAAATAGCCATGGAGACCAGATTAATATAAGTGAGCTTCCTTGGCTGTTAATGGACTAGCAAAGCAATGCTATAAAATAAGTCATACAAAAAATTTGATTTCCCATAGAATTTGCTACAAACACAAACAATATCATATCAAAGAAAAGTGAATTTGGGTCAGGGATGAAAACACATGACTGGCATACCTTCATTAAGGTAATTCATGTTCTTATGTTTTTACTATGTTTTTAAGTACTGCGCGCACATGTACTTTTCATTGTATTATGTTAGAAAAAAATGAAAATATAATTTTATAATTGTTGTAGTGCGTTCTACCTCTATCTCTCCCAGACAATTTTGACAATAATGTCAAGCAAGTGATATATGATCTTGAAAAATACATGAGGGAAGTAGTGATATTTGTTTAGTTCATTGTATAGATATTATATTTGTGATCTCTTTTACTTGTTATGTAATATATTTTTTTGTGTCTTGAATATCATGTAGGTTGTTGTCATGTAAAGAAATCCATAAAGAAGATAAAATATTGGAAGAGAAAAATTCCTCATTTAATGTGTGAAATGCAAAAGTGTCTACCTCCAGCTTTTTTTAATGCACAAGAACACTACCTCATACACCAAGTTGAGGAGATTGAATTGTGTGGACCTATACACACTAGGTCAATGTGGATGGTTGAGAGGCACTTGAAATTTTTGAAGGCTTTGGTTCGACAACGAGCACATCCTGAGGGTTCTATGGTGGAGGGATATATGGTATACCAGAATATGGTGTACATTTATGAATATCTTCCTTAGTTTGTAGCAAAGATCCACGTGGATTGCATTTCGGAACCCAACCCCATTAACAAATTCGAAGGGGAGTACTTGACAGGGAAATGTAGATTGAAGAAAGTGAGAGGTAATTATAAGATGTTATTGTAGTTAATTAATTCTTAATCTTCAAAATAAATCGGTTGTAAGACATCTATTTATTTTTTGTACAGTTGGTCGAGAGTGGGATGCACTACATTTGTATATTGCGAACAATGTTGATTGGATGATGGTATGGATTGAACGTTGTCAACATTTTGGATGCACATTAACATGGGAAGGTGTGGCTTCATTGGTTAAAGAAGCTTATCGTAATGGAGATTCCAATGTTACACAAAGGGAAATTGTTTTAGCATATGGTTTAAGAGATAAACAGGTACGTATAAATTTATTAATCACCCATATGTTAATCAACTCACAATGCAATAAATTTTACATGTTTGACATATCACAGGTCAAACACCACAAAGCTATGTGTTGCAATGGTCATAAATTTTGCATAAAACATTTGGATGACATGAAGAAAACTTGTGATTCTAGCATCACTACAGTCTTTGAGGTAACAAATATTTCATCGAGAAATGACATACATCCTCAACAGTCTCAAAATCAATACTATGGCATTTTTGATGATATACTTGAGTGTGACTTTAACTCCTTCAAATTAGTTCTATTCGTCATCAAATGGTAAAGGCTGCGATTGAATAAAAATGATCCTGATAGAACTATTATTGAACATGATAATGCTTTTACAATGGTTAATACAAGGTCATTTGAACTAGTTGGGGATGAGCCTTATGTTCTTCCAAGCCAATGTGAGCAAGTATTTTACTCAGACGTTCCACATAAACCGGGTTGATCATTTGTTGTTAGACATGATCCAAGAGGAAGGTTAGTACAGTATAATGTGATGGAAGAAGATACTGAAGAAGTAGAAGATGAAGTAGATGATGATCACGATCGACAATTTCTCAATAAAGAAGAAGAAGAAGAAGAAGAAGAAGAAGAAGAAGAAGAAGATGATGATGATGATGATGATGATGATGATGATGATGATGATGATGATGTTCATGATGATGAATGAAATGTATGAGGTATGTGATTAGTATATTGTCTATTTAATATTGATTTTTTGATAGAATTTATTTTACATAACTAATTCATTATGTTTTGAATTCTGATGCCTTTACATAATTAATTCATGATGCACCTTTTAATATGGAGATGGAGATATGGAGAGTGACTATTTATGTGACATTTTTTAAACTTTGTGTTTATTTATGGAATTTGGAGTGTTTATTAGCTATGTCATGGATGTTGATTTAAAATACATATGTGATGGATTACATGTTTATGATAATGCATATGACATTTTTTGAACTTTGTGTTTATTTATAGAATGTGGATTGTTTATTACCTATGTGATGGATGATGATTTATGATACATATGTGATGGATTACATGTTTATGATAACACATATGTGATGCTAATTATGATGTTGAATTACATATATGATGATACATCATGTGATGCTTATGATACATATGTATTTATTGTTTATCAACTTACAAATGTAGTAATGCTTATGATGCTCAATTGATGGTGTTGATTTCATGTATAGTCCCTGTGCGATGTTGTCACCCTTGGTGGGAACAGGTCATTGAATACATACATCATCAACCATTTAGTTGAGGATCCTGCATAGTCTACATAAAGTAAAGGTAAGGAATTAAAAAATTTACAATGATTTTGATGACATCTTTTTATTTTTTAATACTCTTTTTGTCTACAAATTTCATGTTGTTCATGTTGTGTACTATGTAATTTTTAGCTAACATAAGATAATTGAATTACATGTGCAGGAACCTGAACCCCTTTGATGAGGATCATGCACAATCTCATGGATGGATAGGTATAACTAGTCAATACACCCTACAGAAATAGTTTATTTTTTAAAAATTACTTGGAAAACAAACTTCCTTAGTTTATCAAACCTCGACATTAGCAACAAATCTTATACAGTTATCAACACTTGAGGCCCCAGTTGGACTTATTCCAATTTTAATCCCAAAATCAACTTTAGGGTCGACTTCTTCATCAACATTACCCTCATTTACAAAATTTCTCTCTCATTTGATGGAGTGCAGGTACCCCAAAATAGGTATTTGTCAGATCTTTCTTCGTCGAGTGAGGGAAATGCAAGAATAGAAAATGAAAGTGAGACATGTAGTAGGTCTAGAATAGGGAGATCAACAAGAGG
Organism: Cryptomeria japonica; assembly: GCF_030272615.1. NCBI lineage: Eukaryota > Viridiplantae > Streptophyta > Pinopsida > Cupressales > Cupressaceae > Cryptomeria > Cryptomeria japonica. The sequence goes on from NC_081406.1 coordinate 235,432,469, forward strand.
TCAAAAGATTAGAAGAATATTCAATAAACACATGAAATTTTTCCTTGCTCAAGGGGGGTCATGTTCTTATGATGATGAGACCAAAGGGAACATTGAGGTGACAATGAGGTACAAACATCTACATAAACAATGGGTTCCAAAGGAACTTCCTCCAATAAACACTGATTTTTGTGTTAACGATAGGATATATCGCATAGCACCTTTGTCGTTACATGGTCTCGACTTATTTTCCATGGACGACATAAAGGTCTGTTACAACAAAGTTGTTGAATTGATGGAGTTTGTTGGACCTTGTTACAATTACAATAATTGGATGCAGATTATTCAATATAAAAAAAGTATGCGTAGGTATGCACTATTAGCAAATTATATACAACAGAAAGATAGTGATCAAAGTAAATGAGTGGCTGTATACATTGATGGCCGGCCAACAGAAACAAGGAATATTGTAGGTTTAATAAATAGTGCGCGACCTGGGTCAACTAATAAACAACCCAATTGCATATTTGAGGCACGCGAGGGAAATCATGTATTTGTATGTGCGATAAAATCAATAAGTGCTGGCGAAGAGCTTCTAATCGATTACACTATGAATCGTATAGATACAAACAAAGTTAATATCATGGGGATGGTATGTACTATATACCATTGAAATTAACCAACCTCCAATTAATGAATCCAATATACCATTTTATTATGAAGTTTTTTTGCTAAGTCTATTGGTTTAATTTCGCTAACATTTTTTATATTTTTTCTTTGTCACTGGGTGACATGGATCCATCACATATCGTAGACAGGGATGTAGGTCGCGACACTTCTACCGAGAAGATATAAACCTCATTGTAATTGTACAAATTAGATAGAAGCAAACTGTTACATCATTATGTTCTTCTGTTTAGTGATTTAGACTAATTTTGTAATTGTTAATGATATTCTTGACACAGATGGATGTTTGGGGAAAAGGAAAGGGAGCTGCAATACCTGAGCACCTCTCTAGGGATGTGGAATCAATATGATTAAGCGATGATGACCTTGAAAATTCTACACACCCTATGGAATTCACAAAAAAACCTCTTAGAAAAATTACTAAAGAGATTGTTGCTTTGGCAGCCATGCATCCTATGACTGATGAGATACAAGAGAGGGTGCAAGTATTGATTCAGACAATGGAAAAATTGCAAGTAAGTAGTAATGAAAGCTTTAATTATAACAAAAGTTCAATAATGTTTTATATTTTATTCTCTTTTATATAATTAACTAAAATATGTACGTGTTGTTTTTACAACAATTTATCCGCCCTCATGAAAGTCGTTGCCATGATCAGGGTGTTGCGGGTACTTCAGGTGATGATGATTTTCTTGTATTATCGCTTGCTTGGCTTATCACTTTGAGTACCCAAAACACATCATACTTGATACTGTCAATCTTCAAAATAAAGGTTCATCCTTGTTTACAATTCTTGTACTTTTCATATATTTAATGTTTGATATATTTAATGTATTCTTCTTCAGGTGTTGTCAATGTTCTTGTGAAAATGTCGCCGCCGCTTCATCAGAGGTTAGCCCCACTTGTATTTCCGACTGCAATGTCGACAACACATAGCATGCAAACATCCTCTACTACACATCATATTGGCCCACCCACTGTTGGTAGATCCCTCTTTTTCTCTATCGTTTGTTATGTGTTTATTTCCCTTCAAGTGTTCTTTCTTGGGGGCATTTCATAGTGGATTCATTTTCTACATGAGGATGTGCTAGAGGCGACTACTACTGATAACATACCATCATTTCCTGGATCTTCTTGTATTGCTAGTATAGGAACATTGCAGGCCACATTGGTGGTGAGCGATGAAGAAATGATTCCCTTAAAGATACAAAAGGTTCCAGGTACTTTTAAATTATTATTATATATAGTCTAACTATAATTTACTTTATGATCACTTGTTTTGGACTAATGATCCCATGAATTTTTTCCAAGAAATAATATTTTCTATAAACATCTTAGTGACATTGCATTGCATATATTTGGGCCCACCATACATAAAAGGTGGTACATCATATGTGAACTAACCCTAATCCACTATTTTTATTTCATATCATTACTAGAATAGTTTTCCTTTGATCGATTTCTTGAACTGTAATAAATGTAGCTTTAGTTCATTTCAGAATCTAATAGGTTTGTTTTTGCTTTAAAAGGTGGAATGACCAAGAAAAAAGGTTAACAGATGAATTGACAAACCAAACGGTTGAGTGGTTTGGAAATGACACCTTTGACAAAACCAAGCTCCTTGAAAAAGCTGGCACATATCTAAAGTATGTGAGGGACCAATACAAGACCCATTTGGAGAGGAACCTAAAGTACGAGTGTCCCCCCATGATTCTAGAGAGGGAGTGGAAGGACTTGATTTTGGATGCCAAGGAGAGAATTGAAAGGAAAAAAGGAAATACACCACTAGATGCCAGAAGAAGGTACAGGATACTATTAAGAATGTAATTATATACTAATTAATTACTCTTTATATTTATATAATCTAACATATTTCAAACTTTTTATAGACTAAGTGACACATCAAAGGCAACCAAGGCAAGACAAGAAAAGAACGGGCAACACAAACTCGGCTCTGGTGGTTATATGAAACTTGCTACATGAATTGTAAGTATCTCATGACAAAATATTGCATCAAAATATTAATAAATTGCAAATGATATTTTTTATCAAACAATGTAAGCAAAATTCATGATACCAAGCAAAAATGCAGGGCTCTGAATTCAATAGAGCACCCACAGAAGATGGCAAGAGAATTACCTACCAGCAAGGCTATTCAATCGTGGCTGATTGGCTACGTGAATTAAGTGGGCATACACAATATTCGAGTGCATCCATCACACAGGTAAATATGCTAAATGGAAATTGTTTCAAATTGAATACTTTACCAATAATCTAATTGATGTTGAGTTCCAATATAAAGTGACTATATTTGTTTTAAATAAGCAAGCAATGATAACAATGTGCATGACATTGGAATGCAGCCTGCTAATCGTGAAACACCACTTGCACATGAAGGTCCGAATGTGCATCCCAGTAGTGGAGGTATTCATTTATGTAGTTATTAATACAATTAAACATCTTAATTTGTAATTAGAGTAGTAATTAATGTAACCTTTTTTGTTAATATTTTAGAGCATGTAGTCGGTGGTGACCAAATGGAGCATTATCTGGGTACACAACATCAGGAACATGATGTTCCCCACTTAGGTAAAGAGGACCACTGTTATTCCTTTAAACAAATATAATTCCAATTGGTGTTCAACATTAGTGTAACCTTTAGTATCTCAACTCCAAATGATCTAGAGGGTGTTCAACATGTTGAGGTTGAGGTTGAGGCTAGACAAAATGATGTGGCCCCATCAGGTAAAGAGTGCAATAGTTATGTTCTCTTATTTAATGAAATACTTGTAACAATAATAAAAAATGTTTTGAATTTAACCCATTTCTTTGTTATCGTAGAGGACCCCCCTTCACTTCAGTGTCTTTGTCCTCAGTATAGGACTAGGCATACATCGAGATCATGAGCAAAGGGTGGAACAACTACAGAGGGGGGAAATGATCAAATAATCCGGTGTTCTACTTAGTCTTTTCATAGCTTCAAAGAAAAAAGAAAAAAAGAAATGATTGTAATCTACCTTATTTGATAATGACTGATTTTTATGTGTTAGTGAATGTAATTATGTGCTAGTTAATGGTTATGGATGATATGTGTTAATTAATATTGATGAATGTTGTGTGTTAATTAATGTTAATCAATGTTATGTGCTAATAAATGTTATGTGATATTAATGAATGAATGTTATATTTTATTAATGGTAGAAAGAATGAATGAATGAATGTTATAAGATGTTAACGGGGAATTTAGAGTGATGTTGGGGGGGAGGGGACAAATGAGCTTCCACCTTCATGTGGTCGGCCTTGTTAAGTAGATAATATTAAACTATTCTCGAAACCAAGTGAAGCACAACAAGATAACACACTTTTCAATATTTCATTATGTTGCACAGTTAATCTTATTGAATAATGTATAATGAATCTTAATTGTAGGGTCCAATAGAGCCAACACGAATAACAAGACCACAAGTTGCTAGGTATAATGAACTCCCATATTGTCTTGTATGTACACTAACAATATGAGTTACTTCTAGTGTTGATATCCATGGCGAGATTGCAAAAGTTATGAATATGCCTCATCCTTGTAAGTTTTTTTATTACTTGTCATTTTCTTTAGCATTTTGTTACTTCATGAATGAGATGTTTTTAGATGTCTATTCCATGAATACCTCTCTATTGTATGCTTCATGATCTCAATTCTGATTCAATTCTTTATATGTCCTAAAATTGTATGAGCCTAATAGCTTCTACTATTGTTGATAGTTTGGTGGTTCTAAACAATGGCTCCTTCAAAGAAGTGTGATCCTTGTAATTTTGGCCTTCCATGATGTGAAAAAGAGGTTATGTTATGAATAATGGTCTAGATGATTTAGTTATTTCTTATTATGTTGAGTATGAGTAAATTTGGGATTCCTTGGCTATGGTCACTATTTTGTATTAACTATTGTCATTTAGTGTGATTTGAGCATGGACTTCAAGTAATCATGAGGGTGGAAACAATATTAAAGTGTAAGGGGGTACGCGGCCTTGACCAAGGGATGAAAGTATCAGGAAAGTACAAGTGATTCATGTGTAGATAAATGTATCATTCAGCTACTAATTCCTAGCAACATTCTCAAATAAACAAGCAAAGAGGTATGTTGAGTGCATATATACATTTTATGTTGCCATGATATAAGTAAGATATCAAACATGTAACTTAGATTGATTTGTAATTTCATTCATAAATATTAGATCTTCCTTGTGGATTTTTGAATGCATAATATCTTGTTGATTTCAATATTTTTATTGCAAGTACTCTTTTCAGCATGAAACTCCACTCATTGAGGTCTATTACTAAATGCAAGTTAGTTATCCTATCAATGATGATACGTTTTGCATGCATTTTATGGGGAAATATTATTAATAGTTATGGTTGGGTTGTTAATTGTTTTGTGAAAATATATACAAGTAGATTGGGACATTAGAGTTATAAACACTGTAAATTGTGTTTGAGATCATTGTCCTAATTGTAACAGTCAACCACCATTGGCCCAAGGCCACACCAACACCGTTGTGACACCAAGGTTTGTGCATACTAGTGTAAGGGATACTCTTAGGAAATTTCATTAGCATTACATATACACACCTAGTGGGATTTCCAAACACAACTTGTTTGAGTAGGTAGTATCACTGGTAAACTTGTGATTGTCATAATTGGTACCCTTAGGACAGTCATTAATATTTTGTCTATGTCACTTTTTTATGGCTTCTAAATACTTCTATGGGGTGTGCAGGGGTCCCACACATCTCTTCCAACATTCCATCCAATATTAATGTAATAAAGTTAATTAGAAAGTGTCAAGATGCAAAAAGGTTAAAAACTTGTCAATTGACAACTAAAAGTGTCAATTTGACAATAAATTAAAGTTGTAAACACCCAAAAGTGGTCGTATGGGTGGTTAAGAGTTGGTTTTAGGTTTCCATGAAGGGAAGAGGTTTAAATATGTTTTTAATGATCCAAAATGAAGAGGTTGAGGGTCGGATTTTCTTGGCATTGTAAGAGTTTGGGGTTTGACAATAAAAATACAAGGTTTTCCTTGCAATTTTTGTCTAAAATGTGCACTTTATTGGTTTGAAATTCTTCTTCTTTGGTTCATTTTTTATTGGAAATGGATTTGGAAATGTAGAGGAGTGTTTTTAATATCATTTGATACTTTACTAAAGTTTTTACATTCAAATATGATATACTTCTATTGGTTGTTCTAAAATCTGTTGTAGGTGATTGTTTTAGGGAGTTTTGAGAGTCACAATGCAAATGTGACACGTTCCACTTAATGTGGTTGTTGTTTCTTGTGGAATGAGTTATTAATATTGTATTATATGTGTCTCTAACCTTACATGTGCAGGAAATAACATGGAGATGAAGTGTTGATACCCTAGGGTAAGAGATTGAGTGAAGAAAACCATGAAAATGGAGGCATGAATATAGCAGCAGAAGATCTACCTTAAGGAGGTAGTGTTTCTATGTGAAATAGTGTTAGGGGATGGTAAATGCATGGTGCATACCAAGTTTCAAGATCTGGAAGTGATTTTTGGGGTTTGAACAAGGAGGCCCTAGTTTTTTAGGCCTAAAAAGGGGGGTTTAGTATCTAACCTATCAAATGAGTGTGTATTGTCTTGAAACCTAGAAAATATATGGTTTTGGAACATTTTTCAAGACTTGTTTTGGTTTGGAGTTGTGGTCATACCAATTTTGTCCAAAAGGCCCATAATTTATTTTCAAATATGTTATGTAACTTCTAAAAGGGTATCGAGATATATAAATTTTTTTCAAGTGTTTTGGGATTATTTTGAGTAAAAGTTAGATTACCCATTGAATAGGGCTACTAGGGATTGGCCTATTTAGGGACTCGGGTAAGGGTTTTTGAGTGAACCAGTTGATAGGGTGAGTGAATCCTATTAGGTAAATTGGAATAGGGTATGTAGAGAACCTAGGAAGTGTTGGAACAAGTTGGTGAGGTTGATAGTTCTATTTGGGCATCTTGGTGAAGCCTAGTGAAGGATGGTGAAACAAGAAGAGTTGAGTTTTCAAGAAGAAAGAATGATGAGTTGCATCCATTCTCTTGGTGTTGTTCCCAATTGAGTATTTCTTTCTTATGTATGAAAATGGAATTTTTCAATTGAGACAATTTGATTTATTTGAGATGTCTTGCATTTAGATATGGCATGAGCTTAGTCCTAGAGTGAGACTAGGGAGTCGCTCCCACTCGTGTCCCTCATCTGAAAGGGTACCTGGTATGATTGACATTCATGTTAGGGGAGTTTTGTAATCAAGTGATAACATAACAATAGACTTGGGTTAAAACAAATGACAAGAAAATTGGTTCCTTGAGCACGCCTTGAGGGCTATCACAACAACAAGGGTGTTTTGGGAAGGCATGCTCGCACATGGAGCGTTGGGACTTGTGCGAAGAGGCATGTCCACTCACACAGGGATTATGTGATCATTGTTCTCATTCACATGAGAGAATTATTGGTTCCATATGGTTCATCCCCATGTAGCACATACGATGAAAGGCATGCTTGCACATGGAGCGTTGGAACTTGTGCAAAGAGACATACCCACTTATGTAGCATAGGGATTGTGTGATTGTTGTTCTCGTCCGTATGAGAGAATGCTTGGTTCCATATGGTGTGTCCCCATGAGAACATACAATGAAAGGAAAGCTTGCACATGGAGCCTTGGGACTTGTGCAAAGATACATACAATGACACTTCCTCCACTGCACTCTAGAATCTAATGCCTTGTGTAGTTTTAAAGTAGTGACCCTATGTGGATTCATGACTTGGTATCATCCTTATCTATTTATGTTGTACTATATTGTTCCATTACTTGTGTCATGTATGCATTGTGTATGGCATTTATGATCCTATCATCCCCCTTGTATACTTTGATTGACTATTTGGAACTATCTCCACAAGCATGATGGGGTGGACCTAAGGGTTCCACATGGTCGGGTGACATTGCAAACCACTGTTGGGGACAAATGGACTCAATTTGTGATCACCTCGGAGAGCACTTCCACCTCCCTCAACACATGTTCTTTCTCTTTCATCTATTCTTGCAAGTTGCAATTCAAATGTATATTGAAATAAGCATTGTAATAATTGATGATATGTATATTAAACACTCCAAGTGGAGATTGATGTAATTGAACATAATTGATATGGTTTATGCTAACTTCACTTAATTATATTATGGGCCCGTAACCCATAGGTCCCAAGATGAATTTCATAACTACAAAATAAGATATCTAAATGAGTTAAAAAAATTTAGGAGTAAACATGTGGGCATGTTGAACTATACAGGGGGAGAGATGACTTTTAAAATTTTATTTTTTTATACCAAAATTTAAATTCAAATACCCTAATTACTTAAACAAAAGAAAGGTTGGAACTTTTTTATATCAAGTGTTATGTGGGTGGTAATAATGCATTTATGTTTTCTTATAAGATGCTAGTAACATTATTTTTGGTGCTATCTATACCTATTGTACTTTGCTATTGGACTCAATCAACCCAATAACCTTGTACATGTGATTTATTTTATTAAAGAGGATATTCATGTAGTTTGGAATGCATGATTATCTTCTTTGAATATATGTTGAATATATAATAATGAGTGACTACTTAATATGAGATATATATACACTATCTTTACCTATTGTACTTTGTTATTGGACTCGATCAACCCAATAACCTTGTACATGTGATTTATTTTATTAAAGAGGATATTCATGTAGTCTAGAATGCATGATTATCGTCTTTGAATATATGTTGAATATATAATAATGAGTGACTACTTAGTATGAGATATATACATGTCATTCAATCGGTATATGTCATGTATTGACATAGGATGACACTTTATATGATATTAACAATTTGGGATATACTTATAAGAAATATGTGTATATATAGTAGATAAATTCATTTCATGTATATATATATAGTAGATAAGTTTTGGTAGCTCCCAAGAAAAACTAACTTAGATAAGGTAGATAAAGTCATTTCAAATCCCTGATTGGCTTTAAAGGCTCTTGTATTTGGGTTAGCTGATTCCCTATCAGCACCATTTTTAATAGGTTTACTAGTACTCAATGGTTCATACAGTCCTCTTAGGAGTTGGACCATCTCAACAATGGTGCGCCTGATCATATTAGCTTGAAACCAGTGCACCTTATGTTAGCTTCAAACCTATGCCCCCATTTGGTAGCTAATGGGGATAGAATACCATTCGTTGTACATATTAGTGAGGTTTCCTTTATGTCTAGATAATAATAATTTTTTTTTCAAAAACTAAATGTTTGTTGGAATTACAATGGAGACTAAGCTTTCCACCAATGATGTAATCATCAGACCAACAACGTTCTCATCGGTGCAAAGTTTCTAGAATCCATCAAAATTCTGACTCAAACTACACAAACATCCGACAAAGATGCTATATGTCCGACGACACTTCCTTGTTGGACGGTCATCGGTGCATATTAATGGACCAACAACAAAACCATTGGACAAACAACATTCCCATCAGTACAAAGTTTTACACTTCCATAGACATTCTAATGCAATCTAAACAAACATTCGATGAGGATGCTACATATCCAACAACTTTTTTGACTGGAAGAGCGATCATGCCCATCATCGACAGAGTCCATGGGGTTTTCGTACTTCCGATCGTTAGAGGCATCATCGAAAAGTTCGATGATGAGTTTTTGACGGCTACTTTTGTCATCAGTCCGACAAAAAGTAGTTGCAATTCTGACAATCGGCTGTCAGAAATTAGCCCCGAATGTACTAGTGACCGGACCCACCAATACCTTGTCGCTGATTCGTGATGGATAACTGGCATGCATCTTAGTATAGCGGGTCAGTGACCACCATTGATCTGCGATGGACTTGCTCGCTCATTAACTTGCTAGAGCTACTCTCTTGTCGGGTCCCACCACTTGGTTGTTGGCATATGTACAAAGTATGTTAACATGATGATATTGTGTTGTCATTAATGTCAATATGCTGAAGAGTGAATTGGTAATATGCTGAAGAGTGAACTAGTAATATGTTGAAGATGAACTAGTTTATTGAAGTTAAGCAAATGGCAAAGTGAACCAGTATAATGTTGTGAACTAGTATATGTGCAAAAGGTAAAGCGGTACGTTTGTCCAAGTGAACCGATATATGGAATGCTTCCTATCAAGGTATAATATGGTATGACTACCGGTTGGTAGTCCCTGCCTCAGGGTTTCCGGTTGAAGTGTTTCAAGCCTGTGTGATTCAACCGATGGCATTGTGTGATGAGTTAGCATTGTAATGGAGATCAGATTGTGTTTCCATGTCAGCCTCATGCACATGAAGGATCTTTCATCAAGGGGATTGATCCAAACTACCTCGGGAATGTGCGAAGTCCCTACAAACGGTGAAGAACACGTGATGGGTTATCGCCTCCAAGAAGCAGTGAAGAACGAATGATGGAGAATGTCTTGAGATCTGATCAAGACCATTGTATTAAAATGAAAACTATTCAATGGTCAGGATTGAACCGACTCAATTGATCAACCTAAATGTTTAGGGTTTAGGGTTTATGCTACCGACCTATCTGTTTCCTATAAGGTCAATGTTATGTTTCATGTTGAAGTTGTTGGCAAATGTTGTGTGTGTATCTAAGTGTAGAGATACGTGATTCTTGCCAAACGAAAATAAGAGAATTGATACTTGCAATGTGAGTGTGCAGAAGGAAGGAACTAAGCAGATCTACATTGGCATTGAGTGCTATTACCAGATCATTGTAATACTTGTTGATCTCTAATCACTTCAACAATTGGAAAATCCCTTAATAGGGTAGCTTTAACTAGCTTGTTGTAAATCCTTTAACAGGGTGACTCAAAGCCATTGAGTTCATAAAATCCTCTAACAAGGTAACCTTTAACAAGGTTTAACCCTTAACCGGGTATTCTAGCCATCCCTTAACCGGGTGATCCCTAACATGATTGGTTCCTAATAGAAACTGTTGTAACAGTCTTTAACCAGACTAGGCTCCTAACAGAGCGGACTTCTAAAGAGTTCAAAAATAGCTTGTGGGTATTCATCCCCACTGTGGTTTTTCCTAGTTGGGTTTCCATGTGAAAGATATGTGTGTCATGTGTGATGCTTCTTTCATGTGATGTTTTGTTATTTCCTGTTTAGTGGTGAATCATGTTGATCTAGCAAATTATTGTATCTCAAAATGATAGAATATATGTTTATGCATAAGGATAAAGTGGAAATAAGGAAGTAGGTTGTATGGAAAGCTAAGTTTTTCCATTTTATGTCTTTCACAGTCTCATTATGTTTAACCGGTAGTAATCTAGTTTAGATTGGTATTTGTGTTTATCTGTCAAGTGCACTGTTTGCAGTCAAACCACTTCAAGAAAGTTTTTGTGTCTGTACTGATTCACCCCCCCTTCTCAGTACCAGTTTTGTACTCATTGTTCATCATTGAGTTATCAATTGGTATCAGAGCATCCTCCAAGTCCTCTATTTTGTAAGCTTAACTGCTTGAGGGAAAGATCCTATTGTAATGATGAAGAGGGAAGGTCCAAAGTTCAACAAAGATAACTTTAAAATATGGAAGGACATAATGAAGATATACATTAGAAGCATGGGTGCTCAACATTGGAGCTATTTTGAGAATGTTTATGTTATCCCTACTGGTACTCTCACCGATGATCGAAAGAGAGAGATTTAGGAGAATGGGCAAGTCATGGAAACCCTAATTATTAGTTTATCTGACATTGAGTTTATTGATGTCCAGGACAAAGAGAATCCTAAAGAAGTATGGGATACTCTTGAGAATATCTATGGCGGTGATGAGCATGTGAAACAAGCTAAGGAAGAAAGCCCTAGAGGAAAGTTTGAAGACATGTGGATGGTTGAAGGAGAGACTATTCAACAATATGGAATAAGAATCAAAACTGTTGTTGGAGATATAAAGAGTGTAGGTGGTAAAATGGAAGATTCCACTGTTGTTAGCAAAGTTTTGAGATCCTTATTACCGGTCTATGCAATAAGGGTTGCTGCTATTCAGGAGTTGAGGTCAATAGACAAGACTAAGGTATCCCTAGACTCCATCATCACAAAGTTGACAGCCTATGAGCTAAATAGTTTTGATGATAGTGTTCAGAAGACTGAATCAACCTTTAGAGCATCTGCTGCACCATCTAGAAGAGGCAAAGAAGCTAGTACCAGTGGTGAACCAATACAGAGAAAAGAAATGGATGATGATCCTGATGGAATTCGAAGCTCTTCTTGCCAAGAGGCTTCCTAAAGGAACCAATAAATATAGAGGTAAGCTTCCTTTGAAATGCTTCTCTTGTAACCAAATAGGACACATTGTTGTAAACTGTCCTAATGGTGATAGTAAGGACAAACCGGAAAAGTTCAAGAAGTTCAAAGGAGGAAACCAGAGAAACTATTTTGTAGCAGTTGATGAAGGTGTCACTGATGAGGAATCAGAAGATGAAGAAAATGAAGATATTGTGTTTGTAGCAGTCAAGGAAGATGTGTCAGACAAGAAGGCTCTTGTCTCCCGCTTTGATAATTCCAATGAGTGGATTATTTACAGTGGTTGTTCTCACCATATGACTGGTGACCAGAGTAAATTTCTATCTTTGGAAGAGTATGATGGTGGTGTGGTTCATTTTGGTAATGATGCACCATGTATGGTAAAAGGTAGAGGGTCCATCTCTCTGAATGGAAGAAGTAGTGCTGACAATGTGTATTGGGTAGAAGGTCTAAGGCACAACCTTTTGAGTGTTGCTCAATTGAATAATAGTGGACTCACTCTGGAATTCAAAAATGGAGTGTGCAAAATCAAAGGAAAGAATGGTGAACTAATCGCCACCGGTATCTAGACCAAAGGTAACCTATTTCAGCTGAATGCAAATACCAGTACATGCCTTATGACCAAGTTTGATGATAGCTGGATATGGCATAGGAGACTCTGCCATGTCAACTTTGATAACATTGTGAAGGCCAGTAAGATCAAGGCAGTTAGATGATTTCTGGTGCTAAGCAGACCAAAAAATCCTTTGTGCAGAGAGTGTCAGCTGGGGAAAATGTCTTCCTCAACTTTCAAAGGTAAAACTTTCACTGCAGACAATTTACTTGATCTTGTCATACTGATTTGTGTGGTCCTATGAAAACTAGGAGTGTGTAGGGAGATAGGTATTTTATGATTCTTATAGATGATTGCTCAAGAATGATGTGGGTCACATTCTTGAAGGACAAGTCTAAAGCCTTTGAAAAGTTCAAAGCTTTTAGAGCATTGGCAGAAAAGGAAAGTAGTAGAAGAATCAAATGCCTTAGAACTAATCAATGAGGGGAATTCACTTCCAGTGAATTCAACAAATATTGTGAAGAGAATGGCATCAAGAGGCAACTGTCTTCCCCCCAGACTCCACAGGAGAATGGCCTAGCAGAAAAAAACAACCGAACTATGGTTGAAGCGGCTAGAACTAAGTTGATCCAAGGAAAGGTCGCTCACACCTTTTGGAGAGAAGCGGTGAGCACAACAGTCTACATAATGAACCGGGTACTCATCAAGAAAGGAAAGGATAAGACTCCTTATGAGTATTGGACTGGTAAGACACTAGTGGTAAGTTGTTTTAGAGTGTTTGGTAGTAAATGTTATATCAAGAGGAGTGAACATCAGAGCAAGTTTGATGCTAAATGTGATGAGGGAATATTCCTAGGGTATTCTACAAAGAGAAAAGCTCTCAAATGTTTCAATAATAAGACTCAGAGAATTGTTGAAAGCATCAATATTAGGGTTGATGAAAACTTTGAGAAACCTGAGGAAACTAGCAGAGAGCATGTAGGAGATGAGCCGGTAGCAACCTTCTGGGAACTAGTTGTAAATCAGCCCAGTACCAATAATTGTGCTCCTACACCGGTGGATGTTGATGTTGATGAAGATGAGAATGAAGAAGAAAAGCAAGAGGAATCTATTAAGAATATACCCAGGTATGTAAAAATCAATCATGATCCAAAGCAGATCATAGGAGACAAAGATGTAGGAATTCTTAGAAGAATAAAGGTTAGAGAAAACTCATGTATGATCTCTGAATTTGAGCCTACATCATTCAAAGAGACACATAAAGATGAAGACTAGATTAAGGAAATGGAAGAGGAACTTGATCAGATAGAAAAGAATGGTACATGGTCTTTTGTACCCAGACCAGAGCATAAAAATGTCATTGGAACCAAATGGGTCTTCAGAAATAAACTGAATGAGGATGGCATAGTGGTAAGGAACAAAGCCAAACTAGTATGTAAAGGATATGCCCAAGAAGAAGGAGAAGACTATGGAGAAACATTTGCTCTAGTAGCAAGATTGGAAGGAGTTCGTATGCTTCTTGCATATGCAACTTTTAAAGGATTCAAGGTATACCAAATGGATGTAAAATCTGCATTATCAAATGGAATACTTGAAGAGGAGGTGTATATAGAGAAACCAGATGGGTTTGCCCTATTAGAAGATAGTGACATGGTGTGTAGGCTACATAAAGCCTTGTATGAACTGAAGTAGGCACCTAGAGCATGGTATGAACGCTTGCACTCCCATCTTGTGAAGATTGGATTTGAAAGAACAAGTGAAGATAGCAATATCTACTTAAAATCAGAAGGAGATCAGATTCTTATCTATGAAGTATTTGTTGATGACATAATCTTTGGTGGAGATGACAAGATGAGTCATGACTTTGTAGATGAGATGAAGAAGGAATTTGAGATGTCACTCATAGGGGAGATGAAGTTCTACATTGAACTGCAGATTCAACAAATCAAAGATGGAATATTTAATACTCAGTCAAAGTATGTCAAAGAGGTCTTGAAGACCTTTGACATGGAAGACAGTAAACCAGTCGATACACCAATGGTGACTGGTTGTAAACTATCAAAAGAGGATGACTCAGCATTGGTAAATGAGAAGGAATACCGATCAATGATTGGTAAGTTGCATTATGTAGTGCATAGCAGACCAGACATTGCACATGTAGTGGGTATTATAGCTTGGTTTTAGAAAAGCCCAAGAGAATCCCACTTGGTAGCAGTCAAGAGGATTCTTAGATATCTGAAGGGAACTATTGACTATGGATTATGGTACCCATACAATGATGATTTCAACCTGAAAGTGTTCACAGATGCTGATTGGGTTGGTAATGTGGATGACTAGAAGAGCACAACTGGTGGTGCATTCTTTCTCAATGGTAGACTGGTCTCATGGATGAGTAAAAACCAGAGTTGTATCTCTCAGTCTACAGTAGAAGTGAAGTATGTTGCAGCTTTTATGAACTGCACCCAGACTATTTGGATGAAGCATGTATTGAATAGCTTCAAAGTTCCTGTATCTGAACCGGTAAGTATATTTTGTGACAATACAAGTGCAATTAACATCTCCAAGAATCTGGTTTTACATGCTAGAACCAAACACTTTGAACTCAAGTATCATTTCTTGAGGGAAAAGGTTTAGAACAAAGAGGTGATATTGGAACATGTTTCCAGTAAGGAGCAGTTAGCATATATATTCACCAAGCCTCTACTGAAGGCTACTTTTACCTATCTAAGAGGTGAATTAGGGGTATTACCCCTTCAAGAGGTAAACTAAAGGTTTTTGCTCCACATCAGTCAGATCTTACTTTTCTATATCTTTTTCAGGATTGATGTGTTGAAGGATGCTACTCCTTAGGGGGAGCAGCATAGTGGAACAAGGAAGCTTGTGCCTCCACTTTGGCATTATTGTGAAGCAGAGAAGATATCTGCAGTATTATGGAATGTTGATGTGATGCAAAAAGAGAGATATCTTTGTATGTTGCCATCAATGCCAAAGGGGGTGATTGTTGGCATATGTGCAGAGTATGTTGACATGATGATATTGTGTCATCATTGATGTCAATATGCTAAAGAGTGAACCAGTAATATGCTGAAGAGTGAATCGGTAATATGTTGAAGATAAACCGGTTTATTGAAGTTAAGCAACTGGCAAAGTGAACCGGTATATGTATAAAAGGTGAAGTGGTACCTTTGTCCAAGTGAACTAGTATATGGAATGTTCTCTATCAAGGTTTAATATGGTATGACTACTGGTTGGTAGTCCCTACCTTAGCGTTTCCAGTTGAAGTGTTTCGAGCCTGTGTGATTCAACCGATGGCATTATGTGATGAGTTAGCATTGTAATAGAGATCAGATCATGTTGCCACATCAGGCTCGTGCGCGTGAAGGATCTTGCATGAAGGGGATTGATCTTATCTACCTCGGGAATGTGCAAAGTCCCTAAAAAATGGTGAAGAACGCGTGATGGGTTATTGCCTCCAAGAAGTAGTGAAGAATGAATGTGGAGAATATCTTGAGATCTATTCAAGACCATTGTATTCAAATGCAAACTATTCAATGGTCAAGATTGAACCGACTGAATTGATCAACCTAAATGTTTAGGGTTTAGGGTTTATGCTACCAACCTATCTATTTCCTATAAGGTTGATGTTATGTTTCATGTTGAAGTTGTTGGCAAATGTTGTGTGTGTATCTAAGTGCAGAGATACATGATTCTTGCTAGACCAAAATAAGAGAATTGATACCTGCAAAGTGAGTGTGCAGAAGGAAGGAACTAAGCGGATCTACATTGGCATTGAGTGCTATTATCAGATCATTGTAATACCTATTGATCTCTAATCACTTCAATAGTTGGAAAATCCCTTAATAGGGTAGCTTTAACCAACTTGTTGTAAATCCTTTAACAGGGTGACTCAAAGCCATTGAGTTCATAAAATCCTCTAACAAGGTAACCTTTAATAGGGTTTAACCCTTAACTGGATATTCTATCCATCCCTTAACTAGGTGAACCCTAACAGGATTGGTTCCTAACAGAACCTATTGTAACAGTCTTTAACCGGACTAGGCTCCTAAAATAGCAGACTTCTAAAGAGTTCAAAAATAGCTTGTGGGTATTCATCCCCACTGTGGTTTTTCCCAGTTGGGTTTCCACATGAAAGATATGTGTGTCATGTGTGATGCTTCTTTCATGTGATGTTTTGTTATTTCTTGTTTAGTGGTGAATCATGTTGATCTAGCAAATCATTGTATCTCAGAATGATAGAATATTTGTTTATGCATAAGGATAAAGTGGAAATGAGGAAGTAGGTTGTATGGAAAGCTAAGTGTTGCCGGTTTGTGTCTTTCACAGTCTCATTATGCTTAACCAGTAGTAATCTAGTTTAGACCAGTATTTGTGTTTGTCTGTCAAGTGAACTGTTTGCAGTCAAACCGGTTCAAGAAATGTTTTTGTGTCTGTACTAATTCACCTCCCCCTCTTAGTACTAGTTTGGTACTCACTATTCATCATTGAGTTATCATTGGTCACTATGTCACGATGGTTAATCATCGATCATCTTTCCCTTGCGGTATAATGATAGTCGTTCGATCATCAACAACTTTCCTGCTCGTTAACTCACCTTTCTACTGCACAATTTAGGTATCTCAAGATGTGTGCACGCACGTGGGGTCCACTGGGCATATGCTTCCTTATCAAAAATCCTTAAGCTTTAGACACTTGATATGTGTGGGTCTTTTAATTTGAATACAAAAATTGCCCTTCCCACAACCAATGTGGGATGAAGGCTTTCCCTTGAAAGTTCATTTTTTTTTTTAAACACCAATTTGGCGCCCAAATGAAAAAGTTTTACATAGGAAAATTGCATTTGTTGTGAAGTTTCTATGGCCTTTTCCAACCTCCATGCCAAAATTCACGTAGGGAGGAGCAAGTAAAGGGGTGCATGGAACTGGCTTTAAACCTTCCCATCGCATTTGCCTGAAGGTTGATAAGACATGCCAAAATTCAAGTGGAGATGCAAAATCTTGAAAATGGGCCTCTCAAAATCTCAAATTTTATGAGTCCCAACAAGTTCATCCCCAAAGCCATCACTTACTCCTTCCTCATCATCTATGTAGCATTTATTTACTTTTCTTGAATCTATATCTGTTCTAGTTAGGCTTAAATCATTTCTTAACTCTTTCCTCGCATTCCTTTTGGGACATCCAGATGCAAAATGACCAGTTGCTCAAATTCTTCATCTTCTTTCCTCATGTCTTCCAATTCTTTTGCATATAGGACTTTCCAATCACTTTTTCTGGTGGATGATGATGATGATGCATGAAAAGTAGGTTCAAACTTTACAGCTCTAGAAGATCCAAATTCTTCAAGCTCAAAAGAAGATAATTTCCCAATCAGAATCTCTCTATTAACTGAAGAGTTAGTAATTATCCTCAACTCATTAATTACCGTTGCCTTCATCTTGTAAGCCGGTGGAAGGGCTCTCAAGACTTTGGAAACTATTTCATCTTCACTCAAAAATCCTCCACAACATTGAATTCCCATAACAATCTCATTTACTCTTTCCATAAACACAATAATTATTTCATTATCTTCCATCTTTAAGTTTTCATATCTTACCCGGTAACCATCAAGTTTAGCAATTTTGACAGTCGGATCACCTTCATTCAAAGTTTGCAATTTATCCCACATAACCTTAGCCAATGATTTATCAAGCAATCCTATGATTTGTTGATCAGTAAGTGCCCACAACAGGGCTTCTCTATCTCTACAATCATTTTCAATATTATTGTCCAAGTCTACAGGAGAAAGATTGCCAAATGTCAGATCATAAGGTGTTTATCCTTTCTCAGTGATCTCCCAAATATCCTTGCCAAGACATCTAAGATGAGTCTGCATCTGAATTTTCCATATCCCATAATTTGTTCCATCAAGCTTAGGGATTTCTCTTCTAAAAATAGTTGTCAGTGGATTTGAAGTGTTAGCTACCATAGGATCTACCTCAAGCAGTTAAGCTTTTGCAAAAGAGGACCAAAGCTCTGATACCAATTATTAAGATAACAGGTGAACAACTGAGAGGGGGGAGTGAATCAATTTTTAATAGATTATATCATTTAATCCACTTAATAACCTTTAACCAGATTAAGTATTGGAGAAATAGATACCGGTAAACAATACAACTTAACAATTAATTAGATAGTCAATGCAAAGCAACCATACCACATAACACCATGATTTGTATGTGGAAAACTTAGAAAGGTAAAAACCATGGTGGGAAACCTACCCATAGTAAGATGATACTTATACAGAAAGTATGTGATACAATGAGGGGCCTACACATGTAGGAAGGCACGTTGGCTAGAGCGTACTGCTCACTACAAAAGAGTCTCATTGACTACAGAGAGGTTAAAAATGTTGGTATTGTGGATGTGTTGCATTGGTTTTTTCATTGATGTCAACACTTGTCAACACTTGAGAACACTTATCATCACTTGGAGATCTTTGGTTATGTTCATCGGCATGTTCAGTGACTTATGCACAGTCACTGGTATCTGGTTCATTGAGAGATTAAATTGTTCACCGGCACTAAGGATGATCCGTTATCATCTAGATATTACTTGGTTATATCAAAGACATTGTTTGGACACTTGGTTTTGGTGATTTGATTATTGGTACAATCGAGTTTGCATATTTGTTGTTACTGAAAAATAGGTCTAGGTTATGGACTGACAAGCATTATCTATTCGAGATCAGCATGACACGTTATGGAGATGTTTTATTGATTGGTTATTATTGTAAATGCATTGAGCCAACATCATGCATTGCATATTGATTAATTTGTAAATGATTTTATTGCAATATCTTTAGTGAGCCGACCTACACATTTGGTCTTAGGTTTTGGTATATATGTGAGATCTCATTTGTGAGATTATGTAGAGTGTGAAAAAGGATTGTAATAAGGTATATGCGAATATAAGTAGAGCTATATGTGCAGACATCATTTGAATATTCAAGGAGGGTATGAGGAAGACAATCAGAGCTTAACCGGTACTGAATCTAGCATATGAAGATGTTATTTTGAGTAGTACATTATCATTGGATTTAACCATCCAATTGTAGTTAGTGTGACTCCCATTTTGTGATTGAGTAGTGAGCTCTAGGCAATTGGCCTTTCTACATGTGTAGACCCCATTTGTACAAACATACTATCTATAGTAGTATCATCTGATTGTAGGTAAGGTTCTCCACCATGTTTTTTCCCTTTACAAGGTTTCCACGTACAAATAACTGTGTTATGTGTTGTGTATGTTATTTGTCTTTCTATTTCATGCATTAAACTTTACTAGTACTATTATTAACTGCTAAACTGTCTACCAACATTAAGTTTGGTTTACTGGTATTATGCATTAACTTTAGTTAAAGTATATTTGGTTGAAATTAATAGACAACTGATTCACCCCCCCCCCTCTTAGTTGCCTTTGGGTCCTAACAATTGGTATTAGAGCTAAGTCCTCTTTTTGCAGAAGTTTAACAACTTGAGGAGATTATATGGCAACTAACTATTTCAAGAAGGATAGTTTGAAGCTTGATGGAACTAACTATGGTATATGGAAGATCAAAATGGAGACTCATTTGAATTGCATTGGAAAGGACATATGGGATGTTACAAAGAATGGCTATGTTGGTCCTACCCAAAGTCAACCTAATCCACCAACCTTGGCTAAAGATCAGGAGAATGATTGCAAAGCAAGAGAAGCACTTTTGAGCACATTGTCAGATCAGCAAATCATGGGATTATTAGACTGATCTACTGCTAAAGCTATTTAGGATAAATTGGAGACAATGAATGAAGGTGATACCACTGTCAAAATTGCAAAACTGGAATGCTTTTGGGTCAGGTATGAAAATTTGAAAATGGAAGAAGATGGAAAGATTTCTACTTTTATGGAAAGAGTTAATGAAATTGTTTTGGGTATACAATATTGTGGAGGATCCTTAAGTGAAGATGAAATTGTTTCTAAAGTTTTAAGAGAATTTCCACTGGCATAAAAAATGAAAGTAACTTCTATTAATGAATTGAGAACGATGCCTAATGCATCAATATCTAAAGATAATTTGGTTGGAAAACTTTCAGCTTTTGAACTTGAGGAATTTGGTCCTATTGCTACAATTAAGACAGATTTGGCTTTCAAAGCTTCATCATCTGTAGCATCATCATCATCACCTGAAAAATATGATTGGAAAGCACTCTATGCTAGGGAAATTGAAAAAAACAGAAGAGAGAATGAAGAACTTGAAGAGCTTGAAGCATTATTTGCAAGGAAAATGCCTAAAGGTCCAGTTGGAAGTAAGTATGAAGGTAAAGCACCATTTAAATGTTTTAACTGCAATAAAATTGGTCATATGGCATCTAGGTGTCCTGATAGACATGCAAGATTGAAAGAAGAAGCTAAAAGAATATATAAGCCTAACTTTGAATATCAAAGATACAGATTTAAGAAGAATAGAGACAAATCATGTTACTATGATGATGAAGGAGTTACTGATGATTATGATGAGGAACTGACAGACAATGGATGGGCTTTTATTGCAATAATAGAAGATCAACTGACACCTACTGTTCAACCGGTAGAGCAGGCCTTGGTAGCTAAAATTGAAGAAAAGGATGAATGGATCATTGATTCTGAATGTTCACATCATATGACTAGTGATCTGAGTAAATTCTTAACCTTTTAGGAATACAATGGAGGTCTAGTAAGATTTGGAGATGACAAAGCTTACTTGATCAGAGGAAAAGACACTATATCTTTTGATGGTAAGCACAATATTAATAATGTTTATTATGTTGAAGGTTTGAAGCATAATCTTTTAAGTGTTGGTCAATTAGTTGAAAAGGGATTTCAATTACAATTCAAGAATGGTAAATGCAAAATCATGAATAGAACTGGTTTTGAAATTGCAACCAGTAATCAGACTAGAGGTAATATCTTTCATTTGAATAAAAACGAGAAGACATGCTTGAATGCACATATTGATGAAAGTTGGTTATGGCATAAGAGACTTTGTCATGTAAATTTTGATTACATTGTGAAAATCAGTACAACTAAGGCAGTAAGGGATTTACATAAGATTGTTAAACCTCACAATTTGGTATGTAAGGAATGTCAATTTGGAAGGCAAGTTAGAGAAACTTTTAAGAGTATTCTAGAAAAATCCAATAATGTCCTTGACTTAATTCATACTAATTTATGTGGTCAAGCAAGAACTAGAAGTGTACAAGGAGATAAAAATTTTATGCTAATCATTGATGATTATTCTAGAATGTGTTGGGTTACTTTTCTCAGGGAGAAATTAGAAGCTTCTTGAAAATTTCAACTATTCAAGGTGATGGTAGAGAATGAAACCGGTAAGAAAATCAAATGTTTGAGATCAGATCAAGGAGGTGAATTCACATCTAAGGAATTTAATACATTCTGTGAAGTGAATTGAATTAGAAGACAATTATCAGCACCTTGGACACCCCAGCAAAATTGAGTTGTGGAAAGGAAGAACAAAACTATCTTGGATGCAGCCAGAAGCATGATATCAGAAGCAAACCTACCTCATGTGTATTGGAGAGAAGCAGTCAATACAACTATTTATACATTCAACAGAGTAAACATCAAAAGTAAAATTGGTAAGACCCCTCATGAACTATGGTTTGGTAATACTCCTACTCTTAAATATTTCAGAATATTTGAAAGAAAATGTTATATTAGGAGAGATGATTATATTGGCAAATTTGATCCTAGAAGTGATGAAGGGATATTTCTTGGTTATTCATCTAAGAGCAAGGCATATAGATGTTTTAATAATAGATTGCAGAAAATCATTGAAAGTGCAAATGTGAAGATTGATGAACAGTTTAGAAGGTCTATAGACTCTAAACTGACAGTTGATATAATAACAAATGAACCTACAATGAGTACATCGGTACAGAATGGTTATCCAATCTCACTGGCATCATCTAAGAATTCCATAATGATTGAAGAACATCAACAAGTGAATACTCCCAGGTATGTAAGATTGAATCACTCTGAAAGTCAGATATTTGGGAATAAGTATCAAGGTGTTATGACTAGAGGAAGACTGACAAATGAAGAGGTATGTCTAATTTCTCAAATTGAACCAACAACTATTAATGAGGCATGTGAAGATAAACATTGGATTTAAGCTATGGAAGATGAATTGGAACAAATTGAAAATAATAACACATGGACATTAGTTCCCCAGCCTAAAAACAAAAATGTAATTGGAACTAAATGGGTATTCAGAAATAAACTTAATGAAGATGGTAAGGTAATTAGAAAAAAAGATAGATTAGTGTGTAAGGGATATTCATAGAAAGAAGGAATTTATTACAATGAAACCTGTGCACTGTAGCTAGAATTAAGGCAGTCAGATTATTCTTAACTTTTGCAGCACACAAGAACTATAAAGTATATTAAATGGATGTTAAATGTGCATTTTTGAATGGTGATCTTGAAGAGGAAGTCTAAATTGAGCAACCTGATGGATTTTCTTTGATAGATGACAAATAGATGGTTTGCAGGTTAAGGAAAACTTTATATGGATTGAAGCAAGCTCCTAGAGCTTGGTATGCTAGATTGGACAAATACCTTTTGAAGCTTGGTTACACTAAAGGTAATGCTGAGAACAACTTATATTACAAAGTGACTAATGATGACATCATGGTTATTGAAGTTTTTTTTTATGATATTATTTTTGGAGGAGAAGATGGATTGTGTAAAGACTTCTATAATAAGATGCAAGAAGAATTTGAAATGTCTATGATTGGAGAGATAAAATTCTTTTTAGGATTGCAGATTTCACAGACTGATAAAGGTATATTCATAGATCAATCAAAGTACTTGAAGGAATTACTTAAGATATTTGGCATGGAAAAATCTAAACCGGTAAGAACACCTATGACTACAACTAATAAACTATCATTGAAGGATGAATCAACACCTGTTAATCCAACAACATACAAATCTATGATAGGAGGTTTACTATATTTGACACAAACAAGACTTGATATTATGAATGCAATATGTATTGTTTCAAGTTCTCACAGTAATCCTAAGGAAAATCATGAATCAACAATGAAAAGGATTTTCCGATACCTACAATGCACAACAAATCTTGGCTTATGGTATCCTAAAGATGAAAATTTTGATTTATGTGCATACATAGATGCAAATTGGGCAGGAGATGTTGATGACAGAAAAAGCACCACCGGTGGAGCATCCTTTCTTGGTAGCAGATTAATTTCTTGGTTGAGTAAGAAACAGAGTTGCACAACTTTATCAACATCAGAATCATAATATGT
This sequence comes from Cryptomeria japonica, assembly GCF_030272615.1. NCBI lineage: Eukaryota > Viridiplantae > Streptophyta > Pinopsida > Cupressales > Cupressaceae > Cryptomeria > Cryptomeria japonica. The sequence goes on from NC_081406.1 coordinate 235,456,408, forward strand.
TGTAGTTGCAACTAATTGTATATAGGTATTATGGATTAAGCAAATGTTGAAGGACATAAAGGTAAAATGCAAAGAACCTATAATCATTTACTTTGATAATATGGAAGCAATTGATATATCAAAGAATCTAGTATATCACTCTAAAACTAAACTTGTTTCTATCAAATTCAATTTTCTGAAAGAGAATGTTGAAGCAAAAGAAGTAAAATAGGTTTATGTGAATACTAAAGAGAAGATTGCAGATATCTTTACTAAGCCTTTGCCTAAGGAAACTTTTGAATATCTAAGAGAGAAGCTCGAAGTTATACCCTCACCCGTAGAAACTTAGATAGTTGGAGCATGGCATTAGACCGATAGAATTAACAAATAAACTTTTTTTCTGGCCTTGATAAAGGAGATCTACTTCAGAGGGGGAGTAGATTGAATACATTTGGTCATAACAATTGGTATTTGCAACAAGTTCTATGAACTAATTGTATTTGGTTTTGTATTGCTTTGGCATTTGATGTCAAAGGGGGAGAGATATTTATGGAAAAACACATTATCCTTTGGGGAGAGATTATTCATTGGGGGAGAGATTGTTACTCTCTGTTTCTATATTTTGATTTCTGGTTAATGATCTCTTTGGAGATTGTTGGTTTTTGGTTTTTGGTATTTCTGTTTTGGCACTTAGATGGTTTTTCCATCTTGTGTTGCCATCAATGCTAATGTTGGCATTGCACACTGCAATGAGAATTGTAGATTATTGAAGGTATTGTCATTGATGGAAACCTTGCAATCCTATGGCACTAGCAGACACCAACATCAACAGACTCTACACTGACAGATAGTTCACCGACAATGACAAAGATGATTACTGACACCCTAGCCGACAAGATTTTGATTATTGTATTTTGTATTTATTTGTAATATCTTTTTGTTGTTGGCATTTTTGATGATTTCATTGTGATTGTCATTGATGGACACCACTTGCTCTGAGATCACCTTTTGTATGTATGAGTTATGCTCAATTGGTATTTATTCCAAATCGGTATTATGTTTTATAGCCTTTAGGCTATTAGTTTTTGCAGAAAGCGTCTACCGATCCCAAGCGGTATGAAGACCTCAAGCGGTTTGAGGATCTCAAGCTGTACGAAGGAACTGAAGTGACAATTATCATTTTTCCCAGTCTTCATTTTGGCAAACCGGTAATCGGTAAAATATGTGAACCAGTAATAGGTAAATGTATGAGCTAGTATTACTCTATGATGAGTTACCAACTGGTATTATTTTTGTGATGAGTTATCATCCACCGACACTTTGGCGGTGATTCTGTGTCATGTTACCAAATGTGTCTAGATGCACTGAACCTAGGAACTTGCAATATAATCCTATTGGACCGACATGAAATCAGATTCCTTTATAAGGACATCATGTCTAGGGTTTTAGCAGTGTCAGGGTTTTTGTGTGGTTGATGAAGTTTCTGTATGTGAGATCTTAAAAGAGAAGATCAAGTCTGTGTGCAGTAACAAAGTGTGGATTTACTTAAGACTGAAGTAATGTTGAAATGCATTAGCAATGAGCTATCATGGATCTAATCAAGCTGACTGTGCTATTTGCTAGATCATTCACTTGTTGATTTCTCACATCTTCGACGAGTCTATAACCCTTAACCAAGTAGGCCTGGCAAAGCCTTTGTAAATCCTCTAACAAGGTGGTTCACAACTATGGATCTGAAATCCTCTCACAAGGTAGTCTTTAATCGGACTTACCTCCTAACAGAGATTGAGATTGCTAACAAGATTTGTTCTGGTAAAGAACATTGTATGACCTTAACCAGTTTGGTTACTATTTTGTAGATAGTTACTTGTGAGTTTCATCTCATCGCTGTTTTTCCCATTTGGGTTTCCACGTCAAAATCTCTTGTGTTATGGTGATTGTGCTTCTGTAGGTGAATGCCTTATTTGTTATTTGGTTTGCATTTCTGTTAACCAGTTTGTTAGTAAAACTGTTATACCGGTTTACTGCTAAACTATTTAAGTGTTTAAGTTCAGTATTTTTTGGTATACTAATTTACCCCCCCTCTTAGTATTCATCAATTGGTAGCAGAGCCAACATTTGTATAAGTTGAACCACTTGGAAAGAGATGTGGGGGAATACACTATGAGGGAACTTACTCATCGGCTCACTTAGACTGAGAAAGCCTTTAATGAACTCAAAGTCAAATATAAGGCCTCTCTGGCAAAATGAAGAGAGCATGCTGAAAAAATGATGGAACTAACTGAAAACAATTCCTCTGATGAAGCGAACATAGAAGCCCTAGCTGAAGAAGTTGAAAAACTGAATGAGTCTAATGCTAATCTGAGAAGGGAACTTGAAGGACTGACTATCATGATGTGTCGAGAGCTTGAGAACTAGAGAAAAGCTGAAGATCTAGTAAAAGACAAAGATCATGAGATCTCCAAGATGAAGGAAGAAATCAGTGCAATTACCGCTCATCTCCAAGAGAGCAAAGTGAAAAAAGAGGAAATGCAAGGTGAACTAAACATGGCTATTTCTACGAATGCAACCTTGAAGGAGTCCAATGCTGCTATTTCCAAATAACTCACTGAGTCAAAGGAAATACTTGCCAAATTCAATAAGAGCACTGTTAAGCTAGAACAAAAGCTTGAATTAGCAAAATCGGTGAAGAATACCACTGGACTTGGTTTTTATGGTTATGAGGAATGTGAGACCTCTGGAACAAAAGATGTAGCATCAAAGAAGAAAACGACATCAAAGGATAAAGGTAAGAAAAAGTTCAAACCTATTTGCTTTAATTGTCTCAAGGAAGGACATATTGGTAATGTATGAAGAAATAAGGCTTACAATAACTTTCCTTACTTTCTAAACAATAAGCCTAGATCCAATAGATTCAATGGAAATTGTTATGGATGCAACAAGTTTGGGCATAGAGCATTTGAATGCAGGTCTATCATGCACAACACTAGAAGGTATCCTCAAAGGAGTCAAGAATTTTTTCCTGAACCCTCTGGGAACCAGAATCCAAACCGGTTTAATACCTGTAATCATCAGTCAAGTAGCGGTGGCTATCAAGTGGCAACCAGATGGAGAGAAACCTATTTGATCTATCATGGAAATGGTCACACAGCTACAATATGTAGAAGGAAGAATTGAAACATGAATAATGGACCTTGGAGATCACCTCGAATGGTTTGCTATCAATGCAACAAATCGGGACACCCTGTTAGGACCTGCAGAATGAGAAAGAGCATATCAGATGATATACCTGTCACTCTGGAAGTAAAGATTGATGTTGAAAATATTAAAACAGATATGAAGACAACATGAAAGAAGAATCCTAAAGAAGTATCACAAGAAGAACCGGTTTCTACACCTAGTGTGGAAGTCTTGAACTAGCAAACTAAGCTACAAAATAGCTTAGGGAGAAACAAATCGGTGAAATGTTTTGAACCCCCAGTTTAGACCAATAAAAGAACTTAATCGGTATGTGATACCTGTCAATTGGAAAAAGATCAAAAATGGTAAAAGGCAAATTAGGGTTTACACCCTAATGGTGGAACATTTATTACGATAGGTGAAGAGTTTGTTTAAAAGGGATTTTCAAGTCATTTTCACTTATCAATTTGCGAGCGAAGAAGTTTTCAAGTGTAGAGCAAAAAAAGGCAATTTGTCTTGCAATTTAGAGATATTTCAAAACTTTGAAGAAGAATCAGAAGATAATATCAATCGGTCAAGTGTAGAACTCAAAGCGGTAATTCAGTAACCCAAGTAGTATGTGGAGAAGCGGAATTTGCAAGCCCTAAATCTTGACATGCGAAGGTATTTTTTGAGTTTCTCTATTTATCATGGCTTTTGCATTGCACTCTAGTTCTAGTGCACCCATTGATTCAGTTGATATCATCCAACGGAAGGCAAAATATAATGCCCTATCCCAAATACCTATTGGCATTATAGTTGAGGAAGGGATTTTGGATTATATTGACTATAAAATTGAAGACCTAGGATCTCTAGTGATCCATTCTCAGTTAAGCCTATTATGTGGGAAGGACAAGAAGATCAAATCGAAATACAGCATCTTGGAAAAGAAGAAGCTTCACAATGCGGTCTATTTTCTTGAAGAATTTACAGATGATCACATCTGCATCATTCTAAGTAGAGTGCACGGTGACAAAATGTATTTAGAACGAACACATGACATCACACTGGAAGCGATTCATGCTGTCACTAGTTTCTATAACAATGTAGATGTGCCTACCCTAAGGAAAGTCATTAAGATGGAAATAACCAAGCTCACCAGTTTTGCGAGCGACCAAAGGGGAATGATTGTCAATACCATCAAGGATGATCTGGTCAAATATGCCTGCATGGTGATAGGTTACTGGACATTCCATGCCAAAAGAATTAACTTTGTCTCTACTGCAGCAGTAAATGCCGCCTATAGGATGATCATGGAAGATGCCTCATTTGATGTATGCACTTGTATGCAAAGGTAACCTCTGGTGAATTTGAAGTCAATCAAACAGGACAATGCCTTGAAGTTTAAATTTGGATAACTATTGGTTGGATTGTTCTTCTACTTCCAAGGCTACTTCCTAGGAGTCGGTGATATTTAGTGGTCTGCTAACCAACCAGTTACCAAGCAAATCAGAGAAAGTCTTCAAGAGGTTGGAACCGGTTATCCCAAAGTCTTGAACAAATACTTTGATGAGTTCAAACACAAGATGAGCCAAAGGGTGAGAATATCTGGTGATATTGTCAAGAAGTATGAAGAGGACATCTGCTTCACCATCAGAGTAGATGAGTGTATAATGGAGGTGGTTGAGCCTAGAAAAGAAAAGGTGGAACCTATGGGATATGAGGTAATGTATGATATGCTAGACAAGTATGCTTCTACCCTACTTGCCTCACTGCTTGATCCTAAGAAGAAGAGAACCGACACCTATCTGGAAAGGGTTACACCGGTTGAAGAGCCTTCAGTAAAGAAGGGAAAGGTAGTAACATCTGTATCGACACTGATTACTTCAGTAAGTCCTAAAGTGACCAAGTGGTCACTAGCAAAGAAAAAATTGGAAGTTGCACCAACCAAGGTATTTGAGAGGAAGCAGAAGAGAAAAGGAAACACACTGGACTCAAAGGACACAGAATCTGAAGAACAACCTAAGAAGACTAGGCAAACAAGGAAGAAGACAAAGACAACCAGCAATGAACCGACATCATCATCACTGGTAAATATTGATATTTCCTCTTATAAATCTTTGACACATTGTCAAAGAACTATCAAGAATATTAGGAGAAAAGTGCTGAGTGATTTAGTAGATTGTTTTGATGATTTCAATGACAATGAGAAAGAGGAAGTAGAACAGGAAGTCATTCAATAATTATGTATTAATGACCGGTCGCCATCAAAAATTAAATCTGTGACACCAGATTCTTTATACAATTCTTTAGATAACAAATGACACATTGCCATAGAAAAGGAACACGAAATATGAGAGGAAATATTTGCTCAATATTTTCCTGATGAGTCTAATTCAGAAATTTATGAAGTAATGGAAAAATATGAAGGCCTCTTCTTCATGAGAAGAAGGAGACTCTTGTTGCTAGAAGGGAAAGTCCCTAAAGTGGTAAAAGATACCCACTCTCATGCCCAAGCCGCTCTGAGATTGCACCAAGTGTTTGAAGCCAACAAAAAAGATGAACAAGAACCAAAAATTGAAAAACTGGATGAGGTGTATAATAGTGAAGGAGAACAAGTCACTAATCAAATGGACCCTATTGATATTGATGCTTTGGATGGTGAAAATGTCACCCCGGATACAACAAAGGACAAAGCTGACAAAGAGAAAGTGGACAAGGAGAAACAGGACAAAGAAAAGGCTAACAAAGAGCAAGCAAAGAATGAGAAAAAGAAACAAGAGGAGGAAAAGAGAAAATAGGAAGAGAAGAGGAAACAAACAAAAGAGGAGAAAAAGAGAAAAAAGGAGGAGGAAAAGAGAAAACAAGAAGAGGATGAAAAGATAAAATAGGAAGAGAAGAGGAAACAAACTAGAGAGGAGAAAAAGAGAAAAGAGGAGGAGGAAAAGAGAAAAGAAGAAGAGGAGAAGAAGAAATAGGAAGAGGAGAAGAAGAAGAAGGAAGAAGAAAAGAAACAGGAAGAGGAGAAGAGGAAGAAGGAAGAGGAGAAGAAGAAGAAGGAAGAGGAGAAGAAGAAGAAGAAGGAAGAAGAAAAGAAATAGGAAGAGGAGAAGAAGAAGTAGGAAGAGAAGTAGAAAGAAGAAGAAAGGAAGAAGGAAGAAGAGAAAAGAAAGAAAGAAGCAGAGGAGAAAAAGAAGGAAGAAGAAGAAAAGCAAAAAGCCAAGGATAATGAGGAACCGGAAAAGAGCGTACAAGTGGAGACCCCAAAGGCAATCGGTAGTCAAGCCAAACCGGCTGACATTATCAGTCCCATTGACCTCCAATCTGCAAATGAAATGGAGCTACTGCAAAGCATTAAGCTTTCCCAAGAGCAACTAGAAGCGCTAAGGAGGAAAAAGGAGGAAGGTGTTATTCAAACTGCGGTGGCAACTCTTACCAGTTTGATTCCCGATACCAATCTCCCAAGTAACAATTCCTCTCTAGCTCAACTAAAACTCCTATGAACAGTTGTAGAGGACCAAGTGCAATGCCTGGAAGATGTTGTTGAAGCCAATGCACAAAAGAAGCATCAAAAGGCTCTGAACACTACCCTAGTGAAGAAGTTAAATGAGCTCCGGTCAAAACTTCAGAAGGCATAGAAGGACATAAGACATGCTATGGATGAGGGGAATCTACTAATTAGTAAGATTAGTCAACCCCATCTATTTTGTGATGATGTGCTTGCACAGAAGGAGAAGTTGCAATCTGACCTACAAGCATATATAAGCACCTTCAAGACACCCTATGATTCCTTCACCACATTTGGGCAAACCATTCACTAGTTTCAACTCCAGACTGCAAGAATAGAGTTAGAGATGAGAAATTGGATATGAGATCTATAGGAACTCCAACTAGTTCTACTACCACGACTACAAATGCTTCAAAAGTGCTATCTCAATCTGGATGCCTTAACGGTAAATCAAGAAATGAGTACCTTGGATGCCATGGAGGAATAGGTTTTCCAGATGCAAATGGAAAGTGAGGTTGCTACCTCATTGCTTGAGTCATGGTATTTATCCATGAAGACATTTATACAGGACTTTAAATCAGTTTTTGACAAGTTTCACTCTTTATTGTCATAAACACTTATTATTTTAATGATAATGGAAACAGGGGTTATTTAGTTGTACTTTGTCATTGTTGGCAAAGGGGGATTAGTATTCTGTATTTAAAATTTGGATGCATGTTATGTATACTTTCATGTTTATCTCTATAAGAGAGTAGTATACATTGTATTTTCTACAAAAGGGGTAGTGTATATGCTTAGGGGGAGTAATTTTGATTATGACATTTTTTTTTTGTAAAACACTTAGATGTCAAAATTTTTCCTAAGTGTTTCCATCAATGCCAAAGGGGGAGATTGTTGGCATTTTTGATGATGTCATTGATGGACACACACTTGCTTTGAGATCACTTTTTGTATGTATGAGTTATGCTCAACCAGTATTTGTTCCAAACCGATATTGTGTATTAGAGCCTTTAGGATATCAGTTTTTGCAGAGAGTGTCTACCGATCCCAAGCAGTATGAAGAGCTCAAGCAGATCGAGGATCTCAAGTGGTACAAAGGAACTGAAGTGACAGTTATCATTTTTCCCAGTCTTCATTTTGGCAAACTGGTAATCGGTAAAATATGTGAACTGGTAATAGGTAAATGTATGAACCGGTATTACTCTATGATGAGTTACCAACCAGTATTATTTTTGTGATGAGTTATCATCCATCGACACTTTGGTGGTGATTGTATGTCGTGTTACCAAATGTGTCCAGATGCACTGAACTTAGGAACTTGCAATGTAATCCTATTGGACCGACATGAAATTAGATTCCTTTATAAGGACATCATGTCTAGGGTTTTAGCAGTGTCAGGGTTTTTGTGTGATTGATGAAATTTTTTAATGTGCAATCTTAAAAGAGAAGATCAAGTCTATGTGTAGTAACAGAGTGTGGATTTACTAAAGACTGAAGTAATGTTGAAATGCATTGGCAATGACCTATCATGGACCTAATCAAGCTGACTATGCTATTTGCTAGATCATGCACTTTTTGATTACTCACATCTTTGACGAGTCTGTAACCCTTAACCAAGTAGGCCTAGCAAAGCCTTTGTAAATCCTGGAACAAGGTGGTTCACAATTGTGGATCTGAAATCCTCTCACAAGGTAGTCTTTAATCGGGCTTATCTCCTAATAGAGATTGAGATTACTCACAGGATCTATTCTAGTAAAGAACATTCTATGACCTTAACCGGTCTGACCTTAATCAGTCTGGTTACTATTGTACAGATAGTTACTTGTGAGTTTCATCTCACCATGGTTTTTCCCATTTGGGTTTCCATGTCAAAATCTCCTGTGTTATGGTGATTGTGCTTCTGTGGGTGAATGCCTTATTTGCTGTTTGGTTTGGATTTGTGTTAACCAATTTTTTAGTAAAACTGTTATACCGATTTACTGCTAAACTATTTAAGTGTTTAAGTTCAGTATTTTTGGGTATACTAATTCACCCCCCCCTCTTAGTATTCATCATTTGTAAGCCGACAAGGCGTATTGTAATAAGACTCATATATAAGTATGAGATCTTGTAGATCATTTTAGATGTGGACATGGGAGGATTATTTGCAGAAGTGATGTGTGAATATTAAGGTAGATTTTGGAGTAAGGTTTATGGTTATTGTATGAGCTTCAACCAGTATTGAACCTGGCATAGCAGATGTTGAACTAAAGCAGTACATTATAGTGGATTTGCATAATCCATTTTGTAAGTCAGTGAGACTTCCTTTTGTAATTAAGCAGTGAGCTTTAGGTACTTGGCCTTCCTACATGTGAAAACCCCTATTGTAAGTAATATCCATTCATTGGCCAGTGAGTGAATATTGTGGGTCACAAATTCCACTAAGGTTTTTCCCACACTGGGTTTCCTCATTAAAAATCTTGTGTTATGGTGTGCTTTCTATGTTGTGTTTATTGTTCATATTTACTGCATTAATTCTTGCTTACTAGTACACTATTTTGGAATGCAATTTATTGAATAAGGTCAAAAAATATATTTACTAGTTAGATACTGATTCACCCCCCCCCCCTCTCAATATCTTTGGGAATCCTACCAATTGGTATCAGAGCCTGGTCCTCTATTTTTAAAAGCTTAACAACTTGAGGGAGATTCTAAAACTAGTATAGATGGATAACTTGAGAAAGCAATTGGAAACAACTCTTGCAGATTATGATGTAGAAAAGTTGAAGAATATCAAACTTGAAGATGATCTAAAGGCTGCATAGGAAATCAATCAAGGACTTCGAGAGAATCTTACTATAGCTAGAATCAAAAGAAGAGAACTTCATGAGAAGATATAGAATGATGATGATGAAAAAGAAACTCTTAATGATCTTGTAAGTAAGATGAAGCAAGAAAACATGACCTTGAGGAATGAGATGCAAGATATGACTATGAGATTTTGTAAAGACACTGAAGATAGAAAGAAGAATGAAGATGACTTGAATAGGAGAATCAATGATGTTGGAACTGAAAATCTAAGACTTAGTCATGAAAATGATATGTTGAAGACAGATCTGATTCACTAAAGATAGAAAGAAGAATGAAGAATATGACTATGAGATTTTGTAAAGACACTGAAGACCGAAAGAAGAATGAAGATGAATTGACTAGGAGAATCAATGATGCTGGAACTAAAAATCTAAGACTTATTCATGAAAATGATATGTTGAAGATAGATCTGATTCACTTAGAACATGATAAAACTGAACTCATGAGGTAGAAGGATTTCTTGGAAAATGAGTTGGCTACTGCAAATCAACACAAAGAGAAATTCAAGAAAAGTTCAGAAGAACTTGATGATATGTTGAAAAATTAGAAACCTAATGGAGATACTAATGGACTTGACTTTGAGGTTAGTGAAAGCTCCGGTACTGCAAACAATCATGATCACAGTAAACCGGTAAGATAATTTAATGCCTACAAATTTAATGGGAAATGCTTTAACTGTAACAAGTATGGTCATAGAGAAAATCAGTGTAGATCTAGAAACTATTAGAACACTAATTCTCCCACCGGTCAATATTCAAAATGCAACAAAATTGGTCATAATTTAGAAAATTGCAGAATGAATGTAAGATGTTATGTTTGTGGAAGATTTGGACACTTATCTAATCAATACAGAACACATACCGACATAGGATATGGAAAGGCTATTCAAAAAAACAATGTGACTTGTTATGCTTGTAACAAGATTGGACATATTGCAAAATTTTGTAGAAGTAAGACATCACTGACAAATAATAAAGGACCTAGTTTGAAAGGTAAAGAGAAGGTTGGAAAGGTAAAACAAGAATTTTCAAAACAATGGATTAGAAAGAGAGATCAGAATGTTGATGAGACTATTCCTTCACCGGTAGAATAAAGTATCACTCCACTGATAGGAGATTCTTCATCTAATTGAAAAGAAACCCTTTGGTTTTATGGCAACTAATTTAAAATCATGCTAGTTTACCCTCGGTTGATGGAAAGAAGATAAATTGCTTCTTTACCGGCAGGTGTGTTAAATTTCACTTAATCAATAGGCATTTACTGTGGCAGTTGAAGGAAAAGACATTATAAAGCAAGTGTTTTTCAATCTTTTTCACTCACCGAGCATTCATATTTCCTAAGAGCACAAAAAACCTGAGCGAAGGCATCCACAATGAAAAGTGAAGCAAAATCTTTCAAGCATCCAAACCTAAAGGCAGATTAAGGTATTTATCAATGGCTTCCTCCTCTGCTCCTGAATTCATTGCAAACCCTACTGTTGTTGAAGTGGTTAAACACCCTAGGCCCGTATTCAAAATCACACCCAAAGTAGCAAAGCAGGATGATACCCTAGGTGCATTCTCTAAAATCCCTAAAGGAGTTGCATATGTAGAAAACCCTAGGATATACATACATTGTCATATTGAGGAACTAGGTACTGATGAAATCATGAATATGTACCAGACTATCATTTATGATGAGAATGGTGTTGTGAAACTAGAACATAAAATCATAGAAACCCTAGGTTTTGTGGAAATACTTGATACTTTGGATTTCCCTAAGGAAGTTGTGAGGATTGTACTTAGTAGAGTTCATGGAGAATTATTTTGGCTTGATTCTATCCATAAGATCACTAGAGAAGCAGTAAAGGTAGTGACTGGCTTACCTTCCACTGATAGCACCTTCCACCGATAGCAGGCCTGACAAATATAAGAAAGTTCCAAATAACACTGTGATGACATTAAATGGTGCAACCCATGACAATAGATCCTTGAGAGTCAATGATGTGAAAGACATAAATGTTAGATTCATTAGCATGATACTAGGATACAAAACTACACATGCTAACATATTAAACTCTATTTCTAGTTTATGTATCAAGATTTCTTATGATATGGTGAATAGTAATGCTAAGATAGATAAATGTGAATGGTTGAAGGATGAATTGATTGACAACTTGAAGAAAATCAAAGGTGATAAGAAAGGTACTTTCAGATTTGGTAATCTACTTGTGTGCCTAATGCTATATATTACAAAGGTAGTTCCTAGTATAAGAAGGAAGGAATTTGGTTTTGACATACTAATAGGTAAACAACTATTAGATATCTTTACTAGCATGGGAACTAACAGGGAAAACAATATAATTAAATATTTCCAAGCATTTAAGGCCAGAGTGAAAACAAGGGAAAGGCTACCTCAAGACATTGTTGACAAATATTAGAAAGAAATTTGTTTTGTTATCAAGAAAGATGAAATCTGGATGGAGGTAGTGGTTCCTAGAACTATTTGGGTGACAGAAATGGGTTATGAGGCTGATGTAAACATAATTGAGACATAAGCCAAAGCCCTACTTGAAGCCCCTAGAGAACCTGAAGAGAAAATATTTGGTAGTGTTGAAACCATTGAAAGCCAAGTACAAACACTTAAACAAAGGAATAAAAGAGAGAAAACTATCAGAAAAGCATCTAAACAGGTGAAAGAGATCAAGGAAAGTATATTGAATATCACCGGTATTAAGGAAAGGGACTTGGAAGGGTTACAACCAGAAGCTCACCTCTCACTAGTTGGAACTTCATCTAATAGTGAAATCTTAGCTGAGTTTAAGAGAGTAGAAAGGAAAAGAAAACCTTCACCGACACCCTCTCCTACACCAAAGAGAACATGAAGGAAACAATAGGTAGCAAGGCCACCAACAAAGAAACTGACACCAAGGAAGAAGAAGGAAAAATAGGTTATTCCTCCTTTAGACAATATTTTGAATGAAATAACGGATAATGGAAACTTGTCTAATGTCATTAAACTATATAATAATTTTACAAATGGAGAAAATGAAAGCATAGAAAATAGTATCATTGTACACCTAAATATCTATAAGAAATTTTTGATAGAGGTTGTAGATGATCTACCCAGTGACTTGTGTAGATAACTTGATGCCAAGAGGCTAGCTATTATGGAATTGGATAAGAAAATAAAAGTTGAAAAGCTACTTGTTGTACACCCTGTTAAATCAGTAGAAGAAATTGATGAGTTAATAGGTGAGGCTAACAGGACAGTATTTTCTAGTGGTCACTGACATGTATCCTTAATGGTAGGTAGAGTTAATGAAATCGTTGAAGAGACAACAAATAAATGGGATCTTCTTTGTGGAGAAATAGACGCAAGAAGAACTCAATAGACCTAAAACATTTAAGGTATATCAAAAGGATAATGATAAAGGTAAAGGGAAGGTAGGTGGACTAACCAACATAAAAGTAACAAACAATTTGCCACCACCTCCTTCTATTACTCCACCAGTTGAAACTGTTGACACACCGACAACTAAGAATATAAATCCTGATTCTGAAGTTTTGTATACAATGAATATTGATACACAAGAGGTCAATATTGTGGTTGATAAGGAAACCACTGGTGAGAATAAATATGTGGTTACTGAGCCACCGGTTGACAATATTGTAGTTGAAACACCAGCTGATAATGTTGAAATTGGGGTTGGGACACACCTTGAGAAAACTAAACAATCAATTGATCCCCTGGTTACTGGAATGGATACTGACAATACCATTAATGAAAACATTGAAAACCCTATAGAGTTAGAGAAACTAGCTAATAAACTAGTTGAGATACAGGCAGTGGACAATATAGAGGTGCATATTGAGAAACCGGCAGTGAATACCACTGAGACTTCATCAGAGAAACCAACAGTACAGAGCACAATGAAACCCACTGAGGTACAAGTTGAGAAACAAGAAGACAAAAAGGTTGAGTCATAGGTTCATACGGAGGTAGTACCACCGCCAACAACTGTGAAGCCTAAACCTTTGCTGATAGAAACATAGGCACAAACTGACCTACCAAAGGTCAATACAAGAAAAGAGGTTACTCACACCAGTGGAATGCAAATTTTTAAGGTAGTTGGACAATCATCTGGTTCTTCCATGACATAATTTAGACCAACTAATGTGACAGAGGTATTATTGGATTCAATTAAGAAAATCATAGTGTGTAATGCACTAGCATATAAGGCTATTGATGATACCATTCCTATTCTAAAACTGATTGCACCCAAGTACAATGTGAAAAATAAAGATTCTTTAAGTCAATTAGACACATTGTCTAAGTATATCACCGGTAGCATATTGATAGTTGAACAAATAAATGAGGAGACATTTAGAGAGAAAATGAATAAGGAAAAAGAGAAATTCTTTGATGAGACAATAAAAAAGTGCATGGGACATATTGACACACTCTTACCGGCACTAAGAAAAACAATAATGGAGTTTAAGGAATTGTATAGAGACACTAGTAAGACTAATATTTTGACAGTGGATATAGATAAGAAGATCAGTAATGTGTAGAAAGAAATAAATGATATAGCTAACAACATCATTGGTTCACCTGAACCAATATCAGTTATAGAGCAGAGGATAGCTTAATTTGAGGAAAAACTTGAGAAATTGGAGAAGGAAAAGGAAAGAATAAAAGGAAAGGCAAAAGATCTAAAATGTAGACTCAGTCCCAAATTGGATTAACTCATCTCTTTAAGGAAAGAGATATTAGAGGCACTTGTTCAAGGACTAAAGACACTAGAAGAGAAAATGCATCACCTCACCAATACCATTCAAATAACAGAGGCAACATTGAAGGACAGTGACAGGTTCACTTAGAGCCTGAATTTTGTATTAGCAAACCTTTTTCAGATTGTAACCAACCAAGTACAAGGTTTTATCTGATAACTACACTCAATTGACATTTTGACAACCTTTGTCATTGATGTCAAAGGGGGAGTAGTAGAGAAGAGAAAAGTCCAATGACTTAGAGATCATCTGCTCAGGGGGAGCACACAGTTTTGGTAAGATTTTTGGACTTCAATTTTTGCATACAATTTTGAATTTTTCTCATGGGTGTTGCCATCAATGCCAAAAGGGGCAATTGTTGGCATTGCAAACTCCAATCAGAATTGTAGATGATTGAAGGTATTTTCATTCATGGAAACCTTGCAATCCTATGGTACTGGCAGGCACCAGCACTGACAGACTCTACACTGGCAAATAGTTCATCGGCAGCGACAAAGGTGATTACCGACACCCCAGTCGACAGGATTTTGATTATTGTGTTTTGTATTTATTTGTAATATCTTTTTGTAAGCCGACAAGGCATATTGTAATAAGACTCATATATAAGTATGAGATCTTATAGATTATTTGCAGAAGTAATGTGTGAATATTAAGGCAGATTTTGGAGTAAGGTTTATGGTTATTGTATGAGCTTAAACTGGTACTAAACCTGGCATAGAAGATGCTGAAATAAATTAGTGCATTATATTGGATTTGCATAATCCATTTTGTAAGTCAGTGAGACTTCCTTTTGTAATTAAGCAGTGAGCATTAGGTAGTTAGCCTTCCTGCATGTGCAGACCCCTATTGTAAGTAATATCCATTCATTGGCTAGTGAGTGAATATTCTGGGTCACAAATCCCACTGAGGTTTTTCCCACACCGGCTTTCCTCATTAAAAATCTTGTGTTATGGTGTGCTTTCTATGTTGTGTTTATTGTTCATATTTACTACATTAATTACTGCTTACTAGTACACTATTTTGGAATGCAATTTATTTAATAAGGTCAGAAAATCTATTTACCGGTTAGATACTAATTCACCCCCCCTCTTAGTATCTTTGGGAATCCTAACAGACAAAAGGGAGAGATTTTTGGTATTATGGATGTGTTGCATTGGTTTTTTCATTGATGTCAACACTTGAGAACACTTATCATCACTTGGAGATCTTTGGTTATGTTCACTGGCATGTTTAGTGACTTATGCACAATCACAGGTATCTAGTTCACTGACAGCTTATATTATTCACCGGCACTAAGGATGATCTGTTATCATCTAGAGATTACTTTGTTATGTCAAAGACATTGTTTGGACACTTGGTTTTGGTGATTTGATTATTGGTACAATCAAGTCTGCATATTTGTTGTTACCGGCAAATAGGTCTAGCTTACGGACCGGCAAGCATTATCTATTCCAGATCAGCATTACATGTTATGCAGATGTTTTATTGATTGGTTATTATTGTAAATGCATTGAACCAACATCATGCATCTCATATTGATTAATTTCTAAATGATTTTATTGTAGTATCTTTAGTGAGCCGACCTACAAATTTGGGTGTAGGTTTTGGTATATATGTAAGATCTCATTTGTGAGATTATATAGAGGAGCCTGAAAAAGCATTGCAATAAGGTATATGCAAATATAAGAAGAGCTATACATACAGACATCATTTGAAGATTCAAGGAAGGTATGAGGAAGACAATCAGAGCTTAACCGGTACTGAATCCAACATATGAAGATGATATTTTGAGCAGTACATTATCATTGGATTTAACCATCCAATTGTAGTCAATGTGACTTCCATTTTGTGATTGAGTAGTGAGCTCTAGGCAGTTGGCCTTTCTACATGTGCAGACCCCATTTGTACACACATACTATCTGTAGTAGTATCATCTAATTGTGGGTAAGGTTTCCCATAGTGGTTTTTCCCCTTATAGGATTTCCACGTACAAATAACTATTTTATGTGTTGTGCATGTTATTTTTGTTTTTGTTTCATGCATTAAAATTTACCGGTACTATTATTAACTGCTAAACTGTCTACCGGCATTAAGTTTGGTTTACCGGTATTATGCATTACGTTTGGTTAAAGTATACTGGGTTGAAATTAATAGGCAACTGATTCACCCCCCGCCTCTCAGTTGCCTTTGGGTCCTAACAAAAACCACCTCAAGCTAAATGGACAAAAATCCAAAATAATGAACTGCTAGAGATAGCATCTACCATGCCTGATTATACTCTCTGTTAAGCTGAATACTGGAGGCCTTTGACCTCTTCCTTAATCCAAGATCAATAACCTATGATCGACCAAATTTTCTTTGCATATGATATTGCATTTGAAGACCACGAATATCTTTTCACATTTTCATCCTATTATCTATAATGAGATCTTACATCATTTAATACCAACCCTAAGGCCTAAACCAATTAGTTTGGCCACCTAAAAGATATTATAATAAGATCTTTACATAAATCCATATTAGAATGATATGTCATGTCGGCTTAAGACAAAAACAATAATAACCGATTCATAGAACATCTCAAAATATCCTGGTAATGTGTAGAGTAAACATTAACATGATACTGGTTCATAACCTAGATAGGCACTTGACCTATCCTAGGTCCACCATGCTAAAGCAACATCTTCAAGAAGTTGAGGCACAATCCAAAAAACATCTTTAGCATCCTGAAATCCATGTAGAAGTCGCACCAACACCACTTATACATTCTATCAAGATTCCCCGGTAAAAGCTCTGTTAGTAAAACCTTAAACCAATATCGGTAGGGGTTTACAAGACTGTATGATAGCATCCGATTACCAATTCAATACCAATTGACCAGAACATGCTCAAGGAACATGTAACACATAAAATCAAACACACTCCATTGATCCAAACATGTCAGAAGTGTCCAACAGATTGTCTCTTCTGCCGGTAAAACTAGAACTTCTACTGGTAACCAAAACCTATCTGCTGGTAACCAACCATAACAGCTAGTGTTGACATCAATGACTAAACATCAATGCAACACATAATCAATTCATCTATAATGCCAACAACATATACAATAGTCTTATTACAGGCAATAAAATGCATAAACTTTTTAAGCCCCTTTATGATGGCTAAAGCTTTCTTTTCAACAAAATTGTACTTAGCCTCATATTTCTTTAGAGTTTTGGAATGGAAAGCTATGGGGTGTTCATTTCTTTTATCTACATCCTTTTGGGTCAGAAACACAACAATGTTGTAATTACTAGAGAAAGCATACATTATAAAGTTCTTAGACATATCTAGGTTGGAGAGCATGGGAAATGAAGAAATTGCATCGTTGATCTTCTCGAAAGCCTCTTGAGATTCAGGAGTCCATTTAAAATGTGTCTCTTTCTTAATTATTAGAGTGATGGTCCTTACCATTCTAGCAAAGTCTAAGATAACTGGCTAATGAAGTTAACCTTGCCTAGGAAGGACTGAATGCCCTTTTTGTTGACAATAAGAGGAAGCTCCTTTATTTCCTTCACTTGATTAGGATTGAAGGAGACTCCTTCCTTTGACACTACATTCCCTAGTAATTTTCCTTGCGGGACCCCAAAGATGCATTTCTTCAGGTTTAACAAGATGCCAAATTCCAAGCACTTCTGGAACACCAGTTCAAGATGGTTGAAGTGATCTTCTTTGTTTTTTGAAAACATGGTCAAGTCATCCAAATATATGAGGATGATTTTGTTAATGATCTAATTGAAAGCTAGATCCATAGCTCTCTAAAAATTTGCACCGACGTTTGACAACCCAAAACACATTTTCTGGTAAGCAAATGTTCCCCATTTGGTTGTCTTTTTTTTATCTTCTCATTTTACCAATACCTAGTTATAACCTAAAAAACCATCAAACATAGAGAACATCTCCAACCATGCCACCGTAATCAACAATTGTTCCATTGGTGGCGATGGATAATGGTCCTTTAGAGATGCTTGATTAAGATCCCGAAAGTCCAGACATAGCCGAATATCTCCATTTTTCTTCCTCACTAGCACCAAATTAGAAACCCATGTACTCTGCTTGATAGGATAGATAATTTTTTATTCTATCAATTTCTTCAATTTGTAAGCCATAAGGGACTTGATCTTGGGATGTATAGGTCCCTACTTGTGCTAGACTATCTTGGTCCCATCATTGAGCTCAATAGTGTGTTGAATGATGCTAGAATTATAACCTTTCAAATCTTCATATGACCATGCTAGCATGCCCACATATTCATAACAATATCGGGCCAATCTCTATCTATCTTCTGAGGGAACTTCCTTCCTGACTTTGAGTATTCTCCCATTCCTTGATGACATTTTGGGGTAATCACCCTTATCAATCGTAAGTTTTTGTTTGTCATTCTTAGCATCGTCGTGGTCAAACAAATTTTATAGGGTGATCAATCCATTTGGAAGTTTGTTCGATTTTAGTTGAATGATCTGATCTCCATAAACTTCCTTTACTTTAGGTCATAATTGGTTAGCAAACTCTCGTGAGTTTTGAATTAACAAAGTAATTTTCTCATCACTCTCAAAACTTTCCATTGGGTATCATTATCAGGAATAGCTAGTCGCATGATCACACCAATCGCCTAGGGATTGATGAGAAAGTCCACAACAGGGTCGAATAGTGATCCAATGGTGGCCATTCGATCAATGAATGCATTTGTCTTTTGAGGAACCCTCAGTATGTTGAAAGCATCAAAGCTTTTAATCTGATCCCATGTCATATGGTGGTAGGATCTCATACGGACGTGTTTGGCACTGGAGATTCCTCAAACGTGGTGTACTATCAGCTCGGAGTTGCCCAAAACTTTCAACTGCTTTATACCCAACTTTTCTGCCAATCTTAGGCCTTATATCAACCCTTCATATTTTGCTTCATTGTTGGAGCAAGAAAACTACAAGGGAAAAGACCTCAAAATCTATTCACCTAAAGGTGAAGTAAGGAAAATCCCAACACCTAAACCCACTTTGCATCTTGTGTCATCAAAGTGTAAGGTCTAGAGCTCAAAGGATGAATCTTCTTAGGCCAAGGGGTTTTTAACTAGCTTTAGGATAACCTGACCTCTGTCAAAAAAGAAGTAAGTACCAAGACCTATGACATGATAGTTGGACTATGGATTAGAATCGATGAATTCATTGAGAAAATCCTCTTGTTCTGGTGGGATTTCTCTAGTTACCTCTTCATCTTCAAGAAATTCTACCATCTTTATTTCTTTATTGGAGATAGAGGTATGAGTGGGCTCAAAGTTGAGTATGGCCTAATTTTCTACATGTTCGGTGTGAAGGGGTTCTATAAGGATTTTGAGTTTGGCACCATGTTGAGTATGAAGGATAAGGTGAGACCAGTCAAAGGATAGGTAACCTCCTATTTTGGCGATGAAGTTTGGAGAAAGGTAGAGGACAAAAATGGGAGGAATATCAATAATTACTACCTCTTGAGTCGTGATGATACTAGGACATGTGAACAACATTAGCAGAAGGCTCTTAATAAGACCCACGGTATGAACCTTATTCCAATCTAGTTGCATAACACCCCAATTTAAAGGCTCATATTTGATATTCAAAACCTCAGCAATTTTCTTAGGCATGACGATAGTGTTGGCACTAGAATCTATCATAGAATTGTCTAAAATCTTATTCCCTACTACGAGGGTCAAATAGAACGGATTAGGCTTAGGGTTACCATCTGCTTGGGATCTAGGAGGTATGACCTCATTCATCAACACCATCAGTGAGCACGATCTATCTGTGAGAGGCTGAAATATTTCATCGCTGACCTGCAAAGAACTAGTAGCATGTCCATCAGAGGGTTTACCCACCTCCAACAAAGATTCTTTCAAATGATTCTTCTACTCTAGGATAATAAGGAGATCCCATAAACAGATGTTGGTTGGGGCTTTCCTTAACTGCTCCACCACATCTAATACTAATGACATCGACATCTTCATCTCTCTTCATTTATAAGGGATAAATTCCTTCCTTGGATATGTAACAAAGGCTATGGGTTGTTCAAGAACTTTATCTACAGAGAATCTCCCTTGCGTGCCTACATTCTGTCTCATGAAGATCTTCTTCAACTGGAAGTTGTAATCTGATTTCACTTGAGGAGCGCTTGAGCTTGATGAGGCTGTACCTTTGGTAAGCATGACATCTTCATCCTCCATCCAGGAGAATAGTGCATGGTTTGGAGAAATCTCTATTTCCTGCTCCATTGACATGCCTTGTATCTGTGCAATGAAAGATGCATTGTCCATGCCAGGGGGGTGTAAGCTGAATCATCCAAAGCCATGCCTTCGCTACATTGATCTGCAACCTTTTATTGTAAATTGTCTCTTGGGAAATTCCTTAAGGTGTCGGCATTGTTACAAGGAAAACACCAAGAATTGGCATCATCCGCTAGATTATTTTGTCCCACTATCAGCTCCTTACTGGTGTTAGGGTAGATATTCTACAAAGGATTGGGTACCGGAAGCTGACTTGGGGAAGTTTAGTTATTTGCATATTGGTTTTGCTGATAAGAAGGCCTATTCCCTTGGAAATTTTGTTGTAAAGGGGGTCTAGCTGGTGGGATTTGGGCCCTTTTCAGATTGACAATCTCATTCGAGAAAGATATCAACAAATTTTTTATATTGTTGACCTTTGTAGACAAGGATGAGGGAGGAGGTAGACTTGCTTGCTGGGGACCAAGATATGCGTACATAGATTGTGAAGTCGACTAGTTCTTTGAGTTGATTCGATAGCTTAGGAAAGAAGGACATGAGTTGTTGTAGTGCGGGCTTCCCAACATCGATTAGATTATTTTCTTCTTCAACTGCAAAATCAAATGCTTGCGGGAGGGTACTACATCCTAGAGATTGAATCATCATTGATATGTCGGAGTTGAAGGCCTTCAGATAGAAAACAAATGCCATGTCAGTAGGGGGATGAGTGGATAGCGGTATTCTTTGCCAAGTCCTTTGAAACCTTAAATTGAATTCTATCACTGCTTCCTGAGGGCCTCTCTTTTTAGTAATCAATTGATGCATCAAGGATGACCTGTCAACCTTGTCAGAAAATCTTTGAAAAAAGAAGTCACCCAGCTGATCATAATTGGCTATAGAACCTGGACCAAGGGATCTGTACTAGTCTAGAGCTCTCCCTTTGAATGGTGCCATGAGTAATCTCAAAGCTATATTTTTCTCAGTGATATTATGGCCAACATAAACATTGGCTACATCTTGTAGGTGCTCCCCAGGGGTCTTGGGACATTCTCCAATGAATTTGGGGATAGCTTTGAGCATGACAGAGGGAATCGGTCCCCATACTATAGGGAGAACTGGAGGAATGAGAGAGCTTTCATTATTCCATGTCACAAAATTTCTAGCAGGAATCTGAGCCATTATTATTATAGGAACAACCTCAGGGAAGATAGGTGGGTTCTGGGAAGAAAAGGTTGTAGGCTGATGGACATTTACTAGGGGTGTTATAAGCAAACTGGGATTCAAAGTTGTTTGAATCATGGTAACGGGTCTATGGCTCATAAACTAGCTTAAACTTATTTAAAATTGGCGTCTTACCGGGCATGTCAAAAAAAGAACTGTGTACTCTTAATTTTACCTTAAACTTGAAAAAACTTATGCGAAATTCAATAATGGGGACCCTTTGCGCGAAACTCATTGAATGACCTTCGGGTTTGAGAAGATGAATCTTCATATAATTGGGGGAGAAAAGGGGAAAGAGAAAAATTTAAATAAAATGATCTACACTACTTAGGAGATACGCCTGAGCATTTCAGGACAATATTAACAGCATATAAAACCTAGAGACATGCGGTTTTAAATCTCATCCAACAATTTTACATGCCGAGAACTGTTTGAGAGAATAATTCAACAAAAACTCTTTCAACATAAAATAATATTTAACCATTCATCCAGCTAATAAAAAGTCTTAGAGCATAGTTTAATCTGTGGAGTCTCACAACAAGTATCATAGAAGTTATTAAACTTGAAAACAACACAGAAGTCAATATATTAAGCTTCAAATAAATCCATCACAAAGATCATAGGCACAATCTGACATGTCTATCATTCACCAAAATTAACATAAATGCCTCTTAATGAGCCAAAGTCTAGAAAAAATATCTAAAAGTCAGAACCCTCTTAACTAGGAAAACCTAATCATGAATAGAGCCCATGTCTCATAACTAATAGCTCCTCCTAGCACAACAACATCCTAGCAACTACTTCTGATAAGAAAACTTGGTGTGGCACACCGCAAGATCATACCTAGAAAAACCAACCCCAAAACTTGTTATTTCCAGCGTATCGTGGTGATCCCTGCACCTTC
Source organism: Cryptomeria japonica (assembly GCF_030272615.1). NCBI lineage: Eukaryota > Viridiplantae > Streptophyta > Pinopsida > Cupressales > Cupressaceae > Cryptomeria > Cryptomeria japonica. The sequence goes on from NC_081406.1 coordinate 235,479,066, forward strand.
CCAACAAGAAAATTGTGATGCAAATCACAACCTAGTTAATGAACTACCATGGAGGACACGCGGCGGCTTGGGGGGATCCAAAGTCAAGTTCATAGAGGGAACCAAATTGGGCAGCTCGGAGACACCAAGTGTCTTTTCCTTTGGTCGATGGATGGTGGGGCCGAGAAGAGTGTAGCACCATAAAAATGCAAGACATGTGACAACTCACCATTCTCTCAACTTCAGACAAGAAAAGTGAGTTCCTAGAGGCAACACCAAGATGACACTTGGCTCGCGTGCTTTCACACGGGAAGCATTGCTAGAAAATCAAAAGGAATGGGTACCACTTGATCAAAATGCCACCTATGGACGACCCCAAAATAATGTTAACATTATCAAGTCATGCCTTTTGGTCTCAAGAATGCTGGAGCTACATACCATTGAGCAATGCCAATGATTTTCCATGATCATTTGCATAAATTATAGAGGATTATGTTGATTAACTTCTAGCAAAATCCAAGACAAGACATGAGCACATCCCTATCCTAAGGAAAATTTTTGAGAGATTGGAAAAATAAAAAAAGCACCTCAATCCCAAGAAATGCATCTTTGGTGTCACTTTGGGGAAACTGCTAGGCTTCATTGTTTCTTGCAGAGGCATAGAGGTTGATCCTGCAAAGGTGAAAGTTATCATGGAAATGCCTCCCCCAAAGACCCTTAGATAGTTGCACAACATCCAAGGAAAACTCTAATCCATCAGATGCTTCATCTCATAGTTTGGAGACAAAAGTCATCCATTTTCCCACCTATTATGCAAGGATACCAAATTCAAATGGGATTGCCTATGTCAGAAGTCTTTTGAAAAACTCAAGGAATATCTTACATCACCTCCTATTCTTATGCCTCCTATTCTAGGATAGCCACTTCTTCTGTACATATCAACTACTATAGTAGCATTGGGGGCATTATTGGCATAGATAGATGATCAAGGAAAGGAGCATGCTATATATTATATCAGTCGCACATTAGTACGGTATGAGCTTAATTATACCCCTATTGAAAGAGCATGTTTATCACTTGTCTTCAGCACACAAAAGCTTTGGAACTACATGCTTAACAATAAAACAAAATTGATTGCTAAGATCAACCCCCTGAAGTACCTCCTGTCAAAGGCAACTCTCACTGGTAGACTTCCTAAATGGGTCATGTTGTTAAGAAAATTTGACATCGAATATGTGGTTAGAAAGGCAATCAAAGGATAAGTAATAGCAGATCAGTTGGCCAATGCTCCTCTTCCAAGTGATCACCCAATCGTCACTAAATTTCCAACTGAATTCATAATGACTATCACTACATCCTCCACATGACAGTTATACTTTGATGGATCTTGCACCCAAAATAGATCAGGGGTAGGTATACAATTGATCACACCCCAAGGAGATTTCATCCCTAACTCATACAAGATAGGCTTTGCATGCACTAACAACATTACAGAATATGAAGCACTAATCACTAGACTACGTCTAGCTATCTAATGGAAGATATTGGAATTACATGTCTATGGAGATTCCCAACTTCTCATTTTCAAACAAGTCAATGATGAGTATCAAACAAAAGATGACAAGCTTCTTCCTTATCAGAGTATGGTTGAATACCTCAAGAAATAATTTACATCAATCAAGTTCAATTATATTCCAGGTACCAACAACAGAGCTGTAGATGCAATGGCCACTATTGGTTCCCTCATTCAGATGTCGACACATAGTAAAAAATGTGAGTTTTTGGTCGAGAAACTCTTCATACCAACATATGATTTATCAGAGTCTGAAATGGTGTGTGTACTCATTGGTCCCAAATCCCCTTAGTCTCAGGAGACCTTCACTTACCTAAAAGACAACACCATTCCCCCACACCTCACTAAAACCCAACAACAAACCTTTATCCATCTATATTGTGTTTACTGTTCATATTTACTACATTAATTATTGCTTACTAGTACACTATTTTGGAATGAAATTTATTTAATAAGGTCAGAAAATCTATTTACCGGTTAGATACTAATTCACCCCCCCTCTCAGTATATTTGGGAATCCTAATAGACAAAAGGGAGAGATTTTTAGTATTATGGATGTGTTGCATTGGTTTTGTCATTGATGTCAACACTTGAGAACACTTATCAGCACTTGGAGATCTTTGGTTATGTTCACCGGCATGTTCAGTGACTTGTGCACAATCACCGGTATCTAGTTCACCGACAGCTTATATTATTCACCGGCACTGAGGATAATTTGTTATCATCTAGAGATTACTTTGTTATGTCAAAGACATTGTTTGGACACTTGGTTTTGGTGATTTTATTATTGGTACAATCGAGTTTGCATATTTGTTATTATCGGCAAATAGGTCTACCATGCCAACAATCCAAAATAATGAACTGCTAGAGATAGCATCTACCATGCCTGATTATAGTCTCAGTTAAGCTCAATACTAGAGGCCTTTGACCTCTTCCTTAATCCAAGATCAATCACCTATGATCGACCAAATTTTCTTTGCATATGATATTGCATTTGAAGACCACAAATATCTTTTCACATTTTCATCTTATTATCTATAATGAGATCTTACATCATTTAATACAAACCCTAAGGCCTAAACCAATTAGTTTGGCCACCTAAAAGATATTATAATAAGATCTTTACATAAATCCATATTAGAATGATATGTCATGTCGGCTTAAGACAAAAACAATAATAACCAATTCATAGAACATCTCAAAATATCCTGGTAATGTGTAGAGTAAACATTAACATGATACCAGTTCATAACCTAGATAGGCACTAGACCCATCCTAGGTCCACCATGCTAAACCAACATCTTTAAGTAGTTGAGGCACAATCAAAAAAACATCTCCAGCATCCTGAAATTGATGTAGAAGTCGCACCAACACCACTTATGCATTCTATCAAGATTTCCCGATAAAACCTCTGTCAGTAAAACCTTAGACCAATATCGGTAAGGGTTTACAAGAGTGTATGATAGCATCCGATTACCAATTCAATACCAATTGACCAGAACATGCTCAAGGAACATGTAACACATAAAATCAAACATACTCCATTGATTCAAACATGTCGGAAGTGTCCAACAGATTGTCTCTGCTTTCGGTAAAACTAGAACTTCTACTGGTAACCAAAACCTATCTGCTGGTAACCAACCATAACAGCTAGTGTTGACATCAATGACTAAATATCAATGCAACACATAATCAATTCATCTATAATGCCAACAACATATACAATAGTCTTATTACAGGAAATAAAATGCATAAACTTTTTAAGCCCCTTTATGATGGCTAAAGCTTTCTTTTCAACAAAATTGTACTTAGCCTCATATTTCTTTAGAGTTTTGGAATGGAAAGCTATGGGGTGTTCATTACTTTTATCTGGATCCTTTTGGGTCAAAACCACAACAATGTTGTTATTACTAGAGAAAACATAGATTATAAAGTTCTTAGACATATCTAGGTTGGAGAGCATGGGAAATGAAGAAATTGCATCGTTGATCTTCTCGAAAGCCTCTTGAGATTCAGGAGTCCATTTAAAATGTGTCTCTTTCTTAATTATTAGAGTGATGGTCCTTACCATTCCAGCAAAGTCTAAGATAACTGGCTAATGAAGTTAACCTTGCCTAGGAAGGACTGAATGCCCTTTTTGTTGACAATAAGAGGAAGCTCCTTTATTTCCTTCACTTGATTAGGATTGATGGAGACTCCTTCCTTTGACACTACATTCCCTAGTAATTTTGCTTGCGGGACCCCAAAGATGCATTTCTTTAGGTTTAACAAGATGCCAAATTCCAAGCACTTCTGGAACACCAATTCAAGATGGTTGAAGTGATCTTCTTTGTGTTTTGAAAACATGGTCAAGTCATCCACATATATGAGGATGATTTTGTTAATGATCTCCTTGAAAGCTAGATCCATAGCACTCTAAAAATTTGCACCGACGTTTGACAACCCAAAACGCATTTTCTGGTAAGCAAATGTTCCCCATTTGGTTGTCTTTTTTTTATCTTCTCATTTTACCAATACCTGGTTATAACCTTAAAAACCATCAAACATAGAGAACATCTCCAACCATGCCACCGTAATCAACAATTGTTCCATTGGTGGCGATGGATAATGGTCCTTTAGAGATGCTTGATTAAGATCCCGAAAGTCTAGACAAAGCCAAATATCTCCATTTTTATTCCTCACTAGCGCCAAATTAGAAACCCATGTACTCTACTTGATAGGATAGATAATTTTTTATTCTATCAATTTCTTCAATTCGGAAGCCATAAGGGACTTGATCTGGGGATGTATAGGTCCCTGCTTGTGCTAGACTATCTTGGTCCCATCATTGAGATCAATAGTGTGTTGAATGGTGCTAGAATTATAACCTTTCAAATCTTCATATGACCATGCTAGCATGCCCACATATTCATAACAATATCGGGCCAATCTCTATCTATCTTCTGAGGGAACTTCCTTCCCGACTTTGAGTATTCTCCCATTCCTTGATGACATTTTGGGGTAATCACCCTTATCAGTCGTAAGTTTTTGTTTGTCATTCTTAGCATCGTCATGGTTAAACAAATTTTATAGGGTGATCAATCCATTTGGAAGCTTGTTGGATTTTAGTTGAATGATCTGATCTCCATAAACTTCCTTTACTTTAGGTCGTAATTGGTCATCAAACTCTCTTGAGTTTTGAATGAACAAAGTAATTTTCTCATCGTTCCCAAAACTTTCCATTGGGTATCATTATCAAGAATAGCTAGTCGCATGATCAAACCAATCGCCTAGGGATTGATGAGCAAGTCCACAACAGGGTCGAATAGTGATCCAATGGTGGCCATTCGATCAATGAATGCATTTGTCTTTTGAGGAACCCTCAGTATGTTGAAAGCATCAAAGCTTTTAATCTGATCCCATGTCATATGGTGGTAGGATCTCATACGGACGTGTTTGGCATTGGAGATTCCTCGAACGTGGTGTACTATTAGGTCGGAGTTGCCCAAAACTTTCAACTACTTTATACCCAACTTTTCTGCCAATCTTAGGCCTTATATCAACCCTTCATATTTTGCTTCATTGTTGGAGCAAGAAAACTGCAAGCGAAAAGACCTCAAAATCTGATCACCTGAAGGTGAAGTAAGGAAAATCCCAACACGTAAACCCACTTTGCATCTTGTGTCATCAAAGTGTAAGGTCTAGTGCTCAAAGAATGAATCTTCTTGGGCTAAGGGGTTTTTAACTAGCTTTAGGATAACCTGACCTCAGTCAAAAAAGAAGTAAGTACCAAGACCTATGACATGATAGTTGGAGTATGGATTAGAATCGATGAATTCATTGAGAAAAACCTCTTGTTCTGGTGGGATTTCTCTAGTTACCTCTTCATCTTCAAGAAATTCTACCATCTTTCTTTCTTTATTGGAGATAGAGGTACGAGTGGGCTCAAAGTTGAGTATGGCCTAATTTTCTACATGTTCGGTGTGAAGGGGTTCTATAAGGATTTTGAGTTTTTCACCATGTTGTGTATGAAGGATAAGGTGAGACCAATCAAAGGATACGTAACCTCCTATTTTGGCGGTGAAGTCTGGAGAAAGGTAGAGGCCAAAAATGGGAGGAATATCAATAATTACTACCTCTTGGGTCACAATGATACTAGGACATGTGAACAACATTAGCAGGAGGCTCTTAATAAGACCCATGGTATGAACCTTATTCCTATCTAGTTGCGTAACACCCCAATTTAAAGGCTCATATTTGATATTCAAAACCTCAGCAATTTTCTTAGGCATGACGATAGTGTTGGCACCAGAATCTATCATAGAATTGTCTAAAATCTTATTCCCTACTACGAGGGTCAAATAGAAAGGATTGGGCTTAGGGTTACCATCTGCTTGGGATCTAGGAGGTATGACCTCATTCGTCAAGACCATCGGTGAGCGCAATCTATCTGTGAGAGGCTGAAATATTTCATCGCTGACCTGCAAAGAACTAGTAGCATTTCCATCAGAGGGTTTACCCACCTCTGACAAAGATTCTTTCAAATGATTCTTCTGCTCTGGGATAATAAGGAGATCCCATAAAGAGATGTTGGTTGGGGCTTTCCTTAACTGCTCCACCACATCTAATACTGATGACACCGACATCTTCATGTCTCTTGGTTTAGAGGGGATAAATTCCTTCCTTGGATATGTAACAAAGGCTATGCGTTGTTCAAGAACTTTATCTGCAGAGAATCTCCCTTGCGTGCCTACATTCTCTCTCATGAAGATCTTCTTCAACTGGAGGTTGTAATTTGATTTCACTTCAGGATCCCCTGAGCTTGATGAGGTTGCACCATTAGTAAGCATGACATCTTCATCCTCCATCCAGGAGAATAGTGCATGGTTTGGAGAAATCTCTATTTCCTGCTCCATTGACATGCCTTGTATCTGTGCAATGAAAGATGCATTGTCCATGCCAAGGGGTTGTAAGCCAAATCATCCAAAGCCATGCCTTCGCTACATTGATTTGCAACCTTTTATTGTAAATTGTCTCTTGGGAAATTCCTTGAGGTGTGGGCATTGTTACAAGGAAAACACCAAGAATTGGCATCATCCGCTAGATTATTTTGTCCCACTATCATCTCTTTACTGGTGTTAGGGTAGATAGTCTGCAAAGGATTGGGTACCGAAAGCTGACTTGGGGAAGTTTAGTTATTTGCATATTGGTTTTGCTGATAAGCAGGCCTATTCCCTTGGCAATTTTGTTGGAAAGGGGGTCTAGCTGGTGGGATTTGGGCCCTTTTCAGATTGACAATCTCATTCGAGAAAGATGTCAACAAATTTTTTATATTTCTGACCTTTGCAGACAAGGATGAGGGAGGAGGTAGACTTGCTTGTTGGGGACCAAGATATGCATACATAGATTGTGAAGTCGACTGGTTCTGGGAGTTGATTCGATAGGTTAGGAAAGAAGGACATGAGTTGTTGCAGTGCGAGCTTCCCAACATTGATTAGATTATTTTCTTCTTTGACTGCAAAATCAAATGCTTGCGGGAGGGTACTACATCCTAGAGATTGAATCATCATTGATATGTCAGAGTTGAAGGCCTTCAGATAGAAAACAAATGCCATGTCAGTAGGGGGATGAGTGGATAGCGGTATTCTTTGCCAAGTCCTTTGAAACCTTAAATTGAATTCTATCACTGCTTCCTGAGGGCCTCTCTTTGTAGTAATCAATTGATGCATCAAGGATGACCTGTCAACCTTGTCAGAAAATCTTTGAAAAAAGAAGTCACCCAGCTGATCATAATTGGCTATAGAACCTGGACCAAGGGATCTGTACTAGTCTAGAGCTCTCCCTTTGAATGGTGCCATGAGTAATCTCAAAGCTATATTTTTCTCAGTGATATTATGGCCAACATAAACATTGGCTACATCTTGTAGGTGCTCCCCAGGGGTCTTGGGACATTCTACAATGAATTTGGGGAAAGCTTTGAGCACGATAGAGGGAATCCATCCCCATACTATAGGGAGAACTGGAGGAATGAGAGAGCTTTCATTATTCCATGTCACAAAATGTCTAGGAGGAATCTGAGCCATTATTATTATAGGAACAACCTTAGGGAAGATAGGTGGGTTCTGGGAAGAAAAGGTTGTAGGCTGATGGACATTTACTAGGAGTGGAATAAGCAAACTGGGATTCAAAGTTGTTTGAATCATGGTAACGGGTCTATGGCTCATAAACTAGCTTAAACTTATTTAAAATTGGGGTCCCACCGGCCATGTCAAAAAAAGAACTATGTACTCTTAATTTTACCTTAAACTTTAACAACCTTATGGGAAATTCAATAATGGGGACCCTTTGCGCGAAACTCATTGAATGACCTTCGGGTTTGAGAAGACAAATCTTCATATAAATGGGGGAGAAAAGGGGAAAGAGAAAACTTTAAATAAAATGATCTACACTACTTAGGAGATACGCTTAGGCATTTCAGGACAATATTAACAGCATATAAAACCTAGAGACATGCGGTTTTAAATCTCATCCAACAATTTTACATGCCGAGAACCATTTCAGAGAATAATTCAACAAAAAATCATTCAACATAAAATGATATTTAACCATTCATCCAGCAGATAAAAAGTCTTAGAGCATAGTTTAATCCATGGACTCTCACACCAAGTATCATAGAAGTTATTAAACTTGAAAACAACACAGAAGTCAATATATTAAGCTTCAAATAGAACCATCACAAAGGTCCTAGGCACAATCTGACATGTCTATCATTCACCAATATTAACATAAATGCCTCTTAATGAGCCATAGTCTAGAAAAAATCTCTAAAAGTCGGAACCCTCTTAACAAGGAAAACCTAATCATGAATAGAGCCCATGTCTCATAACTAATAGCTCCCAGCACAACAACATCCTAGCAACTACTTCTGACAAGAAAACTTGGTGTGGGACATCGCAAGATCATACCTAGAAAAACCACCCCCAAAACTTGTTATTTCCACCGTATCGGGGTGATCCCTGCACCTGCCCAACAAGAAAATTGCGATGCAAATCGCAGCCTAGTTCATGAACTACCATGGAGGACATGCGGCGGCTTGGCAGGATCCAAAGTCAAGTTCATAGAGAGAACCAAATCAAGCATCTCGAAGACACCAAGTGTCTTTTCCTTTGGCCGATGGATGGTGGGGCCGAGAAGAGTGCAACACCATAAAAATGCAAGACATGCGACAACTCACCATTCTCTCAACTTCAGACAAGAAAAGTGAGCGCCTAGAGGCAACACTAAGATGACACTTGGCTCGCGTGCTTTCACACGGGAAGCATTGCTGGAAAATCAAAAGGAACGGGTACCACTTGATCAAAATGCCACCTACGGATGACCCCGAAATAATGTTAACATTATCAATTCATGCCTTTTGGTCTCAAGAATGCTGGAGCTACATACCAATGAGCAATGCGAATGATTTTCCATGATCATTTGCATAAATTATAGAGGATTATGTTGATGAACTTCTAGGAAAATCCAAGACATGACATGAGCACATCCCTATCCTAAAGAAAATTTTTGAGAGATTGGAAAAATATAAAATGCATCTCAATCCCAAGAAATGCATCTTTGGTGTCACTTTGGGGAAACTGCTAGGCTTCATTGTTTCTTGCAGAGGCATAGAGGTTGATCCTACAAAGGTGAAAGTTATCATGGAAATGCCTCCCCCAACGACACTTAGATAGTTGCACAACCTCCAAGGAAAACTCCAATCCATCAGATGCTTCATCTCATAGTTTGGAGACAAAAGTCATCCATTTTCCCACCTATTATGCAAGGATACCAAATTCAAATGGGATTGCCTATGTCAGAAGGCTTTTGAAAAACTCAAGGAATATCTTACATCACCTCCTATTCTTATGCCTCCTATTCCAGGATAGCCACTTGTTCTGTACATATCAACTACTATAGTAGCATTGGGGGCATTATTGGCATAGATAGATGATCATGGAAAGGAGCATGCTATATACTATATCAGTCGCACATTAGTACGGTATGAGCTTAATTATACCCCTATTGAAAGAGCATGTTTATCACTTGTCTTCAACACACAAAAGCTTTGGAACTACATGCTTAACAATAAAACAAAATTGATTGCTAAGATCAACCCCCTGAAGTACCTCCTATCAAAGGCAACTCTCACTAGTAGACTTCCTAAATGGGTCATGTTGTTAAGAAAATTTGACATCGAATATGTGGATAGAAAGGCAATCAAAGGATAAGTAATAGCAGATCAGTTGGCCAATGCTCCTCTTCCAAGTGATCACCCAATCCTCACTGAATTTCCAAATGAATTCATAATGACTGTCACTACATCCTCCACATGACAGTTATACTTTGATGGATCTTGCACCCAAAATAGATCAGGGGTAGGTATACTATTGATCACACCCCAAGGAGATTTCATCCCTAAGTCATACAACATAGGCTTTGCATGCACTAACAACATTGCAGAATATGAAGCACTAATCACTAGACTACATCTAGCTATCTAATGGAAGATATTGGAATTACATGTCTATGGAGATTCCCAACTTGTCATTTTCAAACAAGTCAATGATGAGTATCAAACAAAAGATGACAAGCTTCTTCCTTATCATAGTATGGTTGAATACCTCAAGCAACATTTTCCATCAATCAAGTTCGATTAGATTCTAGGTACCAACAACAGAGATGCAGATGCAATGGCCACTATTGGTTCCCTCATTTAGATGTCGACACATAGTAAAAAATGTGAGTTTTTGGTCGAGAAACTCTTCATACGAGCATATGATTTATTAGAGTCTGAAATGGTGTGTGTACTCATTGGTCCCAAATCCCCTTGGTGTCAGGAGACCTTCACTTACCTAAAAGACAACACCATTCCCCCACACCTCACTAAAAACCAACAACAAACCTTTATCCATCGATATGCCCGTTATACTATCCTTGGCGACACCCTATTTAGAAGGCATTTTGATGGTTCCCTCCTAAGGTGTCTAGACAAATAAGAGGTAGAATGGGCTCAACATGAAGTGCACAAAAGTATCTATGGGGCACACTTAAGCGGCCTCACTTTGGCTAATAAACTCTTGCAAATGGGATACTACTAGCCTACAATGGAATTTGATGCATATAATTATGTGAAGAAATGTATCCCTTGCTAGAAGCATGGTGAAAAGATCCATGCTCCATCACAAGATCTGCAACCTTTTATCACACCCTGACCCTTCTCACATTGGGGGCTCAATCTCATTAGGAAAATTCACCTTTCATCCTCCAATGGTCATAGATTCATCATTATCGCTACTGAATACTTCACCAAGTGGGTGGAGGCTATCCCTCTTACCTTCACCACTAGTAAACAGATCTCTAAATTGATTTTGAACCATTTAATCTGGTGATATGGAATCCCCAAAGTCATCATCATAGATAATGGCAAACCTTTCAAAAATCAAGATGTTAAAGTGCTATGTCAGAAGTTTTATATCCAACACCCTTCTCCACTCCCTATTACTTGCAAGGTAACAGTCAAGCTGAGGCCTCTAATAAGAGCTTAATAAAAATTCTTAAAAAGTTAGTCAATGAAGTTGGTCGTGACTAGCAACTCCAACTCCATCTTGCTCTGTGGACTTACTGCACCTCCATTCACACACCCACAAGTGCAACTTCATATTCCCTTGTCTCCGGCTCTAAATTTGTCCTCCCTCTTGAGATCGAGATCCCCTCCCTAAGGGTGTCATTGCAGAACATCCTCCCAGATGAGGAATACATAGTTGCCAGGCTACAAGACCTAGAACTGCTAGATGAAAGGTGTCTCAAGGTCTTAAACCATCTCTGGTTATATAAGAATTGCCTATGCTTGAGTTACAACAAGAAATTCAGAACCTGGTAATTTTGTCCTTATGGAAAATTAAAGAAACCTTCAAGAAAGAGAGAAGAAAGGCAAGTTCGAGCCCAATTGGCTTGGACCCTATGTGATCACAGCAAAGTATGGGTCAGGGGCATATCATTTGTCTAATCCAGAAGGAGATCCCTTTGATGAGCCTATGAACATCATGTACCTAAAGAGATTCTATGTCTAGTCATCAAAAGGTCATCAATTGTCTTAAAATCTCAAAAAAATAAAAAAAATAAAAAAATCAAGAAAAATACAAAAAAAAATGAAAAAGGAAAAAGTAAAGAAAAATAATTGTCCATCAGTGAAAACCACTTTATGGTTCTATGGGAAAGTACCTTGGGGAGAACCTTTGCATAGGCATCAAGGTAATTAATCTAGATCCATCGTCTATTAGGTCAGACTCACCCACACCACTCACCCATCAGATATCCATGTTCACTGCCATCTGATCCTTCTACCATAGCATTTATCATCTGCCTACTCAACCACACCTAGCAGAATGATCACTCGCATGATGATGAGTCTTTTCCTGAATCATGAATAAGGATCGACCCATTAATATGAGCTTTATGCCATCAAACTGAGCTTTATCCCATCTAACTGAACTTTATCCCGCATCCTAGAATATTGTGCCTCCATGTGAGGTTCGTCAATTGTTTTATTTCTTGGATTTTCATTTTCAAATTGCATCTTTTGCCCTACGACTGCTCCTATCTAAGACTGCCCAGATCCTCCATATCCTGGTACATTTACAATGGGTGTATACTAGGGCATGTTGTCATGATATGGCATGTTTAGGATCTCTCTTGTATGAACTGGCAACCTGGTATTAGTGTTTGTCAACAATTACCTTGTTGTTTACAAGGGATATCTATGTGTTTGAGGGTTTCCTTGCATGTACCCACAACTTTGCATCAGTAACACTTGCATAGATGTGTGTAGGGAATTCCTTCTAGTTTGTGAGTCAGTCCACGCCTTAGGTTTCTCATGGCATCCTGGCTCCTATAATCAATGGTGTGGGTTACCTAGGGCAATATTAATCTAGGTTGGATCTCCACATATTTTTTGCACAACTCCCCCCCATCATTTCCATTTTGCATTATCATCGAGTTCTCAATTCTCCCTATCTAGCATTCACGTGGAGTCTTCAATTTCCCCCTTGTTCTTCTTTTTGGGATCCAAAGAAACTAAGAGGGGGAGGGTGAATCAGTGTTCTACCGGTTAGAATAATTTTACCCTTATTAACAAATCCACTTATTAATCGGTATGCATAAAAGAAAGTAACAACAAGTAATAGCAATCCAACTACAAGAATCAACACCACAACACAAAGATTTATACATTGAAAAATTCAAAGAGGAAAAACAATGGTGGGATTGGTGACCCACAATATCTATCCACTGGCCAACTAAATAAATATTACAAGAGGGGCTTGCACATGTAGGAAGGCACACTTCATAGAGCATACTTCTCATCACAAAGGAGCCTCAGTGACTACAGATATGAAATACTGAATTACAAATAAAATATGAACTCTGAATGTGCATCTGACATGCAAGATGATTTCCGGTTAAAGAATTGTCTGTACCGATTTATATTGTAACCTCCCTTATCAGTAACTCAGATCTCTCTCCAATCCTCTAGACAAATACCCAAGACCAAATACAGATTTTTACATTCACATTCTGTCAATCAAGATCTCCCTCACATAACATCACATAACCTTTTGCATCTCTGTATATCCAAAATGACCCAACCGAACTAACTTTTATACCCATGTATAAACATAAATGCCTTATATCAGCTTACAATCATATTTCAAAATATAAGAGACATGTCGGCCTAGATAGAATATAAATATAAAACTATATGACCGTTGGTGCTTCCATGTTTGCCAGATCAATCTCCTATGTCGGCCTTAGAATTCGGGTTCCATGTTTGTTAGTTCCCCGAATGTTGGTGATATGAATGTCAGTTACCTTGATTGTCGAATCTTCCATGAAGTGTGTTTCCATCAATTAAAACACCTATAACCTGGATGAGTGTCAACTACCAACAATCTCCCCCTTTGGCATTGATGGCAACACTCGTGAAAAATAGATCATTGAAGTGTTGTACCGATTCCTCTCCAAAATATGATCTCCCAAAGATGGTCTCAGAAGGATTCTCCCCCTGATCTATACATTACTTCTTATGTCCCTTACCATTTTTCACATCCAACCTCTCCCCCTTTGACAACAATGCCGAAGGTCGGGGCAAAAAATAAGAAATGAATGAAATTTTTTACAAATCAAAATTATAATTACAGGATCTATATGTACTTGAAAATATTCGAATAAACACCATTCAAAAATGCCAAATAAGTATCCCAGTCGGTCTTTAAAGTTCCCAAGATTGATACAAACCCGTTCTGAATGTAAGTGTGCAATTCTTCTTCTGTTAGGGTTGCTGGTGTGGGCATATTAATTTGATCCATACATTCCCGCTTATGAAGCAACCAAACCTCTTAATTCTCTAGCCTGCCATATCAACTTGTCCTTTTCCTTCTCCAAGACTAAAATTTCTAGCTATAAAAGAAAAATTTGACCATTAATAGAGCTAGTCAAAGACTTAGTACCATCAAAACTGACTACCTATTGTTCCAACTTGTCCTTATCCACCTTAATTTTATTATCCAAGTTTGTTGTTAGTTTGGTTGTGTTAGTGCAAGACCATTATATATGACTACATTGATGAAGTTCTCCATCAATCCTTGTAATTTTTTCTGTCAGCTTAGCTTTGTCTGATGTGATCATATAATCACAAGTGACCTTCCTATTTTTCATTATATCTTTCCACCAACTACCAGTTTGACACTTGTTGAAGAGTTTTGTACTCTTTTGCAATGTGCTCAGTTAAACCTTTCAACTTACTGGAGGGACTTGCAACCTAATCTATCTTGCATTCCGGTGCAAGCTGCTACAAACTTGGAATTGCTTGCTCAATAACTTGCTTATCCTTCAATGAGGGTCCAACATATGGTGAAGGTGTTGGTACCCTTCAGTTTGTTCAACCCATCCTTTCTTCTCTTCCTTCTGTTTGAATTTATCCTTTACCTTCTCCTCAGCACTGGTGGCTTCACCACTTGCTGCAGTTATTTCTATTGCCTCTACCTCATGTATTTCAAATGAATCAACATTAATTACCAAAGGAAAATTGTCCTCAATATTATCTATCAATTTATTAATCTCTACATCATGTACATGTGTTACTACTGAAGGAATGTCTTCAGTTATTTTCTATTCCAAAACCTATGGATCTTCACCCAATATGCCTTTACCCTTAGCATCAACAAGGATGTCTAGAATGTCAGACTTATGAGGTGTATCCGGTGATGTAAAGAAACTCGATTTATCAAAAAAGAATTTAACCCATGCCTCGTGGCTTTCCTTGACTATTTCATTCACTCTACCCACCATAAGACTTATATGTCGGTGTCTACTCTGGAAAATTATTTTGTTAGAAAAATCAAGCCACTGTTGCATCTCATCTGCAGTGATAGCACCACAAATAGTCAACAATTCCTGAACCTTTATATGTTTATCTTCCAAAATAGTAGATAACCTCCTAGACTCTAACATTGTATAAATCTGTTGATATTTGCTTCTCAATCTCAAGTAAAGATTTCTTATATATATCTACGTATAACAAAAATACTTCTCCTGTCTCCTTTTGTTCTTAATCATCGATATCAACATAATAATGTTGTATATTACTCAAAAATACCATCCTTTACAATTTTATCAATTAATTAAGCAATAGAAAGAGGACCAATAACCTTAATACTTTTGCCAGATTCAAGAGTTGTATCTAGATCTGATTTCTTCTTCTTACCGGGGGTGGGAGCAGACTCCTTGATTAGTTTTTTTTCTTAGTAGCCTTCCTCTCCTTCAAAATTTTATTTTGAGCTGTCAGAGGAGTGACTTGGTTTTCTGTAGCTTCCCTTCCTCAAGCTTCTTCCTCTGAATTCTCATATAGATCTTAGGAATCTTTCGAGGTTCTTCCTCAGTCTCAGAACCAGATGCAACAGGGGAAATGAACGTCTCTAGTTTCTTCCTCTTCATTATACCCTTGTTGATTCTTGCTTCTAGAGAAGTCTGCATAGCTGTCGAAGTAGATGTATCTGCTAAACCAATTATTTTCTTAATCTTAGAGGACATCTTCTGGATAGCTTGTCCAACCTTCTTTATTTGTCCTTCCCTTTTCTTCTTGCTGAAACCTATCTTCACTTCTGATTCTTTCTGTTTTGCAGTTCCAAAAGTGTTCTCCTTCTCATCAATCGGGGCATTTATAAGAATCTTGGCATAAAGGTCCAAGATCTGTGCATCAACCTCGTAGCCCATTTTAGTAACCCATATTTTTCTAGGATGCACTAACTCCATTAAATTTTTATCCCTTTTTTACCATGAAGCATATGTTGGTAGATTATTTATCAAGTATATTATTAGGAATCCTTTCCCACTTCTTCATTACTTTATTAAATTCTTTGAAATAACCCCACATAATGGAGTATGTGTCTGGTCCCAAATTCCTCAAGAAATCCTTACTATGTTTTCCCACCCATATATCAAAGGCCCATTGCCTCTTGCTGGATCCTAGTATCTCATTTATAAAGAAAAGCATTAAACAAACAATGAGATTTCCATACCAGAATGTACCTTTCTTTTCTCCCTTAATCTTTCCCAAATTCAAAATCAATTCATTGCACATTCATTGACATAGATTACATTTCTTATTTTCTTTGACCATCTTGTGTGCATAGTAGATATATGAACTAGAAATAGAGTTCAACCAATTGGATTGAGTTACCTTGTATCTGATCACCATGCTTTCAAATTAAACATCTTTATCCCTGATGGTGCTGATTTGCATCGACCAGTTGTCAAAGGTGCATTGGTTAGCTTGTTCACTTCATTGTTCAGAACCTTCCTCTTGCTCGGTGTTTGTCCAACCTAGAGTAAACCAGTGATAGCATGAATTGCCTCCTTGGTGATTTTGTAGGGTTGGTCAAGCCACATGAACTCACCATGGACTCGACTTAGCACGTATTGAATCATCTCATCCTCGAACATGGGTATCTCTAGAATATCAGTGAAACCCTAATCCTTCAGAATTTGAAATTCTACTTTGATCAACCCATCCTTGTTCAAAAAAGTGGACATGTACACCAACTTAATCTTCAATGATCCTAGATCCTCCAGAGTGTAGTGAATATAGGCTCTCACATCTTCAACATAGGGAACTCTATCAGGAACCCTAGAAAATGTGTTGATTGAGTCATTGACCTTTGCAATTCTGGTGCACTATTTGAATTTTGGATGTGGACAATCCTTAATATCCACAACAAAAGGGTAGCCACATCTGCCAGAGCTGGAGAAAATTCAAAAGCTATTTCAATTTCAAAAAAGTATCTTGAAAATAGATAAAATACCTCTCAACCTATGCCGGTGAAAACCCATAGGAGATCCGCTTTGAAATTGCTATAAAATGCTTTTAATCACCTTTGATCGCCTTAAACTTACTCTAGTTCACTCTGAGTGTTGCATAATGAAAATGAAGCAACTTTTCTCTTTTATTCTAGGAAACCCTAATTTCTTATTGAAATTAATGCATGCCGACATATCATACTAGATTCAAAATCCATTATCTCAGTGTCAGTTATCCTTTAGACTGACCTCTCAAAGATCTGAAACAAGCTTTCAGACCACTACCGGGGGTAATGCAAAATATGTCATTAATTTGCCTCCCCCTAAGGCTAATGTCTTAGTTACCAAATGAGTTTCCTGTTGGTGCAGGAATATTTTGCTCTGCTAGTTGAGTAACCGGGGAATTTTTCTCTGTCGATTGATCTTCAGACTTCCTAACCCATTGTTTAGCATGATCTTGTTGGATTTCATCAACCTTTTTCTTTCCCTTTTTATTGGATGTGTTATTCCTTCTTGGTGTATTCTTGCTTCTGTAATATTTAGCAATATATCCTATTTTGTTACATGCATAGCAAGTAACATTTTTCTTTTGAATTGCCTCGTTGTATCCTTGATAATTCCTTGACCTACATTGATTATCCATATGTCTAAACTTTCCACATGCATGGCATCTCACATTTGTTCTACAATCTTATGTCCTATGACCATACTTTTTACAATTTGAACACTGATGAGGAAGTGCATTATTATTTTGATTTGCTCCATTCTTGCATTGACTTTCTCTATGACCAAACTTATTGCAAACAAAGCATCAACCATTAAATTTATGTGCATTGGGTTGTCTTACCAATGATCTCTAATTCTATTTGTTTGGTGGATTCTCCTAATTTGTAGTACCAGAGCTTTCTCCATGCTCAAATCTAGGACATCTAGTGTCTCCAATGTCTCTTTGATCCTTCAATAATTCATCAAGCTTTGCAGAACTGACCCTAAACTTTTCTTTGTATTTATTTGCAGCATCCAGATCACTTCTTAGGACTGTCACCATTCTTTCCAACTCTTTCTCATTGTTCTGTGATTACACCAATTCAGTTCTCAACACATCATTCTCATGCACCAACCTAATGCATTCCTCATATCTGTCTTTCAGAGACATAGCAAGATTTTCTTCATTCTTCTTCTGATCTTTGGTCTCCTTGGACATACTCATAGTTATGGCTTGCATTTCATTTTTCATGACATCATTCTCTTGACCCAGCTTCTGACATAATTCCTTAAGGGAATTCTTCTCTTCATCATTCAAACTCTATAAGAGTTCCTTCCTTTTAGTTTGAGCAGATGATAATATCTTTGCTAGGGGTCCCACAGATACTGAGAGGGGGGGTGAATCAATATTTAACTGGTAATAAGAATTTCTTAAGTTAAAACATGCAGAACATAATATAATAGTGTACTGCTATGCAAGAAATAATGCAATAAATAGAATCAAGAATATCCACACAAGATGTTAACGAGGAAACCCTGAGTGGGAAAAACCTCGGTGGGATTTCTGACCCACAATATTCACTCACTAGCCAAAAAGAGAATATTACTTACAATAGGGGCTTGCACATGCAGGAAGGCCAACTGCCTAGAGCTCACTGCTCAATGGGAAGTCACACTGACTTACAATAAGGATTATACTAATCCAATGACTTGTACTACTTTACAATAGCATCTTCAATGCCAAATTTAGTACCGGTTCCTGCTCTGTTCTTTACATATACCCTTTGACCTATTTTTTGCACATTATGTCTACCTAATATTTTCCTAAATGCTTCCTCATCACTCCTAGAAATGTCTACAATGATCTCCTTTATATATAAGAATCATTTTACAATTTACCAAGTCGGCTTACAATAATAAACAAAATATTATATAACAAAAATCTTCTTGGCCTCTATGTCGGTATACTTGTTTTCTTCTATGCCGGTGTCGGTGTCCTGAGTGCCGATGTATAGTGTGATCTGCTGATTCCCGTGCACTATCTTTTATGTGTAATGCTTTGCCAGTATAATGTCTTGCCGGTGCCATAGGATTGCAAGGTTGCCATCAATGACAAAACCATCAATCACATACAATGTCTCATTGGAGTGTGCATATGCCAACAATCTCCAGTAGGGTAAGGATGAATTCCTTTGCATAATTCAACTCATCTTGCAGCTTCAAGTTCTTCAACCTTTCAACATCATAGTCTTCAAGTGCTACTTCAAGTTCCTTCTCTATACTCATCTCCAAGGATTCTAGATTTAGGATCTTCCTCAAGCTGTTAGACTTATTCTGAGGCACCAGGATCTGATACCAATTGTTGGGATCCAAGGACATTGAGAGGGGGGGTGAATCAATTTTCTGTCAGTTAGAATATTTTTAACCTTATTAAAAAATCCACTTATTAACCAATATGCATAAAAGAAAGTAACACCAAGTAATAGCAATGCAACCACAAGAATCAACACCATAACATAGAGATTTATATGTGGAAAACCTCAAAGAGGAAAAACCACAGTGGGATTGGTGACTGACGATATCTATCCACTAGCCAACTAAATAAATATTACAAGAGGGCCCTGCACATATGTGAAATACTGAATTACAAACAAAATCTTCTATAAATGTGCATCTGACATGTAGGATGAGTTCCAGTTAAAGCACTATCTGTACCAGTTTATACTATAACCTCCCTTACCAGTAACATAGATCACTCTTCAATCCTCTAGGAAAATACCCAAGATTGGCTCCATGTTTTTACATTCGCATTCTATCAATCAAGATCTCTCTCGCATAACATCACATAACCTTTCGCATTTCTGTATATCCAAAATGACCTAACCGGACTAACTTTTATACCCATTTACATCTATAAACATCAATGCCTTATGTCGGCTTACAATCATCTTTCAAAATATAAGAGACATGTTGGCCCAAACAAAATATAAACATAAAACTATATGAACGTTGCTGCTTCCATATTTTCCAGATCAATCTCCTATGTCGTCCTTAGAATACCAGTTCCAAGTTTGTCATTTACATGCCTGTCGGTTCCCTGAATATTGGTTACCTTGATTGTCAGATCTTCCATGAAGTGTATTGCCATCAATGACACCACCTATAGCCCGGATGAGTATCAATTACCAACACTTCTATCCTAGTCAAAATCATTGTATTATGATTGGCATATTCAAAAATAAATTTTGCATTCTTCATATAGGTGCATTGTTCATTTTTATTTGTTGCCTTAATCTTTCATTTTTTTAGGGTGCATCTCAAAATTTTGTCACGTCAATCATTTCTTAGCCATCATTTAGGTTGCATTACAAATTTTGTTGGATTATTAATTTTCATTTTTTACGGTGTGCTTATCACCTAGTTTGCATTCAAATTTTGTTGCACTTTTCATTTTACATGTTATCCATCATAGTCTATATGTTCATTTCATTATAGATTTTGTTACATAACCATTTTAGATTAATCCATTAAATCACTTTATGCATTCTCAAATCATCAGAAAAAATACCACAATAATACATCATACATATATATATATATATACGCATCATAAAATCTCAAAAAACATATGCATCCACATAGACAACTATCCTGCATCCATCAAAGTGTCAGTGATATATCATAAACATATGCATGACTATCCATCTTGCATCCATTGAGATATTAGTAACACATCATAATTATAGGCATATGCAAGCATCCATCCTGCATCACAAATAGGTCAACACAATAAACCCATAATCATCATCAATACATCACATCATAAAATAATAAATAATGTCTATCATAATGACCATAATGAAGTACATGCATGCATAAACTATTGCCAAATGATATATATATCTCAAAAAAATGAATATGATAGTCATGGTAAAATGGTCACCAAGAAGGGTCAAAAATAATACATAAGTCTTATGGGGCTAGCTCTCCCCTCCTGTCTCCCTAGCTCCCTCCTCATCACCTCCTCCTCCTCTGGATCCCTCTGATCCCCCTATCCTAGGTGGTCTAAAACCCACCGATCCACATGTTTGTTGGCTTTGTGTGGGATGCTAGCTATGGGTCCTATGGGAGTATACACTCTTTGTGTATGATGTTTCTCTCTGATCTGCTGGTACCACCCCATAGTATAACCCTTTGTAATAAGTAGCCTCAAGTCCTTCTCTCTCCACCCTCTCCCACTATTGCATCATGTCAGAGTACCTATGTCCTAGCCTTGTGGGAACCAATATCTATCATGTTGGATCCCTCTTCCCCTATAAGTGACCAACGTATACCTCTACTCTCTACACCCTCACTAGTTGCCTCTCCAATGACTCATCCCACTATTGTAAAATTCTCTACAGCTGAACTATAGCAGTCTCGATCCTCACCTCCTCCAGTATTCTCTCTGCCTCCTCTCCTTTCCTCCGTAGGTCATCTACCTCTATCCTAGCCATTTTTAGGCTCTTTGTCAAATCACTAATCTCCCATTGTAGCCTCTCTACCTTTGCTTATAGACTCTCCCTCCTCTCCTTCTCTACCTATATATCATCCACAAACAAGTGTAACCTCTATCTCATCGCATCCCTCTCCTGCAGGACCCTACCAAAATATTCTCGGGGTACTCCCCCTCTGAGGTTGACTCCCACACCCTATTCCTATATATCTAGAATATCCATAGGCACTACCTCATCCTCTCCACCCTCTCCCCCCTATCTTCCTGCCCTATCACTCCTGTTGCCACCTGGACCTGTGTTGGAATGGCCACCTCTGACACTCTCCCTCGTATCACTAACCCCCTCCTCTACCTCACTACACCCCTACCTCCTCCTCCCCTTTGACTATCTTGTCTATTGTCAGTTGTAACTCATCATCCTCTAATACTCCAAGAATAGTCAGATGCACTAGTAGGTACACCTCCCACCAACTATTGTATCCTCTCATCATCCTTGGATCCTCCCTTGCATTCCTTTGCTCATCCCAAACTACATAGGTTGTCATCTGAAAGTTGTTACTCCCCTCCAGTGGACTCTCCATCTAATCCCATCTCCCCACCTCCCGAGTAGTCTGAGGATATAATAGTATGTCTTCTACTATATCATGTATCTAGCCAAACTACCGAGCCACCCTATATGGTGCATAGTACTCCATCACATATATGGACCATCTAAAAAGACACATCTCTATGTCTGCCCAATGCAGCTGTCAGTCTCCCCTCCATCTCTCACTATCCAAAAATGGCCTCCATGTAAACTCCATGAGATCATAAAAAATGTGGTGCCAAAACTAGATAGCCTATCTATATATAATGCAGAAGGCCCTTGTATTTGTCAATTTAGGGTCATCGGGCTCACCTGTCCTATACCCCAAGTGGTCATGTCACTACAATATGCTCCCACACCCATACATGTAGTAAGGTATAAATCCCTACGGATAGATTATCATAATCTCTGTATACAACAAGATGCATATCATGATATGGCTGAGCAAGTATCATTGTTCCCAAGGAATACTCCACGTAATCCTATACCATATAATATACACAATGGCTCCATCTGATATGAAATCCATGCACTCCCAGATCAGGCATTACTTGTCCACTCAAAAACCCATAGATGACAAGAAGTAGGTGAGGAATGTATGGGATCTCCATTGCTCTCCCTAGGTGCAACTAGCTCATGTCCATCATAGGCAGTGCATCATACTTACTAATCTCTAAAAGATAGAAGTCAGTCGCATCGATTCGGTACTTAGGAATCATGCTGCAAATAGGGATATTCAAGATCCTCCATACATCTAAAAGTGTCATTGTGGCCTCTCCTATGGGTAGATGGAAGGTACAAGTCCTACTATCCCACCTCTCTATGAGTCCAATAATCATGGCACTGTGTGCTCTGATCCTTGACCATTGACCAACAAAATGCAATCCTACAATGACCAATATCTCTAGCTTGTCTGCCCTTAGCTGCCTATAAATCTCATGGTCGTCGGCCAATGCTCTCTCAATGCCAATGGCCCTAAATCAGCCTGCATTCATGTAAACCACTTCATTATCCCATATCATTCTTAGCACTCACTTTATTCTATTCTAGAGACATTCATGATCCCCCCTAAGCCATTTCCCATAGCCATACTCATCAAAATTCTTTATTTTCTCCCCCTCCCTAGCACTCGCGCTGTTTCATCTATCAGTCGCGTGAAAATCATTGTGCTCACACTATACCACAATCATATGCATTGAACCCACATAATTTGGGACCATAACCCCGATTGACGTGGGCGCTCATGTCCCAGGCCCCCTTTAATTCCCCCAAACCATACCCTAAAACTACCTCTATCCTAGCCTTGTGGGGACCAATATCTATCATGTTGGATCCCTCTCCCCCCGTAGGTGACCAACATATAACTCTACTCTCTACACCCTCACTAGTAGCCTCTCCAAGTCCTCATCCCACTATAGTAAAATTCTCTATAGCTGAACTATAGCAGTCTCGATCCTCACCTCCTCCAGTATTCTCTCTACCTCCTCTCCTTCCCTCTGTAGGTCATCTACCTCTATCTTGGCCATTTTTAGTCTCTCTATCAAATCACTAATCTCCCGTTGTAGCCTCTCTACCTTTGCCTGTAGACTCTCCCTCCTCTCCTTCTCTACCTATATATCATCATCAAGCGAGTGAAACCTCTATCTGGCCGCATCCCTCACCTACAGGACGCTGCTAAAATATTCTCGGTGTACTCCCCCTCTGACCTTGACTACCACACCCTATTCCTATATATCTATAATATCCAGAGGCATTGCCTCATCCTCTCCACCCTCTCCCCCCTATCTTCCTGTCCTATCATTCATGTTGCCACCTCAACCTATGTTGGCATGGCCACCTCTGATGCTCTCCCTCATATCACAACCCCGTCCTCTACCTCACTACACCCCTACCTCCTCCTATGAAAACCTTATCTGCAGGAGTATTGTCCTCCCCTCTGACTATCTTGTCTGTTGTTGGTTGTAACTTGTCATCCACTAATACTCCAGGAATGGTCAGATGCACTGGTAGGTGCACCTCCCACCAACTCTTGTATCCTCCTATCATCCTTGGATCCTCCCCTGCACCCCTCTGCTCATCCCAGACTAGATAGGTTGTCATCTGAAAGTTGTTACTCCATTCCAGTGGACTCTCCATCTAATCCCATCTCCCCACCTCCTGAGTAGTCTGAGGATATAATAGTATGTCTCCTACTATATCTTGTATCTAGCCAAACTACTGAGCCAGCCTATATGGTGCATAGTACTCCATCACATATATGGACCGTCTAAAAAGACACATCTCTATGCCTACCCAATGTAGCTGTTACTCTCCCCTCCATCTCTCACTATCCAAAAATGGCCTCCATGTAAACTCCATGAGATCATAAAAAATGTGGTGCCAAAACTAGATAGCCTATCTATGTATAATGCAGAAGGCCCTTGTATTTGTAAATGTAGGGTCATCAGGCTCACTTGTCCTATACATCGAGTGGTCATGTCACTATAATACGCTCCCACACCCATACATGTAGTAAGGTATAAATCCCTGCAGATAGACTAGCATAATCCTTGTATACAACAAGATGCATATCATGATATAGCTGAGCAAGTATCATTGCTCCCTAGGCATACTCCATGTAGTCCTATACCATATAATATACACAGCGGCTCCATCTGATATGAAATCCATGCACTCCCAAATCAGGCATTACTTCTCCGCTAAAAAACCCACAGATCACAAGAAGTAGGCGAGGAATGTGTGGGATCTCCATCGCTCTCCCTAGGTGCAACTAGCTCATGTCCATCATAGGCAGTGCCTCATACTTACTAATCTCTCAAAGATAGAAGTCTATTGCATCGATTTGATACTCAAGAATCACACTGCGAATAGGGATATTCAAGATCCTCCATACATCCAAAAGTGTCATTGTGGCCTCTCCTATGGGCAGATGGAAGTTACAAGTCCTACTATCCCACCTCTCTACTAGTGCAATCATCATGACATTGTGTGCTCTAATCCTTGGCCATTGACCGACAAAATGCAATCCTATAGTGACCAGTATCTCTAGCTTATCCTCCCTTAGTGGCCTATAAATCTCATGGTCATTGGCCAGTGCTATCTCAATGCCAATGGCCCTAAATCCACCTGCATTCATGTAAACCACTTCATTATTCTATATCATTCTTAGCCCTCCCTTTATTCTATTCTCGAGGCATTCATGATCCCCTCTAAGCCATTTCCCATAGCCATACTCATCAAAATTCTTTATTTTCTCCCCCTCCCTAGCACTTGCACTATTTCATCTATCACTCGTGTGAAAATAATTGCCCTCACACTGTACCACAATCATATGCATTGAACCTACCTAATTTGGGAACCTAACCCCGATCGACATGGGCACTCATGTCGCGGGCCCCCTTTAATCCCCCCAAACCATACCCTAAGAGTACCTCTTTCCTAGCCCTATGGGGACCAATATCTATCATGTTGGATGCCTCTCCCCCCATAGGTGACCAACATATACCTCTACTCTATACACCCTCACTAGTAGCCTCTCCAACTCCTCATCCCACTATTGTAAAATTCTCTATAGCTGAACTATAGCAGTCTTGATCCTCACCTCCTCCAGTATTCTCTCTACCTCCTCTCCTTCCCTCTGTAGATCATCTAACTCTATCTTGGCCTTTTTTAGGCTCTCCGTCAAATCACTAATCTCTCTTTGTAGCCTCTCTACCTTTTCCTGTAGACTCTCCCTCCTCTCCTTCCCTACCTGTATATCATCCTTAAGTGAGTGTAACCTCTATCTGGTCACATCCCTCTCCTACAACACCATGCCAAAATCTTCTTGGGATACTCCCCCTCTGACCTTAACTCCCCCACCCTATTCCTATATATCTAGAATATCCATAGGCACTGCCTCATCCTCTCCACCCTCTCCCCCCTATCTTCCTGCCCTATCACTCCTGTTGCCAGCTAGACCTATGTTGGCATGGCCACCTCTTATGCTCTCCCTCATATCACTACCCCACTCCTCTACCTCATTCCACCCCTACCTCTCTCCTGTAAAAACCTTATCTCCAAGAGTATCCTCCTCCCCTCTGACTATCTCGTCTACTGCCAGCTGTAACTCGTCATCCTCTAATACTCCAAGAATGGTCAAATGCACTGGTAGGTGCACCTCCAACCAACTCTTGTATCCTCCCATCATCCTTGGATCCTCTCTTGCATCCCTCCACTCATCCCAGACTAGATAGGTTGTCATCTGAAAGATGTTACTCCCCTTTAGTGGAATCTCCAACTGATCCCATCTCCCCACCTCCCGAGTAGTCCGAGGATATAATAATATTTCTCCTACTATATCCTGTATCTAGCCAAACTACTGAGCCACCCTATATGGTGCATAGTACTCCATCACATATATGGACCATATAAAAAGACACATCTCTACGCTTGTCCAATGCAGCTATTAGTCTCCCCTCCATCTCTCACTATCCAAAAATGGCCTCCATGTAAACTCCATAAGATCATAAAAAATGTGGTGCCAAAACTAGATAGCCTATCTATGTATAATGTAGAGGGCCCTTTTATTTGTCAATGTAGGGTCATCATGATCACCTGTCCTGTACCCCGAGTGGTCCTATCACTACAATATGCTCCCACACCCATACATTTAGTAAGGTGTAAATCCCTACGGATGGACTAGCATAATCCCTGTATACAACAAGATGCATATAATGATATAGCTAAGCAAGTATCGTTTCTCCCATGGCATTCTCCACATAGTCCTATACCATATAATATACACAGTGGCTCCATCTGATACGAAATCCATGCACTCCCAGATCAGGCATTACTTGTTCGCTCAAAAACCCACAGATCACAAGAAGTAGGTGAGGAATGTGTGCGATCTCCATCACACTCCCTAGGTGCAACTAACTCATGTCCATCATAGATAGTGCCTCATACTTACTAATCTCTCAAAGATAAAAGTCTTTCGCATCGATTCGGCACTAAGGAATCACGCTGCGAATAGGGATCTTCAAGATCCTCCATACATCCAAAAGTGTCATTGTGGCCTCTCCTATGGGCAGATGGAAGGTACAAGTCCTGCTATCACACCTCTCTACTAGTGCAATCATCATGGCATTCTGTGCTCTGATCCTTGGCCATTGACTAACCAAAAGCATTCCTACAATGACCATTCTCTCTAGCTTGTCCACCCTTAGCTGCCTAAAAATCTCATGGTCATCGACCAGTGTTGTCTCAATGCCAATGGCCCTAAATCCACCTGCATTCATGTAAACCACTTCATTATCCCATATCATTCTTAGCCCTCCCTTTATTCTATTCTTGAGACATTCATGATCCCCCCTAAGCCATTTCCCATAGCCATACTCATTAAAATTCTTTATTTTCTACCCCTCCCTAGCACTCATGCTATTTCATCTATCACTCACGTGAAAATAATGGCGCTTGCACTATACCACAATCATATACATTGAACCCACCTAATTTGGGACCCTAACCCCAATCGACATGGTAACTCATGTCGCGGGCCCCCTTTAATCCCCCCAAACCATACCCTAAGAGTACCTCTTTCCTAGCCCTATGGGGAACAATATCTATCATGTTGGATCCCTCTCCCCCGTAGGTGACCAACATATACCTCTACTCTCTACACCCTCACTAGTAGCCTCTCCAACTCCTCAACCCACTATTGTAAAATTCTCTATAGCTGAACTATAGCAGTCTCGATCCTCACCTTCTCCAATATTCTCTCTACCTCCTCTCCTTCCCTCTGTAGATTATCTACCTCTCTCCTAGGCATTTTTAGGCTCTCTATCAAATCACTAATCTCCCGTTGTAGCCTCTCTACCTTTGCTTGTAGACTCTCCCTCCTCTCCTTCTCTACCTGTATATCATCCTTAAGTGAGTGTAACCTCTATCTGGTTGCATCCCTCTCCTGCAAGACCCTGCCAAAATCTTCTCGGGGTACTCCCCCTCCGACCTTGACTCCCACCCCCTATTCCTATATATCTAGAATATCCAAAGACACTGCCTCATCCTCTCCACCCTCTCCCCTCTATCTTCCTACCCTATCACTCCTATTGCCATCTAGACCTGTGTTGGCATGGCCACCTCTGATGCTCTCATTCTTATCAATACCCCATCCTCTACCTCACTACACCCCTACCTCCTCCTATGAAAACCTTATCTACTGGAGTATCGTCCTCCCCTTTGACTATCTTGTCTACTACCAGTTGTAACTTGTCATCCTCTAATACTCCAAGAAAGGTCAGATGCACTAGTAGGTGCACCTCCCACCAACTCTTGTATACTCTCTTCATCCTTGGATCCTCCCTTGCATCCCTCTACTCATCCCAGACTAGATAGGTTGTCATCTAAAAGTTGTTACTCCCCTCTAGTGGACTCTCCATCTCATCCCATCTCCCCACCTCTCGAGTAGTCCGAGGATATAATAGTATTTCTCCTACTATATCCTGTATCTAGCCAAACTACTGAGCCACCCTATATGGTGCATAGTACTCCATCACATATATGGACCATATAAAAAGACACATCTCTACGCCTATCCAATGCAGCTGTTAGTCTCCCCTCCATCTCTCACTATCCAAAAATGGCCTCCATGTAAACTCCATAAGATCATAAAAAATGGGGTACCAAAACTAGATAGCCTATGTATAATGTAGAGGGCCCTTTTATTTGTCAATGTAGGGTCATCAGGATCACCTGTCCTGTACCCCGAGTGGTCCTATCACTACAATACGCTCCCACACCCATACATGTAGTAAGGTATAAATCCCTACGAATAGACTAGCATAATCCCTGTATACAACAAGATGCATATCATTCTATAGCTGAGCAAGTATCATTGCTCTCGAGGCATACTCCATGTAGTCCTATACCATATAATATACATAGCGGCTCCATCTGATATGAAATCCATGCACTCCCAGATCAGGCATTACTTGTCCACTCAAAAACCCATAGATCACAAGAAGTAGGTGAGGAATGTGTGGGATCTCCATCACTCTCCCTAGGTGCAACTAACTAATGTACATCATAGGCAGTGCCTCATACTTACTAATCTCTCAAAGATAGAAGTCTTTCGCATCGATTTGGTACTCAGGAATCACGCTGCGAATAGGGATCTTCAAGATCCTCCATACATCCAAAAGTGTCCTTATGGCCTCTCCTATGGGCGGATGGAAGGTACAAGTCCTGCTATCCCACCTCTCTACCAGTGCAATCATCATGGCATTGTGTGCTCTGATCCTCGGCCATCGATTGACAAATTGCAATCCTACATTGACCAGTATCTCTAGCTTGTCTGCCCTTAGCTACCTATAAATCTCATGGTCATCGGCCAGTGTTATCTCAATACCAATGGCCCTAAATCCACCTACATTCATGTAAACAACTTCATTATCCCATATCATTCTTAGCCATCCCTTTATTCTATTCTTGAGACATTCATGATCCCCCCTAAGCCATTTCCCATAGCCATACTCATCAAAATTCTTTATTCTCTTCCCCTCCCTAGTGCTCGCGTTGTTTCATCTATCACTCATGTGAAAATAATGGCGCTCGGACTATACCACAATCATATGTGTTGAACCCACCTAATTTGGGACCCTAACCCCGATCGACATGGGCATTTATGTTGCAGGCCCCTTTAATCCCCCCAAACCATACCCTAAGAGTACCTCTGTCCTAGCCCTATGGGGACTAGTATCTATCATGTTGGATCCCTCTCCCCCTATAGGTGACCAACATATACCTCTACTCTCTACACCCTCACTAGTAGCCTCTCCAACTCCTCATCCCACTATTGTAAAATTCTCTATAGCTGAACTATAGTAGTCTCAATCCTCACCTCCTCCAGTATTCTCTCTACCTCCTCTCCTTCACTCTGTAGATCATCTACCTTTGTCTTGGCCATTTTTAGGCTCTTTGTCAAATCATTAATCTCCGATTATAGCCTCTCTACCTTTGCTTATAGACTCTCCCTCCTCTCCTTCTCTACTTATATATCATCCTTAAGTGAGTGTAACCTCTATCTGGTTGCAGTCCTCCTCTGCAGGACGCTGCCAAAATCTTCTCACGGTACTCCCCCTCCGACCTTGACTCCCTCACCCTATTCCTATATATCTAGAATATCCATAGGCACTACCTCATCCTCTCCACCCTCTCCCCCTATCTTCCTACCCTATCATTCATGTTGCCACCTAGACCTGTGTTTGGCATGGCCACCTTTCACACTCTCCCTCGTATCACTACCCCCCTCCTCTACCTCACTGCACCCCTACCTCCTCCTGCCAAAACCTTATCTCCAAGAGTATTCTCCTTCCCTCTGACTATCTCATCTATTGCCAGTTGTAACTCGTCATCCTCTAATACTCCAAGAATGGTCAAATGCACTGGTAGGTGCACCTCCCACCAACTCTTGTATCCTCCTGTCATCCTTGGATCCTCCCCTGCATTCCTCTGCTCATCCCAGACTAGATAGGTTGTTATTTGAGAGTTGTTACTCCCATCGAGTGGACTCTCCATCTAATCCCATCTCCCCACCTCCTGAGTAGTCCGAGGATATAATAGTATTTCAACTACTATATCCTTTATCTAACCAAACTACTGAGCCACCCTATATGGTGCATAGTACTCCATCACATATATGGACCATCTAAAAAGACACATCTCTATGCCTGCCCAATGCAGCTGTCAGTCTCCCCTCCATCTCTCACTATACAAAAATGGCCTCCATGTAAACTCCATGAGATCATAAAAAATATGGTGCCCAAACTAGATAGCCTATCTATGTATAATGCAGAAGGCCCTCTTATTTGTCAATGTAGGGTCACCAGGCTCACCTGTCCTATACCCTGAGTGGTCGTATCACTACAATATGCTCCCACACCCATACATGTAGTAAAGTATAAATCCCTGCTGATAGACTAGCATAGTCCCTGTATGCAACACGATGCATATCATGATATAGCTGAGAAAGTATCATTGCTCCCTAGGCATACTCCATGTAGTCCTATACCATATAATATACACAGCGGCTCCATCTGATACGAAATCCAAGCACTACCAGATCAGGCATTACTTGTCCGCTCAAAAACCCACAGATCACAAGAAGTAGGTGAGGAATGTGTGGGATCTCCATCGCTCTCCCTAGGAGCAACTAACTCATGTCCATCATAGGCAGTGCCTCATACTTACTAATCTCTCAGGGATAGAAGTCTGTTGCATCGATTCGGTACTCAGGAATCATGCAACGAATAGGGATCTTCAAGATCCTCCATACATCCAAAAGTGTCATTCTGGCCTCTCCTATGGGCAAATGGAAGGTACATGTCCTGCTATCCCACCTCTCTACCAGTGCAATCATCATGGCATTGTTTTCTCTAATCCTTGGCCATTGACCGACAAAATGCAATCCTACAGTGACCAGTATCTCTAGCTTGTCCGCCCTTAGCTGCCTATAAATCTCATGGTCCTCAGCCAGTGCTGTCTCAATGCCAATGGCCCTAAATCTGCCTGCATTCATGTAAACCACTTCATTATCCTATATCATTCTTAGCCCTCCCTTTATTCTATTCCTAAGACATTCATGATCCCCCCTAAGCCATTTCCCATAGCCATACTCATCAAAATTCTTTATTTTCTCCCACTCCCTAGCACTCGCGCTATTTCATCTATCACTCGCGTGAAAATAATGGTGCTCACACTATACCACAATCATATGCATTGAACCCACCTAATTTGGGACCCTAACCAAGATCGATAGGGGCGCTCATGTTGCAGGCCCCCTTTAATCCCCCCAAACCATACCCTAAGAGAACCTCTATCCTAGCCCTTTGGGGACCAATATCTATCATGTTGGATCCCTCTCCCCCCATAGGTGACCAACATATACCTCTACTCTCTACACCCTCTCTAGTAGCCTCTCCAACTCCTCATCCCACTATTGTAAAATTCTCTATAGCTGAACTATAAGAGTCTCGATCCTCACCTCCTCTAGTATTCTCTCTACCTCCTCTCCTTCCCTCTATAGATCTTCTACCTCTGTCCTGGCCATTTTTAGGCTCTTTGTCAAATCACTAATCTCCCATTGTAGCCTCTCTACCTTTGCGTGTAGACTCTCCCTCCTCTCCTTCTCTACCTATCTATCATCCTTAAGTGAGTGTAACCTTTATCTGGTCGCATCCCTCTTGTACAAGACCCTGCCAAAATCTTCTCAGGGTACTCCCCCTCTGACCTTGACTCTCGCACACTATTCCTATATATCTAGAATATCCATAGGCACTACCTCATCCTCTCCACCCTCTCCCCCCTATCTTCCTATCCGATCACTCCTGTTGCCACCTAGACCTATGTTGGCATGCCTAGCTCTGACGCTCTCCCTCGTATCACTACCCCCCTCCTCTACCTCACTGCACCCCTACCTCCTCCTACCAAAACCTTATCTCCAGGAGTATCCTCCTCCTATTTGACTATCTCGTCTACTGCCGCCTATAACTCGTCATCCTCTAATACTCCAAGAATGGTCAAATGCACTGGAAGGTGCACGTCCCACAACTTCTTTTATCCTCCCATCAACCTTGGATCCTCCCTTGCATCCCTCTGCTCATCCTAGACTAGATAGGTTGTCATCTGAAAGTTGTTACTCCCCTCCAGTTGACTCTCCATCTGATCCCATCTCCTCACCTCTCGAGTAGTCCAAGGATATAATAGTATTTCTCCTACTATATCTTGTATCTAGCCAAACTACCAAGGCACCCTATATGGTGTATAGTACTCCATCACATATATGGACCATCTAAAAAGTGACATCTCTACGCCTGCCCAATGTAGCTGTCAGTCTCCCCTCCATCTCTCACTATCCAAAAATGGCCTCCATGTAAACTCCATGAGATCATAAAAAATGTGGTGCCAAAACTAGATAGCATATCTATGTATAATGCAGAAGGCCCTCTTATTTGTCAATGTAGGGTCATCAGGCTCACCTGTCCTATACCCTGAGTGGTCATATCACTACAATATGCTCCCACACCCATACATGTAGTAAGGTATAAATCCCTGCAGATAGACTAGCATAATCCCTATATGCAACAAGATGCATATCATGATATAGCTGAGAAAGTATCATTGCTCCCTAAGCATACTCCACATAGTCCTATACCATATAATATACACAGCAGCTCCATTTGATACGAAATCCATGCACTCCTAGATCAGGCATTACTTGTCTGCTCAAAAACCCATAGATCACAAGAAGTAGGTGAGGAATGTGTGGGATCTCCATCGCTCTCCCTAGGAGCAACTAACTCATGTCCATCATAGGCAGTGCCTCATACTTACTAATCTCTCAAAGATAGAAGTCTATCGCATCGATTTGGTACTCAGGAATCACGCCACGAATAGGGATCTTCAAGATCCTCCATACATCCAAAAGTGTCATGTGGCCTCTCCTATGGGCACATGGAAGGTAGAAGTCCTGCTATCCCACCCCTCTATGAGTGCAATCATCATGGAATTGTGTGCTCTGATCCTCGGCCATTGACTGACAAAATGCAATCCTACAATGACCAGTATCTCTAGCTTGTCCACCCTTAGCTGCCTATAAATCTCATGGTCATCGACCAGTGCTCTCTCAATGCCAATGGCCCTAAATCTGCCTGCATTCATGTAAACCACTTCATTATCCCATATCATTCTTAGCCCTCCCTTTATTCTATTCCTGAGGCATTCATGATCCCTCCTAAGCCATTTCCCATAGCCATACTCCTCAAAATTCTTTATTTTCTCCCCCTCCCTAGCACTCGCGCTATTTCATCTATCACTCACGTGAAAATCATGGCACTCACACTATACCACAATCATATGCATTGAACCCACCTAATTTGAGACCCTAACCCCGATCGACATTTGTGCTCATGTCATAGGCCCCCTTTAATCCCCCCAAACCATACCCTAACCTAGACTAGCGTGGGTGCTTGCACCAAGCACATTTTCTCACCCCAAAACCCTCTCTGAACCCTATTTCTCCACATGCATTGGCACTACTCACCAATTCTCATGCTGCCTTGGGGGTGTACATGCTGAAACAAGGATCAGCTCGTCCACCCCGTTAGACTGTGAAGCCTATTTCTAGCCCTGGAATCTACCCTAAACCAATCAAATCACAAAGGAGGTTCAGGGTACATACTGATGGTCCATAATGGGTGGGCCTCTCATGATGGAAAACCCTCTCAATGTAGTTCTCATGTGTCTGAACACGGTCCATCTCTTCTTCTAGTCTCTAAGCTCTGATATGCTCCAATGCTTATGTGTGACAATAACCCTTCAATGGGCCATGTGGGGCTTATATGGGCTCCCTCACAAGCCCATTCCTTTCGTCTCCTCTCCTTCTATCTCTAATCATATTTCCTCATTCATTTTTCTCTTTCTTTCTCATTCGCTTGTTATTTTTCCTCCTTCCTTCTTCTTTTCAAGAATTTTTCTCCTAATTTTTCAAAACATTCCAAAAAATTCTCGAGGGGACATACACCACCCGCACTTTACGCTGGGGCATCCTCTTTCTTTTATCTTTTACCCATCACCAAATTTTGACATTTCCTAAAAGAGGAGAAAAATGTATACACTTAAATTAATTATTTTAATTAATCTAACTCTCACATAATTAATTAATTTAATTATGTTAATCCTTATTCTTCTCAATATTAATTAAATTTAATCTAATTAATATTGTCACTATAATCCAATGATTTATTTATTTAATAAATCAATTTCCCTTTATTCTTATAAGGCAACCAAAATTAATTCTTCCTAAATCTCTCTTTAATTAATTAATCTCAATTAATTAATTAATCTTTGTGATTCCTACAAATCACCTTTTTCTAATCCATCATTAGCCTAATTAATTCTTCTAGAAACCCTCTTAATCCCATTTACCATTATTTTCCTAATTTTTAATTGCCTCCATTCATTATCTCTCCAAGTCAAATCCTCCTACAAATCCCACTTGCTCTAGGGTATGTGTAGGATCATGGTGTGCCAAAATTGGCCCTTAAGTGGCAATGAAATTTTAGAAAATCAGAGTTATGCAACTTGACATGAAAATTTGAATAAGTTGTGAAAATTATTTTTAAAATATGTAAGAAGAGAATATATATAATTTTAAATGTAGTTTCTAAGCTACTAGTTGTTTTTAGGAAAAAAAAATCCTATTCGATGAAAATTTCAAATTTCAATGCAGTGGTACTAAAATTTCAGGAAAAAGATAAGAAGTAGGCATATGTCTGACCACCCTAACCACAGTCAAATCATAATATTTTTTTATAAGATTTATAATATAAGTATACAACTCATGTCCAGATGTGACACATATTTTTTAATAATTTTTAATAAAGTAAATAATTATTTATGAAATTTTTACTATATCTTTTCAAAAATTTAGAAACTTCTTAGTCTGACCACCTTAACTTGGTAAAAACCTTATGAAATTCAATTTTTTTTTTACTTTTTCTCTATAGTAGACGAAGCAGAGGATGTGATGCAATAAGTCATTGACCGAGAAATGCCAACTTTTTGTTCAATTTGTAAAGATGATAAAGATGAGACCATTGCTAAATAAATTGAAGATTCGTATGAACAAGAAGATGGAGAGAAATTGTATTATAGCCAAAAATCTATTTGATGCTCTCAATTTTATTGGAAAGAATGCCAAGGAAAGAGATAAGAAAGCACTCGAAGAGTGATTACAACCTCCTTAGTAAGCCATCAATTAAGGAAGGCTCATAAAATGAGACAAACTTGTGTTGATTTGAACATAAATCGTAAAACTTTGGATAGAGCACTTGCACGAAGACAAAGACTTGACGATTCACTTCAACATGATACATGGGCTTTTGGTGGGAGGCTTCCATGTGTTGATATAAAGTTGACTGACAATGTGAAGGAGGAGATTCAACAATTTTGGCACTCTAATTCTAGAGTATCACCCAATGTAAACGATGTTTTAAAATTAAGAATCGACAACCAAGACTGCACACTGCATCCTAAACATTTCTTGGAATCAAGCCAAACAATGTTGTACAAAAAAAATTGTGAAGTACATCCAACTTTGAAAATATCACAAAGGGCCTTTGAATGTTTGAAGCCATTTTATTGTGTACCTCTTAAGATTTGTAATACTTCTTGTTGCAAGTAACTTGTGGATTTTTCAATGTACCATGAATTTTTATGCCATATTTGTTCTATGATGCATTCTAATGAGATGTTGCAGGAGTGTGGTGCAATTCTATTTCCGAGAAGAGACTTGCAAGATCTATTCTTACACCCTAGAGATGATGGCTGCTATTTTTATATAAATGGTTGTTTGAATGAGAAGTTCTCACAATGTGATGAGTTTTCAAAGTGTGTTTCATGTTTTCATGAGGGCAGCGAACACTACTTTGGAAAGAATTATGTTGAGAAAAAAATATATGAGATAGTGAAATATACTTTGAAGAGTCGAAGTGAAGGTTCTAGATGAGAATTAGTCTCAAGAGGAGTGTTGCTGATTTTATTTTGGATTTTAATGAAAATATTTTCTACAAGTATGCAAGGCAAACCCATAGGTCTCAGTGGTTGGATCAACAATTCAGGATGTGTAAGAACTCTTTCCCAATTGGCACAATTGTATCGGTGGTTCATTTTCCAGAGAACTATACATTGCAACCATAGAATGAGGTACATTTTTAGTACTACAATTCAATCCAGATTGTTATTTTTGTTCACATTACATATAGACATGCTCCTGATAGTACAGAAGAGGATAGGAAGGTAACCAAGTAGTACCATTTTTATATGAGTGATGATAGATCACACTCCTCCGAGTATGTGCAACATTCTTTCAAGATTTTTTTTGAGTTCTTGCATGAGAAAGATATTGCAATTGATCGACATATCATATGGTCAGATAAATGTATGGGTCAATTCAAGAATGCCCGTATGTTTTATTGGTTGAGTAGAATGTATGTAGAGAGGCGTATACCTCATATTTGGTGGTTTTCTAAGGTAGGGCATGGGAAGGGGAGCATGATGGATCAGGTGCATGTTTGAAGAGAGCTCTAGTTATGGAGCAATTGAGGATTTCAGGTTCAAATTTCTTTGATGTATGTTCTATTTTTGATTGGTGTAGTTCATCATTGTCATATGGAGGTACTCTAAATTCAGTAGTGAGCATATTCTTTTGGTTGGTTGAGGAGGGCACAATGGGAGAGAGATTGGATTGTCAAACAATTAAAGATTCTTCAAAGATGCATTCATTTCTCACCTCAGATGCAAGTACATGGACCATTTGGACATGACCATTGGCTTGTTTTTGTCAGAGTTGTGTTCGGTGTGATTGGGATCAGTGTGAGTCAAGTGAGTGGGTTGATATGTGGGTTCCACAATATCTAACTCCTTTATTTTAAACAACATCCTTGTCAAATGATGACATGGAAAGTTCACTTGAGTATGACTATCTATCAGATCTTGTATAGCCAGGACATGTTTTTACAGTTGTTGCATCGCAAGGGAATGAAGAGAGATCAGAATATTGGTTGGCATTATGTGTACACCTAAAACAAAAGCTAACACAACTAGTGACAGATGATGATGGGTTCAAATATGCTATAGGTTCAGTTGTTGTTGTGGGAACTTGGTTGTGAACATACATGATTAGAAAAGAATGGAATACCTGCATTTGAAGACTATGAGAGACACAAAATCATTCTCATGTATTAAGACCTTATTATAGCTACAAATTTCAAGTTGTTGAAGCATCAAACAAAACCAAAGACCAAAGACCTATGGATAGTGACTACTATTGATCATGAAGTAATATTGGATACCCTTAAGCAAAGAGATGACCCTTCAGGCATACTTGAGTAGTAGGTCTTTAATGGTGCCTTATTTTTTTATCATGCATTTCATTTCAAACAATGATCATAAAACCTTAATGTTCAAGTTTGCTACATGTATATTAAGGATGTTTTCAAAATGCTCTATGTGCATTAATGAGATCAAATTTTGTGTGTAAAGACTAAGTCCCTCACTTTGTCAATGTGATTAAATTTTACAAACTTTCACACACTATGTCAAGTGAATGCATTTCCATTTAGAAATGACAATATCTACCATCATCTTCAACCATGCACAGAAATGCAGTGAGAAATACAATGAGAAGGGCTTTAATCAACATGTGTCTTTCTTCAAAGTTATGCTTGTAGACTTTGCAGAGAAGCTGGTAAGTTTCATAATTATACAATCTTGTATGTCTTAAATTTTTTTCAAATGATCTATTTATAATTTGACAAAATAATTTGTATTAAGTGTTATAATTTGTTTTTTTGTAGCACATTCATTCTGCATAAAAAAGGTGGCTTATTTTGGTCTTCATTTATATGCAGGCATTTCTCTATGTAAGTTTTTCTCTTAGGACATGACGATGTCTGATGCAGATGGAGTGGGATGTTGTATTTGTATATGTATGTGAATTGAAGTAAATTTGTTATGATGATATACGATGTCCATGAGCAAACTAGTTTAGTTATATTGATGATATATAATGTATCTATACATGAGTACATTGGTGTAGTTGTATTGATAATGATGAAAAATCATGTTTGCATATTCGTTCATGGATGTCACATGAAAGTGTAATGGTAATTATGTGTATACAATACATGGAAATATTGATGATCATTATGTGTCTACGGTGTAATGCTTGT
The DNA here is from genome assembly GCF_030272615.1 of Cryptomeria japonica. Classification (NCBI taxonomy): domain Eukaryota; kingdom Viridiplantae; phylum Streptophyta; class Pinopsida; order Cupressales; family Cupressaceae; genus Cryptomeria; species Cryptomeria japonica. Next base: position 235,517,822 of record NC_081406.1, read on the forward strand.
TTATTTATACTTTTTCATTGAATGAGTGATGATTTTTTCATCTACTAAAAAAATGTTCCTCTAATAAAACCATAGGGAATCTTGAAAAATGAGAGAGGATTTTGTAGGGACCCCTCTTGTGGCCCCATAGGTTTAGATGAATCATTTTTAGGTGCCACAGATTCCAATTTAGGGCTCGTCAAAGTTTGACAATTTTTAGCACTTATGGTGCGCAAGGGACAACATTGGTAGGGTATGACCCCGATCATTCAACTAAGTGGGGGGGATAGGAGCATGCATAGGGTAAGAATCCCTAACTAGACATGTTAGAATACACCATTCATGATCACGATGAGCAGAACGAGAAATTGGCTACACGACAACATTTGATTGAATGAGATTGACGATTTTTTTGCCAACTAAAAAAATGTTACCCTAATAAAACCATATGGAATCTTGAAAAACCAAGATAGGATCTTGTAGAGACCCCTCTTGTGGCCCCGTAGGTTCAAACAGACCATTCGTAGGTGCAACGAATTCTGAGTTAGGGCCCCTTAAAGTTTGACAATTTTTAGCACTTAGGGTACTCAAGGGACGACGCTAGTAGGGTATGACCCCGAGCGTTCGACCGAGTGAGGGGGTGCAATAGGAGCATGAATAGGGTAAGAATTACTAAATGGATGTGTCAAAATCAACGGTTCATGATCATGACAAGAAGAACAAGAAATTGGCCAAGCGACAACATTTGATTGAATGAGTGACGATTTTTTTGCCAACTAAAAAACTACTACCCTAATAAATCCGTAGGGAATCTTGAAAAAATGGGATAGGATTTTGTAGGGACCCCACTCGTATCCTCATAGGTTCAAACTTAAAATTCATAGGTGCCATGGATTTCGAGTTTAGGCCTGCCAAATTTTGACAATTTGTAGCACTTAGGGTGCTCAAGGGATGACACTGGTAGGGTATGACCCCAAGCGTTCGATCAAGTGGTGGGGGGGGAATATGAGCATGTATAGGGTAAGAATGCCTAACTATACATGTCCAAACCAACAGTTTGTGGTCATGACAAGCAAAACGAGAAATTGGCCATGCGACAACATTTGATTGAATGAGATTGATGATTTTTTTGCCAACTGAAAAAATGCTTCCCTAATAAAACTATAGGGAATATTGAAAAATTGAGATAGGATTTTGTAGGGACCCCTCTCATGGCCCCGTAGGTTCAAACAGATCATTTGCAGCTGCCATGGATTTCGAGTTAGGGTCTATCAAAGTTTGACAATTTTTAGCACTTAGGCGCTCAAGGGACGACGTTGGTAGGGTATGACCTCGAGCATTCGGCCGAGTGGGGGGGGTAATAGGACATTTCAGAATTGACACTTCATGATCATGACAAGCAGATCGATAAATTGGCCATGCAAAAACATTTGATTGAATGAGACTGGCGATTTTTTTGCCAACTGAAAAAATGTTGCCCTAATAAAACCGTAGGGAATATTGAAAAATAAAGATAGGATTTTGTAGAAACCCCTCTCGTGGCCATGTAGGTTTAAATGGATCAATCTCAAGTGCCATGAATTCTGAGTTAGGACCCCTTAAAGTTTTATAATTTTAGCACTTAGGGTGCTCAAGGGATGACGTCGGTAGGGTATGACCCCGAGTGTTTGATCGAGTAGGGGGGGGGGAATAGGAGCATGCATAGGGTAAGAATGCATAACTAGACATGTCAGAACTGATGGTTCATGATCACGATGAGCAGAACAAGAAATTGGCCACGCGACAACATTTGATTGAATGAGACTAACAATTTTTTTGCCAACTGAAAAATGCTGCCCTAATAAAACCATAGAGAATATTGAAAATAAGAGATAGGTTTTTGGAGGAACCCCTCTCGTAGCCCCATAGGTTCAAATGGATCATTTGTAGGTGCCATGGATTCTAAGTTAGGACCCATCAAAGTTTGACCATTTTTAGCACTTAAGGCGCTCAAGGGACGATGCCGGTAGGGTATGACCCCAAGCATTTGACCGAGTGGGTGGGGGGGGAAATAGGAGAATGCATAGGGTAAGAATGCCTAACTAGACATGTCAAAACTGACAGTTCATTATCACGACGAGCAAAATGAGAAATTGGCCACGCGACAATATTTGATTAAATGAGATTGACAATTTTTTCACCAACTGAAAAAATGTTGCCCTAATAAAACCATAGGGAATATTGAAAAACCGAGATGAATCATTTTGACACATGAATCCCCCATTGACAATTTTTTAACAATCTTGATCAATTTTGCCAATATGACAAACCTATGACTAGACATAACAAATATTGGTCTAGATGACCTTATTACATAAAAAAAATTTAATATTTCACCTTATTTACATTGAGAATCCATCAAAAAACTTGTCTTCCAAATTTGACCTCGTGGAGGCCTGATGAGCATGGAGGTCATTAAATTTTGTGAATTTTCCAAAGGCAACCAAATTTAACATTTACAATTTAGATGAAATGAATTATATATAATTCGAAGATTATACAAACAACACTTACGATTAAATGAAATGAATTATATTGTTCATTACATAACCATTATTAACCATTATTAATTATTGGATTAAAGATTAAAGTTTAAAATGATAACACAATGCACACATGAGCAACAATTTATATGATCAAATATCAACTTCTGTATATATAAAAATGTCAAATGATTACAAGTGTATGTCCATAATAAAATATGACATAAACGCCAACACAAACAAAATGTATGTCTATATACATGAATGTATGTTCATATACAAAATATACATGCCAAATAGACATGTAAGCATCCCAAAACTATCTATAACATCCTAAGCTACTGATGGGTCATCAAATTCGATCATCTTTGCTACACTGCTTAGCTCTAAAGGATCCTGCACAAGAAAAAACAAACCACAATTAAGATTAGCTATATTATATAACTCACATTCAAAAATTTAAAATTAAAATGAACTATAATTGAACTATTCTTGTTTACCTCATCTCCATGTTTTCTCTTCGGCTTTGGAGGACTCTTGATGTATGTCTTTGGTAGAGGAGGCATGTTTTCAATATTTTCATACACAACCTACATATGTTCACAAACATGACATTGATACAAGTTAGCATATAATTGTCACTAATAATAATGAATTATATCTACTAAACACATGTACCTAAGGCATCTCTTCTTCTTCTTCTTCTTCTTCTTCTTCTTCTTATTCTTCTTCATCTTTAGGTATAGTGGGTGTAGTCAACAAGGATGTGAAGCCAATATTTTTTTGTACATATACACAACAAGTATGTGAAACTATCAATCTATGTCTAGACATGTGAAAATCATTATAAGTTATTTAAACTATTTATTCAATCATATTTGCATTCAATTACCTTTCTCTTGTCTCCAACTACACTACCAGATCCTAAATCACACAGCCCCGCACTCACGCTACTTGTGCCCTACAAAATTAAAATAAGATATACATGCAAGTTACTACATAATCTAATTAATACCAATATAAATGATGAGAATGTATGTACAATAAAATACAAATGACTAGGTGCAATAATATATGCACTATAAAGCTATCAAGCCCAAAAGAAATGGTTGTCAAGGTGCCCTCCTTGATCTATGTTAGATTCTCCTCTGTCATTAACTATCAAATAGACCATGTAAATAAAAATTAGTACTTACTATTATCTAGATTATAAATATTCATTTAAAATATACAATGAACTGTGAAAATACAAATCTTACCACTACATCATCAATGTATGATGAAGCTGCCTCCTCGCCTCTAGCATGCGAGGAATCTCCAGGGTATCCTCTAGTCCCTATCATAACATCTGGTGCATCATGCATCTCATGCACCTCATACATTGTAGTGTGTGAAAAAGGATGAATAGGTTGTCCAATTGGACCCAAGCATAGGTGCCCACACATGACACAACTATGGGGCACGCAAATGTGTGGATCCAAGGAGGACGTGTCAGTGCCACTAGATGCACCGCTACCATCAAAATAAGGTTGAGCTACTACCCCAGCCTGATAAACCACAAGTTTACTCAAAGAGTGAATATGTGATATGGTCTGTGATGCTACCTCATAGATGTGTTGGCCATTTGGTGGAATTGATTATGTGTTGCATTGATGTTTTGTCATTGATGTCAATACTATTTGTTTGGATGCTTTACCGGCATCCTTTTGGTCCTAGTAGGTTGAGTAGTTTTTGGTTAACTTGGATCCGGCATGACCCGGTTGACTCCAATATAATTTGGTGATGGGATTGAATTATTCATAATGTGTATACTCATATTTGGTCAGTTGGTTTTGGTCTAGTGATTGGATGCTATCCTGCTTACTATGAAGATTGGTTTCTGGTTCTCATGAGGGTTTCACTGAAAGATATTTTGTTGGAGATCTTTGATGCATTGCATAATTGGTGTTGGTGTAGCTTCTGATGGAGTTTCAGGATGTTGTTGGTGATTGTGTTCAAGACTTGGCATTTGGAGATCATTGCTAAAGCGTGTGGACCTATACTTGGTCTCGGTTGATCTAGGTTATGGACTAACATTGATGTAACGTGTCGATAGGACCTATTATTGTATTTTTGGGATGTCTTATGTGTTGTATATTATTTGTTTTGGTCTAAGGCCAACATGGTTTGTAATTATGTAATTGGTTTATTATCTGGTGGCCGACCTGACTGTTTGTGGTCGAGGGTTTGTATAAATAAGATGTAAGATCTCATTGTAGATGATCATGGTTATTGTAAGAGGTCATGGTCAAGGAATGTAATGTGTGAATAATGTAATATCATTTAGGCATAGGAGTTGATTGATCATTAGAGATCAAATTGGGTTTGTAAGAGGATTTAGTCCTCCGGTATTGAGCTTAACAAGAACTCTACTTAGGCATAGGAGATGCTATCTTTTGCAGTTCAACACTTCTCTAGATTATAGTCTAGATTTGTATGAAGTTAGTGAAACTCCTTTTGTGATGAGTAGTGTGCTCTAGGTTGTTGGCCTTCCTGCATGTGCATTCCCCTATATTGTAAATTCACATACTTACTGCAGAAGTATTATTTGACTGTGGGAAGGCTTCTCATCATGGTTTTTCCCTTTACCGGGTTTTCCACGTACAAATCTTGGTGTTGTGTGGATGGATTTTATTTTTTGATTATTATTTATCATTAATTGGATTAAATGCTATTCCGGTATTATTGTTTTGGGTTTCAGTATTATTATTTTAAATTGCTAATGCTTCCGGTAATCTGTGACAACTAATTCACCCCTCCCTCTTAGTTGTCTTTCAATTTTCTGAACTGTCTGACAAGATGATAGCTAGATGTTGCACTGGAGGTCAAGGATCAACAGGAGGAGGGCGGACATATGGGCCCTAGACAAGTCTGACTGCCCCAGGTCTATTTTGGGGCATACCTAAGCCTACACCCTAGAAAAGTTGGATGTCAAAGTAGTTCACATGTTTTCCTAAAACAAACTTAGCATACAATTTTTTGATGAAGTAGAAGGGGACATCAAGATTGTTGTTAGGTGGTTTATCGAAAAACCATCCACTAATTATCCCAAAAGTTTTTCACATTATCATCATTTGTGCACCATTTAATAGAAAGTTTAATTTTTTGGGGGTCTACGGGTTGACTAGTGCGGGGATTAACAAACAATGCAGTAATATTGGCTTTGGATATCTCAATATCCTTGATCTCCTTATAGGACAAGCCATCTGCATATTGTTCCCTCATAGAATCTTGCCACAAAAGAGCGGCATCGTGCTCCTCAGTGGTGGCTTCTATACTCTTTATGATGGACATGAGGGGATCAAACATTGGGTTCAGGCGAGGGATCCTACAATAGACATATGCAATCCCCCTCAATTGGTTCAAATTTTGTGCAATTAAATCCTAAATTGAGGGGGGGTTTAGCAAAGGAGGTTTTTGTGCAGGAGGGTTTGGTTGTTGTGGTTGTGATTGATCAATGTTTTCATTGTTATCCCCCATTTTTAACCTAATTGAATGTAAACAATTGAATTTAGTTAACAAATTTGAACAATTTTGTATTTGATTTAAAAAAACCTAGTTTTCATGAAAAAAACATATTTTGAATGAAAAACCAAATAAACATTAAAAAATACAAAAATTTGAATGAAAATCATGAAAAACAATAAAAATCCTACCTTTTATTGGATTTTTTATGCAAATTTGGGTCACAAAATCGGATATCGGGTCCAACTGGATATCGGATTTTCTTGAATTTGTGTAGCTCGTGGGTAAAAAATAACCCACGGGCTATCACAATCCTCATTTATTGTCTCAGAGAAATCGGATATAAGATCGGATATCTGATTTTTATAGTTAAATTATTTTAAAATAATAATATATTATATAATATATAATATATTACTATATTATATTATATATTATAATAATATATTATATAATATATAATATAATATAATAACATATTATATAATACGTATTATATAATATATATAATTTATTTTTTAATTTAAAATTACCTATAAAAATTGGATATCCGATTTTCCTAGGTGTTTACCATGCCAAGGTGTACTAACACCCAAGCCAAACAAAAATTAAACATGGATTTTTGCATTTTTAGGTGAGTGGAAAAGACTATTTTTTCACATCGCCACTTTTTGGCCCCCCATGATCCTGCACTAACCCTCTAATCCCACCTAATCCCTCTTCTAGTTTTTCTTCTAATGGGTTGCTAGTGGCTAATCCCCATGATTAGCCACAAAGTCAACTCCTTGTCCCCTCACTCAACCACTTTCCTTAAATTTTCTTCTCACATCTCTCTATGCATCTCCCCATTCAACTACCTCCCTTAAATGCTCTTTTCCTAGGTGAATGTGAGATTTTCAAAAATCTTGCATTCCTCTATGTATCCCTTCACCCAAGGAATTTTTAATTCCTTTTTATTCCTCCAATCCCCAATCTCCCTTTTTGGATAATTTTTAAATTCCCCTTCTCATTATCCAAGGAATATTTATATTCCTTTGTCTTCCCTAGGTGCATTGGAAAGCCTTCCCAATAAACCTTGAGGAGTGTGGAGACAAGAAATTCCTTTTTGGCATATCTCTTTGACTCCACACTTTTCTTGTCAATCTCTCTTGATCCATGTGTGGTCTCACATGCAATCTTGGCCTTCCATCTTCGATCAATCCTAGCCCTCTATTTCTTCTCCCCTTCTTCTATAAATTGGGGACTCCACTCCTTCATTTGACATCTCCAAATTAAGTAAGTTCATGCTTCCCTTTTGAGTCCAAGAAATCATCCAAGCACCTAAACTATAGCCAAATTTCCTTCCATCCATCACTTAGCCATTTATATTTCATCCCCATTCCATCCTCATTTCATCCATTTTATCATCCCCTCTATCATTTGTGCACATTTGTAGAGACAACCACACTTAATCAAGGAGAAAATCCAATCAAGTTGGAGAAGGAGCACTACTTCAACCTCATCATGCACAATCTGAGGAACAAGTGAAGATGTGTGAAGGTATAATGGTATTTATTGAGTTTATTTGATTATTTTATGCATATTTGTGTTTTAACTAACCATCCATCTTCACACTAGTTTTCCCTTGGTTCAGAAATCAACACATAGCATCATGAAAAAACATTGAATCGAGTATAGAAACTCCATTACTAAAATCACAAAAACATAGGAATACATGAATATGTTGATATCAATGAAAACAACATATCCTAGCAGCAACAATATCCAACAATCTCCCCCTTTGGCATTGATGGCAACATATGAATGTGAAAAACAATCAATGCAAATAGAGAAATCAACACTAGCAGTCTCCCCCTAAAATTATGCACACAAATCTTTCAAGATAAGGTATTTTTTCACAGGCCTCTCTCCCCCTTTGACAACAATGCCAAAGACATATAGATCATACATCTCTCCCTCTAAGATAAAGACAATCTCTCCTCGTTAGGATACACTCACACACCTAAACATCTAAAACATACACACTGACTACTCTGGCTGAGTAGCAGCACCTGCTCATCAATCTGTATTAGAAGATAAGACTATGAAGTCCACAGGATTGATGCATCTCAATGCATCTAGTTCTCATCAGGAGGGTTAGAGACCCCTAACTTGTCTCTTAGATATACAAATCTATCTATAGGCAAAGTCTTAGTAAAAATATCTGTAATTTGATCCTTTGTAGACACATAGTTCAACTTAACTTCTTCCTCACTAACTTTCTCCTTCAAGAAATGATACTTAATTGATATATAATCTATTTTAAATTGCAGCACCAGATTCTTGGAAATATTAATAGCACTTGAATTATCACAATATATAACAATAGGCTCATCATACACAAATCTAATGTTCTTCAACATTTGCTTCAACCAAACTACCCAGGTATAACTACTAGCAGCAACAATGTATTCAACTTCTACAGTAGATAGAGAAATTGCATCTTGCTTCTTACCCATTCATGAAACCAGCTTCTTTCCCAAAAAGAATGCACCACCGGAGGTACTCTTTCGGTCATCAACATCACCTGCCCAATCAATATCAATATAAGCACATAACATGAAGTCATCATTCTTTAGATACCACAAACCATAGTCAACTATCCCCTTCAAGTATCTGAAAAATCCTCTTAGCAGTAACATGACTTTGTTTAGGATCAACTTGAAATCTTTCACAAAGATAAATAAAATGCATAATATCTTATCTACTCTGAGTTATGTACATCAATCCACCAACCATATATCTATACAAGGTTTGATTATCTTTCAAAGATTCATCATTCTTAGAAAACTTGCACCCAATCACCAAAGGAGTTCCAATAGGTTTGGAGTCAGCTAACCCAAACTTCTTTAACAATTCCTTCACATACTTAGATTGAGAAATTAAAATACCTTTACCAGTCTATGTAATTTGAAATCGTAAGAAGAATTTCATCTCACCTATCATAGACATCTTAAACTCTTTTTACATATCATCAACAAATTTCATAATCAAATCATCATTTCCTCCAAAAATAATGTCATCAACAAAAACTTCAACAATCAAAATGTTATCATTATCAACCTTAAAGTATAAATTACTGTCAGCAGTACCTTTATAGAATCCCAACTTCATCAAATACCTGTCCAATCTAGCATACCAAGCTCTAGGGGTTTGTTTAAGTTCATGCAGTACTTTCTTCAATATGCATACCATGTCTCCTTCATCTGATAATGAAAATCCTTCCAATTGCTCAATGTAGACTTCCTATTCCTAATCACCATTTAAAAATGACAACTTAACATCCATCTGATATACAGAATTCTTATAAGCTTCACATGGAAGAAGTAATCTAACAACTTCAATTCTAGCTACCGGTGCAATATTCTCCTCATAATCAATACCTTCCATCTGTGAACATCCTTTACATACCAGTCTTTCTTTGTTTCTAACCACTTCATCAAATTCATTCAATTTATTCTAGAACACCCATTTCGTACCAATCTCATTCTTGTCTTTAGGTCTCGGAACAAGTTCCCATGTATTATTCTTTTCAATCTGATTCAACTCTTCTTCCATATCTTTGAATATCTTGAATTTCTCCGATGCTTTTGATTTCTCCCTTAGAAAAGTAACCCACATCATTCTAGAATAGTCATCAATCAACAACATGAAATATTTCTCACCCTGCACACTTCTCACTCTTGTAGGACCACATAAATTAGTATGCACAAGATCTAATCATCCATTAGATGTATACTACTTACTTTTAAATGAAATTCTTGTTTTCTTTCCCAACTGACATTCTTTACATACTGGATTAGAAGGTTTCACAATCTTAGGAAAATCTCTAATAGCTTGAGTAGAACTTATCCTTATTATGAAATCAAAATTAATATGAGACATCCATTTATGCCATAACTAGCTTTCATCTGTCTGAGAAATCAAATAGATTCTCACTGGCATTCAAATGAAAGATATTACCTCTAGTCTTAGTTCCTGATGTAATCTTTACACTAGAGGCATTTAGAATCTTGCATTTACCATTCTTGAATTGAAAATCATATCCTTTATCAACCATCTGTCCAACACTCAAAATATTATGCTTCAAACCTTCAACATATAAGACATCATCTATATTATGCTTACCATAAAAGGAAATAGACCCTCTACCACGGATTACACAAGCTTTATCATCTCCATATCTCTCTATACCACCATCATACCTCTCCATATTAATAAATTTAATTTTATCACCTCTCATATGATGTGAACAATTGTTGTCAATTACCCATTTATCTTTCTCTTCAATATTAGTAGCCAAATCTTTCTCCTCAACAACACAACTTGTAGAATTCACTGGTATCGAATTATCTTCCTTGATAGCAATGAATACAAAATCATCTTCTAAATACCCATTCTTAGATTCTTCATTTGTCACATCTTCATCAACAACATAATAACATTTCTTTTGATATATGTACTTCAAGTTAGGCTTATCATACTTATCATGCTTCTCATATCTATCATGCTTATCAAATTTATCATGCCTATCATACCTTGACATTCTTTAAAGACACTTAGAAGCAAAATGTCCTATCTTATTACAAGAGAAACATTTCAAAGGTAACTTCCCATCATACTTATCGGCTCCCTTAGGCAATCTCCAAGCTATATGTGCTTCAATCTCTGTTAGACAATTCAAATAACTAGAAGATAACTGAGAGGGGGGCATAATAAGTTGTCACAGATTACCGAAACATTAAGCAATTAAAACTTTAATAATGAAACCCAAAACATTAATACCAGAATAGTAGTTAAACCAATTAAGCATGAATAAATACAATCCACATGAAACCAAGTTTTATATGTGGAAACCTGGTAAAAGGAAAAACCATGATGGGAAGCCTAGCCATAGTAAGATAATACTTCTACAATAAGTATGTGAATTACAATTGAGGGGCCTGCACTTGCAAGAAGGACAATAGCCTAGCGTGCACTTCTCATCACAAAAGGAGCCTCAGTTAAGCTCAATACTGGAGGACTAAATCCTCTTACATAAACCCAATTCGATCTCCAATGATCGACTAAATCATCTGCCTGAATGATATTACATTATTCGCACATTACATCCCTTTCCATAACCATAATCTCTATCATATATATGATCTACAATGAGATCTTACATCTATATATACAAACCCTTAACCATAAACAATTAGGTCAGCCACCAGACAATGAACCAATTACAAAATTACAAACCATCTCAGCCTTAAACCAAACAAATAATATCTAACACATAAAACATCTCAGAAGCACATCAAGAGGTCCAATCCACATGTTACATTAAAGTCAGTCCATAACCTAGATCAACCAAGACCCAGTATAGGTCCACACGCTAAAGTAATGATCTCCATCCACCAAGTCTCCAACATGATCACCATCAGCATCCTGAAACTCCACCAGAAACTGCACCAACACCACTTATGTAATTCATCAAAGATCTTCATCAAAAGCTCTGCCAGTGAAACCCTCACCGAAACTAGAAGCCAAGCTTCCAAGCAAATAGGATAGCATCCAATCACCAGACCAAAACCAACTGAATGAATATGGACATGAGTATCATGAATATAACCAAACTATACCAGAGCCTACCGGATCATGCCAGATCCAAACCAATTAGAAATCACTCAACCTATCAAGACCAGAAGGGTGCCGATAAAGCATCCAAACAGCTAGTGTTGGCATCAATGACAAACATCAATGCAAGACGTAATCAATTCCACCAAATGGCCAACAATCTCATCCAACTCTTTTTCTTGTTCTTCCATCTCTCTCATTTCTCTTTCATATCTAGAAACCCTAGATGAGCTCTCTCTCGGATCCTACTTCTGCTTCCCAGATATAGAGACTTTAAATGCAGTCTTAGATTTACCATGTAATTCTCTAGATTCACTCAACTCAAATGCAACTAGCTTACCAACTAGCATGTCTCTTTTGGCATATGCATGTTGATTGCATTGATGAACTATTGTGTTGTCATTGATGTTAATTGTAACTGATAATGGAATTTGTAATGCAACCGGTAGTTGAGTGTCATGCCCAAACTTTTGGGCACGAATGGGATAATTCTTTTTTTTTTTAAATTCCAAATTAATAACATTAAATTGCATTATGAAATGCACTATGAAGTTTTGTCTTAACTACATGGGAGTTAACGTTAGCCACTAACACAAGTAGACAAAAAAAAAGTTAAAATTAAATGCGGATTACTAAAGGAATCAATTTATTTTCTCATCTAAATTGATTAAGAGTTAATTAAATTAAAACTCCCTAAAATACTTGGTGAAGATATTATTAATCTCCAATAAGTCTATTTTGTCTACAATTCATTTTAATCAATAAATAAAGATAAATCGACTAACGAGTCAATTAATTCAAAATGAATATCTTTCTTAAGTTTATTTATAAAATAATCTAAACACAGCCCTTTTCTTTTAAACCCTTATGTTTAACAACAACTTCTAATAAAATATTTGATCTACCAGTTGCCCTTAAACCACATTATTATTAAATGTTTAAATAAAAATAAACATTAATATAGGTAAATTATACAATTTATTTAATATATATATTTTTCTTTAAACAAATATTATTACGACTTACTCAAATTTGCTCACATTATTATAACTCTACAATTTTGTCAAAAATCATATTCAAAACCCTATATATATATATATATATATATATATATATATATATATAAATATATATATATATAAATATATGTATATATATATTTATATATAAAAATAAAAGTGTTATACCATGCAAACCCTAACCCTTTATTTATAAAATAAGCCTCTCCTTTCTTTATTTTTTATTCTTTATTATCTTTCCCATTTTTTTTCTACCCTAGCCTTAACCGGCTAGGGTTTTAACTTTATGTTGGCTGTGTAGGGCCACTCACCAAGCGGCGGCCATGGCGAAGGGGAAGGACAGGTGGAGGCGGCATTTCCGGGGGCGCGGTGGAGGTCTTGGTTATGGCGGCGGGCGGTGGGCAGTGGGTGCCGCTCACTATGGGAAACCACAGTGGTAGCCCTCGGGCCGTCCACTATGGACGCCCACAGTGGTGGTGACCACTGTGGTCGCCCACAGTGGCGTCAGCCGATGCCGACCTCTGTGCTAACCACAGTGTTCGGCACTGCCGACCATTGTGTTTAGCATAGTGGTTCGGCCTGAACCCTAGCTTAAATTTTTTTTATTTTTTTTAAAAGAAAAAGTTTTAAATAATATATTTTCTTTTGTTTATTTTTTTTATAAACTATAAGAGAAAAAATATATATATATATGTATATATATGTATGTATATATATATCTATCTATGTATATATCTATATATATCTATATATATATACATACATATATATACATATATATATATAGAAGTATTTATATGCATGCATATTTGTATATATATATAATTATATATTTATATATATTTTATATATAGATATATTGAATATATAAATGTATTTTAAATATAAGTATATATTTATATACATTTGATGCATAAGGAAGATTAGAGTTAACATCACTATGCATGTAGTTTAATTTTTATTTTTTTTGAACTTTTAAAACAAATTGATAACAAAATTCTGAATTAAGCCCATGTATATTTCCTTTTTAAAAAAACCAAAAATACCTTGTTGGTAAATCATAGATGTACTATGTTAACCTTAGATTTATTTTCTTCATAAAGTAAATGACAGAATTGAATAACTTCATACAACAACTATAAGATATATTTTTATTTAAGCTAGAAAATATTAAAATGAATCTTTAGAGATGACTATAATATTTTAGGTCTTCTTTTCTGCAATTAAATGAAATGACAGATATAAATAAACTAAAACTGCATTTCCATAAAAGAGATCTAATTGTTTTATTTCTAGCCTTCTACATGCATGCAAATCTAATTCATTTCTTTTCTAATATTTTGTTTTTAAATGCATAAAGAGAATAAATAAATTACTTTCTTTTCAAACTATCCTAAACACAACAAATGTTATTTTTCAAAAATATAGAAAACTAAAACCAGAGTTACTCATTTCTTTTCTGTAGTATAGCATAAATAAATATTACATATCTTTAAAACATATTCCCAAGTCTTTATTGTCACTTTACAAATAGGTCTCTCATTTCAAATAAATGAGGACTTTCAAAGAATAATAATCACATTTACAAATATTTTTCTGCAACAAATTACTCCAGCCACATCTACATGTCCTATTCTTTTCTTCCAACAACTTGCAATAAATCAAAAGCTATGACCATGGAGAACTCACCTCCTAGCCTAGGCTAAATAGTAGCCACCCCCGAGCTTGGAGAACCAAGCCCTAGACAGGTAACACACATGCAAACACAATAAACACGGGAAAAAACAATCACTTGCACATTTCCAACCCAGACTACACTGCACGACACATGTGATGACTATACATGGGTGGTAGTGGACCAAATACCTTGAGGAGACTACAAGTATAGTAAAACTCAAGGCCACCTCATGGCAAACAATGATAGATCATAAGTATAACAACCCCACAACCTTATTCCCCCCAAAGCATTCATGCCTTATTTCCCTCCTTATGACCCCCAATTGCATAAACAAGCCATGCAGCAAGGGTTACATAGGAATCCCTTGAGATCACTCTCTTAATGAGAGCCTCTCACTCGAGGGCTATCAAAATTCTACCACCCACAAGACCATCCTCTCTCCCAAGAGTAGGAGGTCTTGGTTACTCCCAAAACATAGAAAATACACAAGAGTAAAATGTAGAACACAAACTAAATTTGCATAAGGGAAAAATACAAGCAAAAAGTCTTCTCACACATGCAAGTCTTTTCAACATAAAATGCAATATAAAAACATAACAAGAGAATTTAACCAACCTTCAACTACCCAAAGGTATGCTAGTTTTGTTGAGGATGAGTAGCCTAATTCCACAATTCCTTTGTTCTCTATCCTTAGCCAAATTCCTAAAAACCAAATCTATCTTTTCTTTCAAAATTTCTTGTCTCCAAAAATGGAGAGAGGGTGATTACCCACAAAATCTCTCATTCTTGCCTAAAAAGGCCTCAGTGAGAGTTCTCACAGGTTTCTAAAATTGAAAAAGGAAAAGTCAGAAAAAGATCCAAAAGGATCTCTAATCCAAAAAGGAAAGTTAACAACTTAGGTGATGCCTTCTAATTTTCAATTTTCGCTCAACTTAGGAAACCCACTATTTAGGGTGTCTAAATGGTCACATGGGAGTTGAAACATGCCTAAAATTACTCCTAACCCTTAGGTATACCTTATGGGCTTTAGGAAACACTCTTAAACTACCCCTAGGTGTCCATTTAACCCCTTTTAAACCCCTCTGAAGTTAATTTTCGGGTCAAACTTAAGTTGACCACCCTAAAGATTCTCTTCCCAAGGCAAATATAGAACCACATTAAATTAATTGAAAAAGCTATGGTTAAACAACTCCCTCCAAGAGACAATTCAAAAATTAAAACATAAATCAACACATGTGTCAAGTGACACAATAAAAATACTTTTACAAAATTATACATGAAATTTTGTCTGTTGTTGGATTTATACAAATACATAAATTCAATCTAACACACATGCAACATCCACTTTCACAAATAAAATACTATACAAACGGGGTGTTGTCTCTCCAAATAGACAAACCCTAGTTTTACGAACGTACATAGGTCTAGGTTTGGTTCTCCATAATATTTCCATGGTCACATGGATAATTTTCTTGTGCATCTCAATTACACATTAGTACTTCCAAATAACCTCATATAACATTTAAACACATGAATAAGAATACATGTCAAACACTCTACATACCATATACATTTAAACAAATTGATACATCTTACATCCAAATAAATCCACATATGCAGTTATCGTAATCCTCATAATTTTAATCCATACATAAAACATGCATCCCATTTCTATCATCGTAGTAAAGTCCTGCAAATCCAATAATGACATATATCATCTCAAATTCATCCTATTCCAGAATCATATAGAGTTCTATATCATAAAGCATATAAATGAAGCATCAACATATAGCAATGTTATCCAAATCATAGAATCATATACGTTCTAAATCCATAATGCATAAAAAAATGTACACCTCAAGGTGAAATGATTCTGTAACCTGGTTCAATTACTTTTCTCACCTATCTATCTAACATAGCCCATCCTATTGAACTATAGCATTTATTAGTAGGGTCAAACATGGTCAACTAAGTTAATCAAAGCTTGGTTGGGGAGGGCCTTACATTGAGTCAGTGAAGGGAACCAATATTACTTTAGAAGCAGTGAGATCAGCCAGTAACCCTATCTGTTTATGTGCCAAACCCTAACTGATGGAGCTTGGTAAATCGGTTGTGTTGATTTATGATCAAATGGTGATCGGTGATTATTATGCCATGTATGCATGATGCATGTGATGAGTTTCAAGTTGTTTTTGTCATGTAGAGATAACAATTTTATCTATGAAATGAGCGAGTACATAACATGAAGAGGAAACCGCATGATGAGTTACAGGATTCAATGAAGTAGTGGTCAAGGAGCGGTCAAGGTTGTCTTGTACAATGTGCAATAATTGATATGTAATCCAATGGTCATGTTTGAATTGATTTGTTTGTAATGTCTATGAGATCTTAGGTTTGTGATGTGTTATCGGCCTATTGTTTTGCTTATAAGGTCAATAAGTTATTTTGTTGTAGTGTTGGCAATTTTGGTTAAGTGTAAGTGTGATTGATTTCTGAACTAGAAGGAGTATCTGCAATATGTGTTAAGGCAGATAGGAGCATGAATAGGATCAGATCAAGTAGAGTAGTGATATTTAGTTGATCAACAAAACCTTGTTGTTCTCTAACAATTACAATAGTTCAATTCCTTAACTGGGTAAGCTTTAACAAGCTTAGTACTATCTGAATCCTCTAACCAGGTGATTCATTAGCTTGGATTTAAATTCCTCTATCGAGGTTACTTCTAACAAAGTATTTCTTTTAACAGGGCATTATTGTCAATCCCTTAACTAGGTGGTCCCTAATAGGATCTGTTCTTAACAAGATGTTTTGTAAAGCTTTAACAGGCTTGGCTCCTAATAGGGTGAACTTCAGAAGAGTTCAGAATACTTGTGGGTATTCATCCTCACCGTGGTTTTTCCCATTTGGGTTTCCACATCAAAAATCATTGTGTCAAGTGGTGAATGGTTTTTGTGGTTATGTTTTGATATTGTTAATTTTCTTAACTGATAAATCCACTTAGCTATGTTATGATGACCGAAAGTAATCTAAAATGTGTTTTTTCTATTGTTAGTAAAGTGGTTTGAAGCATTGGTTAAATGATTTGGAAATTTCAATGCTATTACAGTGTTGTTTTGTTATGCCAATAAACCGGTTAACTTGATAGTGCAGCTACAGTTTATTACTCAGTGTTTGAACCCCTTAAGTTAAGTGATTGATTTTTGAGTTGGGTTTTGAGTTAGGTGAAAGTTTAATTAGTTTCCTATCTACTATTTCACACCCCCCCCACTCTCAGTAGTTGTTCAGATCCTTATTGATTCATCATATCATTAATTGGTATCAAAGCATTTCAAGTCCTCTAGTGTCTAAGCCTAACAACTTGACGTAAAGATATAGTTGAACATGATGAAGAAAGAAGGTCTGAAGTTCAATAGGCAAAACTATAGAATATGAAGTGATAGGATGAAGATCTATAGAAAGAGTCTAGGAAGTCAATACTGGGAACATGTTGTTACTAGATATACCCTGCCTAGTAGGATTCTGTCTGATGATCAAAAGGAGCAACAAGAGAATAATCAAGCGTTGGAGGCTAATATCAGTTCCTTGTCTGATTAAGAGTATGTTGATGTCCATGGTTTGGAGACTGTTTATGATGTGTGGAAGAAACTTGAGGATATCTATAGCGATGATGACCATGTGAAGATTGCTAAAGAATAGGGTATGAGAGGTAAATTTGATGACATGCAGATGGCTGAAGGTGATAATATTAAACAGTACATGGTCAAAGGATCAAGGAAATAGTTGGTGAGATTAAAAGTGCTAGTGGTAAAGTGGAGGATACCACAATGGCTAGTAAGGTGTTGAAAACCCTTCTACCAGTCTATGCTATCCAAGTTGCAACCATTTAGGAACTAAAGTCTATTGATAAAACAAAGGTAAGTCTTGACTCCATCTATTAGTCTCAAATTCTGATTTCCCTCTTATCCCTTGTAAGAAAATGAATAACTATGTCTGCATACGAAGAGATCAAGGAAAAAGGAACCTTAGAGTAACATATAACAAGGTTTTGAGAACCTTCTACACTTTGAACTTATCCAAAGTTTAGGTGGGTATACCTTCTGTGAATATCTTCACACTTTAAAACTAAGATCCACAGTAAACCAGTGCTAAAAAACCTGTGAACTTCATCACCTCAATGAAACTGAAACACTAAAGGAAAAACTTGCATTCATTTTTAGTATTGATCTTCAAGGAAAGATAGAAAGAAATCCTATAATCTATTACAGTGTCTTAACTGGGCTACAGAGTCACCTAAATCAAACAATAACTCTCAAAATAGAACACTCATATACATCTCATCATTTTGGCTTTTATGAATCCCATACATGCCTAACATATATATAGATCCTACTAACCTTCACTACAACATTATCACAAATAGGAGACCGCGAGATGAACATTCATCAGATGGAGGGAATAGCAGAGGGAACAACGTTTGTAGTGGGAAATTTGAAATTGAGAAATGGAGGGAACAACGATGCTGGATCCTCTAGTTCTAATTCCACTACAACTCAAGGAAAAGCATCTAATGATGAGGATGGAAGGCAGGATGGGGACCCATGAACATGAGACCCTCCTCCTGATCCCAAACACTTAAAAGATTTGCAAGATTCAAGCCCTGAGGTGGTGAAGATTGACTCAGAAAATATCAAGGAGGGGCGAATACCTAAACCCTGGAATAGTCTCTTCACAAGACAAGCATCTGGTAAACTGACTGGTAAATCTTCTTTCCCCTTTGTGAAGAATATATCACATAATAGAATAAGTAAACTTGCGATTGAGATTCCTGATTTAGTTATTGATCATAGCATCTCTTTAATGACTCTTTCTCTGGTGGGGAAATTTGTTGGACCTCGACCTAATATTGAGGATGTTAGGTCCTTTGTTAAGAGAAAATGGAGAATGAAAGGACAGGTTGAAGTCTCTACCCTACCTAGAGGCTTTTTGTGCTCTCTTTCTCATGTGGTGAAGATTTGGAAGTGGTGTTAAGTGGTGGCCCCTGGATGTTTGGTAAATCCTCTCTTTCTATTAGAAAATGGTCCCCTAATAGGGAACTCAATGATTCTTTCTTTGAATCTGCTCCGGTGTGGGTTAGGTTGCCTGGGCTGCCATTGGAATGTTGGGTGGAGGATGTTTTCTCAGGAATTGCTAACTCCTTTGGGGAGCTTGTTGCGATAGACCCAATGAAAGCAACTCGCAAGAGATTGGTGTATGTGTGCCTTTGCGTCAACATATCATAGAATATGGACCTCCCAAGTACGTTTGACATAAACTCCAAACTTGGGTTATGGGAACAAGCCATTGAATTTGAATCTCTCACATTTGTGTGCTTCTCTTGCAAAAAGGTAGGTCACTGGGCTAAGGCTTGCCCCAGCCACCCTAAAGGACTTGTGATAAAAGAAAAAAATATTCACAAACCGGTTTGGAAAGAAAAAAATAATAACAAAGACTGCAACAAGTTAGAAGAAAAAAGTGGAAACTTGGTGAATATACTAGAACACCTGAAAGTAGATAGCACTGACCCTCCTAAAGACCCCCCCTGAAGGGGAATAAAAAGAATGAAACCAAGGAGTTTGAGATAAAAATAGGCAATACCTTTGAGGCTCTACAATCACAGGCGAAGGAGAATGAAATCAGTGAAGAGACACTTGAAGATGGTGAGATTGAGGATATCACTGACTTTCATCCTGAGGATCTTCATGAACCTATATCAAAAAAAGATGAACCCTATTTAGAGGAAGAGTTTCAAGAACATGAAATAAAACTAGGAAGGAGTAACAAGTTTGGGTCACCGCAAGCAAACTTAAATGCCTTATTCCAGAATATAGAAGTCGATATGACCACTTCATCCCAGAAAAGAGAAGATCTATGGAGCAACATGCAAGATGAATCTAGAGTAGAACAACAAGAAGAAAACACAACAGGAAATGTAAAGAAGATTAAAACCAAGAAGGTAAGAGGCCCTAATGGAGTAAAAACCAGAACCAGATCTAAGGCTGATTTTGGGGCCTCAAGATCTCCACCATGACACAAAACTATGAAATGGCATAGGGACCAGGAGAGTAAGCAAAATATAGTTGATGGAAGGCAGCAAACTATCAAGGAATCCTGCCCTCAGGCTTCCAAATGAAAGTAATATCTTGGAACATCAAAGGCCTAAATGGTCTCAATAAACATGATATATTAAGGAACCTCATTCAAGATCAAAATATGGATATTATCCTAGTTCAGGAAACCAAAATGAGTAAAGAGAAAGTGGAGAAATTAATTTTTTTCAAAAATGGAGGGGTTTGTGGCAATAGCTTGAATGGAGCCTCAGGAGGGGTTGCTATATTCTGGAATAAAAGCACTACCTCTGGAGATATGATTGATGTTGATGGCAATATTTTATCCCTAAAAGCTAAAAGAATCTTTGATGGTAAGGAATTTGTTATCACTAATATCTATGCCCCTAACTCCAAATCTACTAGAAGTAAATTCTGGAATAAAGTTCAGCATAAAAGGAAAAAATTCCCTTTGTACAGCTGGGTTGTGATGGGAGATTTCAATACTCCTCTGCAAGACATTGAAAAATTTGGAGGTAGTCAAGCTCAACCAGACAGCAGATCTGACCTGATGGACTTTATTAATGACAATGCTCTCATTGATTTGGATCTGAATGGGGCTTCCTACACTTGGTCTAACTGAAGAGATGGTGAAGATATCATCCAGGTAAGAATTGATAGATCCCTTCTCTCTAATGATTGGATTCTTTCTCATAGATGCTCCCTTTCTTTTATTAATAGAATTGGGTCAGATCATTATCCCATCTCTTTTGTTGCTGAGAATTTTAAGAATAATCAGAGATTCCCTTTTTGTTTCGAAAAGATGTGGACCTCCCACCCTAATCTTGAAAAATCTATTGCTAACTGGTGGAATCTTGATGTTAATGGAACTGCCATGTATAAAGTTGCCAATAAACTTAAAAACATTAAAACCAACATTAAGACCTAGAACAAGAAGGTCTTTGGTGATATCTTTGATTCAAAGAAAAAATTAAAGAAGGAATTAGACCAATTACAAAATTCAATCCAGAAAGAAGGCTACAAAAAGTATTCCAAAACCATAGAAGATGAGGTTCTAGTCAATATCCACAACATTATTTCTAGGGAAGAAATCTATTGGAGGAAAAGATCTAGGGCTATATGGTTGAAGGCAGGGGACAAAAACACTAAATTTTTCCACATGACTTCTCTAAAACATAAGGACACAAATAGAATCACAAGACTGACTGTTGAAAATAGCACTCTGATTAATAAGGATGAAATCAGGGATGAAGTTGTTAGATTCTTCAAGCAGCTCCTTTCTAGTTACAAGGACATTGATCAGACCCATCAACTCAATTTGGTTAATATTATTCCTAAGGTCATTAACCCTATTCAGAATAAGGCCCTTACTGCCATCCCATCTGCTAGAGAAATCAAAAAATCTGTCTTCTCGTTTCAAGGGGATAAAGCTCCAGGCCCTGACGACTTCCCTATGTTTTTCTTCCAAGAGTTCTAGCATATTGTGGGGGAAGACATGGTTAATGCGATCAAAGAATTTTTTGGATCTAGAAGAATCCTTAAGGAACTTAATTCCACTTTTATAGCCTTAATCCCCAAAGTTTCTAGGGCGGACTCTATGGGCAAATTTAGGCCAATTAGCCTATGCAACTCTTTCTACAAAATTATATCCAAAGTTTTGACCACTAGAATTTTGGCAGTGCTTCCCTTCATCATATCCGAGGAGCAGAAAGGTTTTGTTCCTAGTAGGCAGATTCTGGACTCAAACATTCTTGTTCATGAGAACATTCATTCCCTCGGTGCTGCTAAAAAAGAAGGTTTCTTGATAAAGATGGATCTGGCAAAGGCTTATGATAGAGTTGAGTGGGATGTTCTCTTTAAAATTATGGGGGCTTTTGGTTTTGATGATAAGGTTATCAAAATAATCAAAGAACTGATCACTACTCCTATGTTTTCTATAGTGATTAATGGATCTCCTACAAACATTTTTAAAACTTCAAGAGGGAAAAGACAAGGAGATCCCATATCTCCTATCCTTTTTACCATATTGGTTGAAAGTATGAGCAGATTGATTCATAAGTTGAAACAAAGAAAAACTATCAAAGATCTTCAACCTTCCTCCGCTAATGTTTTTTGCACTCATCAATAGTTTGTTGATGACACTATCCCCATGGGATATTCTTCAGTCAAGGAGGCTGATTCCTTCAAAATAGCTCTTAACTCCTATGCTTTGGCTACTGGTCAGCAAGTCAATTGGGACAAATCAGCTATGTACTTCCTTAATACTCCAGTCACAAGACAACAGAAAATTGCTAACATTATTGGGTGCAAAGTGGAAATGCTCCCTTCCACCTATCTGGGCCTTCCTTTAGGGTTAGCTCCCCCAAATTCCTTCTGGAATATGCTTATTGATAAAATTAATATAAGACTTACTGGATGGAAAGGCTCAATGTTATCTCAGGCCGGGAAACTGCAGCTCCTTCAGGCTACTCTTCAAAATCTCCCTGTTTATGCCCTCGGCCTGTTTGGTATTCCAGCTAAATTTGCTGAAGCTATGGAAAGAATCCAAAAGAGATTTTTATGGTCAGGAGTGGAAGAAAAAAAGAGAATACCTTTGGTTTCTTGGGACAAAGTGTGTAGACCAAATAACAAAGGAGGGCTAGGGATTAATGCTATAAAAACCTTTAACAAAGCTCTTCTTGCTAAACAGTTATGGAGATCCTATGACACTAAGAAAGATTGGAATCAAATTTGGTTTGACAAATACATTCAGAATCAGACTATCAAGGGATCCTTAACTTTGAAGATATCCTTGTTGGATCCTTCATCTGGAATAGTATTACCAAATCCATAAAAGTGGCAAAAGTTGGGGCTAGATGGGTCCTTGGAAAAGGTGATAGAATAAGGTTTTGGGAAGACCCCTGGATGAAGAATGAAGCCCTTTATGATCAAAACAACAGTCAAATTATTGAAGAGTGTAAAAGAAGGTTTGGGCTTATGGCATGTGACTATTGGAAGGAGGATAAGTGGGTTAGGCTTGATGACCTCCATTCTAGATTTTCCTCTCTCCAGAAGGAGTTGTTGTCCTTTTCCCCTAACAAAGGCTATGATGATGTTTTCCTCTAGAAAAGTGATCCTAAAGGTGAATTTACAGTTGCTTCTGCCTATAAAAACACCTTCTCTCAAACCAGCAATCCCATTTGGAGTAAAGTTTGGAACAACATTCTAATCCCCAAAGTCAACATTTTCTTTTGGCTTGCTTCTCATAATAGCACCCTTACTCTTGACAATTTAATCCGAAGGGGTTTCAAATTCCCTAATAGATGTGAGCTTTGCTAGAAGGAGGGGGAATCAGTTGATCACCTATTTTTCCACTGCTCCTTTACCTAAGATATTTGGTGCAAAATGTGGGAAAAATGGAAAATTAACTGGGTCATGAACAAGAGCATCAAGGATATCATCTGGCAATAAAATTTTCCAACCAAATGCCAAATCATCAAGAACCTTTGGTCTTTGACCCTCCCCATGATATGCTGAGGCATTTGGAAAGAAAGGAATAATAGGATATTTAGGGAAGTTAAGTGTAATACTCAGGTGGTCTTTGAAAAAATATGCAGGGCTATAAAGGAGAACATCAACATTCCTCATAGGAATAATCAGCAATGGTCTACTACAAATATGAATGATATGGAAAAAGACATCCTTACTGAATGGAACCTAATGCATAAAGTCTACAAATCAGAAATAAGAAGAAGAGAGATAACATTGTATGGAGGTTTCCTAATTATGATTGGATAAAGGTTAATTTTGATGGGGCAGCTAAAGGGAACCCTAGAAAGGCTGGTGGAGGAGGAGTTATTAGAAATGTTCAAGGAATTTGCATTGCTGCTTTTGCTTCTCCTTTTGGGACCCAAAATAACCATGTGGCTGAAGCTCTGGCAATGCTAAAGAGCCTCCATCTTGCTTAGGAATTCAAATTCAAAAAAATTTGGCTCAAAGGGGACTCTTTAAACATCATACAAGCCCTCAAAGGTACTAGTTCTGTTTCCTAGAATATTACCAATTTGATTAAAAATGCTAAAATAATTCTAAATAACTATGTTAGCATTAGTATAACTCATACCTTTAGAGAGGGCAATAAGGTTACGAATATCCTAGCCAATGAAGGGGTCAATTTGGAGAAGGATGTCAAATACATTAGAGAAACTCACATCAAACGGGAGATTAAAGAGCAATTATACTTTGATCGCATCAATGGATCAAGTTAATCTCATGATTTATTTCTAGGGAATGAGTTCTAGGGATAGATTTTGGGGGCGGATTAACAGTCAGATTATGAGTGTTTCTCGGCATCATAACCAAGATCATATGTGTGTGAAAGATTATAGTAATAATAGCTGGGTTTGTGTGGACATGAGTAGCAACTTCAAAACTACGAAAGAGTCTTTACATGGGGAATCCAGAAATAACAAGTTTTTAGAGTTTTATCCATGGATTGAGAACTGCAACAGAGGGTATCTTTACTTGGAGATCAGAATGGGCAGTAACCTAAACAAGAATGAGCCTCCAGGTTGCGAGAATTGGAAGAGTGAAAGAAAGGTTTGGAGAAGGCTCCACAAACACGGCTTCACTGATTATATGTAAAAGCTTCATGGAAGCAGAAACTATATGTCTTAAGGTTTCGTTAAAAGCTAGAGTAACAACAGAGCCACCATGTTTGGGGAGATTTGGCAAATCGATGAAAACTTGATTGCAGAGGTCACGGGACTCAATATGGAGGGGACTAAATTCTACAGGGATTGGAAGTATGCAGCTGAGGCTTTCAAAAATTTCCCAAAGATGGAGGATGAGAAGGGAAACCTTGCGAAGAAGGACAACATATCCTACTACATCCCCTAGTAGGTAAAGCCTTTCTGGCAAAAAGTTCTTAGGGCTTTAATGGAATATTTGACTGTGGATGGCAGATTTACAAAAATTTATAACTATCATTTCGCTATCCTGAACCATTTCCATCATGGGGCTAAAATAACCTTGCCCTTCTATTTAGCTCCCTCTCTAAACAAGAGCCTTGCCAACTATGCTAAAAAGACTAGTTCCTATCCTTTAGCTCACCAGGGACTCATTCTGCTTATATATGAACATATTAAGGATAAGGATAGGGCAACCAAGGATGATCCTTTGATCATCAACGCTCATATATCTGATAAATGCAAAGACTCTGATTCGAATGGGGATTAGCCCAGCACCCCTACCCATAAAAAAAGGAAAGTTGAAACAGAGCATGAAGAAAAGGAGGTGCATTGTGATGAAGAAGAGGGAAAGGATAAGGACATTGATACTGAAATGGAGCCAAACAATGATGAGAACTATAGTGAAGGGGAGGAAGGGGGTAATTCTAAGAACCCTCACTCTAACCCTAAGGGTTCGGAAAGCAAGAATGAGGCTCTAAATCCTAAGGAGGGTGACAACCCTAATGCTGAGGAGATAGAACAGAGCAAGGACTCTATTGATACCATCCTAGACACCGCCCGCAATTGCACCCTTGAATTCTTCAATTTCCAGAAATGGGTTGTTGAAAACATCACCAGTATGCAAAGTAAGTAAAGGGAGCTGGAAGATAAGATCAATAAGCTGATTAAGATGTCTGACTCTGGGAAACAGAACGAGGAAACAGAAAATAGTGAAGCGGAGGAGGAAACAGAGATGGAGGACTAGCTGGAGAAAGATGTGATAAAATGCAAACTGAAACATTTGGAGGACATTATTAAAACTATGAAAGAATAGGTGGAGGAGGACAAAGACAACGTCAACACCCAGATTGCCCATAATGAGAAAGAATTGAAACGCCTTATGAATCACAACCTCCAGGTCCTTAAAGTTTCTTCCCAGAATATGAATGCGCTAGTGGATCATTTGGAAAAGAAAAACTAGGAGAAGAACCTGGTAATTATAGAAGATGCTCCAACTTCCAGCCCAACCCACCAGAACCCTAGGTGCAAAACTAGGCAGACTACTGCTGAGAAGGACATCAAAATGAAAGAGAGTCAGATTGGACAAGAAAACAATGACCTGAGGGAAGTAGCCAAGGAAATGATGCTCTTGGTACAAAATTCTAAGGAAACTATGAAGAGATTTTAATTTTCTTGTAATGCTGGGCTTGGGGTCAATTTCTTGCTGGCCTCTTGCTGTCTTTTTCTCTGCTGCTAGTTTTTTTTTGCTATCTTTTGCAGCTATCTTGTTTTGTTTCCTTCTTGAATATCTTTTGAATGTAATTGGGTTTGGGTCCCTTAAAACCTATTTTTACTTAATCAAAAACATATATATAGATCCTCTCCCATTCAACTAAAACTATTCATCAGATTCATATCAACAAACAATAGACTTGCTGACAGAAGTATTTCATGCTCATTTAATCCCTCTCCTAAAAAGAAAAGCCAAAAATAACATCTACAAGATTGCCTTACAATCCATGTTCAATTGAACAACCCTAGATTATCCAAATGAAACCAATAAACTAAAGAATGCACACCAGAAAACAAAGGAATTTTAGGCCTAAAACTTTGATCTGTATATCCATATTCATGCCTGAAAAATATTACATAACTCAAAGCAATCTCCTTAAAGATAGAAAAACCTAAGTATATTTTGTCAGAGTTTCTTTACAAAATTCTTGTGATACCTTTTACACTAGTCCTGGTATCCATTTATAACATTATGGATGCATACAAGCTTCAAACATTCCTAGAAAGGCTTGTTACAAACCGCAATACTCTCCAAGAAACAGTTACAAGTCTTTTTCACTATCAACGACCTCTTCCGTTTGTTGTTCTACTGCAACCTTTTCTATTTTCTCTAGAGTATCTTCTTATTGTCTAATATATATATCCTTCCACTCCTAGAACACATCATCACTTGGCCAAGCAAAGTTGATAATCTTCTATTTCATTCCTTCTAGCCTTTTTCAAGTGACCCTTAACTGCCCAATTTCAGTTTCTATGAAACCATAATGTGATTTCACCTTTCCAATTTCTTCAATTGTTTGGACAAACAAGGATGTGTCATTAGTGTTAATGATTTCATTAACCCTTTGGGACAATTTCTGGTCCATCTCTTCTAGCCATACCTTCTCTTCTTTAAACTGAATTGGACCAACAAAACCACCTGGAAACAATTCATATTTGTGATCTGAATATTCTTTTCTATGTAGTTGGGCTTTTCTTTTTACACCTGCCCTTTCCTCTGAGAGTATATTCATTTCTTTTATAAACTCACTAGTGGACCTAAGATTGTCATTTTCCTCTGCATCTGCATGGGATGAGCACATAAGCTCTAACTCCTTACCTCTAGGCATCCACTTATTAAGGATTGGTTCCAAGGTGGTTTCATCCTCTCTTAATTCAATCAGGATATTGAGGATCCTTTTCATAGAAATGTGTACAATAGAGGCCTTGACTAAATCAACAAACTTCAAAATTGTGGCTTTTATCTCTTCTTCATACTTGCTTGCAAACAAGACTTGAGCTTGTTTCAACTTTTCCAACTCATGTTGGACAATTTCAGCTGACTGGAAACCAGAAAGCATAGGAGAAGGGGGATATTCTATAATGGGACTACTAGGTGGAGGTCTTGCTGGAGAGGAGGCTATCAGGAGAGTAGAGGATTCACCTGGATGGTGCTGACCTGCCAACTGACTCTAAAGTCTAGCAATAATACTGTCTCTGTTGGCTAATCCTTCTTTGGCCTCATTGTAAGCCTTTAAGATGGTTTCCAATTTTAATTGGAGATTAGCCTTATATTTTGCCTCCTTTTCTACCACTGCCACACTGAACTTTGTAGCTTCCAAGATTGTGCTTGCAGCTTCCACCACCCCTATATCTTGGACTCTTCTTATAATCATGCCTCTTAGGAGACTAGAATCTGATACACCTTTACTCCTTTTACTCTCATCTTTCTTCAGTGACCACATGACTAGAGCAGCATTGTCCTTGCTGAAGGTCACTCCTTCCATGGGTTTTGTTTCCTTCCTTACTGCTTCAAGGACCAGAGCGTCAGCTATATCCCATTCAAGGAGGATTAAAACACCAGCCTTAGACGCCATCTCTCTTCCCTTCTCAGGAGTAATAGTTTTAAACTCCTCAATCATTTCTTTCTTTACCTCTTCTTCCACCTGAGTTATATCCTTGTGAGGTTTCTCACTCTTCCTTTGCTCACATCTGGCTTTGAATTGTTCCATATTTTGCTTCCACACAAATTGCATGAAATCCCCTGTTGTAACAAAATTACTATCAGCCAGGAATTCCTCACTAGCTTGCTTAACAGTAAGGTCTAATTCTTTGCCCTTTAGCTAACCATCATTCAAGTTCATTTCAGCAGTAGGTGGCTCTTTTGGCATCCCCTCTTGGATCTCCTCATATGTGTAGGCAATCTCCCTGAGACTCCCTAAGTGTAAAAACTGCTCGGTCACCACCTACTCATCTCCTATATGGATAGGGGACTAAGATGGAGAATACAAAGGCTCATTGGTTTACACTTCCTTTCCTACCCTTTGCCTTTTAGGGGAGTCTTGGACGTAAATGACATCCTCAATTTCTCTTTTCCCTCTTGAAGTGGAAGGCTCACCTGTCACTGACATCATCACACTGTACTTTGATCTCTTATGTAGTACATAATCACCAGGTGTGATAGCCTTAGAAAAAATAGGCTTAGCTAGGACCAATTTAACCTTGTTAGGATCATTTTGCATTGCATGAGGTCTTCAAAATAAAGAACCAATAATTTGATTTTCTCCTCAAAGGGATTGAAACTAGAGAGAGGGTCATAGCTGCTATCAAATTGATGAATGAAATCAAGAGCCCTCTTATATGCAACCCACTTCTCTTTTCTCAGTTCTTGCTCATCCAAACTGAATTCATTTCTAATTAAATATTCAGGGGACTAAAATTGGTGAGGCCTTCCTTTACACACTACCCTCTTTCTAAACATGTCGTTGAAAAAATCCTCAGGGTCTGCACATCTTGAAACTGCAGTTGACAAACTATATGGCTTAAAGAATTCTTCAAAATATTTCCAGCCACCTTTAGTGATTACAAAATGATGGGCAACAGTAATGGTTGGGAAAATGGTCCCTTTACCCCTATTTGTCAGCGCTGCCTCTTGTACACCTCCAATCTGCCTCAAGACCTCTACAATCCCTATCTTCAATGGGACCTGATAGGGCAATAGATAAGGAGTACCTCTGAAACCATACACTCTAAAAATGATAGAAACAGGGTACAAATACATATCTCCCCAGTTGTGAAATTTTTTAATACCCTCAGCAAACTCTTTGGGCCTGAGGAATTCCAAGAGAGCCTTAGGAATCCTAGGGCTCTTTGTGCACAAAAGAAATCTAATCTTAGATGCAAAGCATCTATCAAACTTTAAAAAGATAGCATCCTCCTATCCCATAATAAAACAATGCTCCAAAGTTGAACATGCATCTCTTCCTTATCTTTTACCTTAACCAAATCCATTTCCTTTGCAAAATAGTCAACACCCTTGAACAAAAACATGTGCATCAGAAGGGAATACCATCCAAATGGTTTGTCCACCTTACCATTTTTTATCCCTACTAGTCCTACATGAATTGCATCAGTAAGGCATGGTGCATAATCAAATGTTATTGCCAGAGAGGGGTTTAGAATTTGTGCAATCATCAACATATAATGGGTTGGCATGTTTTTCTTAGCATCTTCTCCAAAAATCTGACACAGTGCCCAATACATACCCTTAGCTCTTAGAGTAAATAGATTCAAGTAGAAAGGTTCCATCATACTGGGGCCTACAACTGTTAACCCTCCTATCTTCACAAAGAACTCTTTCAATGGGCCACTCCTAAGATGATCCCTTTGAGCATTATAGACCTGGGCTAATGACTCAAAATCAATAGGTTCCAACAGATTTGAAGCTTCAATGAGCTTAAATACATTTATGAATTCATCATCATTTATTTTAATCAGGGTTGATCCCTTTATATTCCTGATACATCTAGCTATAGGGTCATAATTCTGTGCAATCAGGGTCAACAAATCTACATCCATGAATACACCAGGGACCACAAGCTTCCCCACATCCAATTCCCATATGCTATTTAAAGGGGCAAGGGAATGTCTCTGACCAAAACATACTTTGAACAGTCCTAAACCTAACATCCCTATTTCTAGATTCCTTAACCAATTACCTTTATCATATAAGCCATCCCCAATTCTAAGATGAGGGTTCTTTGGTACTAATTCTTTAGCTTTAGCCCTGACATTGGTCAACATAGTTAACTGTTCCAAAAAATCATCACAAATGTTCCTTTCTTGGTAATTCACTTTTCCTGTCAACTCCCTTCTTGGTTCCATCTTGATAATGCAACTATATCAATTGAGACATGCATAGACCTCTAATGAAACAATTCACACAACAATCACTGAATTCAGACCAGAATTAGTAAGAAAAAACACAAAAACCTGATATTCGATTGAAGAAAACCACTCTGTAATAGACTTGTTGAAATGATGCCAACATTCAAGTTGATGCGAACTCTAATATGGCAAGTTGGCATTGAATTTTAGAAATTAATCTTGCATGCTTTAGCCATCACCTTAGAATTGAATTCATAAATCGAATTCAAAAATGGGCTCCAACGGACCATAAGTTCTATGAGTATTTCCTTTGTTTTGTTGTTTCGCTATTTTGCAGGCCTTAAACACTCTACACCTTTCTTTTGCGAAACAATGACAACCGTTGGATCACAGGAACTTGCACTGCTTTTACTTTGTTCGGTCTTTATGTGTTAGTGATGGGCCCTACCTTCTTTTCGCTACTTTGCGTGCCTTAAACCTTGTGCAATTTTCTTTTGTGAAGCAACGTCGGCCATTAGATCATGATCTACCTACCCGGTATTTATCTCCAACAATGACCGTCAGTCTTATTAACTAAATGCGCATCACCTTGACGGCTAATGGTTTTCACCATTTCGCAGAGACTAAATTGCAGGCATCTTCAGGCCATGAAACAACGACAACTGTTGGATCGACTACAAGATGAACACCTTTTAACATGCTTTAGACCCTTCAAGTGGGCCCTTTATCTCATCACTGGTTAACAACAGCCACGTGGCAGTCGACCATTTTCTCAAGAAGTTCCATCGCGTTCCATTCTGAAACCGCCATGTGTTTTACTTCACTGTTCTCCACATAACTACCAGTTGACTCAAGGCGGGTTCTCATTATACCCTTCAGAGCCACGTGCACTTGACAGGTCACTCTTACACTCCACAGAACAAACCATCTATCCTACCATGTCATGCCTTCATGTCCACCACCCAGACCTACCACTAGACTGTCAGCTAAGCACCATCAGACCTGTCACTTGTCTTTCACCATTTCATGATCACTAATCTCCACTTTACTTTAGGCCACAAATCCACGACAATCATCTAATTAAATCATACTTAATTGGTCTTTAACTTTATGACCTGCCTATCCTTCGGGCCCACCACCTTTTTGCCATTTCTCATAGCTTAAAACCCAGGTTACTTATCTTTGTGAAGTAGCGATATTCATTGGATCTTAGGAACTTTCTCATCGGTTACCCTAGCTACGACCACCTCACTTAGGCCCACCACCTTTTTGCTACTTCGCGAAAGGTAGAACACGTGCATCTTTTGGCTGTGAATCAACGTGAGCTGTTGATCTTTTCTAAACCGAACATCCTTTAACCAAAGAAGTCGCTCGCCTCTAGGACCTGCCACATGTTTTCGCTATTTCGCAGAACTTATTTCACGTGCATCTCAGGCTAGCAAATCAATGTGAGCTATTAGATTTAAAACAAGATGCAGTCCTTTTATCTGATGGTCAATCCATTTGGTCAAGCCCGCCAAGCCTTTTTGCTACTTTACGAAACTTAACTTGTCGACATCTCTGCTTAACGAAACAACGACAACCGTAGGATTAACAATGAGTTGCATAATAATTAAGGGCCTCGACAACATTAAAATAGGATAAAGGTAAAGGCACACAGATTTAAAATATTTTACGGGACCGCCTAGGGAAATAACTAATGGGGGGACACTTTTCACGATAGACTGACCCTTCTTTAAGTGGTAAAAGTAACTTAGAAATAGAACATAAAGGTTTTTTGCAAACACAGGACAAGTTAAAACTTGAAAACCTTAAATTCTCTTCTGACCCAAGAAAATTAGAGGCAACAAGGCCATACTAGACACATTTTTATGTAGACTCCTAGCCAATTATGGAACAAGAATATCCAATTTTAAACAGTGATAACACCATTATTAGTAAAGTTAATGCATTTGAATTAAATGGTTATGATGGTAGTACTCAGAAATCCAAATCTGCATTTAGAGCTTCAATTTCTAATCCACCTGTGAGGAAAAGCCCAGTCACAGTTATGAGTCCAGATCCAACAAAGAAGTTGATGATGAAGATAGTTTGATCGAGCTTGAAGCATTGTTGGCCAAGTTGTTACCCAGAGGTACTAGTAAGTATAGAGGTAAATTACCTTTGAAGTGTTTTGCATGTAACAAGATTGGACATATTGCAGCTAACTGTCCTAATGGAGACAATGAGAATAAGTGTGAGAAGTACAAGAAGTCCAAAGGAAAAGTCAAAAGAGATTGCCTCATTGCAGTTGATGGTGGAATCACTGATGAGGAATCTAAGGGAGATATAAATGAAGACATTGTCTTTTTTGCCATTAAAGAGGAGACATCTGATTCGAAGGCATTAGTTTCTCATATGGATAGTTCTAATGATTGGATTATAGACAATGGTTGTTCACACCACATGACCAGTAACAGAAGAAAATATCTTACTTTGAAGGATTTTTATGGAGGAGTTGTGAGATTTGGAAATGACTCACCCTGCATGGTAAAAGAAACAAGAACCGTTTCTCTTAATGGAAAGAGTAGTGTAGATGATGTCTAGTGGATTGAAGGATTAAGGCACAATCTTTTGAGTGTAGATGAACTCAATGACAAAGGTTATCCATTGGAATTCAAGAATGGAATGTGAAAAATCTATGGAAACAAAGGTAAATTGATTGCAACCGACAAGCAGACAAAAGGTAACCTATTTCACCTGAATCCTAAAGTGAACAATTGTTTAATTACTAAATTAGTCGATAGTTGGATTTGGAATTAGAGATTTTGTCATATAAATTTTGATAACACTGTCAATCAGTAAGAGGTTTTCCTTAGTTGGACAAACCAGTGATTGCTCTGTGTAAGGAATGTCAGTTAGGAAATATGACATCCTCAACTTTTAAAAGCAAATCTTTCTTAGCAGAACATTTGCTAGATTTGGTTCATATAGACCTCTGTGGACCAATAAGGAGTAGAAGTATTCAAGGTGATAGATATTTTATAGTTTTCATAAATGATTTCTCAAGAATGATGTGGGTCACATTCTTGAAGGACAAAACATAAGCCTTTAGTAAGTTTTAGGCATTCGGGGCCTTAGCTGAAAAGGAAAATGGTAAGAAGATAAAGTGTCTGAGAAATGATCAAGCAGGTGAATTTACTTCAGAGGAATTCACTAGATATTGTGAAGACAATGGAATCAAGAGGCAACTTTCTACACCTAGGACACCACAGTAGAATGGTATTGCAAAGAGGAATAATCAGCCAGTTGTTGAAGCAACTAGAACAATTCTAATACAAGGAGGTGTAGCTAAGACTTTCTAGAGAGAATTTGTTAGCACAACTATCTACACTATGAGCCAAATATTGGTTTGAAGAGGTAAGGATAAAATTCCTTATGAATAGTGGCATGGTAGATCACCTAATGTAAGTTACTTTAAGATTTTTGGTAGTAAACTTTTTATCAAGAGAGGTGACTATGTTGGTAAGTTTGATGCTAAGAGTGATGAAGGCATATTTATTGGTTAGTCCACCAAGAGTAAAGCCTACAAATGTTACAACAAACAAACAAAGAGAATCATTGAAAGTGTTGATGTCTGAGTGGATGAGTGTCCTAAAGTTTTAGGAGTAACCAGTGAGGAGAAGAAGGAAGATGAACCTTACATTCCGATTTTGGAACCAAAACCCATGAAGCTAGAAGTTGGTGAGATGAATGTTGCTGCAGTACCAGTTCAACCGAAACAGGTAGATTCTGCAGAAGATAAAAATAGTGAGGAAGAAGAACCTGAAGATAATGATCATGTTATTCCAAGGTATGTAAGACTGAATCATAATCCTGACCAAATTATTGGAGATAAAGATGTTGTTGTGTTAACCAGAAAAAGAACTAGAGAGAATTCTTGTATGATCTCCACTATTGAGCCTAGAACAGTGAAGGAAGCCTTTGGAGATGATCACTAGATCAAAAGCTATGGAAGAGGAGCTTGACTAGATTGAGAAGAACAATACATGGACCCTAGTACCCAGACCGATGAATAAAAATGTAATTGGTACTAAATGGGTATTTGGAAATAAACTGAATGAAGATGGAGTAGTAGTAAAAAACAAAGCCAGATTGGTATGCAAAGGTTATGCATAGGAAAAAGGAGAAGACTATGGAGAGACATTTGCACTAGTTGCTATATTGGAAGGTGTTAGGACTCTACTTGCATTAGCAGAATGTAGGGGATTCAAATTATATCAGATGGATGTGAAGTCAACATTTCTAAATGGAATATTGGAAGAGGAAGTATACATTGAATAGCTAGATGGTTATGCTTTGACTGATGCAAAGGATATAGTCTATAAAATACACAAGGCGCTATATGGTTTGAAGTAAGCACCAAGAGAATGGTATGAAAGAATACATTCACACCTGATGAAGATAGGTTTTCAGAGAACCAGTGAAGACAACAATATATATCTCAAGACTGAAGGAGATAAGATATTGGTTAGTGAAGTGTTTGTGGATGATATCATTTTTGGAGGCAATGATGACATTAGTGATGACTTTGAAAATGAGATGAATAGTGAATTTGAGATGTCTTTGGTTGGAGAGATAAAATTCTTCATAGGTTTGCAAATTCAACAAATGAAGAGTGGTATTTTTATCACACAGTCCAAATATGTGAAAGAGGTATTGAAGACATTTGGAATGGGAGACTGTAAACTAGTTGGGACACCAATGGTTACAGGTTGTAAACTATCTAAGGAGGATGATGCCAAATACATTTATGAAAAGGAGTACAAATCTATGATAGGGAAACTGTATTATGTTGTTCACTACAGAACGAATATTTCTCATGTAGTTGGATTAGTTGTCAGATTTCATAAAAACCCAAAGGAGTCACACATGATTGCAACTAAAAGGATATTTAGATATTTGAAAGGTACAATTGATTATGGATTATGGTATCCATATGTAGGTAACTTTGATTTGAAAGTCTATATAGATACAGACTGGGCAGGAAATGTTGATGACAGGAAGAGTGCAATCAAAGGTGCATTTTTTCTTAGAGGAAGGCTTGTATCTTGGAGCAGCAAGAAGCAAAGATTTTATGTGATAACACCAGTGCAATAAATATTTCAAAGAACCCGGTGTTGCATGCTAGAACCAAGCATATTGAGCTGAAATATCATTTATTGAGGGAGAAAGTGTAGAGTAAAGATGTATTACTAGAGAATGTTTCCACTAAGGAACAACTATCTGATATCTTTACTAAACCTCTTCCTAAGAATAATTTTGAGTATCTTAGAGGTTAGTTAGGGGTTGTGCCCCTACATGAGGTTAATTGAGCAGATGTGGAAGACATCAGTCCTAGAGCTAATTGAAGAATTTTAAAGCAGGATTGGTGTAGAGTGGAGTTACTCCATAGGGGGAGAAACTTGTTGCAACATAGTGAAGTATGACATTGCATGTTTTACTTTCACTTTGGCATTGTTGTAAAAGGGGGAGAATAACTATATGACTATAGGGGAGAAGAAATGCATGATTGATAGAGAGAAGAACTGTGGCTAGTTACCAGCTGAAGACATGGAGACTAAGTTGAAGGAGAGTACATGGTAAAATGTAAACCAAGATTCCTCTCAATCATCACAATCAAAGGGTATTGATATTTGTATTGCCATCAATGCAAAAGGGGGAGATTGTTGGCACATGCATGTTTGTTGCATTGATAAACTATCATGTTGTCTTTGATGTCAATTGAAATTGGTAATGGAAGTTGTAATGCAACTAGTAGTTGAGTCAGTGAAGGATCTCAATATTACTTTAGAAGAAGTGAGATCAACTGATAACCCTACCTGTTGATGTGCCAAACCCTAACCGGTGGAACTTGGTGAATCGGTTGTGTTGATTTATGATCAAACGGTGACTGGTGATGATTATACCATGTATGCATGATGCATGTGATGAGTTTCAAGTGGTTTTTGGCATGTAGAGATAACAGTTTTATCTTGGGAATGAGCAAGTGCATAGCATGAAGATGAAACCACTTGATGACTTACAAGATTCAATGAAGCAGTGATCAAGGAGCAGTCGAGGTTGTCTTCTACAATGTGAAATAATTGCTATGTAATCCAAAGGTCATGTTTGAACCGATTTTTTTGTAATCTCTATTAGATATTAGGTTTGTGATGTGTTACCAACATGTTGTTTTTCTTATAAGATTGATAAATTGTTTTGTTGCAGTGTTGGCAATTTTTCATTAAGTGTAAGTGTGATTGATTGTTGAACCAGAAGGAGTATTTCAAGTATGTGTGAAGGAAGATAGGATCATGAATAGGATATGATAAGGAAAAGTAGTGTTGTTTACCAGATCAGTAAAACCTTGGTGTTCTCTGACAATTACAATAGTTAAATCTCTTAAACGTGTAAGCTTTAACAAGCTTAGTGATATCTGAATCCTCTAACTAGGTGCTCCATTAGCTTAGATTTGAAATCCTCTATCGAGGTTACTCCTAACAGAGCATTGCTTCTAACAAGGCATTATAGCCAATCCCTTAACTGGGTGGTCCCTAACAGGATATGTTCTTAACGGGATATTTTGTAAAGCTTTAACAGACTTGGCTCCTAACAGGGAAAACTTCAGAAGAGTTTAGAATACTTGTTGGTATTCATCCCCACTGTGGTTTTTCCCATTTGGGTTTCCACATCAAAAATCATTGTGTCAAGTGGTGAATAGTTTTTGTGGTTATGTTTGGATATGGTTAATTTTCTTAATTGATAAATCCACTTAGTTATGTTATAATGACCGGCTATAATCTGAAATATGCTTTTACTATTGTTAGTAAAGTTGTTTGATGTTTTGGTTAAATAGTTTTGAAATTTTAGAGTTGTTACACTATTATTTTGTTATGCTAGTAAACCAGTTAACTTGACAGTGCAGTTGTAGTTTATTACTCAGTGTTTGAACTAGTTAACTTCAGTGATTGATTTGTGAGTTGGGTTTTGAGTTAGGTGAAAGTTTAGTCAGTGTCCTATCTACTGATTCACCCCCCCTCTTAGTAGTTGTCTGGATCGTTATTGGTTCATCATATCATCAGTCTGTTGTCATAGTGGTCATAGTCTGGATCTCATCAATAGCAGCAACTTTAGATTTGTAAGGAGGAGGCAAAGATCTCAACACTTTAACAACAATCTCATCTTCTTCAAGAGTCCCACTGACACATCCGATGTTCATGACAAGTTCAATCACTTTAGCCATAATGGATGATATGTTCTCATCTTCTCCCATCTTAGTGCAGGAGCACTTGGAATATGTTAATTAGGTTTTGAGTCTTAGGAGTTAGGGTTAGGTCTATTTTGATTCAATAAGGTCATTTGAGACCATTTGTAATGTTATTTCATGTTTTTGGGTCTGTTTGTCAAAATTGGAGTCATGATTTTCAAATTTGTAACCTTGCTCAAAATATTGTCATTTCTATGATCGGATAATGTTGGCTTGATGATGATTGTAATGATTAAACTTCATCATATGTTGTCATTGATGAAACACATACACACACATATGTTCATATTGTCTATAGACGTGACTTCAAAGTTGTTTATATTACAACCAGTATACTAGAGGTTTATATCTAACTGATACATGGTGGCAATCGGTATATGCATGGGGACAACCAGTGATTATACTTACCTTGACATCAACATGAAGATCCAGTGGAGATTATCAAAGGAGCATCAAAGGATAACCATTTTATAGGTTTAACAACAATCGGTATTGATTGTTCCAACTGGTATTCATTGATTATGTGATGAGTTATCCTTACCGACAAGTTTTGGCAGTATTTTTGTGATGAGTTATGATTGTTGGCATATGTGCAGAGTTTGATGACATGTTGGGATTGTATGTTGTCATTGATGTTGATATGCTGAAGTATGAACCGGTATATTGAAGTAAGAAAACTGGCAAGTGAACCGATATGATGGTATGAACTAGTATATACAAAAAGTGAACCGGTATGGTGGAATGTGAACCGGTATATGCAAATTTTGTATCAGGGTTTCATTTCACATGACTACCGGTTGGTAGTCTCAGCTTCAGGGTTTCTGGTTGATGCATTCCAAGTTTGTGTTATTCGACTGATGACATCCTGTGATGAGTTAGCATTGAAAGGAAGATTAGATCATGTTGCCACATCAAACTTGTGCGCATGAAGGATCTTCTTAAGGATCTTGCATGAAGAAGATCGATT
The DNA here is from genome assembly GCF_030272615.1 of Cryptomeria japonica. NCBI lineage: Eukaryota > Viridiplantae > Streptophyta > Pinopsida > Cupressales > Cupressaceae > Cryptomeria > Cryptomeria japonica. The sequence continues at coordinate 235,556,908 of NC_081406.1, forward strand.
CTATCCACCTCGGGGATGTACAAAATCTTAGTAAACGGCGAAGAGCACGTGATGGGTTATCAACTTCTAGAAGTGGTGAAGAACGGATGATGGAGAACGTCTTGAGATTTGTTCAAGACTGTTTTACTCTATGTAATGTGTTTGAACGGCCAGGATTAGACTGACTATATAATTAACCTAGATGCTTAGGGTTTTAGGTTTTGGCTACCGACATAATTGTTGCCTATAAGGTCGATGATGATTTTTATTTGAAGTTGTTGGCAAATGATTGTATGTGAAGTGATTCTTGCCAGACCAGAGAAGTGTGTAGATACCTGCAAAGTGTAATTGCAGATGTAAAGGAACTGAAGTAGATCTGCCTTGGCATTAAGTGCTGTGATCATATCAGTGTATTACCTGTTGACTTCTAATCATTTCAGCAGTTGAAAAATCCCTTTATCGGGTAGCTTTAACAGGATTTTTTGTAAATCCTTTAATAGGGTGACTCAAAATCATTGAGTTCTTCAAATCCTCTTGCAAGGTAACCTTTAATAGGGTTTTAACCTTTAATCGGGTATGTAGCCAGCCCTTAACCGGGTGATCCCTAGCAGGATCGGTTCCTAGCAGAAACCTATTGTAAAGTCTTTAACTGGACTAGGCTCCTAACAAAGCGAACTACATAAGAGTTCAACAACAAATTGTGGGTATTCATCCCCACCATAGTTTTTGCCAATTGGGTTTCCACATGAAAAATAAGTGTGCAATGTCTGATACTTTTTCATGTGATATTTTAGTGTTTTTTTTTAAGCGGTAATGCAAGCTGATCCAGTGGTCATTATATTTCTGATGTATTACTTGTTTAAGAATATGGGTGAAGTGGAAATGAGATATTAGGTTTTGTGAAGATCTAAGTGTTGGGACTCATTAAAATTGAGTCAAGTTTAGAGGCCCATTTCAAAATTTTGCTCTGCATTTCCAAATGAGTCAGTTTGAATGGCCTAGTTAGAGAGAGGGTAAAATGGAGCCAGTTGATTTTCAGGGTGTAAGGCTTGGGAAATATGTCCTAAACCTTTCATTTGACCTATGTAGTGATGTGCAACTTTCAGAATTCAATTTGGATAAGTTTATCGGGTACCCATTTCGAGGGGTGACCTGAAAGTGCATTTTAGGCACAAATGCAGATTTTACTAAGTAGCCTACTTTGGGTGTTTATATCTTTTACCTTGTTGATTGTCATGATCAAAATAAAAAATGGATTGAATTCTATGCATAAATTTGAGTCAACATGCAAAATTTCAAGTCTTCATGAATCCATTTTCTCAGTTTACCAAGCTCGAACTGTTTGCAGTTTGAATGTTTCGACAAGTCCCTGTTTCAGCGCCTAGTCAAAGCCCTGTTTCGCATAAGTGTAAAAGTTGCCTCAGTGAGTGTTATGCCAGAATGTTTGCTCTAGGTTATTTTTGGTAAAAGTGATAAGCTATGTTTCCATTTTCAAGCTCCTACCAATCCGTTTAGTCAGTTTTCAAAAGGGTTCATTGAGCCATCATTTTCAGTCCTCTGCACTTTCATTGCTATATCAATAGATTGTGGCTATTTTCATGAGCGCACCATTTGCATTCTGTCAGTCTTTTGATCGAACTAAGAATTCAAAGATTTAATATATACTTCAAGGTACCTATGTTTCAAATTTGAGGGTCTACGAAGGTCATTTGATATTTGTGAGAAAGGCATCATGTGTTGCCAGAACATTGACTTTATTAGGTCTGCAATATGGACAAAGCCATTTGGTCATTTTTGCCAATTAATATCTCTTCACTTGGTATTCATCTTGGAAAACCGTTTGGTAGAGTTCATGCTTGTATATCAGAGTACATGCCTGTCAGATGGCGAGGTCCATAAAAGTGTTTTGACCGGTTTTAAAATTACGTCTTCGCAATTAAATGCAAAAATGTGGTGTAAGTGCCTGAAAGTTGCAAAACTCAGTTTGATGATCCGAAAATGGTGCCGACCGATTCCAGAGGTAAGTTTAATGTTCTTGAGATATTCCAAAGTTCATTTGCATGAAAATGAATTTTTTTTTAGCCGGACCCACTTTGGGCCTGACCTGGCTTGCCACTTCATGCATCTTTTCATGGAAAATTTTAAATTGTTATTTTTTGCAATCGTATGTTTATATGATTTAATACATAGAAACTTAAAGCTAATGCAAGGGCATTAAAGCTTTCAGCAGAAGGAAAACTTGAAGGTGCAGGGAACATGGTGGGTGAAGAGACCGTATAAATCAAATGCAAATTGGCAAATGCATAATGCCAATCTTCCCTTGCCTAGTAAAACAAATTGCAAGTAGTAGCAAATGCTTTTGGCAATAAGTAAAATGTGATTGTTGGGGAAGGTTTTTAATAAATCCAAAGCAATGCAAATCAGCAAGTGTATCTCCAACATTTCCCCCTCCTGCTGTGGATGATACAAAGGACATGAAACATTCAGCAAAAAATGAAATTGGCATGAAGTTAATCCCCTCCATGTTGTGCATAAGAGATGAACTAAAAAGTCTTTTAAACTTTCAATCAAATGCAGAATAGGCAGGTATATTGTTGGTATCCTCCACGTATGAGTTGGAGTGAGCATTTTAAACTTCAACAAAAACATTGGCTGCCAAAGCTAATGTCCTCCACGGGCATGTAAAAATGAAATGGTGAAGGTAATTAAAGCCAATGCAATCTACCATAACCACTCTCTTCCCTACGTGATGGTTGTGGGTATATTAAACTTCAAAGTAAATGCCATGACTTTTGTTGGGTCCTCCTCTCTGCTATGGCGTAGATCTGCTGCAACCTATGGAGAGGCATTTTTCAGTTCAATATAAATACAAAGGTGTAATGTCAGCATCCTTCCCCAACGTGGTATATTAAAGCTAAAGAAATTCACAAACAAATTGCAATGCCTTTGGTTGGTGTAAAGCCCAAATTTTACAACCTCTATAGCATCTTCTCCCCATATGGCATGGCATGGAAACAAAATGCAATTGGCACATTTGAAGCCAATTTCTCCTGTGCATGGTTGAAAAGGGGTTGCAGAAACTTTCAACTAAATGTAAATGGTGCAAAGCCCCCCCCGCCCCCCCACGTGTGGCAGCAATCAAAAAATCCAATGTTAAAATGCACAAGCTTCCTCCTGTGTGGCTTTGGGTAAACGCATTGAACTTTAATGAAGCAAATGCCATTGGCAATCATAAACCTCCTGTGCGTGGTTGAGAAGGGCATTATGAAGTCAAAAAAAAGCTATTGGCTGGTGTAAGCCAAATTTCCCCTCACGTGCCTCTCTGCTAGTGGTGGTGGAATATTTTGAGCATTTTAGAAACCTTTAGTAACGACAACCATGAAAGGTTTCAGAAAAAGCTTCAAAATGCACAGTCCCAAGCATAAGTGCATTATCCCACATTCGCTGGGAAATGGGATTTTATAGTATTTATAAGAAACAGTCCACACATGTATAGTGTCAAAGGCACAAAAGGCTTTTGATGGACCCCAAGCATGCACGGATCCCAAGGTAGGCAAAATTTTGCAGACAAATGAAAGATTAACCAGTGAGCAGGTCCCAAGCAGATTGATGGTCGGCGTGATTTCGCAAGCCAAAGATGCACACTAGTTAGCCATCGCGAAATGGCAAAAAGAAAAAGGCCGGAAATGAAGTGCTCAAATGGCGAAGGTTAAAGACCCTGCAGGTTCAGGAGATCTGACGGTTGGTGCGACTTCACGAAGGAAAGAGGCACGCTGAATAAGGTCTGCAAAATGGCGAAAGGCAGGTGGTAGGATGACATGGCAGTCTAGCTCACGGGTCCTATCTAGTGGCGCTGACATGGTGCAAGTTACCACATGGCAGGACGCAGGGTATGTAAAATGGGTGAAAAATTAAAATTAAATGTATAGTTGAAACTATAGAAGAAATTTGAAAAATTTAAATGATGGAGGCATGAAAATGAATTAATTTGCCCAGAGGTATATTTTTGGCCAAAATATGAAGTGTAAGATATCACTGGAAAGCTCTTGAGATAAGGAATCCAACCATGCATTTAATTTGTACCAATTTTTGATATTTTGAGAGCAGTTTCCATGGGAATGAAGAAGATATTTTTGCAGTTAGGGACAAAGGAGACACTTGGCAATTTCGGTTGCAGACCTAATATTTTACCTCTTCCTTCTTATTCCAATTCTATTCTCATTGTAAGGGTTCTAGAATTCTATGAGAGTGGCTCCAGTTTTCATGGCTTTCAATTCTGAGTTCTCTTCAAAATTGTACAGGGCAATGTCCTTTTCCATAGAATAGAGTATCTTCTTGTTGTAAATGTTTTTGTTGTAGGTCATGTATGTGTAAGGCATATACATAGTTTATTGGATTGTCTCTAAGAATTCTCTATCTTCAATAAATCCAATCTTCAAGGGAGTTTGGGTTTGTTCTCTCAAGTGGGAGTGTAAGGGTTGTTTTCAGGTACTCTTCAAGGAAGAGTTTAAATTCTATGAGCAATCATTTTGGAGTCAGGATAATTTTTAGATATGTATGATCCTCTGTCTGAATTTAGAATGTATTAATGTCAGGCATTAATACAGGGATATCTTTCTTAATAAATTAGATTTGCAATAGAGGTGTTCATTTTTAATTTGATGTATGACTCTATTTCCCTTAGATAAGGCACTAATCTTACAAATTTTGGGGTTTTCTCAGGGATTTAAAATAAAAAATCAGAATATTTACCTTTAATTTTATGTTTGTAATGTTAAGTTTGTTCCATCCATCTCCTAATTCAAAAATGTTGAGTTGCAAATGTGGATCTAGCCCATCTGCAGTAACCTCCTAGTTTTTTGAACCTTTTGAGATCCATTTGCTTTTGTTGATGCAGTCTTGTGTGTAATAGGTCTGATTAAATGCATCACAGGTACACCCACCTAGGTTTTGTAGAGCTTGAAGAGTAGAAGGATTTAGGTCCTTATTATGTTGTCCAAGCCTTGAAATGTTTCATTGATTGAGGTTGGCTATCTCATAGATAGATTTGCAAGTGTTCTTGGGTTAACCAGATTTGGTTAAGAACAAAAATGGCGACTCTGCTAGGGAGTAAATGGATATAAATGTTTGATTGATAAGGTTAGAAGTTGAATGTATTCCTCATCCTGTCAATTTCATAGCTAGCCAGTCTGTCCATTGTATATTAATAGAGTTGAAAGTGGTTTTATGGTGAAGAGAATGTTCCTTATTCTGGATCTATAGAATGATATTTTTGTCATGTCATATTTTGTAAAAGAGTAACAGTAAATTCATGTTGCTGAGTTGTGAGCAAGTCCTCGTAGTTGTATGGAAATTTTCCCCAGTTCCTTATTGGGTGGCAACTCTATGGTTCATACCAGTGTTGAATGTCTTTGCAATTAGTATTGCATAAGGTTTATGGTTCGATGTATAGTGCAGAGATATGAGTTATCATTGCTAATGCAGATTTACAGACATAAGTTCTTCATCATAAAAGTTTGATATAAAGTGCAATAGAAAGATACACATAGATTTGGTGTTATCTTCCCAAATCCATATGTTAAGGGCCTGGAAGAGTATTTATTGCAGCAAGATTGAAGGAGATAAATAAATAATTGAATTTGTGATTGAATGGTATTCTACTGTTCAAAATGTCCTCTATGCAAGAGGTGGCGACTCTGTGATAAAAGTCCGTGCTGAAAGTTGAAATAAATCTTCAAATCTACAAGAGTTTACAGCTGCAAACACCCAGGTATTTTCAGAGGTTTCAATGCAAGATGTTTGTTCTAAAAATTTGAATGAGAAATAGTTTTCCCATTAAGTGAACAACACTAGTAAAGAGGGAAAGAGGAATTACAAACTTATTTGCATATCTATTTTGCTGAAGTTCCAACATATATATTCTATTGTAGTATGCAAATTTGGAAAACTTTATGTCAAGCAATGTTACAAATAGATTTGAATAAGGATATGTGCTTGAAGTGTTTCATTATTCATCCAAGGTTATATAATCATTTGTGGGAGTAAGAAGAAAATGAGTAGTGAAGTTTTTCAACCTTGCGTATTTCCACATAGAGTCACGCATAGTGAAATGTCACAACCATGTAATAGGAAAGGTTTCAGTATGAAGTACTATGCTTCTCTAAATTTCAGAGATATTCCAGGTTACCCAAATCCCATCCCCACAGAAATTAGAAAATATTTGCCCATATTCAGTGGGAGGAAATCAGAATCAGCATGTCAACATTTCAAGAGATTTTCAGATTTGATAGGAGAGTTTGAAATTTGCCAAGAGGATGTGTGCATGAAGTTATTCGTCCAATCGTTGAAAGAGGATGGAAAGGATTGGTTCTCTTTTTTGCCAGTAGATTGTATTTCCTCATGGGAAGAATTGATTTTAGATTTCATAAACCAATTTGATGAAAAAGTGAGTGATTGTGATTTGCTAAAAGAGTTCACGTACATACAAATCAGGGAAGATGAATTGGTACCAACATTTAATATCAGATTTTCACAAACATTGTCTAAAATTTCCAGGAAGTACAAGTTTGATGATAAAGTATGTCTGGATATTTATATGAGTTCTTTTGGTAAGAAAATGGGTTTCCTATTGAGAAACAAAGAACCCAAAACTTTGTATGAAGTTTCTAACACAGCTAGGGACATCGAAAATAATTTGAAATTTGGGATAGCCAAGAGATTTGTGTCTGCTGTGCTTTCTTGCCAAAACACCTTCAATGGTGAAATGCAATGTGAAGTTGAACAGATCATTCCTTGTCTGAATATGTTAAGCTCTACTATTCTGAATGGTTTTGCTAATGCATATGACTCAAATTTAGATGAGTGTCAAGAACCTCTGCTGTCAATGTTGGTTGTCTCTCATAGTAATGATCGAATGATCAGTGGGAAATGTTGTGATAATGCTGATATATATATATATATATATATATAAGGGATATGTATCATTTGATTTGTATGCCGGTTATGTTGATTATGTGACTGCAAATGATGAAGTAAATCATGCATCTCCTAAGGTTAACAATAGCGAAATTAATGAGGATGATGACCATCAATCTTTATATGTTGCTGATGTGTTTAATGTTGCAATACCAAATACTGAAGGATCACTAAATGTTGCTGGTTATGTAAGTGAAGATGTGCAATATGATGAAAATCAGATATTGGTTAAGTCTGATAAATCTGAAAATGAAATTGTGGATGATGTTGGTAGTGTTCTCAATGCAAGTATACCCAGTGATGAATGTGTTTCAGAATGGAGTGGTGCTGCTGATTATGAGGATAATGAGTTTGATTTTCAGCACCTTGAAGGTATACAGAGGAACAATGAAGAGCAATTTCAGAATAGGAATGATCTTGGCACGATTTATTCACTTTCTTATGATTAGAAAATGAATACCAATTATGCAGTTGATGATGGTTATGAGAATTCTTATTATTCATCTTATGAAGATGATATAGGAGGAGACCAAGTTATATACCTCAATCAGAAATCTGAAAATGAAAGTGTCTTTGAAGATAAGAACATATGTGAAAGTGTTGATAATGTTCTAGTTTCAGATTTAAATGAACCAGTGTTTAAATGCTTTCAGAATTTGAAGTACCATGAAGAGAATGTGAATGTTGATAGTATGCTTGAACCGGATATGGAGTTCTTTGTTTTTGGTATAAATGTTCATAGTGCTGATTTCATTGATGATAATGTTGAGGTTTCCCCTTGTGTTGAACAAGTTTGTAATGTTGATGAAGTTCCGAACAATAGTAGCATGGGCTGTAAAAATTTACTTCATGATGAAGACAAGAGGCATGGGTTATGTGATGACTACTTCAGACCACAAATGGAAGTTTTTTGGGTGGATATAAGTTTGAATGAAGAAGATTTAGCTAAGGATTTGCTCCAACCAGAGGTATGCATTTTTTTCCATGAATGGGATATTGAGAGTGCAGAGGTTTTAAGTTTGATAAACAAGGATAGTATGGAATGTGATCAGCATAGCGAAGTATCACATCCAGATTGTAACATTTATGTTCCTTGTTTGCATCAATTGGTTATGAATGTCCCTCATTCTATGAATGAAAATGACAGAAAGGTGAGTGTTGATAAGAACTACAATGTTGAGAATGAGTGCTTTGTTTTTAAATTCAGCATGATGGTACCCTTGCAAATGATAGAATTGATTGGGATAGTGAAATGTATGGCAGTTTGTGGCAAGGCCTCTATTGTGTTCTATCTCATGATTTTCCTTTTGAAATAGTGTGTGATTACAAAGTTCAAAATCAGGAAAAAGGTATGCACACCAGCTGTTGTGGAAATGAGATGAAAGAGGTTGATTATAAGGATTATGCTTAGTTATTATTGAAAGGTTCCTTTGTTTGGATCATGATGTCAAGTGATGAGAATAAGATTTTTGATAGAGGTAAATGCTAAAGTTGTTTGGAGTAGCTTATGATCAGTTGTGAGTATGTTTGTATCTATTGTATAGTTTCCTTGCTTTAGTTGTGTGGTTTTCAATAAAGTGCCCTACTGTTTGGGTAGAATGAAGAAGCCCTATTTTTTAGAAGAGAAGAGAGGTGATCTATTCGTTTTTGGGTGGTCTGCTTAACCATAGATTCTAGATCCTTGTGTTGATCTTGCAATCAACCATTCCTAGTCAGAGCGACTATTGGGACTCATTAAAATTGAGTCAAGTTTAGAGGCCCATTTCAAAATTTTGCTCTGCATTTCCAAATGAGTCAGTTTGAATGACCTAGTTAGAGAGAGGGTAAAATGGAGTCAGTTGATTTTCAGGGGGTAAGGCTTGGGAAATATGTCCTAAACCTTTCATTTGACCTATGTAGTGATGTGCAACTTTCAGAATTCAATTTGGATAAGTTTATCGGGTACCCATTTCGAGGGGTGACCTGAAAGTGCATTTTAGGCACAAATGCAGATTTTACTAAGTAACCTACTTTGGGTGTTTATATCTTTTACCTTGTTGATTGTCATGATGAAAATAAAAAATGGATTGAATTCTATGCATAAATGTGAGTCAGCATGAAAAATTTCAAGTCTTCATGAATCCATTTTCTCAGTTTACCAAGCTCGAACTGTTTACAGTTTGAATGTTTTGACAAGTCCCTGTTTCAGCGCCTAGTCGGAGCCTTGTTTCACATAAGTGTAAAAGTTGCCTTAGTGAGTGTTATGCTAGAATGTTTTCTCTGGGTAATTTTTGGTACAAATGATAAGCTATTTTTCCAGTTTCAGTCTCCTACCAATCCGTTTAGTCATTTTTCAAAAGGGTTCATTGAGCCATTATTTTCAGTCTTCCACACTTTCATTGCTATATCAGTAGATTGTGGCTATTTTCATGAGCGTACCATTTGCATCCTATCAGTCTTTTGATTGAACAGAGAATTCAAAGATTTAATATGTACTTCAAGGTACCTATGTTTCAAATTTGAGGGTCTATGGAGGTCATTTGATATTTTTGAGAAAGGCATCATGTGTTGCCAGAACATTGACTTCATCAGGTCTGCGGTGTCGACAAAGCCATTTGGTCATTTTTGCCAATTAATATCTCTTCACTCGGAATTTGTCTTGAAAAACCATTTGGTAGAGTTCATGCTTGTATATCAGAGTACACGCCTGTCAGATGGCGAGGTCCATAAAAGTGTTTTGATAGGTTTGAAAATTACGTCTTTGCGATTAAATGCGAAAATGCAGCATAAGTGCCTGAAAGTTGCAAAACTCAGTCTGATGATCCGTAAATAGTGCTGATCAATTCCAGAGGTAATTTTAATGTTCCTGAGATATTCCAGAGGTCAGTTGCATGAAAATAAAAAAAAAATTTGCCGGACCAACTTTGGGGCTCGACCTAGCTTGCCGCTTCATGCATCTTTTCAGGCAAAATTTTAAATTGTTATTTTTTGCAATCATATGTTTATATGATTTAACTACATAGAAACTTAAAGCTAATGCAAGGGCATTAAATCTGTTAGCAGAAGGCAAACTTGAAGGTGCAGGCAACATGGTGGGTGAAGAGACCGTATAAATCAAATGCAAATTGGCAAATGCATAATGCCAATCTTCCCTTGCCTGGTAAAAGAAATTGCAAGTAGCAACAAATGCTTTTGGCAATAAGTAAAATGTGGTTGTTGGGGAAGGTTTTTAATAAATCCAAAGCAATGCAAATCAGCAAGTGTATCTCCAACATTCCCCCCTTTTGTTGTGGATGATACAAAGGACATGAAACATTTAGCAAAAAATGAAATTGGCATGAATTTAATCCCCTCCCTGTTGTGCATAAGAGTTGAACTAAAAAGTCTTTTAAACTTTCAATCAAATGCAGAATGGGCAGGTATATTGTTGGTATCCTCCACGTATGAGCTGGAGTGAACATTTTAAACTTCAACAAGAACATTGGCTGCCAAAGCTAATGTCCTCCACAGGTATGTAAAAATAAAATGGTGAAGGTAATTAAAACCAATGCAATCTGCCATAACCAGTCTCTTCCCTACATGATCATTGTGGGTATATTAAAATTCAAATTAAATGCCATGACTTCTGCTGGGTCCTCCTCTCTGCTATGGCATAGATCTGCTGCAAGCTATGTAGAGGCATTTTTCAATTTAATATAAATACAAAGGTGCCATGCCAGCATCCTTCCCCAACGTGGTATGTTAAAGCTGAAGAAATTCTCAAACAAATTGCAATGCCTTTGGCTGGTGTAAAGCCCAGATTTTACAACCTCTCCAGCATCTTCTCCCCACGTGGCATGGCATGAAAACAAAATGCAATTGACACATTTGAAGCCAATTTCTCTTGTGCATGGTTGAAAAGGGGCTGCAAAAGCTTTCAACTAAATGTAAATAGTGCAAAGCCCCCCCCCCCCCCCCCCCCAACGTGTGGCAGCAATCAAAAAAATCTAATGTTAAAATGCACAAGCTTCCTCCTACGTGGCTTTGGGTAAAGTCATTGAACTTTAATGAAGCAAATGCCATTGGCAATCATAAGCCTTCTATGCGTGGTTGAGAAGGGCATTATGAACTCAAGAAAAAGCTATTGGCTAGTGTAAGCCAAATTTCCCCTCACGTGCCTCTCTGCTGGCGGTGGTGGAATATTTTGAGCATTTTAGAAACCTTCAGCAACGACAACCATGAAAGGTTTCAGAAAAAGCTTCAAAATGCATAGTCCCAGGCATAAGTGCATTATCCCACATTCGCTGGGAAATGAGATTTTATGGTATTTATAAGAAACACTTGACACATCTATAGTGTCAAAGCCACAAAAGGCTTTCGACGAATGGTGTTGTGGGTGCCCAAGGTAAACGGGGATAGGCATGCTTCCCAAAGCGACCAAGGAGGTCAGTTGAGCAACAACAAGGTAGACCCCATGCATGCACGGATCTCGAGGCGGGTAAAATTTTGCAGATGAAGGGCAGATTAATAAGTGAGCAGGTCCCAAGCAGATTGATGGTCGGTGTCAAGACGAAGATGCACACTGGTTAGCCATCATGAAATGGCAAAAATCAGAAGGCTGAAAATGAAGTGCTCAAATGGCAAAGGTTAAAGACCCTACAGGTTCAGGAGATTTGACGGTCGGCATGACTTCGCGAAGGAAAGATGTACAGGATGACATGGCAGTCCAGCTCACGGGTCTTGTTCAGTGGCGCTGACATGGTGCTGAGGTGGTGCACACGTGGTGATGACGTGGTAGTCCACCAAGCAGTCCAGTGGCGATGACGAGGTGGACACATGGTGAATGATGATGCACCATCCCAGGTGGCACCCAGTGGGTCCCATCAATGAATCGCAGGTTCGCCATGTGGCAGGACGCAAGGTATGTAAAATGGGTGAAAAATTAAAATTAAATGTATTGTTGAAACTATACAAGAAATTCGATTAATTTAAATGATGGAGGCATAAAAAATGAATTAATTCGCCCAGAGGTCTATTTTTGGCCAAAATATGAAGTGTTATATATCACCGGAAAGCTCTTAAGATAAGGAATCCAATCATGTAGTTAATATGAACCAATTTGGGATATTTTGAGAGAAGTTCCCATGGGAATGAAGAAGATATTTTTGCAGTTAGGGACAAAGGAGACACTTGGCAATTTCGGTTGCAGACCTAATCTTTTCCCTCTTCCTTCTTATTCCAATTTTCTTCTCATTGTAAGGGTTCCAGAATTCTATGAGAGTGGCTCCAATTTTCATGGCTTCCAATTTTGAGTTCTCTTCAAAATTGTACAGGGCAATGTCCTTTTCCATAGAATATAGTATCTTCTTGTTGTAAATGTTTTTGTTGCAGGTCATGTATGTGTAAGGCATATACACGGTTTATTAGATTGTCTCCAAGCATTCTCTATCTTCAATAGATCTAGTCTTCAAGGGAGTTTGGGTTTGTCCTCCCAAGTGAGAGTGTAAGGGTTGTTTTTTAGGTACTCTTCAAGGAAGAGTTTAAATTCTATGAGCAATCATTTTGGAGTCAGGATAATGTTTAGATATGTATGATCCTCTATCTAAATTTAGAATGTATTAATGTCAGGCATTAATACAAGGATATATTTCTTAATAAATTGGATTTGCAGCAGAGGTGTTCATTTTCAATTTGATGTATGACTCTATTTCCCTTAAATAAGGCACTGATCTTACAGATTTTGGGGTTTTCTCAGTGATTTAAAATAAAAAATCAGAATATTTACCATTAATTTTATGTTTTTAATGTTAAGTTTGTTCCATCCATCTCCTGATTCAAAAATGTTGAGTTGCAAGTGTGGATCTAGCCCATCTACAGTAACCTCCTAGTTTTTTGAACCTTTTGAGATCCATCTGCTTTTGTTGATGCAGTCTTGTGTGTAATGGGTTTGATTAAATGCATCATAGGTACACCCACCTAGGTTTTGCAGAGCCTGAAGAGTAGAAGGATTTAGGTCCTTGTTATGTTGTCCAAGCCTTGAAGTGTTTCATTGATTAAGATTGGCTATCTCATAGATAGATTTGTAGGTGTTCTTGGGTTAACTAGATTTGGTGAACAACACTAAGTATTACAAGTTTATGTCTTTTACTGTCATACTGTGTTTTACTGGTATTGCCTTGATTTAGTTCGGTGATGTTGTTTACCAGTTAGTGCAGTCATTACAGTTTAAGTTGTTGAAGAAGTTTTTGCCCATACTAATTCACCCCCCTTCTCAGTATTTGTTGGGTATTTACTGTTCAACTTTATTCATCAATCCTTACCGACAAGTTTTGACGGTATTTTTGTGATGAGTTATGATTGTTTGACTAGATACAATGCACCTAGGTAAATGTGATGTGATTTCTAGACACCAACATGAAATCTAAATGTCTATATATTGACATGACAATGAATTATTTTGTATGAGCGAAGGAGATATGTTATGTGCAAAGGAAGAATTGTTAAGCTGCGAAGTATGTTGGTAATTAAGTATTGAGTGTGCAGAAGAGGATCTATCCAAGCAAGTTGTGTTATTACTAGATCACACTACTTATTATTTTCTAATCATTGCAATAGTCAAATCTCCTAACCAGGTAAGCTCTAACAAGCTTCATTGTACAAATCCTCTAACCAGATGATCCATTAGTTTGTATTCAAAAATCCTCCACTGAGGTTACTCCTTACAAGGTACTATCTTTTACAAGGTATAGCTTTTAACTAAACTTTGGGATCTTTAACAGGATTCGCTCCTAGCAGAGCACTTGGTAGACCTTAATCGACTAGTTACCTATTACTGCAGATAGTTAACTTGTGAGTCTCATATCATCGTGGTTTTTACCTATTTGGGTTTTCCAAGTATAAACACTTGTGTTATGGTGGATGTTATACTTATTGTGGATGTTGTTATATCATTTTGGATTGCATGCATATTGTTTAACAAACTTATTAAGTATTTCTACCAATCAGTGTTTAAAGTTGTTTTGTTTTTGGTGTCACTGATTCACCCCCCCTCTTAATGCTTTACAAGTCCATCAATTCGTATCAGAGCCAAACTTCTTTAATGTCTAATCGCTTGGAAGAAAAATCTAAAGCTACCATGGGAGATATGAGCTACTTGGATATGGCTAGAGAGCTTGAGGCAAGTAGGAATGAGCTTGACACCCTCAAGGTCAAACTGAAAGCTTCTCAAGTCAAAAGAAGAGAGCTAACTAAACAATTGCTAGAAATATTTTATAATAGTTCTTTAGATGAGGCCAATATTGATGATTTAGCTAGAAGGTCTTACTATCCACATGAGTGACGAATGGGAAGCCAGAAGAATTGTTGAAGATATCATCAAGGAAAGAGACCATGATATTGCCAAGATCAAGTGGAAAATGCTACCTTACATGAACATTTGAATGTAGAGAGAGAATAAAAAGAGAAGTTACAACTAGATCTTGAATTAGCATCATCTCTGAGAGAGAATATTTTAAAACAAAATGAAGATCTCACCAAACAACTCACTGAAGCAAATGGGAAATTGGAAAAGCTCAACAAAAGTTCTACCTTGCTTGAGGAACAAATTCAATCACAAAGAATGAATGGTGATACCTCTGGACTTGGTTTTCACACATCTAAAAAAGGAGAATCCTCCAATACCAAGAGCAACACTCAAAAGAACAAATCTTCTCCTAAGGACAAAAAGCCTATCGATAAGGTCTTTAAACCTTTTTTTTTTTGTTTTCCATAAACTGGTCACACTACAAATGTTTGTAGAAACAAACCTAATGGAAATGCAAGCTTCAATACAAATGCTAGGTATGTATCCAATTAATTTGAAGGTCATTGCTTCACATGCAAAATGTATGGACATAGATCAGTTGAATGTAGATATGGAGAAAACAATCTAGTACCACATATGCATCCAAGACCAAATGACAAATGGATGAAAAACTATGATAACCAAGTCAACATGAACTAGCCAAGACCCTACAACAGCCAGTTTAGTCCATTTGAGATGGAAAATGTAACATATATCATTTGCACCATCTGTAACAACTTTGGTCATGTGGCTATGAATTGTAGAAGAAGAACTAGGAGAGGTAATGCAAGACCTTGGAGAACATCTGGTATGGCTTGCTATCACTGTCATAAACTGGGACACTTGGCAAAATTTTGTATATCTAGGATAAGTAAACCGGTCAATCCTTCTAAAGATATGAAAGGCTAGCAGAAGGTCAATATTGAAGAAACCAGAGAAGAAATGAATCAAATATGGAAGAAGAAAAGTGATGATCCACCTGGAGAAGAAATTATTCCCTCACCTAGTGAAGAGAATATTGCATCAGTGAACTAAGCCTTTTCAATATGGCTAAGGGGAACTTAACGGTAAATCCACTTTCGGACCCCTTGAGATGAATGATTGGTAAGAAAATTTGAATACATGAAATTTGGATAACTTTTTGACAATCGGTTATCAATTAGTTTTACATATGTCAAAATTGTATGTATTATTAAGAGGTGTAATTAGGGTTTGTAACCCTAATGGGTGAGCATTTAATGCAGTAGGTAAAAAGGATAAAAGCGAGTTTTCACTTTGTTATTTTTACCCTAATGCATACGAGAAATATTTTTTGAGCACTTGCAGAGCTAAGAAAGGATTGTTAGGTGATTTTAGACAAAGTTAAATTGTGATTTGTGTAATCAAGCTAATTTGGAGGTTGGTGAAGACTGAACTAGTGTGCACTTGAGTATTCAACTGGTAAATGAGGCAGATCATGTGAAATAAGGTATTTCTTTGAAAAATCCTCCTTCAAATATAGTTTATCTAAAATGGCATCGTCTTCTAAACCAGTAGAGAAATTGATGATTTCTGAACCTATGGAAGCTATACAAGCAAAACGAATTGTGTCTTATAATGCCTTATCACAAATTCCTAGTGGTGTCAAAGTGAAAGGAAATTTGTCCAGCTACATTCATTGCAAAATTGAGGATTTAGAATCATTGTTGATATATTCTCAGTTGAAAACCCTTTGCAATGAAAATGGAAAGATTCAACTAGAATATATTAGGGTTTACAAGAAAGGTTTTCATAATGTAGCATACTTTCTTGAAGATTTTGAAGAAGAACATATTTGAATTATTCTGAGTCATGTTCATGGGGAAAATATGTATTTAGAAAGGACTCATACTATAACCAAAGAAGCTATTCAATTTGTAACTCATTTTTACTCAATTAGAGAAGTACTTAAGCTGAGGCGTATTTCAAAAGAGACAGTAAACACTCTAACTGGATCAACATCTGATGGGCATGTTTTTCTATCAATAACATCAGGGGCCCAGTGGTAAAGTTTGTAGCTATGGTTATAGGCTACTAGGTATTCTATTCTAGTAGATTGAATAGTGTTCCATCAACAGCGGTGCAGACTACTTACAAGATGATAGCTGAAAATGTTAATTATGACCTATGTGAGGCCATAAGGAGCCAATTATTATTGAATCTTCAGTCTATCAAGAAGGATAGTAGTCTAAAGTTTAAATTTGGACAGTTTTTGATCGGTCTATTCTTTTATTTCCAGAATTTCCTACTAGGAATAGGTGATCTTGAATGGTCTAAGGATCTATCAGTATCTGCCTAGATTAAGAACATCAAAGTTGTGAAGAACACATTCTCTAATGCCATTAATAAATATTTCAATGAATTGTAGAAGAAAATGAGTATGAGAGTAAGATTTCTTGAGGATGTGGTAAAACACTTTGCTAAGGACATTATTTTCATAGTTACCACTTTTTTTTTTTTGATGGAGGCTATTGAGACTATAGAAGAAGAAATGGAAGAAATGAGTTATGAGGTCAACTATGACTTATTGATTGGTTATGCCAATAACTTGTTGGCATCTCTAGTGGACAAAACAAAGGCAAGATTGGATATTGTTGAAGTTCAAACTGCAACAGCTGAAACCAGTATTGTTCCATCCATAAGTGGTAAAGGTAAAGGTAAGAAGAAGAAGGATTAGCAAGCACCTCTGGTAATAAAAAGTACAAGAGTAACACAAAATTTCCAAACCAAAAAGGAACCGGTACCTAAAGTATATGCAATGAAGGAGACTGCATCAAAGAAAAGAGGTCGGAAATTAATTCTCCAAGCAAAATCTGAAGGAACTGATACTGAGGAGGAACCCAAGAAAATGAAAGCAATTGGTAAAGCAACTAAGCAAGTAAAGGAAGTTTCAAAGGCAATTATGCCTTTTGATATCTCAACTTACAAGCCTAAGACTGCCTTTGAGAGGACAATAAAGACATTAGGAAGAAACAGATTTGATAATGTCAAAGATCATTTTCATTCATTCAATGAAGATGAAAGGAACAAATTATTCAATAGGTAATCAATTATTTGTGTCATTATAATAGCTTACCTCATGATCTTGAAAAGGATATCTTTAATTCCTTGTATACTATTCTTTTGAATAAATGGGAGGAAGCAATAAAGAAAGAAAAAGAAACCATAGATGATAAATTTGTAAAATAATTTCCTGAGTTGTCAAAGGATGAGCTGAATGAATTGGTTGATTAGTACAAAGTTCATTTTTCTTACAAAACAAGAATATTGAAGCTGATTAGTGGAAAGGTGCAACCTGTTGAGACTGAGATTCAGCAGATTGCTTGTAATATCTAACAAATGAAAGATCTTAAACACTCCTCTAAGTATGAGAAAGATATTGTTGATCGACCTTAAATGGATGAGGAACAAATTGTACAAGCTGATGTTGTCTATCTTGTCAAGAAGAAGGATGACACTATTTTCTAATGAGTCATGCTTGCTGATGAGATTGATGATGCTATAGATCTATCTAGAGACATTACTGCACCAGATATGCAACAACCTAAAATCACTGAATCAAAGGTTACTTCAATTGAGGAACTAGAAACTCAACCAAGAGTGGATATTCCACTAGTCAAGGAACCACCAGTGAAACCCCAACTTCCATCAGTTTCATAGGACATTCAAAAAGAATCTGTTGAAAAATTTGATACATAGATTTTTGAACAACAAATGGGGAAAGAACAAGAGAAAGAGGAGATTGTTAAGGTAACATCTTCTAAACCAGTAACATCATTAGTTTTACATCAGACTAATGAAGATGATGATGACTCATTAGGCATCTTAGGGCCTATAATTGTTGATAATATGACTGCATCTAAAATGTTGAAGATTGCAACTGTCATGCAATCTAGGGAACATAAGAAGAGACTTACAGAACAGAGAATGGAAGTTGAAACCATTCAAAATGAAGTAGATATTCTGACAAGTCTAATACCATAAATTTATATAAGGAATTTGACAACACCTATTAGAAAACTTGGTTAATTAGTTGTTGACGCATCTGACCAAATTAAGTCCCTAGAAGAAGCAGTGCAAACATATGCTGAAAAGAGTTACAGGAAGAAGCGTGGAGAGCAGCTTATGAAAGAAATTGATACAGGAAAAATTACTCAATCTGTTAATAAAGATTTATTAAGGAAAGATATTGAAAAATGAGGGAGATATCTTGCTTCTACTTCTAATGTTTCATTCTTTTATTCTGATATCAATACTAGGAGAACTGAAACAGAGCAAGAGCTAAAGAAGATATGCAATGCATATGTACCACTTGAAGACTCTATTTTTTATTTTAGAAAATCTATGGATGATTTGTAAACCAAGTTAGATACCTAAGATCTTTAAAAAGCAAAAAGACTCTGGTCACTTAAGGAATTGAAGAGTCTACTCACATCCCAAGTGGACATACTGCAAAGAGCTTACAAGAATTTAGAAGCTATTTTGGCTACTCCAAAAACCTGTATATTTGATTCAATGGAAGAGTTCCATACTCAGATTATGTCTACACTTGAGTTCACTGAGAACCTGCTGGAGACATGGGAACATGCTTTATCTCCGATGAAAAGAAACTTTAATGCTATTTTTATGAGACTAGCAATGCATGAATCTTGATTCAATTTTTCAAGTTTTTGTATATGTAAAATATTTTGATACAAACTTTTCTATATATATATATATATATATATATATATATATTTCTTTTCAATTTGTCATAGTTGTTAAAGGGGGAGTATATGTATATGTGTATAAAAAAATTTTGTAAGCACACTTAGCAGTATTACTGTAAAATTTTCTAAGTGTTGCCATCAATGCCAAAGGGGGAGATTGTTGGCTTTATGATGATTGTAATGATTAAAATTCATCATATGTTGCCATTGATGAAACACATACACACACATATGTTCATGTTGTCTACCGATGTGACCTTAAAGTTGTTTATATTACAACCGATATACTAGAGGTTTATATCTAACCGGTACATGGTGACAATTAGTATATGCATTGAGACAACCAATGATTATACTTACCTCGACATCAACATGAAGATCCAGTGGAGATTATCAAAGGAGCATGAAAGAATAAACGGTTTATATGTTTAACTCCAACCACTATTTATTGTTCCAACCGGTATTCAATGATTATGTGATGAGCTATCACTAGTCATGATGAGTTATCCTTAACGACAAGTTTTGGTGGTATTCTTGTGATGAGTTATGATTGTTTGACTAGATACACTGCACCTAGGTAATTATGATATGATTTCTAGAGGCCAACATGAAATCTAAATGTCTATATATTGACATCACAATGAATTGTTTTGTATGAGTGAAGGACATATGTTATGTGCTAAGGCAGAAGTGTTAAGTTGCAAAGTATGTTGGTAATGAAGTGTTGAGTGCATAGAAAATGATCTATCCAAGAAAGTTGTGCTATTACTAGATCACACTACCTGTTGTTTTCTAATAATTGCAACAGTCAAATCCCCTAACCAGGTAAGCTCTAACAAGCTTCATTGTACAAATCCTCTAACCAGGTGATCCATTAGTTTGGATTCATAAATCCTCCACTAAGGTTACTCCTTACAGGGTACTACCTTTTACAAGGTATAGCTTTTAATTAAGCTTTGGGATATTTAATAGGATTCACTCCTAGCAGAGCACTTTGTAGATCTTAACCGATCAGTTACCTATTACTGCAAATAGTTAATTTGTGAGTCCCATCTCACCGTGATTTTTACCTATTTGGGTTTTCCATGTATAAACACTTGTGTTATGGTGGATGTTATACTTATTGTAGATAATGTTATATCATTTTGGATTGCATGCATATTGTTTAACAAACTTATTAAGTATTTCTACCAGTCAGTGTTTAAAGTAGTTTTGTTTTTGGTGCCACTGATTCACCCCCCCTCTCAATGCTTTACAAGTCCATCAGATAAGTTATACCAATAAAATGTCATTGTGATAAAATGTTGTCATTACTGTTATCGGGATAGGTTAAACCGATAAGGTATCAATATTGGCATCAAGATAGTTAACCTGATAAAGCATCATCATAGTCAAACATTTTCATAAGAATAGTTAACCTGAAATGTCTTGTTCGACATAAATCTTTGAATTTCTCATTTGGCATAAGTGATACCGAAATGAGCGACACTGGGGTAGGTTGTTCTATCAAAATTACATGAAATTATTTCTCTTCCTTGAAGAGTTATTCTGATGGGTGATCAAGAAGACATGTTCAGAATTGCTATTTTGATACCGATGTCAGACAGTGATTTATCAACTCGGCATCGCTATTCCAACACCTTTGTTCAACAACAATTTATCAAATGTGGAATATGAACAGTCATGTAGTCCAATGGTCACAGTGGGAAAGTTTAAATTTGGTATAAATTGTATGAGAAATGGGTAGAGAACTAGAGGGGGAGAATGGGGAGAATTCTACAAAGTAAATCTATAACTTTTTTATCAAATTTGAAATAATTGGCACTGAATTGGAAACTTATTTTCTATAATTCGCATTATTTTTGTAATTTTCTCTAATTTTGTATTTACATATTGTTTTTTGGATTCAAACCGTTTAAGTGAGCACATGTGGGTGTATAGTGGTGTATTATCTTCCATTCGTCAATGATTTGAATTTTTGAGTTGTTAAAAAGATTTTGTAGATTGTTCACAGGGTCGCCTAGTAGCTACGATAACTAGGGTTCCAACAAGAATTTTGACAGTTTCTCCCCAATTCTATTGTCAAAACACCCTGACACTTGGTGTGGGGACCCAAGAGGGATAGAGGATAGCTATAGTTACAATTATGGTTGATAACTTGATGAGCATATAAGTTTGTTTTGTTGTAATCTGATTGTTGAATTTGTAGCCAAGAGTCTCTGAAAGGGTTTTCCATGGTTGAATGTTGTAAGTCTGAAGGAAGAAGTTTTGGTATTGTATCACATCTTCAACATTTCATAATTTCCTTTCAAACTTTGCAACTTAGCAACTTTGACATGTTTATATCCTTCATACAAGGTGTATCTGTATTTTGATTTTGGTATTGTATGTTTGAATATTACTCTCTATATCTGTATTTTGATTTTGGAGATTGTTGGTTTTTGGGTATTTGGCATTTCTGTTATGGTACTTTGATGGTTTTTACATCTTGTGTTGCCATCAATGCCAAAGCGGGAGATTGTTGGTATTTTGGTATGGTTTTGTCATTGATGTCAACACCTACTAAACACTTATCAACTCTGGCACTTTGGAGAATCAACAACATTCACCGGCAAGCAAGTGACTTTCATTTTATATGTTGGTGGAAATCCTCTTATAACCTTTCAAACAATTTCATCCTCACTTAAGATTCCTCTACAACATTTAATACCCAAAACAATCTCATTTACTCTTTCCATAAAAGCATAAATCCTTTCATCTTCTTCCATTTTCAGATGTTCATACCTGACCCGGAAGCTTTCATGTTTTGCAATTTTGATTGTGGAATCTCCTTCATTCAGTGTTTCCAAATGATCCCAAATAGCTTTAGCAGTAGACCTATCTGACAGTCCCATGATTTGTTGATCAGATAATGCGCTCAAAAGTGCTTCTCTTGCTTTGCAATCATTTTCCTCATCTTTAGTCAAGTTGGGTGGATTGGGCTGACTCTGAGTAGGAGCAGTATAACCATTCTTTGTAACATCCCAAATTTCCTTTCCAATGCAATTTAGATGTGTTTTCATTCTGATCTTCCATATGCCATAGTTAGTTCCATCAAGTTTAGGACTGTCCTTCTTGCAATAGTTAGTAGACATTGGATCTCCTCAAGCTGTTAAACTTTTGCAAAAGAGGACTAGACTCTGATACCAATTGTTAGGTCCCAGAGACAATAGAGAGGGGGGGTGAATAAGTTGTCAAATAAATTTAAACCAAAAACAACTTAACCAACTTAATGCTTAATATTGGTAAACCAGTTCAATATGCCGGTAGATAGTTTTAACAGTTAATTGCTATACCGGTAAGGATTAGTGCATGAAAAATAAAGACAAAGTCATCCGTAACACATAACACCAATATTTGTACATGGAAACCCTGTAAGGAGAAAAACCACAGTGGGAAACCTTACCCACAATCAGATGATACTACTGCAGATAGTAAGTGTACATAAATGGGGTCTGCACATGCAGAAAGGCTAAGCGACTAGAGCTCACTGCTCAATCACAAAATGGGAGTCACACTGACTACAATTGGATGATTAAATCCAATAAGAATGTACTGCTAAAATTATCATCTTCATATGCTCGATTCGGTACCAGTGTAGTTCTGATTGTCTTCACAAAAACCCTCCTTCAATCTTCAAATGATGTTTGAGTGTATAGCTCTTCTTATTCTTGCATATACCTTCACACAATCCTTTTTCGCATTCCACACTTGATCTTACAAATTAGATCTTACATTTATACCATAACCTAAGACCAATTTTAGTAGGTCAGCTCTACAAGATATTACAATAAAATTAATTTACATATCAATTAATACCCAATTCAATATGTCGGCTTAATGCATTTACAACAATAATAAGTCATCTCCATAGCGTGCCATGCTGATCTAGAAAAGATAAACCTGTCGGTGTAACCTGGACCTATTTGTCGATAACAACAAATATGCAAATGCTAATGCACAAATAAATAAAACTCCAAGACAATGTGTCCACACAATGTCTTCGACATAACCAAGTGTTTTCCATATCATTCCAAGTGTCGGTGATCATTATATCTTGCCAGTGTACCAGATACTGGTGATTGTGCATGAGTCACTTGCTTGTCGGTGAATGTTGCTGATTCTTCAAAGTGCTAGAGTTGATAAGTGTTTAGTAGGTGTTGACATCAATGACAAAACCATACCAAAATCCAAAACAAGGTCTCTAAGTTTTCCCAGATCTCATGTGCAGTCTGTAAACCCATCACATTAGTCATCTCTGAATCGGTTAGGACACTCAGCAATGCTTCTTTAGCTCTTATGTTATGTTCAACATCCTTGATCTTAGTTGCAGTAACTGAACCATTATGAGGAACATTGTAGGTATTCTTTGTAATCTTCCAATAATCATCTCCAAGACACTTCAAATGACATGCCATATAATCCTTCCATACAATGTAATTGCTTCCATCAAATCTCAAACTCTTTCTTGAAAACATACGTTGTCATCCCTGATGTCCTCAAGCAGTCAAGCTTCTTCTGGAGGATCTCTCTCAAATACTAGTCATTGGCAACAACAATGAAGGAAAACTGAGAGCGACGGGGGGGGGGGGGGGGTGAATCTATTTTCACTGGTTCAAATAATTTAAGCTTAATTTCAAATCTAATCAACTGTAGCAACAACAAAGATAAACACAATAACAACATACATAACACCAAGATTTTGACATGGAGAACCAAGTTAAGGGAAAAACCATAATGGGAACCTACCCTCAATAAGATGATACTCTGTAGTAGTATGTATAAATATTACAATGGGGAATGTGCATGCATTCAAGCACATTGCCTAGAACTCACTACTCAAAATAAGAAGATACCCCTATATGTTACAACCCTAGGGAAGGATCACTACCTTACAAATATTTAGACAACAATTTTCATTACATGAAATTAAAAAATAACATCTCCAAATGCCTGATGATAGTTTTGATTAAGTACATTTGTTTTCCCTACAACAATCTCTACTCTACACTTCACACTTAAAGATGAATTTTCTCATTCACACATATACCACTCTCTAATAGTGTAGACACAACCACCATACCCAAATTCCATGAATATAACACCCATTTATACAAATCATCAAGACCTAATTACATAAGGTAGGCTCAACCCTTAAGACCTAATTACAAAATTGCATCACACGATACATAGATCAACCACGAGACCAATACAATGTCATTGTTGACATATAATGGACCCAAATGAAATCCTCAAACACACAACACCATTGAAAATGTCACATAACACGAAGAAAATCACCGAACCCATAAGATCTTGAATAACGCGCATAATGATCAATGTGGACCAGCAAAATAAATAGGAAACAATTAGGAAACACTAACAACCATGTTACTATTGGCAATTGACACTCATCTGGGTTATAAGTGTTGTCATTCATGACAACAAACTTCATGAGAGATCCAACAATCAAGGTAACTGACATTCACTACACCGATGCTTAGGGAACCGACATTCAAGGAACCTGCAAACTTGGAACCGGTATTCTAAGGCTGAAATAGGAGATTGATCCAGCAAGCGTGGAAGTGACAATGGTCATTGTTTTAAGTTTATATTTTATTTGGGCCGACATGTGTCTTATATTTTGTGATATGTTTGTAAGCTGACATAAGGCATTTGTGTTTATTCATGTAAATGGGTATATAAGTCAGTTCGGGTTAGGTCTTTTTTATGATGTGGATATATGGGAGATATAACTAATAAGTGATGTGAAAGGTTTTGTGATGCTATCTTGATCGATAGAATATGAATGTAAAGATCTGCAATCAGTTTTGATTATTGGTCTAGAGGATTGGGAAGTGATCTAAGATACCGGTAAGGGAAGTTACAGTAAAACTAGTACAAACAATGCTTTAATAGAAACTCATCCAGCATAGTAGATGCACATTCTAAGTTTTGTTTTTGTTTGTAATCCAGTATTTGGATTTGTAGTCAGTGAGGCCCCTTTTGTGATGAGTAGTGTGCTCTAGGCAGTGTGTCTTCCTGCATGTGTTGGCCCCTCTTGTAATATTTATTCATTTAGCTAGTTGATAGGTATCGTGGGTCACAAATCCCATGGTGGTTTTTCCTCTTTGAGGTTTTCCATGTATAAATATATGTGTTATGGTGTTGATTCATGTGGTTGCATTGATATTACTTGTTGTTACTTTCTTTTATGCATACCGGTTAATAAGTGGATTTGTTAATAAGGTTAAAATTACTCTAACCGATAGAGCATTGATTCACCCCCCCTCTCAGTGTTCTTGGATTCCAACAATTACAACCATCCACAATAGTTGCACCAACACCCCTTAATCAAATCTTCATCAATCAACGCACTTACACTCAAAAACACTCAAACAGTAGCAAATGAGACTAGGAAGATAACTTGTGGAGCACCAAATCATGAACCATTTGAATTGAAGATACACATGAACATCCCAAACACTCTCCCAAATCCGTAACTCAATATATAATCATTCCAGGGCACAACGAATCAAATACTAGAATACTACACACTGAACACTAAAAAACCAATCTTCATAATGAAATCCATAACTCGATCAAATAACCACATAGCATCATGAAACCAACATTGAATCAAGTATAAAAACTCCATTACTAAAATCATAAATCTATACAAACATATCTGCAACATACCAACCAAATCAACTCTCTGCAATCACCAAAACATGGGAATACAAGAATATGTTGACATCAATGACAACAACATATCCTAGCTGCAACAATATCCAACAGGTAGATAGTTGTTAGGTGAAATCATATTACCTATTATGATATATCTCATGACTTCATCCATTCCTATCCATGCCATACCTTGTATTCTCCTATATAACCTTCTTCTAGGTAGATTGTGGATTCATTATATGTAATTAGATCCTTTTTCTCTTCACTACACAACAAAGTTTCATTTACAATAATAAGTTTTGAACAATGGAAGATAATAATTACTTACAAATCTATTTTGAAGGAAGATCTAAATATCCTTTAATTCCTTCTTCAACCAAACTAGATACACCATCTCCCGTTGATGACACTCCTTCACCCAAGGAGGTACTCTTAGAGGATGATTGGGGTTCATTAGAATACAAATTCCTATGTTGGAGAGTTCAAATTCCCTCCATTAGAATTTGATACTCAAAAGGTAGATTCATTGACAGTGACAAAAGATTCAACCTCTTCTAAACAATTTAAGATTAATTTTACAACTTCTTCCACTCTAAAAAATTATCACATAGTTTATCTTCTTTGTATGACATTGAGACTTATGATGCTCTGCCATATTTATTAAAACTGTAATCCCTTTATATTCCTCATTTTTCATATCTTATCTAAGAGTGAATATAGAAGAAAACGTTGTGGTTTAAATGAACAAGGAATTAAAGTTTCTTTAAAACCTAACATGCGTTAAGATTCATTCGGTCTTGGTTACAATCCTCCAAAACTCACTAAAACATCCCATAAACCATCTCTTAATGTGAATTTGATGTATACTTCTTCTACATATCTTTATTTAATTAATAGTCATTTAATTGATATTCATTCTACTTCTACCATACCTTTATATGACATATTTTCAATGAATTATTCCTTAGTTGAATTAATGGAACCTTATGATAACCTTCCTCAATATCATCATAATCATGGATTTCCCTATTGTGTAAATGTTGAAGCATACTTTGGGAGAAAAGATGAAGTATCAAATAATACCTTGAAAATGACTCAACAACTCTCTCATCTATTGGATTTTCCTAAATGTAACAATCTTCCTATAGTAGATACTATTGATGTATTAATGGATCTAAATATTCTTGAAAAAGTGATTAGAATTGGAAAAAAAAATTGATGCTAATGAGAAACATGAACATTCTTCTCTTTTACATCAATTTATTGAACTATTTGGATATGCTTGGTATTAATCCTCAAATTGTGACCCATACTATTGTGTTCCATCTCAATGCCAAACCCATTAAAAAAAAGATTTAGAAAATTGACCCCAAGGTTGCAGTTTTAGTTGAGGATGAGATTGAGAAGCCCCTAGAATTAGGCTTTATCCACCTTATTGATTATTCTCTTGGATCTCAAACATTTTTTTTATTTATATACCAAATAGAATTTATATTTGAATGTGTACTTACTTTAGAGATCTTAACAAAGCTTCTTTAAAAGATGAATTTCCCCTTCAAAACATTGACATGATTATTGATTCCACTATAGGTCATTCCTTATTATCCTTTATGGATAGCTTATTTGAATACAACCGAACCTTTATTAATCCTAATTACTCAAGATCAATATAAAATTAATTTTATAATACCATGAGGAACATTTTGTTGATTATTTATGCCTTTTGGATTATAGAATGTTGGTTCAACATATAAATTTTGCTATGAATATTATATTTTATGATTATATGCATAAAATATTGGAGGACTATGTTGATGATATCTTGGCAAAATCTATTTCATGTCAAGATCATGTTAAAATTATTTGTCAAACCCTTGAATACATTCAAAAATACAACATTCTCTTGAATCCTCGTAAATTTGTGCTTGACATTGATACTGAAAATATATTAGGATTCATTGATTCACATTGTAGAATTAAATTAGACACAAAGAAATTTTTTGCATACTTAACATGCTACCTCTTAGAAACAATTCTGAACTTTATATCTTACAAGGAAATATTTAGGTCATTTGTAGATTTGTTTGACAATTGATGGATTGAACTTTTTGTTGGCAACAATAATGAAAGAAAACTGAGAGGGGGGAGGGGGTGAATTAGTTATCACCAGATTAACAAACTTAACCACAAATACAAATTTGATAGACTACAACAACAACAAAGATAATAAAATTTATAGCACAACACACAACACCAAGATTTTGACATGGAAACCTTGATTAAGGGAAAAACCATGGTTGGGACCTACCCACAATAAGATGATACTCTGTAGTAGTATGTGAAAATAATTACAATGGGGAATGCACCAGCATTCAGGCACACTACCTAGAGCTCACTAGTCAAGATACAATAACCCAAAAGGATACAACCTTTAGGGAAGTCTCACTAACTTACAACAAAATTCAGACTACAATTCAGAAGGATTGAGCTGCAATAATAGCATCTTCTAATGCTTGATGGTAGTTTTGGTTAAGCACATTTGTCTTCTCTATACCAATCTTTGCTCAATACACCACAATGAACTATGAATCCTTTCTTTCATACATACAACACTCTTGGATAATGCAGACACAACATCGATACCTAAATTACATGACTATATCACCTATTTATACATTTCATCAACTTTGACAACAAGGTTGGCCAAACCCTCAACTCATAATTAAAAAATTATATCACATGATACAAAGATCGACCACCGGACCAATATGATGATATACATGATGTAACATGGACCTAAATCAAATGCTAAAACATGTAACACCACCAGAAATCATACCAAGATACACCGCAACATGCTACACCACCAAGAATACCACATAACACGAGGTATATCACTGGATCAACAAATACACCATTACCACACACAATGATCAATTCAGACCACCAAAAAAAATAGGACACGATTAATAAATTCCAACAAGCACTTTAGAATCATCTGTAATAGCTGCACCAACACCACTTATCAAATCTTCATTAATCAACGTCTAAAACTCAAGAACACTCTAACAACAACAGCTAGGACTAGAAAGATATCTTACAGAGCACCAAATCACAAACCATTTGAAATAAAGATACACATGAACATCCAAAACAATCTCTCGAAGTCTCAGCTCAAGGTCTGATCACACTGGAATATACGAGAGGCAATACCAAACTCTATAAAGCATTGTTCAGAAAAACCAAACTCCAAACAAGATCATATGATATAATTAATTAAGCTTCCCAGGTCACCAAAAGCAATACAAAAATATATAATGACACTAGGAATACTCCATACACCAAACCATGATCCCAATAAACCAATCTGCAATCACTAGAGCAATAAATCACATGAATATGTTGACATCAATGACAACAACATATCCAAGCATCAACAATGTCCAACATGTTGGTTCCCAAGACCATAAATTGGGAAACCAAAGACTTGCCTAATCCTTAGTTAATCCAATTAGCCTTGGCCAACAAATAGGAGTGGTTGAAGACCAAATTCCTCTACACTTTAGGCTCCACTAAACATAGGTGGGTGTACCTTACTCTCTCAAGCATAAAAGAGGTTTATTTTAAGTGAATTTAAACTGTGGGAGTTAGCAATTGTAGTGATGGTAAAAGGTTTTCCTGCAATTATGCTAACATAAGTGCTTTTTATTGAATGCTTTTAAAACTGATAAAATATGTGTGATTATAGTTGTGTTATGTAAAAGATTTATGTTAGGACTTTAAGCCATTATGAAAAAGAGTAGTACTTATAGAAATTAGAAGATTTGTTTCTTTGATAAGGACCTAATGCATACAAACTTATTCAACAAAGATTAATAACAGACTAGTGTCTTTATTTGAGAATTAATAAATAACTTTGTGGACAAGAATCACTATCAACTCAAGAGACAATTATAAGACCATCACTGTGAAAGTTTCATTATGTGTTGCATGAACAATAAAACCCCAATTTTACATTCAATACAACATCATGTGATGGCACATCACAACAAACCTAAAAGATTTATCAAGAGGACATATGATTCCATCAAACACAAAATTACACATAACGATCTGAAGATAAAAGCATGAAATCTTGTATATTAACTTCTGGAATAAGAATGTACACAAAAAATGTACTTACAAATACTTCGATACATACAGTTTGCACAAAATAAACTCCTCATTCCTATTAGACTTGCCTTAACATAACACTAGCAGTCCCAACAATCAGGGTCTCTAAAAGATGAAAAATTATTCCCCCTTTGTTCTGTGTGACTTCCCTTTTATAAACATAAGGGATAGTTGTAGACAGTTTCATTCCCAAAGGACATACCCTTTAAGAAATAATTACAATTAAAAACTCAAAAATGCATACTAAATAAATGCTTTAATAATGTTCTTTTATTTTCTGCCTTGATAAAGTTCCTCGGCTTGATCATGCAAATCTTTAAATATTCATTATCACCCAAAGATCTCCTACACATAAGATAAGCCAATCAAATTCCTTGATTTAAGAATTAATCATATTCTACCCTTCATTAGGGTTTGCCTTTGAAAAATTAATAACCTTTTCTTGCATGTAAATACTTGGTTAGAGTAATCAAAGTATTTCAACCCTTTTGGAAAATATTAATTTACCCCAGTATAGATTTTCAAATAATAACATATGATTCATAAAAGAATATACTTCCCTTTTGAAAATGATATATGTGGACAAATATCCCAATAACGCAATAAAAATAGATTTTCACCTTTTAGGGCAACTTCAATTCTTTTGGAAATATGAAATATATACTTGCAAAAAACCAATCAAGCCATTATCCATATGATATAAATGATTTACCCTAATGCATATTTTCAATTTATTTACTTAGGGTAAATATATTTGATGAAAGAAAATTTCAACCATTTGATAATCAAATGTTATTCATTATTTTCACTATATGTCAAAAGGCTTTTATAAATAAAATGTAATTCCCTTGACAAAATATTCCTCGCTAGTAAATAATATTACAAAATAACATTGATTAAGAAAATGTTATATTTGAGACAATGATTTAAAGATTTTTTTGTAAAAATAAAAATCATTATATCTCCAAATATTATATTAAGCCTTTGGGTAAAAAACACTTCCTGTGCAATATGTGCCAAGGGAATATGATTTAATTATTTGCACAAGAATGGTATAAATAGACATTTGTAATAAATAAAAAAATTTGCATTAGGGATATTTTAGAAAAATAAAATCTTCAGTAATATAATCCCTATACAAATAAAAAATACTTTTGCCCTTAAAATTGATTTTAATCAATAATAGTATAGCCATTTTATCATTGGAACAAAAATACTTTTTACCAAGAGAAGTGACAAAAAAATCGTATTGATAAAAAATCTCAAGACATAAGCATATCAAGCATATAGCATTTGAGAATATTTTTACTTTTGAGTCACAAAACTTCCCAAAGTAAATAAAACTACCTTATTAATCTCCTCTTTGGAAAAATTAAAATTCTACCTCTCAAACATTAACTCAAAAGTAAAACATTAAAATATATTAACTTACCCCTTTTTGCATTAATTTAAACAATATTACCTCAAGCTCATCGGGGTAGCTATGCATTGTCAGGGAAGTACATTTTAAGTTATGCCGCGTGATGAGAAACTCACTTTTGGTCTCAAAATACATCAATCATATTGTATAAATTAAATTCACCCTAATATGTATTCAATTCATATATTTAGAGTGAAAATTATTCATATGAAAATAATGAAAGATGACAATCAGAATTTAATAAAGTTCATTTAAGTCACCATTTCACCATGCGTCAAAACTTAAGGTAGGAAGAACCTATGTAAATATATTTCCCTTTTGATAAAAAATATTTTTTTTACAATACATTATAAATCAAATTTATAAATATTGCCCCCAAAATAGGAATATATAATAATTTACTTTTTGCAAAGCAATTTCGTGAATGATAAAAGATCAAAGTAAAACATTATTTTTAAAACCTTTGGGTAGAAAATACTTCCTTAATATGTACCCAATAGATATAATTTTCTCCTATCCCCAATGGCAAAAATAAAAATAAAATTCAATACCTTCATAGTGGATTGTCATTGCAGTAACATATGTCATGGGGGAAGCATTATTTTTGTTGCACCGATCTCCTGATGAAAAAGAACTAAAATGCAAATGCCTCCATCAAGGTATTGCTGGAATTTCCACCTGTTCAGACCATCACTTTCAAATCTGGATTATTTATGGGCTCACCGACACTTTGAAAACTATAAAAATATCATAAAAAGGCCCTCCAAGGTGAGATATATGGTCAGGGCAATCATTTTAAGACTAAAAACATCATTAATCACTCATATCCATCTCCAAAAGATGGCCCAAACTGCAAAAACGTGAGTGCATTTTTTGTTGTTGTTGTTTATTATCTTCAACTAATCTTTATGAGCTAATTTTAAATCTTTTTGAAATAAACTCATTATTTCTTTTCCATGTAGGTAACAAGACTATAATTCATGTTAGTTAAAAATGTCATATAGACCTTTGTTACCTTGCAACATAAATAATTTAAATAAATAACATTATAATATTAATTGAAGCAAAAATATAATATCCAAAGCTAAACACTTAAAATTAATATTATACTTTTTAGGAAAATTAAAATAACTTTTAAATAAAATGGATTTCGTAAAAATGTCAAATGAAATCATGAGGCTTCAACATTCTACATGCCGTCATATAATGATATAGACAATTCATAGGCATGATCCAATCAATGTAATGTTCTTGCAAGAGAAAATTATTAATATCCAAATGCACTCATTTTGATAAAAATTCTAAAAATGTATACTTTAAATTCAAGAAAAGAGCATTTGAGTTAGCTTTATAAAACATATCAAATGACACCACTTGAATCCGAAATTAGAAACAAAGGTACTTGGATATACACAAAATGCAAAAGAATAATTAGTTTGACATAATAATGTTTAGATAGAAAGAAATTATGGTTCAGAAGGGCGTACCTGAAAATTCAACTTTTGAATACATTTACATACCTGAAAATTGACCTCTTAACATGTTCATAGGTTTTCAGGAGCTGATCATAGGTAGTGCATACAATTGCATCAAGAAATCTACTTTTTGGCATGAATCTATAACTCTAAAATCTTCAAATTTTAGGGTTCCAACACAAAAATCTCCCCCTTTGGCATTGATGGCAACATATGGATGTGAAAAACAATCAATGAAAAGAAAGAAAATATCTGCAACAAACTCCCCCTAAGATCAAGAAGATAAAATAGTTTTTCACCTGCTTCTCTCCCCCTTTGACATCAATAACAAAGGTTCTCAAAATAGAAAACCAAACTCTCCCCCTTAGATAAACAAATCATGATTCTCTCCCCCTTAAACATATAGCCAACCATAAACAGACTACTCTACCAAAGGAGCAACATAAACTCATCAATCCGGACAAAAAGATAAGACTGTGAAGTCCACCAGATTGATGCAACTCAATGCATCTAGTTCTAATCAGGAGGGATGGATACCCCTAACTTGTCTCTCAAATAGAAAAGTGTATTTGCAGGTAAAGGCTTAGTGAAAATATCAGCAATTTGTTACTTTGTAGACACATACTCTAGCTTCACTTCCTCTTCACTAACTTTTTTCTCTCAAGAAATTATATTTGATTAATACATGTTTAGTTTTTGAATGTTGTACCAGGTTATTCGACATATTAATAGCACTAGAATTATCACAATAAATGACAGTAGGCTCATCATAGATAACTCTGATGTCCTTGAACATTTGTTTCATCCAGACTACCTGAGTGTAGTTACTAGCAACAGTAATGTACTCAACTTTAGTAGTAGATAGGGAAACTAAATCTTGTTTGTTACTAGCCCATGAAACCAATTTTTTACCCAAAAAGAATGCACCACCAGAGGTACTCTTTCGGTCATCAACATCACCATCCCAGTCAACATTAGTGTAAGCACATAACATTAAATCATCATTTCTCAAATTCCATGAACCATAATCCATAGTCACTTTCAAGTATCTAAATATCCTTGTTACAATAGTGACATGACTCTCTTTTGGATCAACTTGATATTTAGCAGCCATGCACATTGCATGCATAATGTCCAGTTTATTCTGAGTCAAGTATAGCACTCCACCAATCATAGATTTGTACAAGGTCTGATTAGCTTTCGAAGATTCATCATTTTTAGACAATTTGCAGCCAGTCACCATAGGAGTTCCAACTAGTTTAGAATCTTCTAACCCAAACTTCTTCAGTAATTCCCTCACATATTTAGCTTCAGATATAAAAATATCTTTTTCATTCTATGAAATTTGTAAACGTAAGAAAAATTATATCTCTCCTATCATAGACATCTCAAATTATTTATGCATATCATCGACAAACTACATACTCAAGTTATCAGTCTCAATCTTGAAATATATATTACTATCAACAATACCTTTATTAAATCCTAATTTCAACAAGTACTTATCCAATCTATCATACCAGGATCTAGGGGCTTGTTTAAATCCATAATGAGATTTCTTCAGTTTGCATGTCATGTCTCCATCACCTGATAATGAAAATCCACCAAGTTGCTCAATATAGACTTCTTCCTCAAGATCACCATTCAGAAAAGATGACTTGACATCCATCAGATATACCTTGAAATCCTTATACGAAGCATATGCAAGAAATAGTCTAATAGCTTCAAGTCTAAATCCTAGAGCAAAAGTCCCCTCATAATCAATCCCTTCTTTCTGTGAATATCATTTGCATACCAATCTTTCTTTATTTTTGACTTCACCGGTTTGATTCAATTTGTTCTTGAATACCCATCTAGTACCAATGGCATTCTTGTCTTTAGGTCTAGGCACAAGTTCCCATGTGTTATTATTTTCAATTTGATTCAATTCTTCTTCCATAGCTCTTATCCAATTGTCATCTTTGCAAGCTTCAGCAACATCTTTAGGTTCAATAAATTAGAAATCAAACATACCTCTTCAACAACTAGCCTTCTTCTAGTCATCACACCTTTATTTTTATCACCAATAATATGATTTTTAGAGTGATTCAGTCTTACATACCTCAGAGTCTTCTGATTATTCTGACTTTCAAGTTCCTATACCTTTCCATCGACAACAACAATATCTAGGTTAGTTGTCTCTACTGAATCATTGTACTTCAATTCTTCAATCTGAATAGGTGTTAGAACAACATGCAGACCATCATCATATCTACATGCTTTGATTTCTTTTCCATAGTTCTCATGAACTTTCACATTTGCACTTTCCACTATCTTTCTCAGTAGCTTATTGTAGCACCAATAGGATTTTCTCTGTTGAATATCCCAAGAAAATTCATTCATCACTTTTTGCATCAAACTTTCCTATATCCTCATCTCTCTTAATATAACACTTTCTTCCAAAAATTTTGAAATATTTCACAATAGGAACATGACCAAACCATAGCTTATAAGGAGTCTTGTTGGTATCACCTTTTATATACAATCGGTTGAATGTGTTAATATTAGTTTTAACAACTTCTCTCTAATAGATCCTTGAAACATTCCCTTCAATCAACATAGTCCTTGCAGCATCCAAGATAGTTTTGTTCTTCCTTTCAACAAATCCATTCTGATGTGGGGTTTTAGGAGCAGATAATTATCTTCTAATCCCATGCTTCTCACAGAATGAATCAAACTCACCAGAACAAAACTATCCTCCTCTGTCCAATCTCAGACATTTCACCTTCAATCTTGTCTTAATCTCAACTTTTGCTTTGAATATCTTGAATTTTTCCAATGCTTCTGATTTTTCCTTCAAAAAGACAACCCCTTGCTTTGGATATCTTGAATTTGTCCAATGCTTCTGATTTTTCCTTCAAAAAGACAACCCGTATCATTTTGGAATAATCATCAATTAGTAACATAAAATATCTATAACCCTACACACTTCTAATATTTGTAGGTCCACATAGGTTAGTATGAACAAGATCTAGAAATCCATTAGATGCATATTGTTTACTCTTGAAAGAAATTCTTGTTTTCTTACCCATTTGACATTCCTTATATATCAAATTAGTAGGCTTAACAATTTTAGGCAGATCTCTAACAACTTGAGCAGAACTCATCTTAATCATTGAGTCAAAACTAACATGACACATTCTCCTATGTCATAACCAACTTTCATTAATTTGAGCAATCAAGCAACTTTCCTGACCAACATTCAAATGAAAGATATCACCCTCATTCTTAGTTACAGATGCAATCTTTGTTAGGTCCCAGAGACAACTGAGAAGGGGGGGTGGGGGGGTGAATGAGTTGTCTATTAATTTAAAACCAAATACAACTTAACCAAACTTAATGCGTAATACCGGTAAACCAAACTTTATGCTGATAAACAATTCTGATAGTTAATTGTAATGCCGGTAAAGTTTAATGCATGAAACAAAAAGACAAATAACATTCACAACACATAACATAGATATTTGTACATGGAAACCTTGTAAGGGGAAAAACCATGGTAGGAAATCTTACCCACAATCAAATTATACTACTACAGATAGTATGTGTGTACAATATGGAGTCTACACATACAGAAAGGCCAACTACCTAGAGCTCACTACTCAATCACAAAATGGGAGTCACACTGACTATAATTGGATGGTTAAATCCAATGATAATGTATTGCTCAAAATAACATCTTCATATGTTGGATTTAGTAATGGTTAAGCTTTGATTTGCCTTCTTCAAAACCTCCTTGAATCTTGAATGATGTCTACGTGTATAGCTTTGCTTATATTCGCATATACCTTATTATATTCCTCTTCCACACTCACACTAATCTCACAAATGAGATCTTACATATATACCAAAACCTAAGACCATATGTGTAGGTTGACTCACTAAAGATATTATAATAAAATCAATTACAAATGAATCAATATGCGATGCATCATGTTGGCTCAATGCATTTACAATAATAACAAATCATCTTCATATCGTGTCGTGCTGATCTGGAATAGATAATGCTTGTCGGTCCATAACCTAGACCTATTTGTTGGTAACAACAAATATGCAAACCCGATTAGATCAATGACCAAATCACCAAAACAAAGTGTCCAGACAATGTCTTCGACATAACCAAGTAATATTCAAGTCACCCTTAGTGCCGATGAACAATATAACTTGTTGGTGAACCAGATACCAGTGGTTGTGCATAAGTCACTGAACATGCCGGTGAACATAAATAAGAATCTCCAAGTGCTGATAAGTGTTGACAAGTGTTAACATCAATGACAAAACCAGTGCAACACATCCATAATACCAACAATCTCCCCCTTTGGCATTGATGGCAACACAAGATGCAAAAACCATCTAAGTGCCAAAACAGAAATGCCAAAAACCAAAAACCAACAATCTCCCAAAGAGATCATTAACTTGAGATCAAAATACAGGTACAAATAGTAACAATCTCTCCCTCAAAGAATGTCTCCCTAAAAGATAATGTGTTTTTCCATAGATATCTCTCCCCCTTTGACATCAAATGCCAAAGAAATACAAAAACCAGATTCAAACATTTATTACAAAATACCAACTTATCAATTTATCCAACAACTCCCCCTGAGAAGTATCTCTCCTCATCAAAGCCAGAAAAAAGATTTCTCTATTAATTTTGTTGGTTTGATGACAATCATCAATTGTCTAAGTCTCTACCAGTGGGGGTATAACCCAGAGCTACTCTCTGAGATATTCAAAAGTTTCCTTAGGCAAACGCTTAGTAAAAATATTTGCAATCTGCTCTTTTGTATTCAGATAAACCAATTTCACTTCTTTTGCTTCAACATTCTCTTTCAGAAAATTGAATTTGATAGAAACATGTTTTGTTTTTGAGCGAAATACCAGATTCTTATATATATATCAATTACTGCCATATTATCACAGTAAATGGTTATAGGTTCTTTGCATTTTACCTTTATGTCCTTCAACATTTGCTTAATCCATATGTCATGACCAACTTTTGGGCACAAACGGAAATTTTTTTTTTTTTAAAAATACTTAACTAATTAACGACTTACTTAATTGAAATATTGCAACTTTGGTTTGGTCTTAACTACATTTGTGTAAATCAGGTAATTAAATTTCAATTTAGTGATAAGGATAACTAAGTCATCTATGAGCTGAAATTTCTCCCAAAGGGGTTATCACTAAGCTCCAATAATTAAAATCTCAAGTATAACGATTTATCCCAAATTTAAATGATCTAAAGTTTACCTTATCTTTCTTAACCTCCTAGGTTCTAAATTTAATTGACCTAGTTATTAAAACACCTTATCAAAATGAAAACCCCATGAATTAAAAATACTTTATAATTTTATACTTAAATGGCCCTCTTGGCCCTACAGATAATATTGCTTATACATTTGTTTTGAGTCTAATCCACCAAGTATTAAAATCTTTTTATATAATTCTTCTACACTTGCCCAATATTTTAAAAAAAATATACAAAACTTAATTTTGCATCTAACAAATTTATTTACAAATAAGTACTAAAATTAATCCACTATTATATATGTATATATATATATATCTATATATATATGTATATACACATATATTTAATCACTTATATATTTTATCTAAGAATGTATTTCTAAAAAGGAGTGGGGCTTTAAATATTATTATATTAAGTTACCCTTTTTTTTAAAATACCCACCCCATTATCTATCTCCCTCTCATTTTTTTTTTAAAACAACACCAAGAAACTAAATGTCTTTGCCCTAACCCGAGATTAGGGTTAGGGCATGTGTGTAAAACCCCCATTCTTATCCCTATTTTTTTTTTTGTGTGTGTGTGTGCAGGGTCGGCGGCCACGGGAGGGGCGCGCAGGGCTGAACCCGAGCCAACTCTCGCTTTATTTTCTTGCGCTGTTTGAGTTCGATGGGCGGAGGAAGGGCCGAGCGGGGAAGGGAGTTTGTGTTGAAGCCACGGCATGGGAGTGGGAGACAGGCGGAGCGGGGGGGAGAGCTGGCAGCGCGGGGCACCGCCGGCTGTGGATGGCGCCGCCCGCAGGCTGTGGACGTCGCCGCCCGCAGTCTGCGGGTGCCGCAGGCTGCGGCCGCCGCCGCCCAGGTGCTGCGGCCCCCTGCGAACATAGCATAGTTTTCTTTTTTTTTTTTTTTATTAAACATTTTTTGTTTATTTCATTTTTAAACAAAGTTTAAACATTCAAAAAAAAAATTTATAATATGTTTCTTTTTCTATTAACATTTATAAAAATATATATATAAATATATATATATATATATATATATATTTATATGTATATATATCTTGGTAAAATAAAATACATATAGTTTCCTATTTGGAAACTGGCAGATTCCTCATAAAAGGAATATATATATATATATATATATATATATATATATATATATATATTAAAAAAAAACTAGCATAATAACAGTCCTCTCTTTTTTTTTCTTTCTATTATCAGAGCTATAAATATTCTTTTTTTTGTATAACAGATTACCAAAATGACATTTGAGGAGCTAAAAATATTTATATATGTCTCTTTTTGCTACCCTTTACTTTTTTTATATATAATCCCATATAGGCTTTCCTTTTTAGTTTAATATTATTTTGTAAATCATCAAATGCATTTAAAGGGATTTCCTAATCTATATTCCTTTTTTCTTTGTAACAAAATGATAATATTAAATGCTAAATGTTCTTTTCTTTTTTTTGCAAAGAATAGACTATTATAACAAATTTCATTTCTGCAAAAACCAGGAAAATAAATGACTGTTTTTACTTAAATTTACAGCAGCATAGTTTTATAAGGAACATGTAGCAATAAATCCCATTTACTTGCAGAATACATAATAATGCATTTACTTCTCTTTCTTTTTTTGAAAAACATGAAAATTTACATACAATATAATGCAATGCTCCTTTCATTTGCAAACTAACTAGAGTAGGAAAGACATTATGTATTTCATTAGCAAAGTAGATACAAAATAAACATGAATACAAATGGGTTTGAAAACCCAACAATGTTCTTCTTTCCATAGTAACTTGAATGTAATACAACACTTTCTTTTCTTGAAAGTAAATACTACAAATGCTCACATTTCTTCTTTTATACAAACTACAATATTTAATCTATCTCCTTTTTTTAAAAAAAAAAAAAACACTTTTCTGCAACACAAGCAGCAACATAGTCTTTTAATCCTTCTTTTCCCATCCCATGCAACCTGCAATAAAAACACATATTTGACCATGGAGAGCTCACCTCCCAGCCTAGGCTTACTAGAAGCCACCCCCGAGCTTGGAGAACCAAGCACTAAATGGGTTACAAACAAGCAAACTCCACAACAAACATAGGAAGACAATTAACATTCAAATTTCCCTTCCCAAGCTACACTTTCACCACATTCATGGTGACTCTTCCATGGGTGGAAGTGGACCAAGTACCAATGGGGAGATTGCAAGCCAAATACAACACAAGCCACCTCATGGCAATACAAATGCAACAAAATACTTCCACAATCCTTATGCCCCCCAAAAGGCTCAAGGCCATACTTACTCCCCATATGACCCCCAAATGCATACACAAGGCTATGCAATAAGGGTCACAAGGACACCCTTGAGATCACTCTCCATAAGGAGAGCCTCTCACCCAAGGCTGTCATACTCCTTCCACCCCAAGATCTTCCTACCCTCCCAAGAGTAGGAGATCTTGGACACTCCCAAAAACAACAAGAACACAAAACAAAACACATAGAAATGAACTACACATTCTTTACTTCAACAAAAACTTCATAAAACACTTTCTTTACAAGCAACTCTTTTCTTCTACAAAACAACATAAACTAACTCATACAACATAAACAAGAGGAGATAAGAAGAAACCAACCTTATCCTGCCAATAGGTATGCTAAAATTAGTTGGGGATCAGCTGCCCAATTCCACACAAACTTTTCTCCAAATTCCTCCAAAAATTCTATTCTCCTACTAATTTTTCAAATCAAAGCATAATCTCCAAAAATGGAGAGTGGGTGATTACTCACTAAGTCTCCAATTCTTGCCTAAGAAGGCCTCTCACACACTTCCCCACCCCTTGGGTGAGGTGAGGGAAGATGGGGAAGAGAGTTTGACATCAAAAGGGAAGGTTGTCTATCCTAGGAGGAACTTTCTAAGTTGAATTTTCGTTCACCTTGGAAACACCACTTTTTGAAGTGACTAAATAGTCACATGGGAGAAGCCACATGTTGCAAAATACCCCTAACCCATAGGTATACCCTTTGGCCCTTTGGAAAAGCCTTAAAACTGACCCTAGGAGTCCTTTAAACCCTTTGGAAACCCAACTGAAGTTTACCTACGGGTCAAACTTGAGTTGACCACTCCCAAGACTCCCTACCCAAGGCAAATTTGGGACCACACTCATGTTTTTGAATGGCTTTGGTAGAAACAAAACTCCCTCCAAGAGACAAGTCAAAATCAATGACACTAATCAGCACATGTGTCAAGTGACACAATAAAAATACACTATAAAAATCAAACATGGAATTTGTCTCTTGTAGGATTACACATATACATATAAATTAATTTTAACACTCAAGTAGTATACACTTCACAAATAAAATACATTACAATGGGCTGTTGTCTCTCCAAATAGACAACTCCCGGCTTAACAAACGTACATTGGTCTAGGCTTGGTTCTCCATATAAATTCCATGGTCACATGGATAATTTTCCTGCGCACCTCAATTAACACATTAGTAATTTCAAATAATCACATTTATACATAATCAAATACATGGATTTCATTGCACATCAAACACTCATACATTTGGCAACAATAATTCAATATCTCATTTGTTTCAAATTCAATTTCACATAAGCAATTAACATAATTTCCCAAAATTGAAGCATTCATAAATAAGCATCATTTTTCTATCATCAAAATGAAGTCCTGCAAATTTCCAATAATGACATTCACCATCACAATGTAACTCTATTCTAGTAACATATCTAAAGTTTCATAATCATCATGCATGAAATAAAGCATCAACATATGTCAGTGTGATCCAAATCATGGAATCATATAAGTTCTAAGTCCATAAAGCATAAAATAAAGCATCCATAATAGTCTCTATATGCAAATAACTGAAAATGTCAAATTGAATCGGGGTAGGGCCTCACACCCTCCCCCTCTAGGCATGAACTTCCTCCTGGAGTTCATCAAAAAGGTGGGGGTACTGTGATCTCATAAGTGCTGCATCCTCCCATGAGGCTGTGACCTCATCATAGCAATCCCACTGGACCCTAACTTGGTCCAGCTCTCGACCTCGAAGGCCCAGCGTCCGGCGTGCCAAAATACGAATGGGCTCCAAAGCTAGCTGCCCGTCCGACTCCACCTACAAGGCATCCCAATCTAGAATATGAGACTCATCATAGATATACTTCCTCAAAACTGAAACATGAAACACATCGTGGATGCGTGACAGGCTAGGTGGCAATGCTAGATGGTAGGCAACTGGCCCTATCCTCTCAAGGATCTCAAATGGTCCTACAAATCAGGGTGCGAGCTTAGAACCCTTTCCATATCGGATTGGACTCTTATGCGGTCGCACTCTCAAGAAAACTCTGTCTCCAACCAAGTAGCTATGATCTATCCTCTTCGTATCTGCATATTTCTTCTATCTATCCTATGCCTCTCTAAGATGCTGCCTAATCAAATCCACCTGCTACTCCATATCCCGAACTATCTCTGGACCAATAGCAACTCTGTCCTCTATGCGGTCCCAACTCAATGGTGTCCTACAAGGCCTGCCATATAATGCCTGATAGGGTGGCATTCCCAAGGACGTGTGATGCCCATTGTTATAGGCAAACTCCACTAAGGGAAGATACTCTTCCCATCTGGTCTGGTGATCCATGACATACATGCGAAGCATATCCTCTAACACCTGATTAACTCTCTCTGTCTGGCCATCCGTCTCCGGATGATAGGCTGTACTGAAATTGAGCTTGGTACCCATAGTTGCCTGTAATGCCTTCCAAAAAGAAGAAGTGAAGAGGGAATCCCTGTCGGAAATGATCTTACGTGGAACACCATGAAGTTTGACAATGTCTCACAAAAACACCTGTGCTACTGCTGGTGCTGTGAAGGTGGTACGAACTGGTGAAAAGTGAGCCACTTTGGTCAACTTGTCAACCGTCACCAAGATGGCATCATGGCGGCGAGATGACATAGGGAGACCAATGATAAAGTCCATGGATATAGTATCCCACTTCCACTCTGGTATAGCATGAGATTGGAGCAACCCACCTGGATGGCGGTGCTCCGCCTTGACTCTCTAACACTCCAGGCATCGGGCTACCAACTCGGCAATAAGTTGTCGCATTCCTGGCCAATGGTATAGTTCTCTCAAGTCTACATGCAACTTCTTGACTCCGAGATGCACTGCATAAGGAGCTCTATGAGCCTCTGTGATAATGAACTCCCGCAATCCCCCGGAAGAAGGTACATAGATGCGCCCTCTATGGCGTAATAAACCATTGGACTCTAAGGAATAATCCCCATATTTCCCTTCTAAAGTTTCCTGAGATCGTATAGCCTGGCAAACCTCTAAATACCATCTGTCCTCTGGCAATTGCTGCATGATCCGATCTCTCAAATCCGTGCTCATAGACATGGTGTATACCTCATGACGTCTCCTACTCAAAGCATCTGCAACTACATTTTCTTTCCCTTTGATGTAGTGAACGTCAAAATCATACTCACACAAGAATTCCATCCATCTCCTCTGACGTGCATTAAGATTCGGCTGAGTAAATATGTACTGAAGGCTCTGATGGTCTGAGTGCAACTCAAAATGATGACCCAAAAGGAAATGTCTCCATCTCACAAGTGCATGCACTACGGCTACAAGCTCAAGGTCATGAGTAGGGTAATTAAGCTCGTGAGTCTTGAGTTTCCTAGACTCGAAAGCTATAGCTCTGCCATTCTGCATAAGTACTACTCCCAAACCCTCTAGGGAAGCATCTGTGCAAACCATGAAATCAGCTGAAGGATCTGGTACTACAAGGATAGGTGCGGTAGTAAGTGCCTTTTTAAGTTCCTGAAAGGCCTTCTCGCACTTCTTTGTCCACTCAAACTTCTTCCCTTTGTGCTGAAGAGAAGTGATAGGATGAGCAACTCTAGAGAATCCCTCAACAAAACGTCGGTAATAACCTGCTAAGCCCATGAAGCTTCTGACCTCTGTCACACTGGTAGGTGCTGGCCAATCCATAATGGCTCTGATCTTTGATGGGTCTACTGAGATCCCATCACCGGATATAACATGACCAAGGTACTTGACCTCTGTTCTAAAGAAAGCACACTTCAACAAACTGCCATACAACTGATTTTCCCTCAAACACTGCAAAGCCTGTCTCAAGTGCTCCTCATGTTCCTCCTCATTCCGTGAATATATCAATATGTCGTCGAGAAACACAATCACAAAATGGTCGAGGAATGTATGGAATACTCCATTCATGAGACTCATAAAAACTGCTGGGGCATTCGTAAGACTGAATGGGACCACGGTGAACTCATAGTGGCCATATCTAGTGCGAAATGCGGTCTTGTGGATATCACTATCCACTATCCTCAACTGATGGTACCCTGACTTTAGATCAATCTTGGAAAATACTTTGGCACCCTGAAGTTGGTCAAATAAATCGTCAATCCTGGGCAATGGATATCGGTTCTTGATAGTTACTTTGTTCAACTGACAGTAATCCATACATAATCGGAG
The DNA here is from genome assembly GCF_030272615.1 of Cryptomeria japonica. NCBI lineage: Eukaryota > Viridiplantae > Streptophyta > Pinopsida > Cupressales > Cupressaceae > Cryptomeria > Cryptomeria japonica. Next base: position 235,601,502 of record NC_081406.1, read on the forward strand.
AGATCCATCCTTCTTCTTCACGAAGATGACTGGTGCACCCCAAGGGGATACACTAGGGCGAATGTGGCCCTTCTCTAGGAGTTCCTCAAGCTGTAACTTGAGCTCATTAAGCTCATTTGTGGTCATTCTATATGGTGCTCTTGAAATTGGTTCGGCTCTTGGAACAAGGTCTATATGAAAATCAATCTCTCTACGGGGCGGCATACCAGGTAACTCTGAAGGAAATACATCTGAGAATTCCTTAAGGATGGGATGGTCGTCAATGGATGGTTCCTTTTCCTCTTCTTCTTCTCTATCACTAATGGTGATGGAAAATAACTGACATCCCTTTCGCATGCTCCGCTTAAGCTGCATGGCGGAGATCATATGAAGAGACACGGGTCTCTGAATTCCAGTGATCACTATAGGAGAGCCATGATCATCCTCACACTCGATCCTTTTCAGGCGACAATCCATCTTGGCTCTGTGGGCATAAAGCCAATCCATGCCAAGTACGACGCCATATGATCCGAGTGGTGTAACTCTAAGGTCTACTAAGGTGGTGGTATTACCAATCTGAAGCTGACAACCCTTAACCTCTGATTCCACTGACACTCTAGCCCCTGAAGCTAATTCCACTTCCCAACTGACCTCTTGCCTAATTGCCACTAGCCCGCAACGCTCCACAACCAATGGAGATATAAAAGAATCAGTAGCTCCTGAATCAAATAATATAGATACACTGCTACCTCTGATCATACTTGCTACCTCAATAACCGTGGCCTGATGCTCTGCCTGGCAGTTGTCAACCGCTGTGAAGACCCTATGGGACTTGCCCATATCCCCAACTGTCGGCTCTGATGCTGCCATCCTCTGATTCCCTGCCATCTGACCCTGAGGACACTCTCTCGCCATGTGTCCCATGGCTCCACATGTGAAGCAAGCGCCACGTGCCTGAAACTGCACTCCCTGTGGTCTGGAGAAAGACTGTCCCCCTGTCCTACTAGAACCACTGTACCCACCTCTAGAGGACTGCTGAGTCCTAGCCGAAGGTGTGTAAGGAGCCTGAGATCTCTGATCTCGCCTCTGACCCTATGACTGCCATTGCTTGGGCTTCGTGCCCTGCTGACTCTACGGAGGCCTTTGCCTCTGGTTTTGCTATGACTGTTGCAGAGGAGGGGGTTTGGAGAACCCCGATGAGTGCCTGTTGTTACCTTTCCAATGGGGTTTCTGAAACCCATAAGTCTGTGGTGAAGGGTTACGGTTCTGGAACCGATCCTTCGAGTCTTGTGGTCTGGCCTAAATCTCCTCGGCTATCAAAGCCTTCTCCACGGCAACCCAGAGGCTCCCTGGAGCGGCCATTCTCACTGGTCCTGCTATGCCGGAATTCAATCCTCTGATAAATCGGTTGACGAGAAGCTTTTCATCTTTCAGGTAGTCTATATAAGGTAAGAGTTCAAAGAACTTGTTCTCGTACTATGTCACTGAAAGACCCTTCTGCTGGAGGTCATGAAACTCATCCACCCTACGCTGTCTGAAATGCTCTGATAAGTACCTCTCTTTGAACCTCTCTGTGAAAATCTCCCAAGTGAGGGTCTCTATCTCTAAGCCACACTTATATTCTTTCTGTCTCCACCATGTGGAGGCTGTTCCTCGCAATAGGTGGACCACTGCACATGCTTTTAGATTGCTCTTATAAGAGCGCAATGCAAAGCACCTATCTAGGCTTAAAAGCCATGCCTCTGCCTCTACCCCGTCGGTAGATCCCCCAAAAGACGGTGGCTGAAGATGCATAACCTCTCTGATTAGATCCCTTGGATCCCGACGTGCCCTCTCAATGTACACTGGTGCTACGACTGGAGGTGGTGCTGGTAGGTGAATAGACTCGGGCTCATGCCTAGCCTGACTCTCTACGGGATTAGGAGGTGGACTCCTACTCCGTTCCCGTTCCACTGTCCTATGGCTTCCTAAGTTCTGATTCTCAACATTATGATCTACTGCCAGAAGTCTATCCTGAACTATGCCAATCAGGTTCTGTAGAGCTACCAAGATGTCTCGGTTTGGGTCAACTGATCATTCAGGAGGAGCTGCTGGGTTCACTTCCTGAACCGATTCCTCCCTAATGACCTCTTCGCGTGCCATGCGTTCACGCCTAGGGCATCTACCACGTTTGCGAGCTTGTCGCGTAGTTGGAGGCATCCTCTTTGAGAAAATAAAATAAAATGAAATGAAATAAATAACCATTTTAGGAGAAAATATTTTAGCTGATTAAAAATAAATATAATAAAAATAAATACAATTTAATTAATTAAATAATTATAGCGAAATGTAATGGAGTAAGGTTCCTAGTGTTGGCAACCTTGCTCTGATACCAAAATGTCATGCCCAACTTTTGGGCACAAACGGAAATTTTTTTTTTTTAAAAAATACTTAACTAATTAACGACTTACTTAATTGAAATATTGCAACTTTGGTTTGGTCTTAACTACATTTGTGTAAATCAGGTAATTAAATTTCAATTTAGTGATAAACATAACTAAGTCATCTATGAGCTGAAATTTCTCCCAAAGGGGTTATCACTAAGCTCCAATAATTAAAATCTCAAGTATAACGATTTATCCCAAATTTAAATGATCTAAAGTTTACCTTATCTTTCTTAACCTCCTAGGTTCTAAATTTAATTGACCTAGTTATTAAAACACCTTATCAAAATGAAAACCCCATGAATTAAAAATACTTTATAATTTTATACTTAAATGGCCCTCTTGGCCCTACAGATAATATTGCTTATACATTTTTTTTGAGTCTAATCCACCAAGTATTAAAATCTTTTTATATAATTCTTCTACACTTGCCCAATATTTTAAAAAAAATATACAAAACTTAATTTTGCATCTAACAAATTTATTTACAAATAAGTACTAAAATTAATCCACTATTATATATGTATATATATATATATATATCTATATATATATGTATATACACATATATTTAATCACTTATATATTTTATCTAAGAATGTATTTCTAAAAAGGAGTGGGGCTTTAAATATTATTATATTAAGTTACCCTTTTTTTTAAAATACCCACCCCATTATCTATCTCCCTCTCATTTTTTTTTTAAAACAACACCAAGAAACTAAATGTCTTTGCCCTAACCCGAGATTAGGGTTAGGGCATGTGTGTAAAACCCCCATTCTTATCCCTATTTTTTTTTGTGTGTGTGTTTGGGTGTGTGCAGGGTCAGCGGCCACGGGAGGGGCGCACAGGGCCGAACCCGAGCCAACTCCCGCTTCATTTTCTTGCGCTGTTTGAGTTGGACGGGCCGAGGAAGGGCCGAGCGGGGAAGGGAGTTTGTGTTGAAGCCACGGCGTGGGAGTGGGAGACAGGCGGAGCGGGGGGGAGAGCCGGCAGCGCGGGGCACCGCTAGCTGTGGACGGCGCCGCCCGCAGGCTGCGGCTTCCGTAGGCTGCGGACGTCATCGCCCACAGTCTGCGGGTGCCGCAGGCAGCGGCTGCCGCCGCCCAGGTGCTGCGGCCCCCTGCGAACATAGCATAGTTTTTTTTTTTTTTTTTTTTATTAAACGTTTTTTGTTTATTTCATTTTTAAACAAAGTTTAAACATTCAAAAAAAAAATTTATAATATGTTTATTTTTCTATTAACATTTATAAAAATATATATATAAATATATATATATATATATATTTATATGTATATATATCTTGGTAAAATAAAATACATATAGTTTCCTATTTGGAAACTGGCAGATTCCTCATAAAAGGAATATATATATATATATATATATATATATATATATATATATATATATATATATATATATATATATATATTAAAAAAAAACTATCATAATAACAGTCCTCTCTTTTTTTTTCTTTGTATTATCAGAGCTGTAAATATTCTTTTTTTTGTATAACAGATTACCAAAATGACATTTGAGGAGCTAAAAATATTTATATATGTCTCTTTTTGCTACCCTTTACTTTTTTTATATATAATCCCATATAGGCTTTCCTTTTTAGTTTAATATTATTTTGTAAATCATCAAATGCATTTAAAGGGATTTCCTAATCTATATTCCTTTTTTCTTTGTAACAAAATGATAATATTAAATGCTAAATGTTCTTTTTTTTTTTTTTGCAAAGAATAGACTATTATAACAAATTTCATTTCTGCAATAACCAGGAAAATAAATGACTGTTTTTACTTAAATTTATAGCAGCATAGTTTTATAAGGAACATGTAGCAATAAATCCCATTTACTTGCAGAATACATAATAATGCATTTACTTCTCTTTCTTTTTTTGAAAAACATGAAAATTTACATTCAATATAATGCAATGCTCCTTTCATTTGCAAACTAACTAGAGTAGGAAAGACATTATGTATTTCATTAGCAAAGTAGATACAAAATAAACATGAATACAAATGGGTTTGAAAACCCAACAATGTTCTTCTTTCCATAGTAACTTGAATGTAATACAACACTTTCTTTTCTTGAAAGTAAATACTACAAATGCTCACATTTCTTCTTTTATACAAACTACAACATTTAATCTATCTCCGTTTTTTTTAAAAAAAAAAAACACTTTTCTGCAACACAAGCAGCAACATAGTCTTTTAATCCTTCTTTTCCCATCCCATGCAACCTACAATAAAAACACATATTTGACCATGGAGAGCTCACCTCCCAGCCTAGGCTTACTAGAAGCCACCCCCGAGCTTGGAGAACCAAGCACTAAACGGGTTACAAACAAGCAAACTCCACAACAAACATAGGAAGACACTTAACATTCAAATTTCCCTTCCCAAACTACACTTTCACCACATTCATGGTGACTCTTCCATGGGTGGAAGTGGACCAAGTACCAATGGGGAGATTGCAAGCCAAATACAACACAAGCCACCTCATGGCAATACAAATGCAACAAAATACTTCGACAATCCTTATGCCCCCCAAAAGGCTCAAGGCCATACTTACTCCCCTTATGACCCCCAAATGCATACACAAGGCTATGCAATAAGGGTCACAAGGACACCCTTGAGATCACTCTCCATAAGGAGAGCCTCTCACCCAAGGCTGTCATACTCCTTCCACCCCAAGATCTTCCTACCCTCCCAAGAGTAGGAGATCTTGGACACTCCCAAAAACAACAAGAACACAAAACAAAACACATAGAAATGAACTACACATTCTTTACTTCAACAAAAACTTCATAAAACACTTTCTTTACAAGCAACTCTTTTCTTCTACAAAACAACATAAACTAACTCATACAACATAAACAAGAGGAGATAAGAAGAAACCAACCTTATCCTGCCAATAGGTATGCTAAAATTAGTTGGGGATCAGCTGCCCAATTCCACACAAACTTTTCTCCAAATTCCTCCAAAAATTCTATTCTCCTACTAATTTTTCAAATCAAAGCATAATCTCCAAAAATGGAGAGTGGGTGATTACTCACTAAGTCTCCAATTCTTGCCTAAGAAGGCCTCTCACACACTTCCCCACCCCTTGGGTGAGGTGAGAGTTTCCATTGGTTGCCCTTCCCAAACTCTTACACATTACTAAAATTGGAAAGGGAAAAGGTGAGGGAAGATGGGGAAGAGAGTTTGACATCAAAAGGGAAGGTTGTCTATCCTAGGAGGAACTTTCTAAGTTGAATTTTCGTTCACCTTGGAAACACCACTTTTTGAAGTGACTAAATAGTCACATGGGAGAAGCCACATGTTGCAAAATACCCCTAACCCATAGGTATACCCTTTGGCCCTTTGGAAAAGCCTTAAAACTGACCCTAGGAGTCCTTTAAACCCTTTGGAAACCCAACTGAAGTTTACCTACGGGTCAAACTTGAGTTGACCACTCCCAAGACTCCCTACCCAAGGCAAATTTGGGACCACACTCATGTTTTTGAATGGCTTTGGTAGAAACAAAACTCCCTCCAAGAGACAAGTCAAAATCAATGACACTAATCAGCACATGTGTCAAGTGACACAATAAAAATACACTATAAAAATCAAACATGGAATTTGTCTCTTGTAGGATTACACATATACATATAAATTAATTTTAACACTCAAGTAGTATACACTTCACAAATAAAATACATTACAATGGGGTGTTGTCTCTCCAAATAGACAACTCCCGGCTTAACAAACGTACATTGGTCTAGGCTTGGTTCTCCATATAAATTCCATGGTCACATGGATAATTTTTCTGCGCACCTCAATTAACACATTAGTAATTCCAAATAATCACATTTATACATAATCAAATACATGGATTTCATTGCACATCAAACACTCATACATTTGGCAACAATAATTCAATATCTCATTTGTTTCAAATTCAATTTCACATAAGCAATTAACATAATTTCCCAAAATTGAAGCATTCATAAATAAGCATCATTTTTCTATCATCAAAATGAAGTCCTGCAAATTTCCAATAATGACATTCACCATCACAATGTAACTCTATTCTAGTAACATATCTAAAGTTTCATAATCATCATGCATGAAATAAAGCATCAACATATGTCAGTGTGATCCAAATCATGGAATCATATAAGTTCTAAGTCCATAAAGCATAAAATAAAGCATCCATAATAGTCTCTATATGCAAATAACTGAAAATGTCAAACTGAATCGCGGTAGGGCCTCACACCATAATACCTGGGTACAATTAGTTGCTACTGCAACATATTCTACTTTTGTTGTTGATAAAGATGTGCAATTTTGTTTCTTTCTCAACCAAGAAATTAATCTACTACCAAGAAAGAATGCTCTGCCAGTGGTGCTCTTTTTGTCATCTACATCTCCTGCCTAATTTGCATCTGTGTATGCACATAAATCAAAATTTTTATCTTTAGGATACCATAAACGAAGATTTGTTGTGCCTTGTAGATACCCAGAAATCCTTTTTACTGCTGAATCATGATTTTCTTTACGATTACTCTAAAATCTTGAAACAATGCATACTTTATTCATAATATCAGGTCCTTTTTGTGTCAAATATAGTAAACCTCCTATCATAGACTTGTATCATGTTGGATTAGCAGGTGTTGATTCATCTTTCAATGATAGTTTATCAATTGTAGTCATAGGTGTACTTACCGGTTTAGAGTTTTCCATGCCAAATTTCTTTAGTAGTTCCTTCAAGTACTTTGATTGACATATGAATATACCTTTATTAGTTTGTGAAATCTGCAATCCTAAAAAGAATTTTATCTCCCCAATCATAGACATTTCAAATTCTTCCCGCATCTTATTAGAAAAGTCTTTACATAATCCATTTTCTCCTCAAAAAAGTATATCATCAACAAAAACTTCTATAACCAAGATGTCATCATTAGTCACTTTGTAATATAAGTTGTTGTCAGCATTATCTCTATTGTAACCAATCTTCAAAAGATATTTGTCCAATCCAGCATACCAAGCTCTAGGAGCTTGCTTTAATCCATATAAAGCTATCCTTAACCTAAAAACCATATCTTTGTCATTTGTCAATTAAAATCCATTAGGTTGTTCAATGTAAACTTCCTCTTCAAGATCACCATTCAGAAATGCACATTTAACATCCATTTGATATACTTTGTAGTTCTTGTGTGCTGCAAAAGCTAAGAATAATCTGACTGCCTCAATTCTAGCTATTGGTGAAAAGGTTTCATTATAATCAATTCCTTCTTTTTTTGAATATCTCTTACATAATAATTTTGCTTTGTTTTTTATTACCTTACCATCTTCATTGAGTTTATTTCTGAATACCCATTTAGTTCCAATTACATTTTTGTTTTTCAAGCCGAGGAACCAATGTCCATGTGTTATTCTTTTCAATGTGTTCCAATTCATCTTCCATAGCTTTAATCCAATATTTATCTTCACATGCCTCTTTAACTGATGTTGGTTTAGTTTGAGAATTAAACATACCTCTTCATTTGCCAGTCTCCCTCTAGTCATAACACCTTGATATTTGTTCCCAATTATCTAACTTTCAGAGTGGTTCAATCTTACATACCGGGGTGTTTTTACTTGTTGTTCTTCAATCACTATAGAATTTTCAGATGATGTTGGTGTGATTGGATAAATATTTTGTACTAGTGTACTTATTGTAGGTTCATTTGATATTATCTCTATTGCTGGTTCAGAGTCCATGTACCTTGAATTACCTCTAAACTGTTCATCAATCTTCACATTTGCACTCTCAATGATTTTTTGTAATCTCTTATTAACATATCTATATGCCTTGCTCTTAGATGAATAACGAAGAAATATTCCTTCATCACTTCTAGGATCAAATTTGCCAATGTACTCATCTCTCCTAATATAACATTTACTTCCAAATATTTTGAAATATTTAAGAGTAGGAGTATTACGAAACCATAGTTCATGAGGGGTCTTACTAGTTTCACCTTTGATGTGAACTTTTTTGAATGTGTAAACCATTGTAGTCATTGCTTCTCTCCAATATACATGAGGTAGATTTGCTTATGATAACATACTTCTAGTTGCATCCAGAATAGTTTAGTTCTTTCTTTCCACAACTCCATTTTGCTGGGGTGTCTGAGGTGCTGATAGTTGTCTTCTAATTCCATTCACTTCATAGAATGTATGAAATTCCTCAGATGTGAATTCACCTCCTTGATCAGATCTCAAACATTTAAATTTCTTACCGATTTCATTCTCTACCATCACTTTGAATAGTTTGAATTTCCCAAAAGCTTCTAATTTCTCCCTAAGAAAAGTAACCCAACACATTCTAGAATAATCATCAATGATTATCATAAAATATCTATCTCCTTGTAAGCTTCTAGTTCTTGCTGGACCACATAAATCAGTGTGAATTAAGTCAAGAACATTATTGAATTTTTCTGGAATACTCTTAAAAATTGTTCTAACTTGCTTTCCAAATTGACATTCCTTACATACTGGATTGTGAGGTTTAACAATCTTAGGCAAATCCCTTACTTCCTTAGTTGTACTAATTTTCATAATGCAATCAAAATTTACATGACAAAGTCTCTTATGCCATAACCAACTTTCATCAATATGTGCAATCAAGCATACTTTCTCATTGTTATTCAAATGAAAGATATTACCTCTAGTCTGATTATCGGTTGCAATTTCCAAGCCAGTTTTGTTCATGATTGTGCATTTTCCATTTTTGAATTGTAATTGAAATCCTTTTTCAACTAATTGACCAACACTCAAAATATTATGTTTCAAACCTTCAACATAGTAAACATTATCAATATTGTGTTTACCATCAAAAGATATAGTGCCTTTTCCTTTGATCAAACAAGCTTTATCATCCCCAAATCTTACTAGACCTCCATTGTATTCCTGAAAGGTTAAGAATTTACTTTTATCACCAGTCATATGATGCGAACATCCAGAACCAATGATCCATTCATCCTTATCTTCAATTTTAGCTACCAGGGCCTGCTCTATCGGTTGAACAGTAGGTGTCGGTTGATCTTCTATTATAGGAACAAAAACCCATCCATTGTATGTCGATTCTTCATCAGAATCATCAGTAACTCCTTCATCAACATAGTAACATGATTTGTCTCTATTCTTCTTAAATCTATATCTCTGATATTCGGGTTAGGCTTATATGTTCATTTAGCTTCCTCTTTCAATCTTGTATGTCTATCAGGACACCTAGATGCCATATGACCAATTTTATTGTAGTTAAAACATTTGAATGGTGCTTTACCTTCATACTTACTTCCAACTAGACCATTAGGCATTTTCCTTGCAAATAGTGCTTCAAGTTCTTTCAGTTCTTCATTCTCTTTTCTGATTTTCCATATACCATAGTTGGTTCCATCAAGTTTCAGACTGTCCTTCCCGAAATAGTTAGTTCCCATAGAATCTCCTCAAGCTGTTAAACTTCTGAAAAAAAAGAGGACCAGGTTTTGATACCAATTGTTAGGTCCTGGAGACAACTGAGAGGGTGGGGGGTGAATCAGTTATCTATTAATTTCAAACCAAATATAACTTAACCAAACTGAATGTATAATACCAGTAAACCAAACTTTATGCCGGTTTTGACAGTTAATTGTAATGCCAGTAAAGTTTAATGCATGAAACAAAAAGACAAATAACATCCATAACACATAACACAAATATTTGTTCGTGGAAACCCTATAAGGGGAAAAAACATGGTGGGAAACCTTACCCACAATTAGATGATACTACTATAGATAGTATGTGTGTACAATATGGAGTCTGCACATGCAGATAAGCCAACTGGCTAGAGCTCACTACTCAATCACAAAATGGGACTCACATTGACTACAATTGGATGGTTAAATCCAATGATAATGTACTGCTCAAAATACCATCTTCATATGCTAGATTTAGTACCGGTTAAGCATTGATTTGTCTTCTTCAAAACCTCCTTGAATCTTGAATGATGTTTACGTGTATAACTCTTCTTATATTCACATATACCTTATTATATTACTCTTCCACACTCACACTAATCTCACAAATGAGATCTTACATATATACCAAAACCTAAGACCAAATTTCTAGGTCAGCTCACTAAAAAAATTACAATAAACTCTAAACTCAATTACAAATGAATCAATATGCGATTCATCATGTCGGCTCAATGCATTTACAATAATAACAAATCATCTTCATAGCGTGATGTTTTGATCTGGAATAGATAATGCTTGTCGGTCCATAACCTAGACCTATTTGCCGGTAATAGCAAATATGCAAACCTGATTAGATCAATGACCAAATCACCAAAACAAAGTGTCCAAACAATTTCTTCAACATAACCAAGTAATCTTCAAGTCATCTTTAGTGTCGGTGAATAATATAACCTGCCAGTGAACTAGATACCAGTGATTGTGCATAAGTCACTAAACATGCCGGTGAACATAACCAAGAATCTCCAAGTGCTGATAAGTGTTGGAAAGTGTTGACATCAATGACAAAACCAGTGTAACACATCCATAATACCAACAATCTCTATACCGGAGGCATTTAGGATCTTGCATTTTCCATTCTTGAATCATAAATCATAACCTTTGTCAATGATTTGTCTAACATTTAAAATATTATGCTTCAAACCTTCAACATACAAGACATCATCAGTGTTATCCTTACCATCAAAGGAAATAGAACCTCTACCATGGATCACACAAGCTTTGTCATCTCTAAATATTTCTATTCCACCTTCATACCTCTCCATACTCACAAATTTTCTTTTATCACCGGTCATATGATGTGAACAACTGTTGTTAATCACCCATTAATCTTTCTCTTCAACTTTAGCGACTAAATCTTTCTCTTCAATAGTGCAGCTTGTGGAATCAACAAGTACTAGTCCATCTTCTTTGATAGAAATAAACACAACTTCATCTTCTTCTAATTCTTCATCCATAACACCTTCATTAGTAGCATAATAATGTTGGGATCCAAAAAACACTGTGAGGGGGGTTGGGGTGAATCAATGTTCTTTTGGTTTGAGTATTTTTAATCTTATTAAAAAATCCACTTATTAACTGGTATGCATAAAAGAAAGTGACAAAAAATAATAGCAATACAACCACAAGAATCAATACCATAACACATAGATTTATACGTGGAAAGCCTCAAAGAGGAAAAACCACGATGGGATTGCTGACCCATAATATCTATCCACTGGCCAATTGAATAAATAGCTAACTCTACAATCATTTTCAATGCCCTTATCCAAGCCTATCGGAGGAGGATTGCCAAATGCTAGATTATGAGGTATATATCCTTTCTCAATGATCTCCCAAATATCCTTACCGAGACATCTCAGATGAGTCTCCATCTGAATCTTCCATACTTTGTAATTTGTTCCATCAAGCCTAGGAATTTCTCTCCGGAAAACAACTGCAGATAAAATTTGACTATTAGGTTCCATAGGATCTTCCTCAAGTAGTTAAGCTTTTGTAGAGAGGACTAGGATCTCATACCAATAGTTAGATAGCTTAGATAACCGGTGAACAACTGAGAGAGGGGGGGGGGGGGGTGAATCAATTGTTAACAAATTATAGAACTTTAAGCATTAAAACCTTATTACCAGAATACATAAACCAAATACCAAAATAGAAGATATAATAGTTAAGCACAAATATAATCCATAGAACATTTACCAACCATCCACAAAAGATAACACCAAGATTTGTACATGGAAAACCCAGTAAAGGGAAAAACCACGGTGGGAAGCCTACCCATAGTCAGATAATAATTCTAGAGTAAGTATATGATTACAAAAGGAGTGGCCTGCACATTTAGGAGGGCCAACAACCTAGAGTGCACTGCTCATCACAAAAGGAGCCTCACTGACTACAAAATAAATCTAGACTACAATCTGTAAAAGAAGAGTGAAATGCAAGAATATCATCTCCTATGCCTGAATATAGTTTTGGTTAAGCTTAGTATCGGAGGTCTTAAACCTCTTTCACTAACCCAATTTGATCACCTATGAGTGACCAAAACCTCTGGATATTATTACATCCTTATTCACACATAGATAATCCTATATCCCAAAAACCCATGAATATTCCCATGATCTACAAAGACATCTTACATCATATTTATAGCAACCCATGATCTCAACAATTAGGTCGGCCACCTAAAAGATAATACAATAAGTTCATAACATAAACCCACAATCCAATGATCAACCTAGTTGGCCTAAGACCAAAACAACAGAATCCAATCAATAGATCCAACTAGAAACACATCAGGATCATCCACCAACACGTTACATAAACTAGTCCATAACCCAACAGAATAAGATAGCATTAGGTCCAGTCTGAAATGCAATACCACCGATCAATAGGAAAATGAACAAGATAACCAATAGCATCCCAAAAGCCATCTAGAAGCCACACCAATACCACTTATCATGTTCATCAAAAGATCTTCAACAAAGCTCTGTTGGTAAAACCCTTACCAGTGACCAAAAGGCTTACTAGAACAAATGATAGCTCCTAAGTCATCAAATACTAAACCAACTGATCATGATACACATCTGAATAGTATGAATGATAGATCCAAAACAATTCCACAAACCAAAGCATACCGAAGCATACCAGATCAATATCATAATCCAACCACTCTATCGAAAACCGATAAATAACCAAAACAGTTGGTTTTGCCATCAATGACAAAACATCAATGCAACACATAATCAATTCCTCCAATTTGCCAACAGAAATTACTTATAATTTCATCTTCTTCTTCCAAGGTATCTTTATGATTAGGACAAGTTTGAGGAAAAGGACAAGTATAACTCATTAATGTTTCATCTCTAGTGGGAATTTTATTGAAATCAAAAGAGGGTATGCTATCACTAGGAAAAGTAGAGACACTGTCATCTATTTGCACCAAATGATCTTCATTGGGGAAGTAATTTTTAGGAAGAAAATGAACACTATTCTTCAAAGATTCGTACTTAATAAGGAGATGTTTAAAAGAAGTGTTCATAACCTCTTGTTGCATTAATGTGCCCCCATTGATATGACCAAATTTGGGAGAAGATAAATCAATTTCCATCAATGCTTTTTCCATGGAGAAGTATCATGTATGGAAGGTAAGGTAACATCAATAAATTTGTTTATGATTACATCCTCTTCCTCTAAGGTAGTTTCATGGGAGAGGCACATTTTAGGAGAATTATCAACATCATTCTTCAAATATTAATCCTTAAAACATGGGAAAGTTTTGAAGGAATTGTTAACAATACTTCTTTGCACTAAAATGTCATCATGGATAGGAGGATCTTTAAGAGAGGTAAACTAAAACAAGGGAGTCTAACCCATTACACAATCTATGAAATGCATGCATTATGACAACAATTTTCCTTTTTCAAATGTTATTATATGCAAATAGAAAAAAATGTTCAATTTTTATGATGTAACAATAATGATTATAAGTATGAATTAATCAATGGCTTCAAATGTTAAAATGAAAATAAGGAGTAAGCATAGGACATGTCTGGTTCATCGAAATATGATGGAAGAAAATGGAATCAAGTAAACTAAGACCTAATCCCACTCTCATCCACACATTGGAATGCAAAAGAGCCTAAGGAGATGACTCACTTTGACTACTTGCAAAAGAGAGAGAGAGAGAGAGAGTCAAGGAATATATTTAGGGTTTGTATTCCTTTGTTTCTATGAAGAGGAGATGTGCAAAATGCAATGAAATGATCAACTAAGCTAGAGAGATGACCAAAAATGCAGATGTAAACTGAAATGCTAAAAATTGCAGATCTAAAACTGAGACACTAAATACATAGCAAGAAGGGGAGTTAAAATGTGCACCGATTATTGACATTTGAGGCTTACTTAGCAGAACCTAGGCACCACACCCTAGTCTTTAATACTACAGAGACCTGTCCTTTGGAATCTAGATCATGAAGCTCTATAATGTTGAACTGCCACAAGCTGCAGGGTGAACTCACAATACTGGTTCCCACTTTTTGACCAACTTTGACACTTATATGAATATTTTGAAAAAAACCTTCACTTTTCGACACCTATAACTTTTAAACCATTCAGAATTTGAAGATGATATAAACTAGTGATTTTTAACATCTTGTTTGGAGATTCTAAATATATTTTTTTCAAATTTGTTTGAATAAAATTTTATTGATTTTTCCATCTCCCTCAAAAAGTAGTTTTTAACAGCAAACAACATTTTTTAAGAGTGATGTGTATCCTGAAATGCATAATGTTTTTTATATAAATGATAAAAACTTAATTCTTTTGAATTTTGGTTTGTAACATCAATACCCAAAGCATGCAGTTGGTTTGATAGTGATATGTTGAATATTTTTCATTTTATTAAGTTTTGAAGTTTGACTAATTATAATTTAGATATAGGTGTACATTTGAGCACATAACTTGTTCTATATATATCAAAATTCATTTTTCTTTTTTTTGTTAGAAAGAAAACATCAATACCTAGTGCATATATGTTTTTCAGATTTTTTTTGAATTAGTTTACTATTTTTCTCAATGCATTGGACAAAGAAGTTCATGACTGGTGAAAAACCTACATTCATAAGAAATAAAATAAAAATATATTAATGAAATTAAATATATTAAAAGTTATACTATTTGGAAATTTTATAATAAGGACTAAATACTTAAAAAACAAACTTTTAAATGAATTAATTTCACCCCCCAAAAGCTAATGTAAAATTGGTTTTTTATCAGCATTTGATAGATGCAAAGGAGAGTCCATTGCAAGTATGATCTAGAAGTAGAGAGGTTCTATCCAAGAAATTTTGATCTAAGAGTCTTTGATTTAACTCTCTTCAATTAATTACTTAAAATGGGACCTCTTAAAGATTAAATCATTATATTTTTTAAAAAATGTATGATTTCAGCAAAAATCGGGATGTACCAAAAAGTGGGAACCAACTTTGTGAGTTCACCCTACAAAAAAAATCAAAGGTCCAGGGCACCACACCTTGGTCCTGGACTAGGCCGCCACGCCCTGGTCTTAGGAAACTGAGATCTATCTTTGATCTTGATTTTGCACCGGTGTGATTTCTTGGTTCCAAAGATTGTGCATCCATCGTATTCTCTATACCTGCACCTGCAACTTGGAAAATGGTGTCTAGGTGGATATATGGGGTTCTGACTTAGTCAAACCCCTTGTTTTGGTGATTTCCACCTCCACAAATAGCCAATAATGTACTAAAAATGTGTGTGTAAGATCCTAAATGAACAAGAAAGTAAATCTAAAGTTCTACCCTAAGCTTAGAGAGTAAACCCTAAATGAATGTAAATGCTTCAAATCACAAATACAATAATGGATATAATGAATAAATTTAAATATAAAAATGAGTGTTATGAAACACATACAAAGATATAAAATAACATGAAACCATATCAAACCCTATGGGAGAGGTACAAGACAATCAACAATTGGTGATCTCCTATTATTCTTCAACATCTTCAAAGCTTCAATTGATGATGAAAATGGTTGATGTAAACTTGATAGATGCTTGATTTTCTAATTGAAGAATCCATATAAATTGTACTTTCACTTCATGAGAGGCTCCTTTAATTTCTTGTAGATGAATTCCTCAAATGAGGAAAGGAAAGGTTATATTTATGAAACCCTAAATTTGTTTTTGATCATAGGTTGACATAGAATGAATATAATTTCACAATTCTTTTTATTTAAACATTAAAATACTGACAAAACATGATCTTGAAATTCGGGGAGAAAAATTAGGGACCAAGATGGCACGTCATGGTCCAAGCGACTATTTTCCAAATTTTTAGGGAAGCAAGGTATCATGATTCTAAAGTCAATTCTAGAAGGATGTGATGATTCAAGGTATTTAGATATGTGAAATCGGGCCTTGAAGATTGAAATAGGACATAATTAGGGCGTTTGATGAATTAATTAATTGAAAGAATAAAATTAAAAGGGGCACACTTAGGGTTAAGGGCCCAATTTTATGATGTGTAGAGGGATAGAAGAGGACTTTAGATTTAATTAAACTAATTAATCAAATGCTTAAAGGGAATTTAAAATGCAAGATGCAAACACACTAAGGCAGGTGCTAACCTAAGCATGAAATTGTACCACCCAAATAAGGGTGTACAATATACAATGCTATAGGACCAAAGGTTGTCATTCAATATCAACCTCCTACCACATTCTCAAAAGGGGAGAAATCAATAAAGAAAACATTGAAGAGGATGTGTCTAATTGGCTCTCTACAGATGAAGAAGACACACCACCTATACAATTACCCCTTGAAAAGTATGGAAAAGGTCTTACCATTATTAAAAAAAAAGGATACAATGGGCCTAGTGGTCTTAAATCACAAAAGCAAGGTATCATAGAACATATCCTACCAAAGGCACAACCTCAAAATAGAGGATTGGGATTTACGCTATTACAAATTGACTCCTTGAGTACTAAGTTAACCTTGTGTCAAAAGGGTTTACTTATAATGATGATAAGACACCTGAGGAAAGCCATAATGAAACTAATTCAAATGAGTGGGAATGAAACTCTTATTCCTCTAGTTCAGGTATGCTCTTGACAATATTTTCATTGACCTTGATGATTTACCCCTTGAAGATAAACATGTGGATATTCCTCCTCCTATACAAACCTATCCTTGAGATTGGATCCAAAATTTTTGGGATCCTAGCATGTCATCAAAAAAGAGAAGTATTGACAATGATTCCACTGATATCTTCCAGTTGCAAAATTGAGAATAAAAGTGAAATTAATGAAAAAAGAGAAAAAAAAATAGGTCTTCTAGGGAAAACCACAAGGCACCTCTAGACAATGAAAAATATAAATAAAAGATGTATGTAAGGGTGAAAACCTCTCTGAGGTGCCCAAGGATGGAATAATGTACATACCCTTGACAGGTCATGAAATATCTCCTTTGTTGGTGAAAATAACACAAGAAATAAATCTTGGCACACTTGATAACCCTATAATCATCGATTTTATAGCTTCCTTATCAGAGAAATATAAATCATATTTCATCAAATTCTTATTAGAAAAACAAA
This sequence comes from Cryptomeria japonica, assembly GCF_030272615.1. NCBI lineage: Eukaryota > Viridiplantae > Streptophyta > Pinopsida > Cupressales > Cupressaceae > Cryptomeria > Cryptomeria japonica. The sequence goes on from NC_081406.1 coordinate 235,619,057, forward strand.
TAAATTTTGCATGGTCATATGCAAATATGTCAGGGCTTGATTCAAAATTGGTCCTTCATCACTTACCACTACAATTAGGTATTAAACCAGTTATACAAAAGCTAAGAAAGATGCATCCCTAGATTGCACTGCTAGTCAAAGTTGAACTCAATAAATTGTTAGATGTGGGTTTCATTAGACCCATTGACTATGCAGAGTGGATTTCTAGTAGTGCCAATAAGAAAGGCCATTGGAGGCATCAAAATATGCACCAATTATGGAGACCTAAACAAAGCATGTCCTAAAGATTATTTTCCTTTACCAAAAATTGACATAATAGTGGACATGATAGTCAGTTATGAAATGTTGTCATTAATAGATGGTTTTTCTGGCTACAATCGTATAAGGATATCTCCTGAGGATCAACATAAAAAAAAATTACATGTTCTTTGAGAACCTACTAGTGGAACGTGATGCCCTTTGGCCTTAAAAATGTTGGAGAGACCTATAAGAGATCGATGACAACCATATTCCTTTATTTCATGCATAGATTAATTGAAGATTATGTAGATGAATTATTATGTAAATCAAACACTAGAGATAGTCATTTGGGTATCCTAGATAAGATTTACATTATTTCTTGTTGTGGCATTAAAGTAGACCCAACAAAGTTAAATGTTATAATTAACATGCCTTTTCCTTCAAGTTTAACACAACTAAGAAGTCTTCAGGGAAAGTTGCAGTCTATTTAGAGATTCATAGCACAATTGGTTGACAAATGTCACCCCTTTCCACATTTGTTTAACCTTCAAATGGAACGATCAATGTCAGCAAGCATTTCAACAATTAAAAGATTACCCATTATCTCCACAAATTTTGATGTGTCAAATTGAAGGTAAACTATTCACTTTATATATCTCAACAATAGAAACATTATTAGGGGCTCTCTCGAAATAACACAATAAAGAATGAAAAGAGAGACCGATATACTACATCAACCAAACTCTTGTTAGCTATAAATTGAATTACACCACTATTGAGCATGCATGTCTAGCAGTTGTCCTCGATACCAAAAATATTAGGCATTACATGTTGAATCATAAGACATTTCTTGTGGAAAAGATATATCTACTAAAATACTTACTCAATAGAGAAGCACTCACAAGATGCTTAGCTAAATGGGTGTTGATTTTAAGAGTTAAATATTCAGTATGTTGACCAGAAAGCAATAAAAGGGTAAGTAATAGAAAATCAACTTGTAGAATTCCTAGTCCAAGACAAGCACCCACTATTATTGAGCTTTCTAGATGATTTGATGCTCACTATCACACCCACTACTGAGTGGCAACTCTTCTTTGATGGCTCACACATGAGGCAAGGCTCAGGGGGTATTATTTTATTTTTAAATTTGCAAGGAGATGCAATTCCAAAATCATACAGATTGACTTTTCAATGAACAAACAACATTATAGAATATGAGGCTTTATTTATAAGACTAAGAATGTAGTACAATGGGATATCAAGAATCTTCATGTGTATGGTGATTCCCAACTGGTCATCCAATAGGAAAATGATGACTATGAAACTAAAGATGAAAAAATTGTCCCCTACAAGAAATTGGTTGACCTATACAAAACCAAGTTTGTTACAGTTGTATTCAATCAATTTTCATAGCTACAAAATAAACTAGTAGATACCATGGTTGTAATAGCATCCATGCTCAATATCCCATAGAAAATTGACAAATGTGAGTTCTTACTAGAACAACTTCTAATCCTTGCTTTTGATTTACCACAATTTGAGTTCATGTGTATAATTTTTGGTCCCAATTCTCCTTGGTACCAAGATATTTATAACTAACTAAAATCCAAAAATCCCAAACCTTACCTCCCAACCTACCTAACAACCAACACCAACCCTTCATCTGTGAAGCCTCTAGATACGTTAATATTGGTGACACCCTTTATCATTATTCCTTTGACCAAACCCTCCTCGGGTATCTTGATTGAAAAGAGGCATAAACAAATTTACATAAGGTTCATGATGGTATTTGTAGGAGTCATTTCAATAGTTTAAGTCTACCAAAGAAATCAACCACAAATAAATACTTTGGCCTGCAATGGAGCAAGAGGCCCAAAACTTTGCAAAGAAATGTTACAAGTGTAAGATGCATGGAGACCTAATTCATGCACTAGCACAAGAGCTCTAATTTATTATATCTCCATGACATTTTCCTCAATGGGGACTCAACCTCATAGGAAATGTTGGTGTTTTTTCCTGCAACTTGCATTCCTAAGAATCTTAATATATCTCAGGTTAGGAAGAGGACCTTCGATGCATCTTCAAAACCATCAATGGATTGAGGACATGAAAATCCCAACAATAACAAGGCCCTTATTGACCTTCTTCACTTTGATTTATGTGAGACTCGGGAGGGTGCTCCTACTCAAATCAAGCAATTTCTAGATATCTTTAAAACCCTCATGATAACATATGAACACTTATCGGTAGATTCTTCTAAGACAAAACAAGGGACCCTGTATATAATTACTACACACATGTCTCTGATCCCACAACATTATGAAACATTGTGAGATAACTAAAACAATGATGATTTCCCAAAGAAGGGAAACTCAATCATACACCAAGGGAACAAAATCCCATCAACTGCTTGAAACAAATAACTAAAGAAAAATAAAAAAAATTAAATAAAATTTGGAAAAAATCCTTAATAGGTAGTAAATCCAGTGCATATCTATGAGAACAAAGTTAAACCTATAAAAAAGGAAGTAACACCCCACATTGAAAAAGAACTCAGATTAGTGAATTTTAATATGTTCATGCTTAGCATCAACGCAATTCTACTATGCTATCACATGCATCCACACTTGATTATCCTTCAAGATTTATTGATCTCATTGTAACTCATGCACATGAAATTTAATGTTCCCCTTGATAACAACCCATAAATACAATTACATAATGATATAATCATACCAAAACAAATGAATATATCCTTAACATATTATCTCATATGAAATTAGGAAATGAATTAGGAGAAAAAGAATGCAACAATAGAAGGATTTATTTTAATTAATAAATGAAAGTTAAAATGTGGAGAACACACTTCCTTCTTGTAAATAAAACTCTAAAAGCTAAGACACAAAACTATCCTGCAACTATGCCACCTCCTTCGAAAATCTCTTTCTTTTACAACCGTGGTATTCCTTTTATAGAAACAAGGAATGCACAAGCTATTGGTTGTTTACACTTGGAAATATTCTTTATGACTTATCATTCTACCTATAATGGAAAAAGGAAACTTCCATAGAGGAAAGAACAAAAAGGTGCATCCAAAAAAATTATGTTGTAGCTTAATTGCCTTTGCGCCATTCCACCATCGCGTTGAAACTACACACCTAGTTTTATTTGACATAGGTAAAATAGAGCATCCCAAAAGCCAAAAGGTGAAGCTCACAGTCTTGGACTGGTAGCAATTAAAATGGAAAGAGGATCTCTCATGCAAATCTTGTGAACAGAGAATGGGTTACAACTTTCATGGGCTTGCAACATCATACAAAATTTGCATCTGAATCATCCACCTTCTCTTGTTGTCCTTTTCCTCTCCTCTTTCACTGCCTTTGTGCCATTCGGTAGTGTGGGGAAAAAATATGATGACTCTTGAAAGGTTCCTTGCAACTGAAAAGGCCTTTCAAAATCCCCATGGCCATCATGCTTCATTTCAAGACCCCCTAGCCATACCATAGCTCAATAATATGATATCTAGCCAATGTCAAAAAAAATTCACTTAATGAATGCATAACTTTGTTGCTCCATTCTTTGCACCATCAAAAGTCCCATCTACAAAACAACCTCCCTTGTTTCTTTCTATCAAAACTCAACTCTAATAATTATATAGAGATAATAGGACTACTAAAAATAGCCTTGCAGTGGCTTTTCATGCAAGTTGTCCTTTATGCTTTTCTCTTTGAAATCCTAATTTCTTTTGCCAACTGTAAACTCTGAAAAAATCATACACATGCAACTCATCTTTTCGCCATTCAAGTTCCACATGCACATTATCAAAAATATCTTTCTCTTATCCTCCTTAATTTATTCCTAAACAATAAATCTGGTCATGATCTTGTTGTACTTCTCCAACAGGATTCACGCTTCTTTTGGTCAGGGCTTGCATTTGACTAGACATTCCTTCATACCTACTTGCTCATATGGCAGCCACTGGAAAATCAAGAAGCCATGTCTCTTTACTTGTGATCATATCAACTTCATCACCTACCATACTAGGTGCCAAATTTGCAATTTCAAATCTCATTCGTTGATGCTACTAAATTGACCTTGATCAACCAACCAAAAACTTCTTGCAATCCATGCGGACCTCTGTTATGTGCCTAGGACACCATGTCTAATTTTGAAACATCAATATAATCTCCCCATATGCCCACACCATTCTCTAGCCTTTATGAAACAGACAAGAAGAATCATGGGATATGCATTCATTTCCTCTATCCACTCTTGCAAGCTCGCAAATTAACTTTAATTTCATCAAAATACCATGCGGGGCCATGGGACTTGGAGATGACTTAACATACTCAAGTGATTTTTACATCCATGAGTCCGCGGTCTCCAACTTGACAACTCTTAACATCTTGCCAGAAGGTGAGACCCATCCTACACATCATTATTCATATATGCATCCCCGCGAAGAACAATCCACCTATAGGGATAAAACTGTGGGAAGACGAGTGCTTCCAAATTGTTACTCGCAAGCCCGCTACAAAATCTTGGTCGAGTAATAGAAAAGTGTGGGGGTGAGGTAGAAGTTGCAGTTTACCTAAAATGTAACTCGCAAGCCCACAGAAAAGCCCAAAATTTGCCAATATATTATCAAAATTAATACTGCCAAAAATACAAAAAATTTGCAGTCCTAACAGTGGCTCTTGTTGGGGATGTATCCCTCCTACATGAATAGCAAGAATCCAAGTCTCTAGTTGAAGCATACCATGTGATACTCCATTGGGAAAATAACCATAGTGTGTTTCATTCCAAGGAATTAGATCCAAACTTTTTTTGGCAGCCCGAAAACACCAAAAATGTAGAACCCAAATTTACCTCTTTCAAATACCTTATTTTCTTCATATAAAGATATGACTTATTTGAAAATGTTACTGATATCTACCTAGTTATGCACATAATTACTAACATTACTAAGTATTCTTATCAACATACTTAATTCATTCCTCAAGTCTTCTTTCATGTCCATGAGAGAACCTTTGAAAGAAATCTCATACAAATCTGGATAAAACTCTATCATTAAAATCGACACAAGAAATTTTCTGATCATGATCACTATTGCACTAAATTTCATGTGTTTCCTTACTTTCTACCATGCCAACATGAACCATTGAATTATTATCAGCAATTGCATCTTCAGGTTCATGAATATACATGGTGTTATCCTTAAAAAAATAGAAGTCCACCTCACTGCTTATCTTATCTTCTAACCTTGCCATGGAAATGTCTGAAATCTCATCCATATCAATAATATCTGATGTAACTTGGTCTAGGATACACTCCATCTCTTTGACATCTTCTAGTGGTGGTAAAATCATTATTTGGTCCACACAATCATCCTGATGCAGAGGTGAGGAATATATTATACCAATATCATAAACACTTGGGGCATATGACTCAGTCTCTATCTCACATAATGGATTATAAAATTCATTGAATACACTTTTAAAGACTTCCTAACTGAGCACCATTTGATTAGTATGTACCTCTTCATCAAACAATGGATTGAGAGTTTCACTAAAGTTGTTTTCAACACTATCTTCAATGTAATCTTCTAGGATAAAACAATCCAAATCAATATCATCATTTGTAATATCAGAACACTCATCATCCACATGGATATTTGTACCTACATCATCTAAAAATTCTTCAAAAACATTGAGATACCTTATAGAGATTAACATTGACTCCTAATCCATATTTTTGCCATAACCACTAAGCATTCCTAATTCAAACGGATACAAAACCAAGCTTACCTTCCAAATCAAGAGAGAATTCATCCCGAAAAATTTCATATACTGATTCATATAGGTCTAAGAACTCACAATATAAAAGCATCTCCAATCTACAAGGGAAATCCAAAGATGGGAACACAAGCTCCCAATCCACACAACACTGAGCTAAACCAATCTTTTCTAAACCATCCTTGTCAATAATTCCAACATCATCATTGAAATCTAATTTCTATAGATGAAATTAATTCAGATAATTGTTGATAAGTACCATAACAATAGGTGTTGCTATTTGGTTGTGAAGAGACCATTGATAAAGTAATCTCCTTATTTTTGACAATCCCTTGTGTTTTGATATCAACCACCCTTTAGCAATGTGCAAACGAATTAAGGACTCTCTTATATTGTTGATCAATAATCTGAAACTGTACTTGGTCTATATCAACTGGGAGTGTACAAGGTAAAGTTGCAATGTCCAACTCATCTAAGGCAACACCTTTAGGGGTGGCTATATTTGGAAATTCCCGATGATCTCTATCCCCAAGGAATAAGGGACAATCTCATGATTAGATATAAATTCTCCATGTTTGTCACCTAATGGTATTTGCATAACATTGGAGGGATCACCATCAATACTTAGAGATGAGACACTTCCTATGACACTAGATTGATCGCCATGAAGAATGTCATCACAAACCATTTGCCCACTATTTTTCTCATCATTTGAAACTTCCTTTTCAGGATTTAACTTTACACTCATCCCATAGACTGAGACCTTTTCAATATTTACAGTAATCTAGAAAGCGTCCCTTAAGAATTCAAGACCTTCACTCCTTAACCTATAGCTCATATTTTTATCAAAATGTGCCCAAGTATATGACCAATGCCATTACATCTTGAGGTCTACAAGCCTCAAGAATTCACTTCAATTCTTTCAAACATCTCAAATTAAATTCAGGAACTATCTCATCAGACTTGACATGAATATTTTTGAACTCACTTATTACTGAATTCTCACAAATTGTCTTACCATATTGATAATTAAAAATATATTTAAACTTATCCCATGTACCAACTGACCCTAGAAACAAATATGAAAACCACTCCCTGGCTTCATCTTTTAAAGACTATATAAACAATCTCATGACTACATCCTCATCATTAATTTCAAAATCATCCATTAAATTAGTGAATCTCTGAAGATGCACCTTTGCAAATTCAAATTTTTGTCCACTAAACTTGGGTATCTCATACTTTATGTTGGTTGGTATCGCATTTGAGAAGCCTGGGATAGAATTGAAATCTATGGGCTTATATCTCTCCACTTTTAAGTCTCTTTTTAGACTACAGAATAGAGACTGATTACAAACCATGGATGTACTTCAAACCATGTATGGATGCATGGACTAAAACCTATTTGACATTGATATTCTTACAAACACTCATTTTCAATCAAAAGGTCTTAAACTTGCATGGTATACAAAACATGACTTTGAGACCTCATTCAAGATCACAAATATATAGAACATACATACTTCTTTATACAAATAAAGCAAATGACAATTGAGAAGTATGTCAGAACTACTATTGTTCTTTCCCTAATTAGTGCTTAAATCAGCTAGAGGGAACAATTGATCTCTTGACATAAATTTCAAAAGATACCTGGAAAATTACAGCTGCTGTTACTTTCTTTTTGAGTAAATTTTTTGAAGATCTTCAAATATCAGGTTCTTTCTATAAAGTTATGATGCCAATAGTTAATAAGATGAGAGGGGCGGGGGGTGAATCATCCAAAATTAACTTGTTCAATATATTCAACTGATTCAACCTCAATAGCTTATACTTCAGAATATATAACAAAAACTGTAAAACATTCAAACTTATGAACAGATAACATCACAAAACATATAACACCAGATTTAACGTGGAAACCCAAATAGGGAAAAACCAATGTGGGATTTCAGACCCACTAAGAAATATACCCTTCAAGAGTATGCTCGATTAAAACCAAATCTTGTTAAAGATTACAAACACACTGCTAGATGTGACTCGGTTAGGAGATTTCCTATCACTTACAAAACAAATAATAGTAATAAATTATATCTACAACTTCACATCTGAAATGCTAAAGCAGATTCTATTTGCTAAAAACAATCTTGTCATAAGACTTATCTAGTCCCTTGTTGGGCTTGCTGGGCTTCAAGCTTCTGAGCTCGGTAAACAATCCTGTAGCATCACAGTGCATACATTTGCCTGCATTCATTGTTTATCAACAATTCCTTATTTATAAACAATTTCTAACCGCTTAATCTCCTTGATCACATTTCCCATGATCAATATTAGCCATCAAATCATTAAACTAGACAAGGTTCAATGAATCCTTTGATGTGAAAATGTTTTACCTCACCTTGGAACTTGCATTCCTTCCTAGGAACTTGTGCTTGGTTATTGCGGTTCAATCTGTGCTGTAGATTTTCCTCTTGATTTTTCATTGCTGTAGATCCTTAACAAAAACTTCTTGCATGACATACCAATAATTTATTCATCTCTAGCTCATCAGCATCCTTCATTAAATAATGCTTTTATCCATCCAATGCAATCTATTGTAACTCGGTTGTTACTCGGTTAATACTGAACTTTGCTCGGTAGACATTCTACCTTCTTTAACTGATATTGATAACTTTAGGATTTACCGACTAGGTTCCTTGCTCGGTGACATAATACAATATTAAACTTATAATCAACAACATGTGTAGGATATCAAAGCAATCAAAACAACATGATCTCATCATTGTCTAACTTAGTAATAGTTGCCCATTGATTAACTTATTTCTCCCCTTTATTATCAAATTCTTTTTGTGTCACTTACTGACCTCTTGATACTCATCAACACATACTTCTCAAGATATGGCAACATCATACTAAATCAGAAAATCAATTTCTTGACATCAATGACAAAACAATATTATTAAGACAGTAATCATCCTTCTTCAGTTATATCAATAATCTCCAAGAACCTTCTCAATATCGTTATTGAAATTCCAACAATCTCCTTTCTATTGTAATGCCAACAATCTCCCCCTTTGGAATTGATGGAAAAACCAACTTTAAGTGGCAATACCAACTTGATTTGTTCCAACTGGTCTGGATTCAGATTGTTGTTAGACTTTTCTTGAAGTTTTCTCCCCTTGTCATTAGTCTTCTGATGTTTTCTCCATTTAGTCTTCTCCCTCCTTGACAACAATGTGAAAAAAAAATTCATGGTTTCTTCCCCTGTGAAGTGATTTGCCTTGTTGTGTTACACATGTATCAACTCAGTCTCGGTCAAAGCAACTTGTCTCTATTCACTATTTCCTGCACACCTCTAGAAAACCTCCTAAAGTGCATAAATCAACATCAATCCACAAATAATATTCTATAGAGTCATCGAATTGATGCTTTCACTGAACTCTGTCAATGAGTAGAAGATAGGGGTAGGACCCCTAACTTGCTTCTGAGATACTCAAAAGTGTCCCTTGGTAGTGGCTTTGTGAAGATGTCTGCTATTTGCTCCTTTGAACTGATATATTCCATCACAACTTTCTTCTCTTGAACTTCTTCTCTGAGATAATGATACTTTATAGAGATATCTTTTGTCTTAGAGTGCATTACCAGATTCTTTGAAATGTTAATGGCACTAGTATTATCACATAATATAGTTACTGGATCGGTAACTTTCTCATTTATACCTTCCAATAGTTGCTTTATCCATGCTATATTTGTACAATTCAATGCTGCAGTGACATATTCAGCTTCGACTGTTGATTGTGAAATGCATCCTTGTTTCTTGCTAAGCCAACTTACTAGTCTATCTCCCAAGAAGAAAGCCCCACCACTTGTGCTTTTCCTGTCATCAATGTTTCCTGCCCAATCAGTATCAGTATAAACATTTAAATCAAAATAATTCCTCTTTTCATATGCTAAGCCATAATCTTTAGAGCCTCTCGGGTATCTGAAAAATTCTCTTGATTGTTGTCATATGGGTTTCTTTGGGCTTTGCAAAAAATCTTGCAACTATTCCTACTGCATGTGCTATATCAAGCCTGCTGTGAACAACATATTGCAACTTTCCAATCATAGATCGGTAAAGTGTCTCATCAACAAATGCAGATTCATCATTCTTTGATAGTTTACAATTAGTAGTCATAGGAGTACTTATAGGTTTAGAATCCTCCATTCCAAATTTATTCAAGATTTCCTTTATGTACTTGGATTGAGTAATGAAAATCTCATCTTTCATTTGTAGTATTTGTAAACCTATAAAATACTTTATCTCACCAATTAATGACATCTCAAATTCTTTGCACATTTCATTTCCAAAGTTCTTGCATAGAGAATCATTTCCACAAAAAAAATATCATCAACAAATATGGTTGAGATTAGTATTCCATTGTCCTCATCATTCTTCATGTACATATTGTTGTTTTTACTTGTTCTTATAAAACCAATCTTGATTAAGTAAGAGTGCAGTCACGCATACCATGCTCTAGGTGCTTGTTTCAGACCATATAAAGCTTTGTTTAATTTACATACCTGATCTTTACTCTTGTCTTCAACAAATCCTTCAGGTTGTTCAATATAAACTTCTTCTTCTAGTATACCATTCAAAAATGCAGATTTAACATCCATTTGATATACCTTGAAATTTTTGAAAGTAGCATATGCCAACAATGTTCTTACTCCCTCAAGTCTAGCCACAGGTGCAAAAGTCTCACCATAATATATTCCTTCTTCTTGAGCATAACCTTTGCAAACTAGTCTTGCTTTGTTCCGAATGACCTCACCTTTTTCATTTAGCTTGTTTATGAAAAATCCACTTTGTACTGATTACATTTTTGTCCTTCGGTCTTGGGACCAATGTCCATGTTTCATTCTTCTTGATTTGATCAATCTCTTCTGTCATAGCATTTACCCAATCTCCATTGTTAAATCCCTCTTTTACTATTCTCAGTTCAAATTTAGATATCAAACATGTGTTCTATCTCAATTTGTTCCTTGTCATCACTGGATCATCCTTATCTCCTATAATCTGACTTGATGCATGATTTTTTCTGACATATTTGGCTAATTTAGGCTTGGTAGGCTCTGTATGATCTTCTTCATCACTCGGTAACTGGGTATTATCTTCATTTTCTTCAACAACTTTCTTGGTAGGACTTCTCGATTGAACATAAACAAATTCTTCATAATTTTCCGGTTCTTTGGAATTTCCTTCATCATTTATTTCTGCAAACTCATCAATTTTTACATTTGCACTTTCTACTATTTTGTTAGATGATTTGATCAAACATTTAAATGCTTTACTTCTAGAAGAATAACCAAGAAATGTTCCTTCCTCGCTTTTCTGATCAAACTTTCCATTTTTGTCATCTTTGTGAACATAACATCTACTTCCAAAGATTTTAAAATAACTTACATTAGGTTTCTTGTCATACCAGATTTCATATGGTGTCTTCATAGTTTCTTTCTTCAGTTGTACTCGGTTCAGGGTGTAAACTGCAATGCTGATTGCTTCTCTCCAAAATGTTTGACGTACCCTTTTTTCTATCATTAGGGTTCTGGCACAATCTACAATTGATCTATTTCTTCTCTCAGCTATCCCATTTTGCTGAGGTGTTCTCGGTGTAGACACTTGCCCTTTTATACCATGATCATTGCAGAATAAGTTAAATTCATCATAAGTGAACTCTCCTCCTCTATCAGATCTAAGATATTTCAGCTGTCTTCCTGTTTCATTTTCAACTCTTGCCTTGTACCATTTAAACATTTGAAAAGCTTCTGATTTTTCATTTAAAAACATAACTAACATCATCCTTGAGTAATCATCCACAAATAATATGAAATATTTATCACCATAATAACTTTGAACTTTCATGGGACCACAAAGATCAATGTGTACTAGATCTAAAATTCCTTTAGAAGTGTAGGACTTACTTGTAAAGCTTGATCTTGTCATCTTACCCATCTGGCATCCTCGACACATAGCATTCTTAGGTTTTTCCAAGCTTGGTAGACCTCTTACTCAGTGCTTCTTACTTATTTTGATCAGATTATCAAAATTTACATGACAAAACCTTTTATGTCATAACTAGGTATCTTCTATTTTTTCATATAGACATTTGTTCTGAGTTGAGTCAAGATGAAATGTATTACCTTTTGTTTGTGTCCTAGTAGTAGTCAACATTCCATGTTTGTCATGAACTTTGACACATCCTTTCTGGAATTCTATTTGGTATCCTGTATTGTTTAGTTGTGCTACACTCAATAAATTGTTTTTCAAACCTTCAACCCCGTATACATCATCACATTTAGCATTGTCAAGAAGTGTTATAGATCCTTTACCTTTCACTGGACATGGTGCATCATTACCAAATCTTACATATCCTCCATCATAGTCTTCTAATTTAACAAACTTGTGTTTATCACCTGTCATGTGATGTGAGCATCCACTGTCTATGATCCAAGAATCATTATTATTTATGTGAGATATTAGGGATTTTTCTTCATACCTTTCTTCATCTGATCCATCTTTAATAGCCACATAAAAAACTTCCTCTATATCAGTTTCATCAGATTTATCATCATTGGATTCCTCATCAGCTACTAGGCATGTCTTTCCGTCTCTCCTTCTAAAGTCTCGGTGTCCTCTATATTGGTTGTCTTTCTGCCTATTATCTCGGTATTCTCTCTTTTCAGTAGATTCTTTGTCAGGGCAGTTAGAAGCCATATGTCCTACTTTATCACAATTGAAACATTTTAAAGGTAGCTTTCCTTTATACTTACTCTTGCCTCTCGGTAACCTTCTGGCCAATAGTGCTTCAAACTCTTCTTTCTTTCTGATTTCCTCATATAGTTTGTGTACTTCTTCCATGTTTTTACGAAATCTCTCACTTTCTCCACTATGATTTCCTTCAGAATACTTAATCATTCTATCATTATAGTCATCAGATTCACCAATATGAAAATAACTGAATGTAGATTCTACTTTATTTATTGAAGACCCACTATTATCAAAATTACTTAACTCAAATGCATGTAGCTTACCGATAGTGGCATCCAAAGAGACTGGCATGTTTGGTACAGACCTTAATTCATTGATTGCAGAGACTTGAATGGCATAAGTAGGTAGAAGGGTTCTCAACAACTTACTTGTTACATCCTTTTCTTCAATAGTTCCTCCTGCTCCTTTAATTTGATTGACAATTTCCTTTAACCTTGTACTGTATTGGGTTATGTTCTCACCTTCATTCATTCTCATGGATTCAAGTTGTCCTCTTAGGCTATCTACTTTTTCTCTTTGAACATGTTCATCACTGCCATACACAGATATGAGCTTGGTCGACATCGCTTTTGCATCATTACAGCCTTCTAGATCATTAAACTCTGAGTCGGTTAATGCTGATGTTATTTCAATCATAGCTTGAATATGTTCTCTCTTTGCCTTTATCTCTTCCATGGTCATCGGGTTGGTGCTAGGTGGTATGTAATCATTCTCCAATTCCTGATAAGTGTAGCTTCATCTTTTTCTGCCATGTGGAGAAACTTGACTTGTTCAACTTTGGTGCATCCCTTTTATACATCTTCGGATCTTTGCCTCAAGTACCATTAAACTTTTCTTCCGAAGTCCACTGCTTTGATACCAATTGTATTGTTGTGATGCCAATAGTTAGTAAGATGAGAGGGGGGGGGTGAATCATCCAAACTTAACTTGTTCAATATATTCAACTGATTCAACCTCGGTAGCTTATACTTCAGAATATGTAACCAAAACTGTAAAACATTCAAACTTATGAACAGATAACATCACAACACATATAACACCAGATTTAACGTGGAAACCCAAATAGGGAAAAACCACTGTGGGATTTTGGACCCACTAAGAAATATACCCTTCTAGAGTATGCTTGGTTAAAAGAAAATCTTGTTAAATATTACAAACACATTGCTAGATGTGACCCGGTTAAGAGATTTCCTGTCACTTACAAAACAAATAACAATAATAAATTATATCTGCAACTTCACATCTGAAATGCTAAAGAAAATTCTATTTTGTCAAAACAATCTTGTCATAAGACTTATCTAGTCCCTTGTTGGGCTTGTTGGGCTTCTCAATTTGTTCTTCAATCAGATCTTCAAGCTTCTGAGCTCGGTAAACAATCCTGTAGCATCATAGTGCATACATTTGCCAGCATTCATTGTTTATCAACAATTCCTTATTTATAAACAATTTCTAACCGCTTAATCTCCTTGATCATATTTCCCATGATCAATATTAGCCATCAGATCATTAAACTGGACTAGGTTCAATGAATCCTTTGATATGAAAACATTTTACCTCACCTTGGAAATTGCATTCCTTCCTAGGAACTTGTGCTTGGTTATTGCAGTTCAATTTGTGCTGTAGATTTTCCTCTTGATTTTTGATTGCCGTAGATCCTTAACAAAAACTTCTTGCATGACATACCAATCATTTATTCATCTCTAGCTCATCAGAATCCTTCATTAAATAATGCTTTTATCCATCCAATGCGATCTATTGTAACTCGGTTGTTACTCGATTAATACTGAACTTCGCTCGGTAGACATTCTGCCTTCTTTAACCGATATCTATAACCTTAAGGTTTATCGACTAGGTTCCTTGCTCAGTGACATAATACAGTATTAAACTTATAATCAACAACATGTGTAGGATATCAAAGCAATCAAAACAACATGATCTCATCATTGTCTAACTCGGTAATAGTTGCCCATTGAATAACTTATTTCTCCCCTTTATTATCACATTCTTTTCGTGTCACTTACCAACCTCCTAATACTCATCAACACATACTTCTCAAGATATGGCAACATCATACTGAATCAGAAAATCAATTTTTTGACATCAATGACAAAACAATATTATTAAGACAGTAATCATCCTTCTTCAGTTATATCAATAATCTCCAACAACCTTCTCAATATCCTTATTGAAATGCCAACAATCTCCTTTCTATTGTAATGCCAACACTTTCTTTAGAGTTTCCACCTCTCTGATAGAGGATTTTTTTTTTAAATAGGAGCCATTTGAAACATGTGTTCATTTTGGGTTTCTTCCCACAGTGGAGTCACATGCTCTTATTCAAATCAGCTATAAATATAACCTTCTTGCTGAACACAATGTACCATTGAGAGGGGGGTGAATCATCAGTTCCTAAGAGATCTTTTGTTTTTAAACCAAGCTCTGAGTACTGGTTAGTAACCTAATCACTGAGTAATCAAACTGGTAAGATAGGAGAGGACATTTAAAGAGGCAAAGACACAAATGAATAACCCACAACACCAGATGTATGAGGAAAACCTTATATGGGAAAAAACTTGGTGAGAAATGCTGCTGGAGTCTACTGCTCCAATCCAACCTCATAATGAAACAACATGTTACAATGATTTAGGGAACCAACCCAAGGAGCACCAACCCATACTGATTTAGGGTACCAACCCAAGGAGCACAAACCCCTGCACCAAGCACCAACTTAGTGTAATACAATAAAATACAATTTTAATACAATGACAACACCTAGTTGCAAATGAGTTCTACAACACCTGATCAACTGATGTCTATCGGATATGACCTTCCTCTTTTTCACCAATCCTTCTTTTGTTAGTTATCAAATTTCTCTCTCTGATCTCTTGCAAGTTACTCTCTACCTCCCTTCTCTTTCTCAGAACCTCACCCTATGCAGTATCACACTTGGATGCCTTCCTAACCATTCCATCTCCACCGGTATGCTTGACTATTAAGATTATAATAATTTGGTTACTCTATCTCTACTAGTTAGAACCTCTCACCAGTTCAGCCTACTAACTCCACACTTTAACTCTCTGTGAAAGATCTCTTAGGAAAATAGTATCTCTTCTTTCTCAAGCTCTCTTCTTCCTCTCAACTCGTATCTATCATACCCATCTTTAGTCTCGAGTGTACATATTTATATGTGAGGGTTCCTGCCAAAAGTAACATTTAAATGGTAGTGTTTTAGGGTTTTCCTCTACCAACTCAATCCGTATCAAATCTAATCAGATCTCCTTTTCTATAAATATGATCTACATCATATCAAACAACACTTCCATATCCTTTCCTTCCAATGCACGTTTTCTATTTTTAGATGTCTACAACATGCTTTTACATGTTGCTCTATCAATCACCTTTAATGGCTCAGTTATTTCCTTCATCCATGAGTACAAGGATTAGATCGTCCTGTAAGGTCGATTCAATCACCTTGCCAGTCTATCTCCATTAAGCCAAAACATCCTACCATCATCCCATGATTTGCGGGTTCTTCATTAATGTCAACCTACTTGTCAACTATCACATCGATGAACACTTCACTGACCTCTACATGCTCACCACCTAGTGTCCACCTATCATGCTTGTCGACATCCACCTATGTTCAAACTCCAAAGTTGATTTGACATCCTTCACCGACCAAGACTCACTAACATTTCAACACACCTTTCTGGTATAACCTAACTTCACCCTTGGAGATTCATACCTCTTGACCTCTTCTCTGTTGGTGGATCGACTTGGCCTTCCATCAAACATGTTGGTCTATCTACTAAGTCCATTTACTAATTTCATTATACTTCTCTTTGTCTATTAGTTATCACATATCTTTGTTCTTCTTTGCTTCTTTTCTTGCTTGTTGATGGTCCTACTTTACTGGTAGATGATGCACTTCATGTGTATCAGTAATATACCTTTTTTGTCTACTTACACGCTCCACCATTCATACCGATTGACATCATTACTTACTTCACAAATACTAGTCACCACTACTTACTCACCGATGACCATTCCATACCGGTTGACATCAATGACAACATAATGCCAACAATCTCCCCCTTTGGCATTGATGTCAACACACTTTTATGTCAACACACTCTTTTATGTCATCTGGGCCATTTCACCATTCTCCCCCTTTGACAATAATTACAAAGGGTTGGGGAATCCTTCCATCTAATTCATTCTCCATCGGTTATATAGTGTATTCTCTCCCTTTGACCATAATCCACTCAACCAGCAACACATAAGAATTAAATGTGATTGTACTATGAGTGCTACCAATAGGGAAGTAGATTCCCATAATCATGAAAATCTCTTGGGTATTCCTACAACAATTTCCTTATTTTGTAGTTTGTTCTTCCAGTACACCCAAAAGTTCAAGCATGTCGGTACTACATCATAAACACTTGATCTTCCCCTATGTCCAACATATGGTCCAAGAGATAGAATATTTTACAATAGGCTCCCCCTGAACCATATATATTCATACACATTAAAGTGCATGAAGCAGGTGACACCACTCCTAACTTGTATCTCAGATACTCAAAAGTGTTTACCGGTAGAGGCCTGGTGAAGATATCAACAACTTGTTCACATGTAGGGACATATTCTACCTTGACTTCCTGATCTACCACCTTCTCCCTGAGAAAATAATATTTGATGGTAATATGCTTTGTCCTTGGGTGCATAATTGGATTCTTTGATATGTTAATTACACTAGAATTATGACACTGGATGGAAATGGGATCAGACATCTCTACCTAAATATCCTTGAGGATCTACTTTATCCATAGCACCTGAGAACAACATATGGTAGCAACAATATATTCTTCCTCAACAGTAGATAGAGAAACAAAATCCTTCTTCTTGTTGTACCATGAGACCAACCGGTTACCTAAGAAGAATGCACCACCACTTGAGATCTTCTAGTCCTCAATGTAGACTTCCTAATTAACATTAGTGTAGGTGTGCAAGATAAAATCCCCTTGCTTGGGATACCATAGTTCATAATCAAGTGTCTCTTGTATATACCAGAATATCCTCCTGACTGCATTTACATGTGACTGTTTAGATGCAGCTTGAAATCTAGCCACCATGCATATTGTCTACGCTATATCCAGTCTAGTAGTAGTAAAATAGCAAACTGCCAATCATGGATCTATACAATGTATGATCTGCTACCAGCGATTCATCATCCTTGCTCAACTTGCATCCAATCACCATGGGGGTACTTATTAGTTTGTTGTCTTCCATTTGGAATTTCTTCAACATGTCCATGGTGTACTTAGTTTGAGAGACAAAAATTCCTTTGTCTCATTGTGAGACTTGGAAACCAAGGAAAAATGATAGCTCTCCAAGAATAGACATCTCAAATTCTATGTTCATCTAATTAGCAAAGTCCTTGCATGGAGTGTCCTTGTTACCTCCAAAACTGATTTCATCTACATAGACAACCACAATGATCATGTGGTTTCTATTTGTGTTGATGTATAGATTGTTGTCAACACTCCCCTTTTTAAATCCTTTCTCCTTGAGGTACTTATCTATCCTTGAATACCATGCCCTAGGAGCCTTCTTTAAACCATACAGGGCTAGCTTCAACCAACACACAAAGGTTTCATCATCATAAAATATTAACCCTTCTAGTTGCTCCATGTACACTTCTTCCAAATTTCCTTAAGGTAGATTTTACATCCATTTGATATACCTTATAACTCTTGTAGGCTGAAAAAGCTAGAAACATCTTAATTTCTTCTAGTCTACCTACCAGTACAAATGTTTCTTTAAAATCAATGCCCTCTACTTAAGAGTAGCCCTTGCACACAAGTCTAGCTTTATGGCTAATAGTTTTACCTTCTTCATTCATCTTGTTCTGGTAGACCCATTTGGTGCCAATGATGTTCTTGTCTAGCAGTCTAGGGACTAATTCCCAAGTCTTGTTCTTCTCAATCTACTGTAATTCTTCTTCCATTGCATCCATCCATTTTTTACTTTTGCTGGCCTCATTGAATGTCTTAGGTTCCATTTCAATCATGAGGCAGAAATATACTTGTTCATCGTTTCGGGCAACTCTTCTTCTAGTTTGCAAACCATCACTCTTATTACCTAAAATCTGCTCTTCCGGGTGGTTTTTCTACACATACCTATTAGGAACCCTATCCGATGCTTCTTCTAGTTCATTGTCTGGCTGATTTTATTCACCTTCATCACCAAAATCAACATACCAGTTCATTTGTGCTTGTCTTCCTTTATGCATATCCTCTTCAACCCTTACATGCACACTTTCAATGACTCTTCTTAGTCTTTTGTTGTAGCATTTGTAGGCTCTACCATGATTTGAGTAACCAAGGAATATCCCTTCATTACTCCTATAGTCAAAGTTTCCCAAGCCATCCTGATCTCTTTTAATGAAGCATTTACTCCCAAGCAACTTGAAGTACTTGACTGAGGGTTTCCGATCATACCATAATTGATAAGGTGTCATATTGCTTTTTTTTTTCAACTAAACTCTGTTCAAAGTATATGTTGTAGTATGAACTACTTCCTTCCAATACATATCCAACAAACTTGCCTCATTCAACATGGTTCTAGCCATTTCCTTGACTCTCTTGTTCTTCCTTTCTACAACACCATTTTTTTGTGGTGTCCTGGGGGCTAAGTATTGTCTTATGATTCCATGTCTTTCACAGTAATCTTCAAACTCAATTGATGTGAACTCTAAACCTTAATTGGATCTTAGGCATTTCAGCTTGCATCCACTTTATTTCTCTACCATCTTTCAGAAGTTCTTGAATCTGTCAAATGCTTGTGATTTATCTTGTAGGAAGGTGATCCATGTCAATTTTGAATAGTCATCAATTAAGAGCATAAAGTATCTCTCACTGGCAAGAGTCCTTGTCCTAGTCGGACCACATAGATTTGTATGTACAAGTTCAAGTGGTCTTGAAGTGTTGTGTTATTTTGACTTGAAGCTCACTTTAGTATGCTTTCCTTCCACACATTCATCACAAAATGTGCTTACTAGTTTGATGATGGGTGGAATATTTCTCACACAACCCTTTTTTCTTACTACAACTAGATTATCAAAATTTATGTGGCCTAATATTCTATGCCACAACTGGCTTTCGTCCACCTATCCCAACATGCATTGGGATTCAAAACATTCTTTAAGGTTGTATACATTTCCATCTATCCTCTTGCCTTCTACTACAACCTGAACGATACTTTCCTTTTTTATCTGGCAACTGGTACAATAAAAGGTGAATTTATAACCTTTGTCACACATCTAACTCACACTCAACAAATTGTGCTTCAGGCCTTCCACATAATATACATCATGTGCTTTCAGTTTGCCATCAATATTTAGAGTACATTTTCCCTTTATCTTGATAGATGAGTTGTCTCCAAACCTCACTGAGCCACCATTCTAATCTTCAAGCTTGATAAATTTATTTTTATCACTGGTCATGTGGTTGGAACAACCATTGTTTGCAACCCAAAAGTTTCTTCTTTCTACATGTAGGTAAGTTTGCACTATTAGACTTGATTTTGTTTTGACCTTTTCTTTCCTAACCCAAACCGGTCGAGTTTCCTTCTTCTTGTTAACTACAATTTTATGCTCCGGTATGACTACCAGTTTCTTATTTAGGAGCTATCCTCTTCTGCTTAATTTTCTTGTTTTACAATGCTTTGCAATATGTCCAAACTCGTGACAACTATAGCACTTTACATTCATATTAAATAATGAGTTTGAAAAATTATTGTAGGAAACCGATTGACTTCTCCTACAAACATAACTTCTATGACCTGATCCATTACATTGATAGTAGATGACATTCATCTCTCGAAGTGCAGCAAAAGAGTTTCTCTTATTCATTAATCTATAGTTATCTAACCTATATCCCAATTTGTTACACTGGTAACAATAACCATGAAAGTTTGGAACATATCGATTAGCTTGCCTTGGTTCTACAAACGTCTATCTGAGAGAGGGTCTTCCTTTCATGTTGCTAACTCTAGTGAACCCTTCATGATCAACCTTTGCATTTATCCTAAGATCTGTATTCTAGTACATTGAGTGTGGCCTCCAGTTCATTGATTGTGTATATCGGTTTGTGTGGTGGTTTCTAACAGCTTCTGCATAACTCTTCTTACTGGTATCCTTGCTTACTATGAATGTTTAATTCTCTTCACCTTCACTTGAAGAAGTGAACTATATCTCCTTACCAGATGTATCTTTTTTGTTTGAAATTTTTCCTTCTTCAAATCCTAAGCCACTGTTATATTTAGATTTCTTTTGTTTTCTCAACATCTTGTCCAAGGCTTCTATTCTACCCTCATATTTGCTCCTCATTTTAAGTTCATCCTTACTCTTTTCAAGCTCCTTTCTGAGCTTCACTATTTCTTCTTCTAGGTCTTGATGCTCCTTTTCCTTCTTCATCAAATAAGAGGATGTAACTTCACATATCCTCTTGGCTTCTTCCAACTGGAGTTTCAAGTCAAAGATAACTTGATTGGACTCATTCAGGGATTGCTTCAAGTGATCTTGTTCTTCTGCTATAGCAAGATTGACTTTCTTGAGTTCTCTTCTTGTCTTACTTAACTCCTCAAGAGAACTTATGAGCTTGCCTTCTAGATCCACTTCAACTTCAATGTCTTCATCTTCCTCTTCTTCCACAACTAGTTCATCTAGTGCAATAAAGAGATTAACTTCTCTTTTATCTTCAGGGCAATCATCTTTTGATGCACTCTATTCATCTATGGCATCATCCTCAATGGTATATAGGCTATTCTACTTCTGGTAGCATCTTCTTTCTCGCTAGTAAACTTTCCTTTTTTGTTTTTCCTGAAAGATCTACCAAAAATTCTTTGTTCATCTCCACCGGTTTCATTATAGGGACATTTTACAGCAAAGTGTCCAACTTTACCACAATTGAAGCATTTGACTAGTAACTTTCCTTTATACTTACTGGATCCTCTCTTGAGCTTTTGACAAATTTTTCCACCTCTAGATTTGATTCTTCACCAGATCCTTTATGAGCAACCTCTTCCTTGCCCTTTTTTATGAAGTTGAAGGTTGCCTCTTTTCTTGAAGATGCTTTAGCGGTTGTCCTCATTTCATAGGCAGTTAAGGAGCCAAATAACTCATCAATTGTGAAGGTTTTCAGATCCTTGTCTTCCTCTATGGCAGAAACCTTAGTATCATACTTAGATGTGAGAGATCTAAGTACCTTTTTGACAATAATTTCATCAGCAATTTCCTCTCCAAGTCCTCTTGTGGTGTTCATAGTTTCATCTACTCTGTGAAGGTAGTCTGCAATCTTTACTTCATCCTTCATCTTAAAGCCTTCAAGTTGACCTCTTAGTGATTGCAGCCTGGCCTCTTTTACTTTAGCATCTCCTTCAAATAATCTCTGCAATTTATCCCAAGTCTCCTTGGCAGATGCACAGTGCATGAACTTGATAAACTCATTATTTGATAGCATACTTAGAATACCATGTTTATCATTTGCATTGTTCTCATACTCTTTTTTAACATCTGGATCAGTGGGAGGAACACTAGGGATAGCATACCCATTCTTGACAGACATCCACACATCAAAACCAAGAGAGGAATTATAGGTCTCCATTCTTCTTCTCTAGAAGGCATAGTTAGATCCATCAAACATGGGGGCTTTTGAAGAGGTGGACTCATTTCTTCCCATTCTGTTCTTTCATAAGAATCTACCCAATCTAGAGAAATCTTTAATAAATCAGGAACCTAGGCTCTAATAGCAATTGTTGAACACAATGTACCACTAAGAGGGGGGTGAATCAGTGGTTCTTAAGGGATCTTTTGTTTTTAAACCAAGCTATGAGTACCGGTTAACAACCTAAAAACAAAGCAATCAAATCAGTAAGATAGGAGAGAACATATAAAGAGGTAAACACACAAATTCATAACCCACGACACCAAAGGTAGGAGGAAAACCCTATCTAGGAAAAACCTTGGTGAGAAATGTTGCTGGAGCCTATTGCTCAAAATCTAGCCTCACAATGAAACAACAAGTTACAATTCTTTAGGGCACCAACCCAAGGAGCATGAACTCGGTGTAATATAGTGAAATACAATTTTAATACATTGATAACACCTAGTTGCAAATGAGTTCTAAAACACCTGATCAACTGATGTTTGTTGCTTATCACCTTCCTTTGTTTCACCAGTCCTTGTTCTTCTGGTTATCATATTTCTCTCTTTGATCTCTTGCTGATTACTCTCTTCCTCTCTTCTCTTTCTCAAAACCTCACCCTATAAAGTATCACACTTGTATGCATTCCTAACCATTCAATCTCTATCGGTACACTTGACTGTTAAGATTATAACAGTTTACCAGTTACTTTGTCTCTACTGATTAGAACCTCTCACTGGTTCTCCCTGCTAACTCCATAATTTAACTCTCTATGAAAGATATTTTAGGAAGATAGTCTCTATTCTTTCTCAAGCTCTCTTCTTTCTCTCAACTCATATCTACAATTCCCATCTTTAATCTAGAGTTCACATATTTATATCTGAGGGTTCCCACCAAAAGCAACATTCAAACAGTGGCATGCTAGGGTTTTCCTCTACCAACTCAATCCACATCAAAATTGATCGGATCTCCTTTTCTTGAAAGATGATTTGCATCATATCAAACAACACTGCCATATCCTTGCCTTCCAATGCATGTTTTCTATTTTTAGATGTCTACAACATGCTTTTTGGCATTACTCTGTCAATCACCTTTAATGGCTCGACTGTTTCCTTTAGCCAATGAGTACAAGGATTAGATCATCCTGCAAGGTCAAGTCAATCACCTTGCCACTATGTCTCCATTGAGCCGCAACATCTTGGCATCATCCAATGATTTGTTGGTTCTTCATTAATGTCGACTTGCTTGTCAACTATCATGTCGATGAACACTTCACCGACCTATGCATGCTTGCCACCTAGTATCCACATTTCATGCTTGTCGACATCCACCTATACTTAGACTACAAAGTTGGTTTGACATCCTTCATCGACCAAGACTCACTATGGGTTCAACACACCTTTCTGGTATAGCCTAACTTCACTGGTGGACCTTAATACCTCTTGCCCTCTTCTTTGTTGGTGGATCAACTTGGCCTTCCATAAAACATGTTGGTCCATCCACTGAATCCATTTACCAATTGCATTATACTTCTCTTTGTCCATCGGTGATCACATCCCTTTGTTCTTCTTTTCTTCTTTGCTTTCTTGCTGATGGTCCTCTACTGGTAGATGTTTCACTTCATGTGTACCAGTAACATACCTTTTATGTATACTTAGACACTCCATCCTTCATACCTATTAACATCATTACTTACTTCACCCATACTGGTCACCACTGCTTACTCATCGATGACCATTTCATACCGGCTAACATTAATGACAACATAATGCCAACAATCTCCCCCTTTGGCATTGATGTCAATACACTATGTTCCTTCATCCGAACCATTTGACCATTCTCTCCCTTTGAGAACAATGACAAAGGGTTGGGGCATCCTTCCATCTAATTCATTCTCCACTAGTTATACAATGTATTCTCTCCCTTTGACCATAGTCCACTCAACCAACAATATATAAGAATCAAATGTGATTGTATTATGAGTGCTACCAATTGGGAAAGTAGACTCCCATAATCATGAAATTCTCTTGGATATTCCTACACAAATTTCCTTCTTATGTAGTTTGTTCTTCCAGTACACCCAAAATTTCAAGCATGTTGGTACTGCTTCATAAACACTTGATCTCCCCCTCTATCTAGCATATGGTCCAAGAGGGGCGATTTTACAATGAACTCCCCTTGAACCATAGATCTTCATACACACTTAAGTGCATGAAGTAGGTGACACCATTCAATACTTATGTCTTAGATACTCAAATGTGTTTACCAGTAGTGGCTTGGTGAAGATATCAACTAGTTGTTCACCTGTAGGGACATATTCTACCTTGACTTCCTGATCTACCACCTTCTCCTTGAGAAAATGATATTTGATGGAAATATGCTTTGTCCTTGAGTGCATAAACAAATTCTTTGATATGTTAATTGCACTGGAATTGTCACACTTGATGGAAATGGGGTTAGACATCTCTATCTAAATATCCTTGAGGATCTTCTTCATCCATAGCACTTGAGAACATCATGTGGCAACAAAAATATATTCTACCTTATTAGTAGATAGAGAAACATAATCTTGCTTCTTGTTGTTCCATGAGACCAACCTATTACCTAGGAAGAATGTACCACCACTTGTGCTCTTCCGGTCATCAATATAGCCTACCTAATCAACATCAGTGTAGGCATGCAAGATAAAATCCCCTTTCTTGGGATACCACAATCCATAATCAAGTGTCCCTTGTATATACCGAAATATCCTTTTGACTGCATTTACATGTGATTTTTTGGGTGCAGCTTGAAATCTAGCCATCATGCATACTACTTGTGCTATATCCAGTCTAGAAGTAGTAAGATATAGAAAACTGCCAATAATGGATCTATATAATGTCTGATCCGCTATCGGTGATTCATCATCCTTGCTCAACTTGCATCTGATCACCATGGGGGTACTTACTAGTTTTTTGTATTCCATTTGGAAATTCTTCAACATGTCATGGGCATACTTAGATTGAGAGACAAAAATTCCCTTGTCTCATTGTGACACCTGCAAACCAAGAAAAAATGACAGCTCTCCAAGCATAGAGATCTCAATTTTTGTTTTCATTTGATCAACAATGTCCTTGCATAGAGTGTCCTTGTTACCTCCAAACATGATGTCATCTACATACACAACCACAATGATCATGTTTCTATCTCTCCTGATGTATAGATTGTCGTTGGCACTCCCCTTTTTAAATCCTTGCTCCTTCAGGTACTTATCTAGCCTTGAATACCATGCCCTAGGAGCCTGCTTTAAACCATACAAGGCTTTCTTCAACCAACACACAAAGGTTTCACCATTATGAAATAGAAACCCTTCCGGTTGCTCCATGTACACTTCTTCTTCTTCCAAATTTCCATTGAGGAAGGTATATTTTACATCCATTTGATATACCTTATAACCCATGTAGGCTGAAAAAGCTAGAAACATCGTAATTGCTTCTAGTCTAGCTACTAGTGCAAATGTCTCTTCAAAATCAATGACCTCTACTTGAGAGTAACCCTTGCACATAATTTTTAGCTTTATGCCTAACAATTTTACCTTCTTCATTAATGTTCCCCTTGAGAACAACCCATAAATGCAACTATATAATGATATAATCATACCAAAACAAACTAATATATCCTTAACATATTAGCTCATATGAAATCAATAAATGAATTAGGAGAGAGAGCATGCAACAATGGAAGGATTTATTTTAATTACTAATTGAAAATTACAACATGGAGAACACACTTCCTACTTGCAAATAAAACTCTAAAACATAAGACGAAAAACTTGCCTGAAACTATGCCACCTCCTTCAAAATTTGATTTATTTTATAACCATGGTATTCCTTTTGTAGAAAAAAGGAATGCACAAGCTACCAGCTATTTGCACTTATCAATCTTCTTTATCACTCATCATTCTACCTACAATGGAAAAAGGAAGCTTGTACAGAGAAAAGAAGAAAAAAGGTGCATCCAAATTTTTTGTTGTTGTAGCTTAACTACCTTTGAGTCATACCACCATCACGTTGCAACTGCATGCCTAGTTTCATCTGACACAAGTAAAATAGAGTGTCCCAAAACCCAAAGCGGAATTTGATAGTCTTGGATTGGCAGTAATGAAATTGGAAAGAGGATCTCTCATGCGAATGTTGTGAACAAAGAAGGGGTCATAACTTCCATGGTCTTGCAACATCATACCAAAGCTACATCTGAATCATCCACCTTCCCTTGTTTTCCATTTCCTCTCCTCTTCTACTACCTATGTTCCATTCGATAGTGCAGGGAAAAAATATGATGACCCTTGAAAGGTTCCTTGCGATTGAAAAGGCCTTTCAAAATCCTTGTGGTCATCATGCTTCATTTCATAAACCCCCTGGCCATACCATAGCTCAATAATATGATATCCAACAAATGTCAAAAAAATTAGACTTAATGAACACACAACTTTGTTGCTCCATTCTTTGCACCATCACCATTCCCATCTATAAAACAACCTCCATTGTTTATTTCTATCGAAACTTAACTCTTCTGATTATATAGAGACAATAGGACTACTAAAAATAGCCTTGCAGTGGCTTTTCATACAAGCTAGGCTTTATGATTTTTTATTTGAAATCCCAATTTCTTTTGTCAATTGTAAACTCCAAAAAATTTGTACACATGCAACTCAGCTTGCCACCATTCAAGTTCCACATGTAAATTATCAAAAAACTCTTTCTCTTATCCTCCTTAATTCATTCCTAAACTATAAATCTGGTCATGATCTTGTTGTACTTCTCCAATAGGTTTCATGCCTCTTTTGGTCAGGGCCTACATCTGACTAAACATTCCTTCATACCTACTCTCTCATATGACGGTCGCTTGAAAATCGAGAAACCACATCTCTTTACTTAAGTTCACAACAATTTCATCATCTACCATACTGGGTGCCAAATTTGCAATTTCAAATCTCATATGTCGATGCTACTGAAGTGACCTTGACCAACCAACAAAATGCTGGTATTTTGGATATATTGATATGGTTTTGTCATTGATGTCAACACCTATTAACACTTATAAATTCTCACACTTGGAGTATTGGCAATGTTCACTAGCAAGTAAAGTGACTTATGCACAGTCATCGGTATTTGGTACACTGACAGGATATATTATTCACCAACACTTGAATGACATGGAAAATACTTGGTTATGTCGAAGACATCATTTGGACACTTTGTCTTGGAGATTTATTCATTGGTATATTTGAGTTTGCATATTTTTTGTTATAGGCAAATACGTCCAAGATAAGCACCAGCAGGCTTATCTATTCTAGATCAGCACGACATGCTATGGAGATGATTTTGTTGTTATTGTAAATGCATTGAGCCAACATCATGCATTGGATATTGTTTTATTTGTAATTGATTTTATTGTAATATCCTTTAGGGCCGACCTACTAAAATTGGTCTAAGGTTATGGTATATATGTAAGATCCTATTAGTAAGATCAAAAGGCGAATGTGAGAAGGATTGTAATTCGGTATATGCGAGAATCAGTAGAGCTATAAACGCACACATCATTTGAAGGTTGAACGGAGGTTTTTGTGAAGGCAATCGGAACTTCACTGGTACTGAATCCAGCATATGAAGATGCTATTTTAACCAGTACATCAATATTGGATTTAACCATCTAATTTTAGTCATTGTGACTCCTATTAGTGTTTGAGCAATGAGCTCTAGGTGCTTGGCCTTTCTACATGTACAGACCCCATTTGTATACACATACTATCTGCAGTAGTATCATCTAATTTTGGGTAAGGTTTCCCACCGTGGTTTTTCCCCTTATAGGATTTCCACGTACAAATATTGGTGTTATGTGTTGTGGATGTTATTGTCTTTCTATTTCATGCATTAATATTTACCGGTATGGCAATTAACTGATAAACTGTTTACTGGCATAAAGTTTGGTTTACCGGTATTAAGAATTAAGGTTGGTTAAGTAGTTTTTGGTTTGAATTTATTTGACAACTGATTCACCCACCCCCCTCTCAGTTGTCTCTGAGACCTAACAATTGGTATCAGAGCCTAGTCGTTTTTTTGCAGAAATTTAACAGCTTGAGGAGATCCAATGTCTACTAAATATTTCAGGAAGGACAGTCCTAAACTTGATGGAACCAACTATGGAATATGGAAGATCAGGATGGAGACACATCTAAATTGCATTGGAAAGGACATCTGGGATGTTACAAAGAATGGCTATACTGCTCCTACTCTAGGTTAGCCTAATCCTCCTACCTTAGGAAAAAGATGAGGAAAATGATTGCAAAGCAAGGGAAGCACTTTTGAGTGCATTATCAGATCAACAAATCATGGGATTATCTGATATATCTACTGCTAAAGCTATTTGGGACCATTTGGAAACATTGAATGAAGGAGATTCCATAGTCAAAATTGCAAAACTTGAAAGCTTTTGGGTCAGGTATGAAAATCTGAAAATGGAAGAAGATGAAAGGATTTCTACTTTTATGGAAAGAGTAAATGAAATTATTTTGGGTATTAAATGTTGTGGAGGAACCTTAAATGAAGATGAAATTGTTTCAAAAGTTTTAAAAGGATTGCCACTGGCATACAAAATGAAATTTATTGCTATAAACGAGTTAAGAAGAATGCCTAATACATAAGTAACTAGGGACACATTGATTGGAAAACTTTCAGCTTTTGAAATTGAGGAATTTGGTCCTTTTGCTACTATAAAGACAGATTTAGCTTTTAAGGCATCAACATCATCTGCACCATCGTTTGACAAATCTAATTGGAAAGCCTTTTATGTAAGAGAACTTGAAGAAAGCAGAAGAGAAAATGAAGAACTTGAAGAACTTGAAGCACTATTTGCAAGGAAAATCCCTAAAGGTCTAGTTGGAAGTAAGTATGAAGGTAAAGCACCCTTTAAATGTTTTAACTATAATAAGATTGGTCACATGGCTTCAAGATTCCCTGATAGACATTCTAGAATGAGAGAAGAAGCAAGAAGAACATACAAGCCTAACCTTGAATATCAGAGATACAGATTTAAGAAGAATAAAGACACTTGCTGATGAAGGAATCATTGATGATTCTTATGAGGATCCGGTAGACAATGGATGGGTTTTTTTTGCTATAACAGAAGATCAACCGACACTTACTGCTCAACTGGTAGAGTAGGCCCTGGCAGCTAAAGTTGAAGTTAAGGATGAATGGATCATTGATTTATGATGTTCACATCATATGACTGGTGATAAAGGTAAATTGTTGACTTTTCAGGAATATAATGGAGGTCTAGTAAGATTTGGAGATGATAAATCTTGTTTGATCAAAGGAAAAGGTACTATATCTCTTGATGGTAAGCATAATACCGACAATGTTTACTATGTTGAAGGTTTAAAGCATAATCTTTTGAGTGTTGGTCAATTAGTTGAAAAAGGATTTCAGTTACAATTCAAGAATGGGAAATGCAAAATTATGAACAGAACTAGTTTGGAAATTGCATCTAGTAATCAAACTAGAGGTAATATCTTTCATTTGAGTAACAATGAAAATACATGCTTGATTGCACATATTGATGAAATTTGGCTATGGTATAAGAGACTCTGTCATGTAAATTTTGATTGCATTGTAAAAATCAGTACAACTAAAGTAGTTAGAGATTTATCTAAGATTGTTAAACCTCACAACCCGGTATGTAAGGAATGTCAATTTGGAAAATAAGTTAGAACATCTTTTAAAAGTATTCCAAAAAAATCCAATAATTCTCTTGACTTAATTCATACTGATTTATGTCATCCATCTAGAACTAAAAGCTTACAAGATGATAGATATTTCATGCTGATGGGATGGGGTTTGGGTTAGACTAGCCTAGTCTATGCTCTTGGATCCTTTCCTTGGATCACCTGGTGTTCTCTTCACACCCTAGGGTCTCTAGGACTTCCCTAGCTTGATGAATCCCCTAACCTTTCCCAATCCACCCACCAATGAGATGCAATGCTACTCCTAAGGTCTCACCTACTCATGAGACTCAAAACCCCTTACTATGGCCAATAAGGGCTAGGCTTGTTCTACACCTTCCAAGGTCTTAGAAAGGTTATATCAGGTCTAATTCATGATCTTTCCACCCATTCATGTTCCCCCAAGAATTTTCAAGACTTCAACCCCTTACCGATTTCACTATTTTGTGTTTTTGCTTACAAAATAGGGCTACAAGGATTTTGACCAATTAGGCCTCCTACCCGGTCCTTTAGGGCTCCCTCTCACAAATGATGAAAAAACAACCCAAACTCCCAAAATGGACTACCATTCATTTGGAAAGGGCTCAATTATTTACTAGGTTTTAGGCCTCCAAGAGGTCATACAGTGCCCTAGGTAGATTTTAAGGTTTTTAAGGGTTTTTAGGAGGGTTGTTAGGGCTGCCAGGGTCACAGTGTGGGTTTGTTTCTTTTGCCACCTTGTGTGGATTGGTGGAAGTTCTCCTTCAAACCAATGATGCTTCTCTCACCCCTCTCCAACTCCTTCAAAGGGTGTTCTCTTCTCTGACCAACCTTGCTATCTAACACCTCTGCAACTTAACCCGTCCTAGCCGGGCACTATTCAGTTTCGCCTAGGATTGGGTCTCTTGATGGCCTCCATACATTTTCAAGGGCCTTGATTTATTTTCAGTATGGTACAAGGTCTGAACTCTCATTCCCCATGGTTTCATGGTGGTTCCACAATGGGGAAAAGAGTTATGCAGCCATTTACACAATCCTGTCCAAAACTGGACAGTAAGAAGGCAATTTACAAACTATTTACAAACACACTCAATCTACAAATAAAAACCTAATCTAATTGTTCACAATGAAAGAATTTACACCATAGAAGACAATCCACATAGTTTTTCATGTAAATTAATCCATTAACTTGCTTGGTTGCTTCGTTCAAACTGACTAGTAACCAACAAACAGTCACAGTCAGGTCACTTTGTTTAGGCTGTACAATATTTGACATCCAACCCATTCATTTAGGGTTTGAAAATACTTATACTACCCACATCTTAGTTGGTGTGCCAAAATTAGGGCTCTCCATGCTCAACAAGGGTCTTTGACCATTTGGGTGGTGTTGAACACTATATTTGAAAATAAAAAAAACATATAAAAAATGTATATTCCATAGGCGTGAAGACTGAAAGATGTTTTCGGCCAGCAAATTGTATCGAGCACTGCAAAAGAAGTTTCATCGAAAGAGTATTTTCATCGAAATGAGGCATGTAAAGCACCGAACAAAAGTATTTCGGCAAAAAGTCACTTTCGATGAATGTAGAAAATCACTCATCAATACCCCAAGTTTCATCGAAAAGGTAAAAGCAAAAAGCAAAAAGGGGCAAAAAGTGATTTCGAAGGAATATCATTACCGAAGAAACTCATAAAGCACTCATCGAAATGCAAGTTTTCATCGATGAACATGATGTCAAACAAAGGCAAAGTTGTTTCATTGATAAAGAGGGATATCGATGAAAAAAGGATATCGATGAACATACATAGACCTTCACCGAAGAGAGAAACTCATCGAAAGAATGATTTCGATGGAAATTGCAAGTGACTTATCGAAAAAGGGGTCTATCGATGAAAGAATGATTTCGATGAGTCTTAAAAGTGGCTTCTCGACATGAGCTATTCACCGAAACAATAGTATCGAAGAAAATGAGCTTTCGATGGAAGATTTAAACACTCAGCCGAAGACAAGGGTTTCATCGATAACTTGAAATATGAGCACTTTGAGCGAACTGTACTTCCCCCGAAAGAGTTAAAGGCCCAATTGAAGAATGTCACATCTGCAATTAAGTTTAAACACTTGAGTAGCCATTGTAGACGCAGAACATTAACTGTGCACAAGTTTCCCATACGATTACAGTTGAACTGATTGAATTTCCATAAGAACCAGATCGATGCTAAAAGACTGAAAATCGTGAAGAACTTGCGGAGACTTGCGAACGATAACCAGAAGAGCTGAGCACTCCTCCAAGAGATTAACTTCTGGTCAGATGATTTCTGCATTAGATCTTACGATAAGAATGGTCTAAAGAAGCCAGTTCAGTTATGGGTATCTGCATGGGACCAGAGGTTCATAAACAACCAATACTGGCACTTTCAAGAATACTTTGTGAAACCTCTTAGTGCAGCTTTTGGGCAACACAGGGATTACACTTTGTCTCCTGAAATCAAGAGGTTCCTCAGACCAAAGGATTTCTCTCCAGAGTCACAGATCGATCATAATTTGGGTGATTGGTATTGCTATAACAATCACACAGAAATCAGGGTATTTGGATATGAAGGAAAACCCCACATGCTCCCAATTACAGTGCCAAACAGGGTGGCTAGCCTGGAGATTATAAGACAATTGTCTATTGTCAGTGCTAAACACCTTACAGATTCCGGTAAACAATCCATTGTTCCAGGTTTATTGGTTTTTTCTGATTTCATTGTTAAAAGTTCAAAAAGTTATCATTTACTACAGAACAAGTTAGACTACTATGGCATGACTTTGGGTGAACCTAGAGAGAACTTCGACCCTGAAGGATACATAAGAGCTGCCAGAGTATCACAAAAACTCAAAGCTGGAATACATGTGGCCAAAATGCCAGATGACCTGATTAAGAACCTTGAAAGAGAGGAGGCCAAAGCTTTGAGAGAAAAGAGTGAGTTAGTTTGGGAGGCCTACAAATGGAAAAGGGCAAGGGGAATGATAGATGGAGACCTAATTGGAAATCTCCAAGATCCTCTGGAAGTGGCTAAAAGACTGCTTCAACATGAAGCAGAAATCATGCATAGAGTGCCTTCGCAATTCCTTCATTTCATTAATACTGAGAAGGAAAGTCAGCCCCTAGCTCACATGTCACCAAAGTCGACCGCCAGTAGTATCCCACCTGACTCTCCTAGAGAAGATTATCCTCCTGGTTTCGAAGCAGAGATGAATATGGACATTGGTGAAATTAACATCAAGGATGTTGTTGATATAAGAATGACTGAGCATGAAGATTTCGTTGCTGATGATGGATTCGCTTCTTCTAGGGAGTTCCTCTCATTTTTGTACCAATACAAAGGAGCTCATGTAAAACGAAGCATGGCTGGAAGACCAGAGGAGGAACAGATGAAGAGATTGCAAGATGAGATTGATGTCCTCATGAAAGATATGACTCCTGAGAAAGGGAGGAAACTACTAAAAGAGGCCGGTGTAATCATCTTCTCTGGTTGGGATATAAACTCAGCACTTTTATTTGATGGCTTCCTGAAGAAACAAGATTTGAATCAACAGGTGTTGCCTCAGGAGATAGACAAATTATTCTTAGGCTCTGGATATGATCCAGACAAGAAAGCTCTCCTACAGTGGGCACTATATCCAAAGGGGAAGAGGCCTATCATTGTAGACATTGAAGAAACCTTCGGACACCTCATGGTTCATCAGGTTGGGAAAACTGATCCTAGGATCACTGCAAAGTTCAACTTGGATGTTGCAAGATTGAACCTGGACCAGACAGAGTTTTTGGTCAGAGAGAACGTCACATATAAGGGGTTATATGAAAAATCTAAAGAGGAAAATCAAAAGTTGCAGGCAAAAGTATTGCAACTAGAGATAGGGACTCCTATCAGCGAATACACCTCATACCCCACGGGACATAGCTTGGACGATGTCTCTGATGCTCTGTACTGGAAGTATCAAGCAGAAAAGGCCAATAAACGCGCAGACAGTATCCAACAAAAGATGGACAAACTGGTGAATGATATCATCGGACATCGGTTTAACACCATGCTCTTACAGGTTGAACCATATTGGAAAGTATACAATGGAACGATAAAAGCGTTAACAGAGCATGAGAGGATAAAAGCACGACTACATGAAGTACTAAACAATGTCGATGCCATGACACCAGAGGAAAAGGCCGAAGGAACTGCGTATATGGAAAATCATGTCAAACTTGAAGATACGCTGAGAAGAGACCTAAAGGAATTGGATGATGAGAAACCCATTGGAATGCCCTCCATTTACAAAGAAGGAGAAGTGATATCCCTGGAGGATTTGCGAAAAGAGCTCATCAGCGTCAAGGATTGGGCCTTGTCAGAGATAGATCGAAGTAAGGATATGGATCCTACTGTTAACCAGATAATATTCAAGTATCTGTCGCTGGGAGATGAATTGAAGAAACAAAATCCTCGAATCAAAACCTTCAAAGATGATGATTACATTCATCATTTGGGGCTCCTAAATCTCTTTTTGCTTAAATTTAGAAATATTCAAATTAACGATTAGCATTGTGAAAAGTCGTGTCTCTTCGTGAAAAGCCTTCACCCTCATATATATATGAGAATGATTTTTGTAATGTAAGGTGATAGTGATTAGATAAGATGAAGATAGCGATAGATGACAGCCTGTAAGTCTTCTGTATACAAACTATAATGGAATACGAATTTTGATCAACTATTTCTCTGCATATGTGTTGTGGATCATTTCATTTTCTTTTGGCAATCATCTGTGATATTGTCTGGTAAGATAAGGTTATTCATGTTCTTAAGATCAAATTTATGCTTTATATTATAATGTTGTAACAAAAGTTTTGCTCGCGGATTGTAATCGTTCCTTGCAAAGCTTAATTGACTAGTCCCTTAAAGGTAGGGTTAAATTCACTCAATCAGCATATAATATAAGCATTCATTTGGTTCCAGAGGAAATAATAATTGATAGGTTCATAAAGGGATGAATTAAAAAACTGTCTCACAGGTTCGCACCATAAGTCCTAAAGAAAAATGTAATGACTCTGTAACCCAAACAACGAAGAAGGCACTGGCTAAATTACAAGTTATACTCATCATTTCATTCATAATTGATTATTTTAACAGCAACAAAAGTAATTAAGAAATATAAAGCAAACAATTATTACAACAACAATCTTGAACTCATCTGCTATATCTCCATTCAAGTAACTCATGCCATTTCAAAGATCAGGAGATATCAGATTAGGATAATACATCTGCTATAAAAAGCACTGGTTATTGGAGACATTCAGTGAATAGGTATACCCGCCTAGGTCCTGCAGAGCCTAAAGTGAGAGAGTTAGCAACCAAACAGGTTCACTCTATAAGTTGGCCAAGTCAATTGGAGGGTTTGATCATAGGAGTTGGCATTTCCTTAGAACCTATCCAATCTGTTGATTTGAGACCCAACAGGTGGAAAAGTTGCTTGACAACTTTTAAAAGTTGTCATGCAACTTTTTGCATCTTTTAAGCAACTTTGCCATTGTTGCTTTTCATGACTCCTAAGCCTATTTTTGGCTATCCTAAGGACAATAACAAGCCAATAAGGCCTAACACACATCCC
This sequence comes from Cryptomeria japonica, assembly GCF_030272615.1. Lineage (NCBI taxonomy): Eukaryota > Viridiplantae > Streptophyta > Pinopsida > Cupressales > Cupressaceae > Cryptomeria > Cryptomeria japonica. Next base: position 235,654,983 of record NC_081406.1, read on the forward strand.
AGGCACACTCAACCTCTCCTGCACAAGAAATCACAACCAAAACACTAAGGACCTAAAACTAGGACCTAGTCAAACACAAATGAGCTCATGGCTCTTATTACATACATAATAGCTTCAAAAGAAGCACAACCCCAAGAAAAAAAAGAAGGAGGAAGAGCTTGGAAGGGTGCTCCTACACCATACTCTCCCTTTTTACATAATTAAGAAATAGAAGAAGAGATGAGAGCTGGGTCTAAATCAAGTGTCTTGAACCTGCCCTCTTCAACCCAGGTAGCTTCAGACTCAGGCTGACCTACCCACTTCACCAAGTGTTCCATGTAGACCTGGTGTCTGGTGGACTTCTTTACTCTAGATTCCAAGATCTCTTCTTCTATTGGCTTCTTCACCTGTGGTAAGGCATTAACATCTAGGTCCTGTAGTACCCTGTCTTGATTCTTAGTCTACCCTTCTATCTCACCCTTGTACATGATCAGATCAGCAATGTTAAAGACTGGTGATATAGCCAAATCTGAAGGCAGGTCAATCTTGTAATCATTCTTACCATATTGTGATAGGATTCTACAAGGTCCTACCCTTCTCATTTGCAGTTTGGTATGCTTACCACTTTGCATCTTGGCTTTGCTCAAATGGACCATCACATAGTCACCCACCTTGAACTGAACTTCTCTCCTTTTCTCATCCATTTTTGCCTTTAGTTTTTGAGTGGATTCAAGGATGGCCTTCTTGACTTTCTCTTGAACTTCCTTGATGGTTTGAGTGAATTCCTCTTCTTGTCCACTCTTCATCTCCAAAGTACCAAGGTCTCTTAACTCACATACTCCTCTTGGATGTCTGCCATACACAACCTCAAAAGGACTTCTACCAGTGGTCCTATTCACACTATCATTATATGCATATTCTTCTTGAGGAATGATTAGGTCCCATGTTTGACCATTCTCCTTAGTTAAACACCTCAACAAGCTACCTAACATCCTATTGATGACTTCAGTTTGACCATTTGTTTGTGGATGGTAAGCTGAGCTAAATGACAAATTAGTTCCTAGTCTCCTCCATAATGTTTGCCAAAAATGGCCCATGAACTTGTTGTCCCTATCTGAAACAATGCTTAAATGGAGTCCATGAATTCTAACAATCTCCTTAAAGAAGAGGTGTGTGACATAGCTTGCATCATGTGTAGTCCTACATGGAATGAAATGGCTCATCGTGGAAAATCTATCTACTACCACATAGATGTTGTCCATACCTATTTTAGTCTTGGGAAGTCCTACTACAAAGTCCATGCTTATGCATTCCCAAGGTCTATTTGGGACCAGCAATGGTTGATAGAGACTAGCATTGCTTGATCCTCCTTTTGCTCTTTACACATTGCTCCACATACCTCTTCATATCTCTTGGCAACTTTGGCCAATAATAGTACCTCTATACTAAGTCCAAGGTTTTGTTGACTCCAAAGTGTCCACTCAACTATCATTGTGTTTCTCTTGGATGAGGTTTTCCCTCATGGATCCTCTTGGTACACATAGCTAATTACCCTTGAATAAGAGACCATTTTGGAGAATGTAATCTGCATACTCACCATGGAAATGGTTCTCAAACTCCTTGCAAACATTGTAAGTTGATGAGAAGTCTTCATCTCCTTCATAGAGGTCCTTGAAACCTTCTATTCCCATGCTTTGCAACTGTAGTTCTTGAATTGTCAACAACTTCCTGCTTAATGCATCTGCCACCTTATTAAGTTGCCCCTTCTTATGCTTGATGGTGAAGGTGAAGGATTGGAGGTATTCTATCCATTTCAAATGCCTATTGCTAAGCTTCTCTTGAGTGTTAATATAACTCAATGCCTGGTTGTCTGTGAACACCACAAATTCTTTTGGAAGTAGGTAATGCCTCCATTTCTTTAAAGACTACACTAAAGCATATAGCTCTAGGTCATAGGCTGAGTACTTCTTCTTTGCTTCATTAAGCTTCTCACTGAAAAATGCCACAAGTCTTCCCTCTTGACTAGATACACAACCTACTGCAATTCCACTTGCATCACACTCCAATGTGAATATCTTATCAAACGTAGGTAGGAGAAGGATAGGTTTAGTGGCTACTTCTTGCTTCAACAATTGAAATTCTTTGTCAGCCTTCTCAGTCCATTTAAACTTAGTTTTAAGGCCTCCTTTTATGGTGTCAAGGACTGGTGCACATATGCCACTAAAGTTCCTCACAAATTTCCTATAGAATTGAGCTAATCCATGGAAACTCCTTACCTCAGTCCCTGTTCTAGGTGCAGGCCAATTCAAGATTGCCTCCACTTTGCTTGGATCCATCTTTAAGGTTCCCTTAGACACCAAAAATCCTAAGTAGACCAGCTCTTGCTTCAAGAAGTCACATTTCTCTAGGTTGATGGATAACTTCTCCTCATGCAACCTCTCTAAGACTAACCTCAAATGTTCAAGGTACTCCTCTTTGGTTCTACTATAGATGAGAATGTCATCTAGGTACACCACCACAAATCTGCCAGTGAAATCCTTCAACACTTCATTCATCAACCTCATGAAGGTGCTTGGGGCATTGGTGAGTCCAAATGGAATCACAAGACATTCATAAAATCCTTCTATGGTCTTAAAAGTAGTCTTCCACTCATCACCCTCCTTGATTCTAATCTGGTGATAACCACTTTTAAGGTCCAACTTGGTAAAATACATAGCACCTCCTAGACAGTCCATCAAATCCTCTATTCTAGGAATAGGAAACCTATACCTTATGGTGATTCTATTGATTTCCCTTGAGTCAGTACAAAGTCTCCACTTGCCTCCCTTCTTTGATGCTATCACTACCGGGATTGCACATGGGCTGATGCTCTTCTTAATAGTCCTTGTTCCAATAACTCCTGCACTTGCCTTGCTACTTCCTTATTCTGATCAGGTGTGAGCTTATATGCTACGTTGTTAGGTACAGATTCCCTGGGAATAAAGTCTATCTGATGGCTTATAGACCTTCTAGGTGGGAGTGTTGCAGGTGCTCCATCACTCACTATGTCCTTATACTCTTGCAACATTTGCTTCACCTCTGTGGGTACTTCTGCCTACAACTTGTCTACTACCTCCTTTGGATTCACAAAGATGGAACACTTCACTATATCCTCCTCATGGAGCAAGTTTAATAACTCTTTACCAGTAGCCATTAAGAAACTAGGTGTTCTTGAAGTGCCCTCTTCATTCTCTGTCAAAGACTAAATCTTAAAGGTCTTGCTATCCTTCTTGAATGATATGGAGTTCTCCTCTCCATCATAGATCACCTTCCTATCAAATTGCTAGGGTCTCCCTAGTAGCAGATGACAGGCATCCATAGGCAACACATCACAAAGGATCTTATCCTTGTATCCTCCAATAGAAAACTCTACCCAAGTTTGTTCATTGACTAGCACACTCTGCTCATGATTCAACCATGTCACCTTGTATGGGTTAGTGTGGGGTATCCTTGTAAGTTTCAACTTCTTGGTTGCATCCTATGATATTATGTTATCAGTTGACCCTGAATCAACTATCACCTTGCACACTTTACCAAGTATCTTGCATCTCACCCTAAACAATGCTCTCTTATGCTTAGGTTCACTCTTGATTGGCTGTCTTATCAAGATCCTATTGAACATCAGATTTTCTCCAATCTCTGATTCAATATGGTCCACCTAAGGTGTCTTGCTACTTGAAGAGTCTTCATGTGCATAAGCAACCCTCTTTCCACTATTTGATGAGGTAGGTTTGTCAGGGAATCTATATGTCGGGTGTCCCAATTGACCATAATTGTAACACTTCATAGTTGCAAAGTAGGAGTTACCTCTGCTGGTACCTCTACCCCTACTTGGACAACCTTGTGCACCTCTTCCTCTAGAATGGCCCCCTCTAAGATTGGTTTCACTGCCTTGCTCAGTTAACTTGGCTTCTCCTTGGTTTCTCTGCTCATTTGCTTTGCTTTGGTAACCACCTCGGTGATTCACTTGTTCTCTACCTCTGCCTCTACCCCTGTTATTAGAGTCTCCTTTCCTTTTGTTCCTCTCTTCCACCTTGATAGTAAGCTGATGACATTTTTGAATAGTAGTAGGAGTCCATAGGCTTATCTCCTCTTGAATGTTCCACTTTAGGCCACTTAGATACCTAGCCACCTTAATAGATTCATCTTCTTGGATTTTGGATCTAAGACAAAGTTTTTGAAATTCTTTGGTGTAGGAGGTCACATCAAGGTCTTTTTGCTTCAAACCCTATCTCTTCTTATGAAGTTGAACTTCATAATCCTCTGGTAAGTATTTCTCCTTGATCTTACTCACCATGGCCTTCCAATTGGCAATAGGTAGCTTCCCCATGCTAACCCTTTCTTCTTGCAGGTACTTCCATTATGTCAAAGTTGCTCCCCTTAATCTTGATTTGGCAACTTTAACCTTTTGAGCCTCTGTCACTCCCTCACACTCAAAGTGGTTTTCCAAGGCCTCAATCCATTCCATAACAATGTCTATGTCCATTCCTCCACTGAAATGTGGCAATCCTTCAAAATCTTTGGTGTTCAAAGCCTTAATAGCCTTTACAAAAGGTTCTTCATTAAACAAGGGATCTAGTTCAGGAATAATGTCATCTAAGTCAATGGTTTTCTTGCCTCTATCTTTGGTGTCTTCAGCCCAAGGTTCTTGTGTCTTCTGATCCACCACTTCCAGCAACTTATCCCTTATCTCACTCATAGCTGCTTCAAGGAGTCTGTTCTTCTCCTTTTGCTCTTCTACCTCTCTAGCTAGCTCTGCATTAGTAACCATTGTGGTCTCCCCTATTGATTCACCAATATATACAAACATACATAGTCCAACAACTCATTCACTCACTCTGATACCAATCTGATGGGATGGGGTTTGGGATAGACTAGCCTAGTCTATGCTCTTGGATCCTTTCCTTGGATCACCTGGTGTTCTCTTCACACCCTAGGGTCTCTAGGACTTTCCTAGCTTGAGGAATCCCTTGACCTTGCCCAATCCACCCACCAATGAGATGCAATGCTACTCCTAAGGTCTCACCTACTCATGAGACTCAAAACCCCTTACTATGGCCAATAAGGGCTAGGCTTGTTCTACACCTTCCAAGGTCTTAGCAAGGTTATATCAGGTCTAATTCATGGTCTTTCCACCCATTCATGTGCCCCTAAGAAGTTTCAAGACTTCAACCCCTTACTGATTTCACTATTTTGTGTTTTTGCTTACAAAATAGTGCTATAAGGATTTTGACCAATTAGGCCTCCCACCCGGTCCTTTAGGGCTCCCTCTCACAAACGATGCACAAAAAACCCAAACTCCCAAAATGGACTACCATTCATTTTGCAAGGGCTCAAGGATTTACTAGGTTTTAGGCCTCCAAGAGGCCGTACAGTTCCCTACATAGATTTTAAGGTTTTTAAGGGTTTTTAGGAGGGTTTTTAGGGCTGCCAGGGTCATAGTGTGGGTTTGTTACTTTTTCCACCTTGTTTGGATTGGTGGAAGTTTCTCCTTCACACCAATGATTCTTCTCTCACCCCTCTCCAACTCCTTCAAAGGGTGTTCTCTTCTCTGACCAACCTTGCTCTCTAAGACCTCTGCAACTTAACCCTTCCTAGTCGGGCACTGTTTAGTCTCACCTAGGATTGGGTCTCTTGATGGCCTCCCTGCATTTTCAAGGGCCCTACTTACTTTACAATATGGTACAAGGTCTTCACTCTCATTCCCCATGGTTTCATGGTGGTTCCACAATGGGGAAAAGAGTTATGCAACCATTTACACAATCCTGTCCAAAACTGGATAGTAAGAAGGCAATTTACAAACTATTTACAAACACACTCAATCTGCAAATAAAAACCTAATCTAATTGCTCAGAATGAAAGAATTTACACCATAGAAGACAATCCACATAGTTTTGCATGTAAATCAATCCATTAACTTGCTTGGTTGCTTCATTCAAACTAACTGGTAACCAACAAACAGTCACAATCAGGTCACTTTGTTTAGGTCGTACAATATCTGACATCCAACCCATTCATTTAGGGTTTGCAAATACTTCTACTACCCATACCTCAATTAGTGTGCCAAAATTATGGCTCTCCATGCTCATCAAGGGTCTTTGACCATTTGGGTGGAAAAGTTGCTTGACAACTTTTAAAAGTTGTCATGCAACGTTTTGCATCTTTTAAGCAACTTTTCCATTGTTGCTTTTCATGACTCCTAAGCCTATTTTGGGCTATCCTAAGGATACTAACAAGCCAATAAGGCCTAACACACATCCCAGGCACACTCAACCTCTCCTGCATAAGAAATCACAACAAAAACACTAAGGACCTAAAACTAGGACCTAGTCAAACACAAATAAGCTCATGGCTCTTATTACATACATAATGGCTTCAAAAGAAGCACAACCCCAACAAAACAAAGAAGGAGGAAGAGCTTGGAAGGTTTCTCCTTCACCACATGCTTATCATTTATGACTATTCTAGAATATGTTGGGTTAGTTTTCTCAGAGAAAAATCAGAAGCATTTGGGAAATTAAAACTACTCAAGGTGATGGTAGAAAATGAAACCGGTAAGAAAGTCAAATGTCTAAGATTAGATCAAGGAGGTGAATTTACATCTAAGGAATTTAATACATTTTGTGCAGTAAATGGAATCAGACGATAGTTATCAGCACCCCAAACACCACAACAGAATGGAGTTGTAGAAAGGAAAAATACAACTATCTTGGATGCAGCTAGAAGTATGTTATCAAAAGAAAATCTACCACATGTATATTAGAGAGAGGCAGTAAGCAAAATGGTCTACACATTAAACAAAGTTCGCATCAAAGGTGAAACTAGTAAGACCCCTCATAAACTATGGTTTGGTATTACTCCTACTCTTAAATATTTTAGAATATTTGGAAGTAAATGCTATATTAGAAGAGATGAGTATGTTGGAAAATTTGATCCTAGAAGTGATGAAGGAATATTTCTTGGTTATTCATCTAAAAGAAAGGCATGTAGATGTTTTAACAAAAGATTGCAGAAAATTGTTGAGAGTACAAATGTGAAAATTGATTAACAGTTTAGAGGAACTTCAAGTTATATAGACTCTGAACCGGCAACAAAAATACTGACAAATGAACCTACATTGAACCCACCGGTATAGAATGAAGATCCAGTTACATCGGTATCATCTAAAAATTATACTATAACTGAAGAACAACAACAAAAAAAGACATCCCGATATGTAAGATTGAACCACTCTGAAAATTAGATAATTGGGAAAAAATATCAAGGAGTTATGACAAGAGGAAGACTGGCAAATGAAGAGATATGTCTTATTTCTCAAATTGAACTAGCATCAATTAATGAGGCATGTGAAGATAAACACTAGATTAAAGCTATGGAAGAAGAATTAGAACAAATTGAAAAGATTAACACATGGACATTAGTTCCCTGACCTAAAGACATAAATGTAATTGGAACAAAAATGGGCATTCAGAAACAAACTTAATGAAGATGGTAAGGTAATCAAAAATAAAGAAAGACTATTGTGTAAAGGATATTCTCAGAAAGAAGGAATTGATTATAATGAAACCTTTGCACCGATAGCTATAATTGAGGCAATCATATTATTCTTGGCTTTTGCAGCACACAAGAACTACAAAGTATATCAAATGGATATTAAATGTGCATTTCTGAATGGAGATCTTGAAGAAGAAGTTTACATTGAGCAACCTGATGGATTTTCTTGGACAGATAACAAAGATATGGCTTGCAAGTTATGGAAAGCTTTGTATGGGTTGAAGTAAGCTCCAAGAGCTTGGTATGCTAGATTGGATAAATATCTTTTGAAGATTGGTTTTTCTAAAGGTAATGCTGAGAGCAACTTATACTATAAAGTGACTAATGAGAACATCTTGGTTATAAAAGTTTTTATTGATGATATAATCTTTAGAGGAGAAGATGGATTATGTAAAGACTTCTCTATTGAAATGCAACAAGAATTTGAAATGTCTATTATTGGAGAGATAAAATTCTTTTTAGGATTGTAGATTTCACATACTGATAAAGGTATATTCTTGAGTCAATCTAAGTACTTGAAGAAGCTACTAAAGAAATTTGGGATGAAAATCTCTAAACCAGCAAGCACACCTATGACTACAAATGACAAATTATCACTAAGGGATAAATCTACACTTGTTAATCCGAATAGGTACAAATATATGATAGGAGGTTTACTGTATTTGACACAAAAAAGACCTGATATTATGAATGCAGTATGTATTGTTTCAAGATTTTAGAGTAATCCTAGAGAAAATCATGAATCAGCAGTAAAAAGGATTTTCCAGTACTTACAAGGCACTACAAATCTTGACTTATGGTATCCTAAACATGAAAACTTTGAATTATGTGTATACATAGATGCAAATTGGGTAGGAGATGTAGATGACAGAAAAAGCACCACTGGCAAAGCATTTTTTCTTGGAAGCAGATTAGTTTCTTGGTTGAGTAAGAAACAAAGTTGCACATCTTTATCAATGGCAAAATCAGAATATGTTGCAGCAGCAACTAACTGTACACAAGTATTATGGATTAAGGAAATGTTCAAGGACATAAAGGTAAAATGCAAGTAACCTATAACTATCTATTGTGATAACACTGCAACAATTGATATATCTAAGAATCCATTGCTACACTCTAAAACTAAACATGTTTCTATCAAACTGAATTTTCTAAAGGAGAATGTTGAAGCAAAAGAAGTAAAACTAGTTTATGTAAATACTAAAGAGCAGATTGCAAATATTTTCACTAAGCCTTTGCCTGAGGAGACTTTTGAATATCTCAGAGATCAACTTGGGGTCATACCCCCACCAGTAGAGACTTAGATAGTTGATGATTGTCATCAACCGACAAAACTAACACAAAAATCTTTTACTCCGGCTTTTGATGAGGAGAGCTACTTCTCCGGGGGAGTAGTTGGTATACCAAATAAGTTGGTATTTTGTATTTGAACTTGGTTTTTGTATTACTTTGGCATTTGATGTCAAAGAAGGAGAGATTGATATGGAAAAACACATGTTACTCCTAGGGGGAGAGATTGTTATTTTGGGAGAGATTGATTACTCTTTGTACCTGAATTTTGATTTCTGGTTTTGATCTCCTTTTGGAAGATTGTTGGTTATTGGTATTTGACATTTCTGTTTTGGCACTTTGATGGTTTTTCCATATTATGTTGCCATCAATGCCAAAGGGGGAGATTATTGGTATTTTGGATATGTTGATATAGTTTTGTCATTGATGTCAACACCTATTAACACTTATCAACTCTGGCACTTGTAGAATTGGCAATGTTCACTGGCAAGCAAAGTGACTTATGCACAGTCACTGGTATCTGGTACACTAGAAGGATATATTGTTCACCGACACTTGGAATGACATGGAAAATTCTTGGTTATGTTGAAGACATCATTTGGACACTTTGTCTTGGAGATTTATTCATTGGTATATTCGAGTTTGCATATTTATTGTTACTAGCAAATAGGTCCAAGATAAGCACTGATAGGCTTTTCTATTCCAGACCAACACGACACACTATGGAGATGATTTTGTTGTTATTGTAAATGAATTGAGCCAAAATCATGCATCGGATATTGTTTTATTTGTAATTGATTTTATTGTAATATCCTTTAGAGCCAACCTACTAAAATTGGCCCTAGGTTATGGTATATATGTAAGATCTTATTAGTAAGATCAAAAGGTGAATGTGAGAAGGATTGTAATTCGGTATATGCGAGAATAAGAAGAGATATACACATAGACATCATTTGAAGGTTGAAGGAAGGTTTTTGTGAAGGCAATCAGAACTACATTGGTACTGAATCTAGCATATGAAGATGCTATTTTGAGCAGTACATCATTATTGGATTTAACCATCCAATTGTAGTTAGTGTGACTCCTATTAGTGTTTGAGCAGTGAGCTCTAGGCGCTTGGCCTTTCTGCATGTGCAGACTCCATTTGTATACACATACTATCTATAATAGTATCATCTGATTGTGGGTAAGGTTTCCCATCGTGGTTTTTCCCCTTACAGGGTTTCCACATACAAATATTGGTGTTATGTGTTGTGGATGTTATTGTCTTTCTGTTTCATGCATTAATATTTACCCATAATGTAATTAACTAATAAACTATTTACCGGCATAAAGTTTGGTTTACTGGTATTAATCATTAAGGCTAGTTCAGTAGTTTTTGGTTTGAATTTATTTGACAACTGATTCACCCCCCGCTCTCAGTTGTCTCAGGGACCTAACACAAAAAACTTCCTACAATCCAAGTGGACCTTTGCTATGTGCCTAGGATGCCATGTTTGATTTTGAAAAGTCAATAAAATCTCCCCGTATACTCACACCCTTCTCTATCCTTTATGAAATAGACTAGCGGAATCATGAGATATGCATTCATTGCCTCTATCCAGTTCTGCAAGCCCACAAATTACCTTTAATGTCATCAGAACACCATATGAGGCCACGAGACTTGGAGATGACTCAACATGCTTAAGTGATTTTTACATCCGTGATCTTGTAATGTCCAATTTGACCACTCGTAACATCTTGTGATAAATTGGGACCTAGTCTACACATAATTATTTGTATCTGTGTGCCCACAAAGAACAATCCACCTATAGGGATAAAATTGTGAGAATGCGGGTGCTTCCAAATCATCACCTACAAGCCCACTACAAACTCTTGGTTGAGGAATACAAAAGTGTAGGGATGAGGTAGAAGATATGGTTTACCCGAAATGCAACCTATAGGCACATGACAAAGCCCAAAATTTTCCAATCTAGTAGCAAAATTAATACTGCAAAAAATGAAAAACATTTGTAGTCCTAAAAGGAAATATCCATCCTACCTTTTCCAATGGCCATAAATTTATAATCACTACTACAAAATATTTCACCAAATTGATTGAGGCTATTCACTTGACTTACATTATTGGCACACAAATTTCCAAGTTCATCCTAAATTACATCATATGTCGACATGGAGTCCCTTTGTCCATTGTAACTAATAATGGTCATCTATTTAAAAACCAAGATATTAGGGAACTTTGTGACACATTCCATATTCAACACTACTTTTCCACTCCTTACTACCCATAGAGTAATGGCCAAGTTGAGGCATCAAACAAAATCATTATCAAAATACTCAAAAATACTGCCAATGATGTTGGTTGTGTTGTTCTCAAATTTTGATTCCCTTCTCTCCTCCTTGCTAGGAATACAATAAACTCTGTTTGCATATGAAGAGGACACTGAGGAAGAATAGAACTCCAAACAAAACATATAACAAGGTTTTAACAAAACCTTCTACCCTTCAAACTTATCCAAAGTTCAGGTGAGTATACCTTCTGTGAAAACTTTCACACTTTTAAAATTTGAGATCCATAGTAAACCAATGCTAGAAACCTATGGACTTTATCACCTTAATAGAACTGAAACATTAATTGAAAATCTTATACTCATTTTCAATATTGATCTCCAAGAGAAATAGAAAGAAAACCACAATTGGATACTAGTGCCTTATTTGGGCTACAGAGTCACCCAAATCAAATTAGAATTCCAAAACTAAACAATCACATACATTTCACCACCTCAGTCTTAATTAACCCCACACATGCCTAACATATACATGAGTTCTATCCTCTTAAAACTAAAACTGTTCATCAAATTCAAAATGAGAAAACAATTGATTTACTGGTAGAGAAATTTGATGCATATTTAATTCCTCTCCCTTGAAGAGAAAAGCTAGAAACACATCCATATGATTGCCTTACAATCCATGTTCAATCAAATAACCTTAGACTATTCAAATGAAACCAGTAAATTAATGAGTGCGCACCAGAAGACAACACAAATTTAGGCCTGAAAAGTGTTGATCTATATCTTTATATTCATTTTTGAAAAATAATCTTACATGATTCAAAGTATTCTTTGTGATAGCTAGAAAAAACCCAGATATATTTTTGTAGAGTTTCTTTACAAAAATTCTTGCGATCCCCTTTCTATTAGTCTTGGTATCCATTTATATCATTATGGATGCATACAAGCTTCGGACATTCCTAAGAAAAGTTTGTTACAAACCGCAATGTCCTCCAAGAAACAATTACAAGTCCTTTTCAGTATCAACGACCTCTACAGTTTGTTGCTCCTCTGTAACATCTTCTAACTACTTTAGGATTCCTTCTTCTTGCACTGCATATTTCTTGGTCCACTCTTGGAACACATCATCGGTAGGCCATGAGTAGCCAACAATTTTTTCCTTCAACTTAACCAACCTTTTCTAGGAGTTTATCACTTTATTAACCTTTGAATTCAAAAATCCATAATGTGACTTTATCTTTTCTATTTATTCAACTGTCTTGACAAATAGGGATGTGTCATCTGTATTAATGATTCCATTCACCCTTAGAGACAAGTTAGCTCCCAACTCATCAAGCCATACCTATTTGTCCTTCAACTGATTTTGGTTAACAAAACCCCCAGGAAACAATTCAAATTTATGCTCTGTATATTCTTTCCTATACAAGTTGGCTTTCCTCTCCACATTGGTTCTTCCTTTTGCTAACTTGGTCAGACCTTCTGCTAGCTCACATGTGGATTTAATAATAGCATCCGATCTTTCTTCATCATAGGATGCACACATAAGTTCTAAATCCACTTCACTTGGTATCCATTTATCCAAAATTGGCTGCAGAATAGCCTTTTCTTCATTCAACTCATTCCAAATATCAAAAATCTTCTTCATGCTATTGTGCAACATAGAAGACCCTATTGTGTCAACAAAGCTCAAAATTGTGGCCTTTACCTTTTCCTCATATTTATTTGCAAATAGGACTTGAGCGTGTTTCAACTTCTCCAATTCATGTTGAATGGTCTCAGCTAGCTAAAAACCAAAAGGCATAGGAGAAGGGGGAAATTCTATAATAGGACTAGTAGGTGGAGGATGTGTAGGAGAAGAAGCTATCATTAGAGTAGAGGAATCACCTTGATGGTACTATCCTGCCAATTGATGCTTCAATTCAACAATGATGTTATCTTGGTTAGCTATTCCTTCTTTGGCCTCATTATAAGCTTTCAAGATTGTTTCTAATTTCAACTGGAGATTAGCCTTTTCCTTTGCCTCCTTTTCTGCCACTACTACATTGAATTTTGCAGTTTCTACAACTATGCTAGCAGCTTCTACCACCCTTGTATCCTGAACTCTTCTTACTATCATGCCTCCTAGAAAACTAGATCCTGAGGTATCCTTCCTTTTTCTACTTTCATCCCTCTTTAGGGACCACATGACCAGAGTAGCATTATCTTTTCTAAATGTCACTCCCTCCATAGGCTTGGTCTCTTTCCTGACTATTTCAAGTACCAAGGCATCTGCTATATCCCATTTAGGGAGGAGTAGAACACCAGCCTTTGACACCATTTCTCTTCCCGCTTCAGGAGTGATGGCTTTGAATTCAGCCATCATTGCTTGTTTAACTTCTTCCTCCACTAAGTTTGTATATTTGTGAGGTTGCTCACTCATTCTATTTTCACACCTTGCCTTGAATTATTCAATGTTTTGTTTCCATACAAATTGCATGAATGCCCCTGTTGCGACAAAATTGTTGTCAGCTAGGAACTCTTCATTAGCTTGCTTGACAGCTAGGTCTAACTCTTTACCTTTGAACTCCTCTTTAGTTAAGTTCATTTTGGCACTAGGTGGCTCTTTTGGCATTCCTTCTTGTGTCTCTTCATAAGTGTAATCAATCTCTTTGAGGCTTCCTAACTACAACAACTATTTTGCTACCACATGTTCATGTCCTATATGGATAGGGGATTGAGATGGAGAGTACAGAGGTTCATTTGTTTGCACTTCTTTCCCCACCCTCTGCCTTTTAGGGGATTCTTGGATTTTAATGACATCTTCAATTGTTCTCTTCCCTCTTGAAGTGGAGGGCTCACCTATTACTGGCATCAATACACTATATTTTAACCTTTTGTGCATCACATAATCACCAGGAGGGATGGCTTTAGCAAAGGCAGGCTTAGCTAGAACTAACTTAGCCTTGTCAGGGTTATCTCTTATCATAGCCTCCCTTTTTTCTTTCAGAGTTTGCATTAAATCTTCAAAGTAAAGAATTAAGAATTTGATCTTTTCCTCAAAGTGGTTGAAGCTAGACAAAGGGTCATAACTGCTATCAAATTGATGAATGAAACCTAAACCCTTTTTTTATGCCACCCACTTTTCTTTCCTCAATTCTTTCTCATCCAAATTGAATTCATTTATGATTAGGTCCTAAAGGAAATGAAATTGGTGTGGCCTACCTTTGCATACTGCTCTTCTCTTGAACATACCATTGAAAAAATCCTCAGGGTCAGGAAACCTGGTTACTGCGGTAGACAACCTATACGGTTGAAAAAGGTCATCAAAGAATTTCCAACCACCTTTGGTGATCATGAATTGATGGGCCATGTTAATAGTTGAGAAAATAGTCCCTTTACCCCTATTTGTCAACTCTGCCTCTTGCAAACCTCCAATTTTCCTTAAGACCTCTCCAATCCCTATTTTCAATGGGACTTGATAAGGCAATAAATATGGAGTGCCTCTAAAACCATAAACTCTAAAAACTGTAGAAATAGGGTACAACTACATATCACCCAATTATGAACAATCTTAATACCTTCAACAAATTCCTTAGGCCCGAGGAACTCCAAAAGGGCCTTTGGGATCCTAGGGTTCTGTGGGCATAGAATAATCCTAAGCCTAGATGCAAAGCATCTATCAAACTTGAAATAACTAGCATCCTCTCTGTCCCAAGACAAAATTGTGCTCAATAGTTGCATAGGCATCTCCTCACCTTCCTTTTCTTTGATCAAATCCATTTCCTTAGCAAAATAATCAGATCCTTTGAACAAAAATATGTGTATTAGAAGAGAATACCATCCAAAAGTTCTATCCACCTTACCATTTTTTATCCCTACAAGCCCTGCATGTATTGTATCAGTGAGGTAAGGTGCATAATCAAATGTTACTACTAGAGAGGGGTTCAGAATCTGTGCCATCATTAGCATATAATGGGCTGGCATGGTTGTTTCAACATCTTCCCCAAGGATCTGACAAAGTGCCCAATACATGCCTTTGTCTCTTAATGTGAACAAATTCAGGGAGAAGGGTTCCATGGTGCTAGGGCCCACTACAGTTAACCCTCCTATTTTAACAAAAAACTCCTTCAAAGGGCCACTCCTAATGTGATCTTTTTGCACATCATAAACCTAGGCCAATGTTTCAAAATCAATAGGCTCTAATAAATTTGATGCCTCATTGAGCTTAAAAACATTCCTGAATTGATCATCATTTATTTCTATCAAGTCTCCTCCATTGACATTCCTCACACATCTAGCAACAGGATCATAATTGTGTGCGATTTGGGTTAGCAAGTCTACATCCATAAAAACCCAAGGGACTACAAGCTTCCCCACATCTAGTTCCCATATGCTATTCATTGGGGCACTGGCATGTATCTGATTGAAACCCACTTTAAAAAGACCCAGCCCTGAAGTCCCTATTTGTGAATCCCTTAACCATCTACCCTTGTCATATAAACCATCTCCAATCCTTAGACGGGGGGCTTCATGAACCAATTCTTTGATTTTGGCCACAACATTCGAGGACATGGTCAATTGTTCTAAGAAGTCATCACATATATTCCTATCTTGATAATTTATTTTCCTTGTGAACTCCCTTCTTGGTGCCATCCTGTTAATTCAATTATATCAATTGAGATTCAAACAAAACTCTAACAAGGCAAGCACACAGTAAAGAACCAATTTTCAAATTGTAATTAGCGAGCAAGACACAAAAACTTGTTATTCTCTTGAAGCAATTCGCTCTACACCTCATCAAAATGGTGCCAATATTCAATTGATGTGGACCTTAATATGGCAACTCGACATTGAATTGAGACATTTATCCCGTATGCTTTGGCCATCAAAGTAGAATTAAATTTGCAAATTGAATTCAAAAATGGGCTCCAATGGATCACCTATTTTCTGAGTATTTCCCTGTTTCGTTGTTTCACCATTTCACAGAGTTTAAAACCCCCGCACCTTTCATTCGCGAAGCAATGACATTTGTCGGATCCTTGGAAACTTGCATTGCATTTACTCTTCCAGTCCATCTGCATTAGTAATGGGCCCCACCTTCTTTTCGCTACTTTGTGAACACTAAACCTTGTGCACTTCGACCACATTAAACAATGCTAGCCATCTGATCATTTTCCACTTGCTCGATCTTTACCGCTTATGGTGACTGCGAGTCTTTTTTGCTAACTGCGCACCACCATCACTACTAGTGGTCTTCACTAATTCATGAAAGCTAACCACCCTGCATCTTCGAGCTGTGAAACAATGCCCGTCATTGGATCCACCTTGAGATGTACATGATTTAACATACTCAAACCTTTAAAGTGGGCCCCTAGCTTGGAAACCACTTGCTTTGTTGCATCATTGGCAAATGAATCTTATGTGTCGGTCTCCTATTCACTCAAGAACTCCATCAGGCTCCATTATAGGACCGCCACATGTTCTATTTCACCATGGGTTTCAACACCATCGTTAGTTAAGTCAAGGCGAGCCCTCAAGCAATCCTTTGGAGCCACGTGCATCTGACAAGTCATCATTTCCCTCAACCAAGCGACCCACCTATCCTACCATGTCATCCATCGTGTGACTGCCATGTCACTTCGCTATTTTGTGAATGATAATCTTCGTTTTATTGAGGTTGCGAATCCACATGAGCCATCCTATCAACCATAAGTTGATCAGTCTTTAAAGTCATGAATTGCCTATCTTTCGGACCCACCAACCTTTTCGCTACTTCACAGGCTTTAAACCTCAGGCAACTCTTCTTCGCAAAGCAACGACAATCGTTAGATCTTTGGAAACTGCTCGCCTATTAACCTCTTTGTAACCACCTTGCCTGGGCCCTCCACCTTTTCACTACTCTGTGAAAGGTAAAACATGGACATTTTTTAGCTGCAAATCTACGCGCACCATTGGATCAACTCCACACCGATTGTCCTTTAACCAAAAGAACCACTTACCTCTGGGACCCTCGAACTCTTTCACTATTTCGCAGAGGGTAAGTCGCATGTATCTTGGGCTAGCAAAGCAACGCAAGCCATTGGATCCCATACAAGATGCATTCCTTTTACCTAACAAACAATCCTTTGGTCGGGCCCGCTTACCCCCTTTGCCACTTCGCGGATGCTAAACTATAGGAATCTTTTCCCAGTGAAACAACGCACACTGTAGGATCAACCTTGACTTGCACGATAGTTAAGAAGCCCGAAAAAGATTAAAACAAGACATAGGAAAAGGCATAAAAATTGAAAATATTTAAAAGACCGCCTAGGGAAAACCTAAAGGGGGGGACACTTTCATGACGGAGTGACCCCTCCACTTAAGTGGAAAAAGTAATGCAGAAATAGAACACAAGGGTTTTTCAAAACATAGGAAGGGTTAAATCTTCCAAAAACCTTAAACACTCTTTGACCCAAAATAAACAGAGGCAACAAGGCCATGTCAAACACAACTTTGTAGATTTTAGCCAATTATGGGACAAGAATTCCCAATTTTCAAAACAGTGATAACAAGTTGCAACTAGAATATGCAATTAAATCCTTCTTTATGGTATATTGTACTAGCATATGCGCTCCTATTAGCACCACCCTCTATTCCCTACTCTATGGTGTTTAGACCATACTTTGTATTGAGGTTGAGATACCACCATTGAGAGTCTTCTTGTGACACATAATTAAAAAAGAATATAGAGTGTCCATATTGCACGAGTTAGATATGTTGGATGAGTGATACCAGACTACTCTAGTCCACTTACAAGCATATTAGAATAGTCACCAAAGAATTATAACAAGAAAGTAAAGGGTAGGCACTTTGATGTTAGAGACCTGGTCCTCATAATGATTCTAAAAAATCAGCAAGGGAAAAGCCCGACAAGTTTGAGCCCAATCAGCTAGGCCCCTATATAGTCACTATAGTCTAGGGGTCCAAGGCATATCAACTCGCAACACTGAAGGGAGAACCACTACCTGATGTAGTCAACAACTTGTTCCTCCACGAGTATTATACTTTAGAAAATATCAAAAAGATGAAAAATGATCCTAAGAAAAATATATGAAAAAAATTGAAAAAATGATCTTGAAAAAATATATCAAAAAATTTGAAAAAAAGGATCCTGAAAAAAAAGAGAAATCAAAGAAATAAATAGTCAAGAGAAATCATTCACCCACTAGTGAAAACCTACCAAATAGGCACTTTAGGTAAGTACGATGGTTAAAACCTAGCAAATAGGCACCATGCGTAGCAAGTCGTCACTCTATGATCTATTGTCACTCCATCTAAATTAAATCCACATTCATGCTAGCCTTTCCATCCACTTCCCTATCAGCCCCTTTTTGTCCTCTGTGGCTTGAGACTAGTCATTATCTCCTATCTTTTGCATAACCAATTTGTACATAAGTTAGTTTGATTATCTTTGGCCATTGTATATAGTTTGAGATAGACTAGGGGAAATTCTCTTACCATGATCATTAGCTTGAGTCATTCTTGAAACAAGGTTGGAGGATGCAACATGTACATAGCTATAATATCCTGAAAAGCCTTAAAAATTGTAAAAAGTCATGAAAAACAAGATCCAAAAAAATCTATATAATGTCCTGAAAAAAGATCAAAAACACTCATATAATGTCCTAAGAAAAGATCCAAAAAAATTCATAAAACTTCTGAAAGAAATCACAAATAAATTAAATATTCTCCAAAAGACCCTAAAAATTGGAAAACAATCAAACAACCAAAAACAATCATTTTTTAATCCATCAATAAATTGTCCCTTGCAATGGATAGACATTTGAGTAGAACGAGACGAAAAACCCAATTAACGCTATGCTTACCAAATCATACAACAAAATACACGCTATCAATTAAATTAGCAACCAGACAAATCAACTTGTCTTATCAATCAATCAACATTATCGAAACTATCATCTATCTTATACAAGGTGTGGTATAGTCTAAACCAAATTGTGTCCATCTTAAATAGGGTACTTCATTCCTAAAACCATACATCATGATCATTCTATCTAACATAAACTATCAACTTCGAAAAGAAGATTAGAATGGTTGTTGACTCACTTGGTCTATGAGTTTTATCTTTCATTGATTTATCTTTGGTCATGTTCCTATGCTACTCAAGGATATTCACAAGTGATTAGAGTGGCCGAGATGGTTCATGGTCTTTACTTTTTATCTTCTATTTGTGGGATTTTTACATGACATTTCAAGGCAAGTATGTTTTGGGTGTCTTTGTTGGCATGTTCACTTTGTGACTATCACACTTACACAAAAGTTTCAAGATGGATTATCATATATATGTTTGCAATATGTCTATCTTTTTGCAATGGGATTCCATTATCACTCTGGCTTTATATGTCATGACACGATGTATCCACTTTCCATATTAAATAAAGCTCTCTACTGATAGAGTGCGATTATGAAAGCAAGGTTTCATCATTACTAACTCTTCTCCATCTCTATTTTGTCTCTTAATAGCACTTCTTACATCAATCCTTGTGATCGTCTTGGCTTCATACTCTAGAACACAAAAACAAGCGCATCCTACATCCACAACATGTTAGGGCATAAACATCATAATCATGCATTTACTATAGTAATTGACAAATTAACCTCTTGTTTCAATTTTTTGATTATTTTTTTGATGGGGCACCCTTGTAACCTATTATTACAAGGGAATGTTTTAGTGTGATTTTTCATAAATTTTCTTGAAACAACACTCTAAATCATATTGTCTCAAAGAGGGGCAAAATGTAGACAATAAAAATTAATCATCACCTCTACCAACCCGTCTTTTTACTAACATTTCCTTTATGTTGTACAATTGATCTTTATCATTTGTCAATATTGTGTCATTCCAATTTTGATCATATTATGTCAACCTATCCTTATTCTCTCCCTTCATCAATCAGATTAAATTATTCAATTATTTTATCCTCTCGACATTAGGTCCTTCCTAGGGTCAAATAATTTAATTATTTAAGTCCATTATACTAACACTTCTTCAAGATAACATAAAAGCATAAACGCATAAAAGATAACATAAGGACCTGGAATAAATCTAGCTTTGGGAATATTTTTGAGGCCAAAGGAAAAATTCAGGAAGACCTCAACAAAATTCAGGTCCAAATCCAGAAGGATGGATTCTCCACTGTTACAATTGCAGAAGAAAATGAGATCCTCAAAAGATACCACAATATCATTGCAAAAGAAGAAGCTTTTTGGAAGCGAATATCTAGATGTATTTGGCTAAAGGAAGGGGATAAGAAAACCAAATTCTTCCATATGTCAACTATCAAACATAAAGCTGCTAATAGGATCAAAAAACTGATGGTGGACAATGTGGAGATGGTCAAGGAGGAGGAGATTAGAAATGAGGTAAACATTTTCTTCTCTCTTCTTTGTAGGGATCAGAGCTTGGATGATGATGCTCAAAATTCCTTCCTCTAGAACATTCCTTTCCTTTTTGATGAGCATAAGAATGCTTTTTTGACTTTCATCCCTTCGGACTTGGAGATCAAAAATGTTGTCTTTTTTTTTTAGGGTAATAAATCTTTAGGTCCTGATCGCTTCCCTATGTTCTTCTTCCAAGAGTTCTAAGATATTATTGGGAAAGATGTCTCCAATGGGGTTAAAGAATTTTTTGGGGCAAGAAGATTACTGAAAGAAATTAATGGCACCTTCATTGCTTTGATCCCCAAAATTAAAGGAGTTGACTCCATGGATAAGTTTAGGCCTATCAGTTTATGCAACTCTTTCTATAAGATTATTTCCAAGGTCCTCACCTCTAGACTCTTAAATGTCCTTCCCTCCTTGATTAGTCTTCAACAGAATGGTTTTGTGCTAGGAAGGAAAATTTTTGATTCCATCATTACTATCCATGAGAATATCCATTCCCCTATTATGGCCAAGAAGCAGGGTTTTATTCTCAATCTTGATCTCTCCAAGGCTTATGACCGGGTGGACTGGTCTTTCCTCATGAAGGTTCTCTTGGATTTTGGCTTCTCTAACAGATGTGTGGACCACTTCAAGAAGCTTCTCTCCTCTGCATCCTTTTTTGTTCTTGTTAATGGCTCCCCCTCCCCTTTTTTTAAAGCCTCTAGAGGTTTGAGGCAAGGGACTCCTATCTGCCCTATTCTCTTCATCATTATGGTTGAATGCTTTGGAAGGTACATGGAAAGTATGGTGACTAGAGGTATCTTTAAAGGTCTCCAACCCTCTTCTATTGATCACACCTTCTCCCACCAACAATTTGTGGATGATACCATCCTTATGGGGGATTCCAGTATTTTGGAAGCTAGAATCCTAAAGGACACCTTGTGCAAGTTTATGTCTTCTTCTGGCTAGCTTATCAACTCAGTTAAAAGTGAAGTGTTTTTCATCAACACTCTTGAGAGAAGACAACATAGAATTAGTAGAATTCTAGAATGTCGGATTGCTATTCTTCCTGCTACCTACCTTGGCCTCCCCTTGGGCATCTCTCCCCCTGATTCCTTTTGGAGTTCTTTGGTGGATAAATTTCAAAGAAAGCTTGTTGGTTGGAAAGGTACTCTCTTAAGTTAGGCTGGAAAGTTATAGCTTCTTAAAGCATT
Organism: Cryptomeria japonica; assembly: GCF_030272615.1. Taxonomy (NCBI): domain Eukaryota; kingdom Viridiplantae; phylum Streptophyta; class Pinopsida; order Cupressales; family Cupressaceae; genus Cryptomeria; species Cryptomeria japonica. The sequence continues at coordinate 235,676,752 of NC_081406.1, forward strand.
CCTATTTATTCTCTTAGTCTCTTCAGAATCTCTATTAAGTTTGTTGATGCTATTGAAAAAATCCAAAAACAATTTCTTTGGTCTGGGGTTGAGGAAAAGAAGAGAATGGCTTTAGTGGCTTGGGACAAGGTTTGTAGATCAAAAAGTAAGGGTGGTCTAGCTCTAAGGAGAATCAAGACTCTCAATGAAGCTCTTTTGTCCAAACAAATATGGAGATTGTTCCACTCTTATAGTGAGTGGTGTGAAATTTGGAGAAGTAAGTATCCTCTCTTGTCTTCATCTCTTTTCTCTTTCATCAACTCTGATTTCAGCATCAATGGCTCTCACATTTGAAACCATGCTTCAAAGTGTAAAGACAACATAGATTAAGGGGTTAAATGGAGAGTTGGCAATGGTAGGAAAGTCATATTTTGGGAAGATCCCTGGTTGCTTGATAAGCCTTTTTTGGAAATCCCTGATTGGGCCCCTTTTGCTGCCCCTTGTAAAAGAGTTTTTGGTTCCTTGGTTGAGGGGTACTGGATAGGTGACAAATAGAAAAATATTGAAGGTATACACCCTAGCCTCCTCAATCTCAAGAAACACTTGTTTTGTTCTTGGCAGAATAATGAAGAAGATATTCTTATTTGGAAACTTGAGCCCAAAGGTAACCTTACTATTTCTTCCATGTATGGAGTGCTGACTCCAACCCCCTCAGAGAACCCCTTCTGGTCTAAAGCTTGGATCAAGGGTCTTATTCCGAAGATCAATATCTTCTACTGGACTATTCTCCAAAACAAAATTTTGACACTAGACAACCTGAAGATTAGAGGTTTTAATCCCCCCAATAGGTGTGTTTTGTGTCTTGAGGAGGAAGAGTCTATGGACCACTTGGCTATTCAGTGTTCTTTCACTATCTCTATTTGGGAAAGCTTTCTTAATAATTTTTGTATGGTATGGGTGTTCCCTAACTCTATTCAAGACTTGTTCCATTCTTGGAGCTACCATTGGTCTAATCCCTCTTTGAGAACTTTGTGGAAGCTCTCTCTTCCTCACATCCTATGGGGGATTTGGAAAGAAAGAAACAACCACATCTTTAGGGATACTTCTCTCCCCCAGACTTTTGTTTTTCAAAAAATTCAAAGGGCTATAGTGGAGAACCTGAGGACCATTGGAGAACCTTGAACTCTTGTCAATTGCCTAGAAGCTCACATCCTCAACTCCTAGAACCTGAAGAGTGTTGTTAGGATTGATAATAAACAAAGTAAGAGAATTGAAGATAAGTGATACTCTCCCCCTCCTGGATGGTTCAAAATCAACTTTGATGGTGCTTCTAAAGGCAATCCTGGACCAGTGGGATGTGGTACAATTCTCAGAGATGAAAATGACATTTGTAAAGAAATTGTTGTTATTCCTATATGTTGCCAAACTAACCATATGGTGGAGGCTATGGCTTCTCTCCAAGGCATCCTTCTAGTTAAAAGGTGGAACTCTCCTTATCTCTAGATCAAGGGGACTCTAATAATATCATTAACTACCTTAAAGGAATTACCAAGCCCTCATGGACTATTAACAATATTATTAAGGCTCCTAGGGATCTTATTAAAACCTTTGATAAATGTTTTATCTCTCACATTTATCGAAAAGTAAATGGCCCCGTTGATTGGGCAGCTAACATGGCGGTCACTCATGGCAACATGATTAGTTGGAAGGGTAAAGAGGGTCTTCTTAATGATGCTAGATCGATCATTTTCATGGATCAATATAACTGCACCTCAAAGATTTTAAATGGATTATATAATGATTAATAACATGACTTGGAGGGCTCATATTAATTATTATTTTGTCAATACCAATAATCATAAGACGAATGCCACCTTCTCCCATGCTTTCTGGGTTTTTGGGGCTGCATCTAGAGATTTCTTTCCATTAGCTATCTACAACTCTCGAGTTTCTGGTTTGAGCTATGAAATGATGGGGGGTAACAGGAGTCACTATGAGCCCAGTAATTGTAAAGAATAGAAACAAAAGGAGGAAATTTAAAGTATCTTGCAGAAGGGCGGGCTAATAAAGTACATGGAAAGACTCCATGGGAGGGACGTTAAAATCACTAAATGTTTCACCAAAAATTGGAGGAAGGGCACCCTGAAAAAATGGGAGATCAAACTATCACCATTGATGAAGACCTCATTGCTCAGGTGATGGGTCTCCAGAGGGAGGGAAGTAATTTCTACAGGGACATAAAGCTTACCAAAGAGGCAATCGAGTGATACCCTAAAACTACTAAGGAGAAGAAGAGCCTGGTTAAGCTTAGTAAGACCTACTACCCTCCCAAGGCCTTTTCTAAGCCTTGGAGGGAGGTTCTATTTGCAATCATGTGCTACATCACTCTGCATGGTAGATTTACCAAAGTCTATGGCTACCATTTCGTGTTTCTCAACCACTTCAGGTATGAAGACAAAGTTAACATGCTCTGTCATGCCCAAACTTTTGGGCACGAACGGGATAATTTTTTTTTTTCAAATCACAACTTAAAACATTAAATTTGCTAACATGAAATGCACTAGCAAGTTTGTCTCTACTATGTGTGAGTTAACCCTAACCACTAACTCAAGTAAGTGATATTAATTTAAATCAAATGCGGGACACTAAAAGAATTATTTAATATCTCATTGATTTTAATCAATAAATTAATTTAGTCAATTAATTGGCGTAGATAAAATTAATCTCCAATAACCATTAATTGTTTTTAGGAACTAAATAAATTAGTCCTAGCACTTAGTTTATAATGACTAAAATTTATTTTAATAATAATTAAAATATGATTACACTAAATCGACATAGGGTCAAATAAATCCATAACAAAATTCGTCCTATAAGGTTTAATCTCCAAAATCTATATCAGATTAAACTACAAAAATAATAATAAAATATTAAACATCATTTTAAAATATACCCTTATGTTTTACAAAAAAATATATTTTCCCATATGTTTATTATAAACATATATATAGATTAAAAACACTTGATAAAATATTTAATCTAAAATTTTCCCTATCCCTTCATATTTTTAAACTCTATACATATTTATATATATATAAACACACACACACACACACACACACACACACACACACACATATACTTATATATATATAAATAAATATGTTTCCACATTGTTATAAATTATCCATGCAAACCCTAACTAAAAATATATATATTATCCAAAATGCCCTACATTTTAAAAATCTCTTCTTTCTTTATACTACCCTAGCCCTACCTAAATTTTGCGAGGGCGGCGGTTCATGCAGGGCCGAACGAAATCAAGCAATGTGGAGGCGAGCGGTGGATTGAAGAGGAAGCGGCAGTGGGTTCTCCCTAGTCGCCACTGTGTGTACACACAGCGGCGGCGGTGGCTGGGCGCTGCCCACTATATGTCCACACAGTGGCAGGCCTTGGCACTTGCCACTGTGTGCCCACACAGTGGTAGGCCTTGGCGCCGCCCACTGTGTGTCTACACAGTGGGGTTCGCCCCCACCAAAACCCTCTTTTTTATTTACTTTTTTTTTTAAAGTTTTATTTTATGGCATTTTTTTTAAAACAATATATATATATATATATATAGTTATAAAGAAATGTATTTATATATTTGATATTTTCAAATATGTATTTTCTTTTGATATTTTAGGGCACAAAATTAATATGGGAATGTGCATGTTTTTTTTTAAAACTTTCTATAGATAAATAAAATGTTCAGATTTAGATCAATGTTTATATATTTTTTTTTAAATACTTGGTGCTAAAATCATAAATAGACTATTTTCTTTAAATTTATTTTCTACAAATATTTAACTGACAGATTTAAATAAACTTATCCAGCAACTATATAAATAGGTTATTATTTAAAATAGATAGGCCATTTAACTTTAGGTTTTAATTTCTGCAAATAAATAAAATGACAGTTTCCAATAAAATTACACAGCAACTATAGAAATATGAAATTATTTAAATCAAATAGTCTATTTAACTCTAGATTTTATTCTCTACAAATAAGCAATTGACAAAATTTAATAATTCTAAACAACAACTTTATTTATCTAGATTCATTTTAATTTAACTTTAGAGATATGCAATAAGGAAATAGACTGAACATTTCTTTTCACAATTAACATGCAAAATAAATTTTTGTTTTCAAAACTAACATGCATACTACAATATAATTTCAGTATTTATAAGGAACTTAATCCAAGATAAACATATTTCTTTTGCAACAAATAATACTTAACAAAAATAATGCATTTATTTAAAGTACATTTAAAATACATTACAACCATCAATACAAATGAAATCTCTCATTTCTATTAAATGAGGACCTTTAATTAAAATAAATACATTTTCTTTTCAAAGTATCTACAACATATAGTTTTTCATTCACACTGCTGCAACTTTAAAATATAAAATATTCTATTCCCAATTCTTTTTTTGCAACACATAAGTCCAACAACTTCTACTTGTCTGTCTCTTTTCTTTCAACAACTTGCAAATAAAATCATGGGCCATGACCATGGAGTGCTCAGCTCCTAGCCTAGGCTAACTAGTAGCCACCCCCGAGCTTGGAGAACCAAGCCATAGATAGGTTACACACATGCAAACACAACAAGAAAGGGAAAACAATCACAAACATATTCCCAAACAAGTCTACACTGCACCACACAATGTGATGTCTTTTCAAGGGTGGTAGTGGATCAAGTACCCTGAGGAGACTGCAAGTATGGCAAAATACAAAGCCACCTCATGGAAAAAAAAGATTTATCATATATATAATAACCTCACATCCTTATGCCCCCCAAGGCATTCATGCCTTATTTCCCTCCTTATGACCCCCAAATGCATAAACAAGCCATGCAGTAAGGGTCACATAAATATCCCTTTAGATCACTCTCACAATGAGAGCCTCTCACTCGAGGGCTGTCAAAATTCTACCACCCACAAGACCATCCTCTCTCCCAAGAGTAGGAGGCCTTGGTTACTCCCAAAACACATAATGCATACAAGAAAACAAAGACATAACGCATGATAATTTTCACAAACTAAAATGCAAGAGAACAACTTTTTTCACACAAACAATCTTTCCAAAATAACATGCAACATGAAAGAAAACAATACAAAGAAAATTTTAACCAACCTTCAACTACCCAAAGGTATGCTAGATCTAGTTGAGGATGAGCAGCCCAATTCCACAATCCTCGTTTCTCTACACTTAGCCAAATTCTTATACCAAATCTTTTCTTTTCAAAATTGCATTGTCTCCAAAAATGGAGAGTGGGTGATTACCTGCAAAATCTCTCATCTTTGCCTAAGAAGACCTCAGTGAGAGTTCTCACAGGTTTCTAAAATTGAAAAAGGAAAAGTCCAAAAAAGATCAAAAGGGGTCTCTCATCAAAAAGGAAAGTTAACTAACTTAGATGATGCCTTCTAAATTCAATTTTTGCACATCTTAGAAAAATCACTTTTTGGGATGATTAAACAGTCACATGGGAGTTGTCACATGCCTAAAATTACTCCTAACCCTTAGGTATATCTTATGGGCTTTAGGAAACACCTTTAAACTACCCCTAGGAGTCCATTTAACCCTTATTAAACCCATCTGAAGTTAATTTTCTGGTCAAACCTAAGTTGACCACCCCAAAGATTCTCTACCCAAGGAAAATATTAAACCACATTAACTTATTTGAAAAAAATCTATGGTTAAAAGAACTCCCTCCAAGAGACAATTCAAAAATCAAGACATAAATCAACATGTGTCAAGTGACACAATAAAAATACTTTTACAAAATTACACATGAAATTTTGTCTCTTGTTGGATTTACACAATTTAATAAATTCAATTTAACACACATGCCACATTCACTTTCACAAATAAAATACGATACAAATAGGGTGTTCTCTCTCCAAATAGACAAACCTTGGTTTTACGAACGTACATAGGTCTAGGTTTGGTTCTACATAATGTTTCCATGGTCACATGGATAATTTTCCTGCACATCTCAATTACACATTAGTAATTCCAAATAACCTCATATAATATAAAACACATGAATAAGAATACACATCAAACACTCTGCATACAATTGACATTAACAAATCAATATCTCATATATCCCAATTTATCCATATAAGCCATTATCATAATCCTCATAATTTCATTCATTCATAAGAAACGCATCATATTTCCAACACCATAATAAATTTTTGCAAATCCAGATATAGCTGACATATGTTAGATCAAGATTATCCAATTAGTGGATCTTTTAGGATTTCAAATTCATAACACGTCAAAATGTACACCACAAGGTGAAATGATTCTATAACTTGGTTCAATTACTTTTCTGACCAATCTATCTGTCTAACATAGCCCATCCTATTGAATTAGAGCATTTATTAATAGGGTCAAACATGGTCAACTAAGTTAATCAAAGTTTGGTTGGGGAGGGCCTTACATCCTCCTCCACTATAGTTTGACTTACTCTTGGAAGTCGCATGAGTAGAATTACAAAGTAGGGACATAACGTTTCCCACAATTTCAATACATTACTCAAAATCTTATCTTGCCTACTAGAAAGGTGAAATACCAAAATCAACTTATTATTGTAATTAACTTACTATCTTCACAAGGTTAAATTCTTAGTATTTTTATTACATTTCCCTTCGATCTTAGGTAGGTGTTTATGAGTTCTAGCTTTCAACAACTTACATTAATGCGCCATCCAAATCATATCAATAACACACATCAACTCCCACAATGAAGGTTACACGTGTTAGTTTACTTATTACTTTCTAGGAGTCATACTTATTAAGGGTTCATGTAAAACATGTTTATCCCATTGCAATTGTCATCCATGCTTGCCACTAAAGAGAATTGACGTCACAGTTTAATCTTAATGAATCTACTTATTTTACATCAAGGCACCTCATTAGGGTGATAATAAAATATTTGTTAAACTGTCCTAGGTGCATAATTTCTTCCAACTTCCTTAGGTAACAAGGTCTAATCAAATTTATGTTCTTCAAATCTGCCCCTATATAGGGTAGTTTTCTACCACTAGGGATTACAATGCTTATATTTCTAGGCTCCAAGGTTTAAGTTTCATAGGGTACATTATTCACAATTTCCAAACATTAAGGTACATAACAATCCCATTCTAAGGGAGTGATGGAAATTGTTAATACTTATTTTAGATATCATCCACACAATCATCTCCATACACATGCCAAATTTACCAGTCGACAATAATCACTTTCACAATTCATTAGGTCTAGATAACACTATTGTTATGAAGAAAAAAAAAATCTCTTTCGGATTACTCGCAATTAATTTTATTTAGGAGGATATTCCTTCCTTTATCTTGATTTGATAAAATTTATTCTTTGTTAATTTTTTGTTCCTAATTTCACTCCTTATGGTATTCTCCCTTGACACACTATCAGTGGTTCAATGAACATGATAGACATTACACAAATCACATTCCTAGGGCTAGCTATATCAACCATCAAAATGACCACTTGACACTTTAAAAGGTCAAAATAAAAAATACTTTTACCAAGTCCTTTCAAAAGAACAAAATTGTTGGCAATTGAAAGATATTAAAACTAGAAACATGGCAAGTGCCATAGTTCCAATAAAAAGAAGCATAAATTTAGTGGTCCTCTCTTCAAAATAAAAATAAATAAATAAAGGAAAGTACTAGCCCCTAGGTCACAATATACTTTTCAAAGAAAGTTGAAAATACTGACGAATCGAAACTCGAGACAAGATGACCATATTGGTCATACCCTAGGGAGTAATCACAACACCTCACCCAAGATCACATGTCCTGAGTGTGTTAGGAAGTAATTGTTAGACTCTTAAGGTTCTTATATTCTTTATAATCCTTTATTGATTTATGAAATAAATTCTTATACGCAAGAGATCACATTCATTTTTTATAAATCATGTTCCATTTTAACCTTCACGTGCTTCCTATTTCAAGAAACACTTTCTGATATAATCCACTATCTATATAGGGTTATTAACATCCTTAATTATATTCTAATAGGTGATTGCACTAACTCTACCATTCTCCGTCCATTCCTCTTGCACTAATTTATTTTTGAACACTTAATTATACGTAATCTATACTTAATTAAAGGTTAAAGGTTAACAAGTTGATCCAACAAAACCTTAGGTCTTGATAAAACTCCTACGCGATAGGATTAAGAAAATTACTAACATAACAATTACGATAACTCCTATTATCAAGCAGATCGAATAAATTTTATAAGGGCAATAATAATTTCACTCAAATGTCCCTTTTTTAGTTGCATATAATAGTACTTAATTAGATCATCTTCTACTAAATAGACATTTATATAGTTACTTGGTTCAATATCAATTATTTAATAAATATCCAGTTTCCTCCGTCCTATTAATACATCCTTCCTTAATAACTTAATTTAATATGGCTTCTATTAATTATCTTAATATGCTAAACCTTGGTTCAATGTTACGTGATAGCTCGAGTATCGACACTTCCATGTCTTACACACACAGTTGATAGTTCGGTACAAAATTGACACTTGTTTACTTAGAACCACGTAGGATTTGTATAATGTAATCATATAATTTTACTAGGGCCATCATTTGTTTTCTTAGAACCTTATGCTAGCTCCTTATATTTTCACCTCTAATATTTACTTTCCTTCATTAGGTAGGAGATTGTTGTCAAATTACTAACACATTTGGGGTGGAATTATTGTCAAGTAAGATCGATAACGGTTTACAACAATTCCTACCCACACATTTCATGACATATTTCAAACAACTTGGAGAGTGGACTTATTCTCTCCTACTTCACTTATGCAACTATGAAATCAAGGGGGTGTGCACTCAAAAAGTGACCAAAACCCATCCTTTTAATTAAAATTTAGTAAAAGGGAAGTTATCTCATTCATAATTACTTATTTATATTTACTTACTAGCCCATTTCTGGCATATCACAACCTTCAATCTCTTCAATCTGAAAAAAAAATAAACACCTTATCATCATTATATTTTGTTACCTAATTATGGTATAACTTAAAGGTGTCCAATAATTAACAATGTCTTAAGACTCCCACAATTTTCCAAGTTTTCCCTTGGCTAACCACAAAATTTTGCTCCTTATCAATGTTCTCATAAAATCTTTTATATTGCCAACTAATTCCCATTAAAACTTTTGTATTATATTGTTGTTATACTATCTTTCCATAAGCCATTTCCATCCGCATGTTGCTTCATCCATACTTAATGTTTTCACATACTTCTACATTCGAGTGCCATAATTTGCAAAACTTCTTCGATTGTGCCTAGTAGTTAAATTGTGTTACATATTGTCTTGTACCTAGCGACTAACCATGATTGGGTTGCACTTTCCTTCCTAGTGTTCTGAATGAGTATTAGTTACTTATTCCTAGATTATAAGATCCTAATACTTTTACACTCATTGCACTTCAATGGGGACTATTGTACGATTCCCAAATCAACTCTACTCTCTCTTCGATTATTTAATTTCTCCAAGATTATCTTCCCGTGAAGGAACTAGTTGAGGTTTTACTTGCTTGTTTCCCCAATTATATAACCACGGATGAACTTAGGGTTTATTGTAATTACGTGTTTTAAACCAAGAAGTTCATGCCTCCTTTCTCCTTATTTAACTCATCTATAGTATTACTAGGGTTTTCTGATCACAGAGTTTGCCATTCATCATTTTAGTTCTAATCTTCAGGGTTATCCAACTCTAGCTTCACTGCATTACTACAAAAATTGTCTAACAAATGCTCTTAATAAGAAATCTAGCACGACCACATTCTTAAGGTACCTAGTCATTAGGATAGGTTAATGCTTCTATTTGAGATTCGGAAGAGTTCCTTTTAACTCTTCTTCATTTATGTCTCCAATGGCAGCCTTGATCTTTTTAACCATCATAATTTCACATAGCTTAAAAACTTAACTTGAACTATCTTGATCTTATTTATCTTGTTTATTATGCCTTTATCTTAGGTCTAACTATCTTACTTGACTTGCCATGTCAAGAACATATCTCGATGGAAGGCATTCTCTTAGTTGCCATCAAGAGTATTTTATTGAAGAATTAACTCCTCATACATGATTTGATTAGGGCAATTATTGTGTTTAGGTTCCAATTGAATGGTACCCCATAAGCACTAAAGAGCTAAATTCCGTGATTAAACACCGAAAATACTTCATATAAATAAATAATTGAAACTTTCGTAGCCTTTGGGGTTTTATTTAAGCCATACATATTATGACTAATAAGTTTCAATTTCAGGGCTTAGAGTGATCCTTGGAATCCCCTTGAATTTGATATATGTTGGTCCATTGATTTAAAATAATTTTCACTTATGTTTCACTTTGTTATTTCACAAGTTTTCACCTAGGTGTTATACTTCAAGCCATAGTTGGTTTAAACTAAGTTATGAATGTAGCTCATGTTCACCAGTGTTTGAACCTAGGGCTCTGATACCAAAATGTCATGCCCAAACTTTTGGGTACGAACGGGATAATTTTTAGTTTTTAAATCACAACTTAAAACATTAAATTTGCTAACATGAAATGCATTAGCAAGTTTGTCTCTGCTATGTGTGAGTTAACCCTAACCACTAACTCAAGTAAGTGATATTAATTTAAATCAAATGCGAAACACTAAAAGAATTATTTAATATCTCATCGATTTTAATCAATAAATTAATTTAGTCAATTAATTGGCGTAGATAAAATTAATCTCCAATAACCATTAATTGTTTTTAGGAACTAAATAAATTAGTCCTAGCACTTAGTTTATAATGACTAAAATTTATTTTAATAATAATTAAAATATGATTACACTAAATCGACATAGGGTCAAATAAATCCATAATGAAATTCGTCCTATAAGGTTTAATCTCCAAAATCTATATCAGATTAAACTACAAAAATAATAATAAATTATTAAACATCATTTAAAAATATACCCTTATGTTTTACAAAAAAATATATTTTCCCATATGTTTATTATAAACATATATATAAATTAAAAACACTTAATAAAATATTTAATCTAAAATTTCCCTATCCCTTCATATTTTTAAATTCTATACATACACACACACACACACACACATATATATATATATATATATATATATATATATATATATATATATATATATATATATATATATATATATATATATATATATATATATATATATATATATATATATATATGTATATATATATAAACACACACACACACACACACACACACACATATACTTATATATATAAATAAATATGTTTCCACATTGTTATAAATTATCCATGTAAACCCTAACTAAAAATATATATATTATAAAAAATGCCCTACATTTTAAAAATCTCTTCTTTCTTTAAACTACCCTAGCCCTACCCGAGCTAGGGTTTAATTCCTAACTTTTGGCAGGGCGGTGGTTCACATAGGGACGAACAAAATCAAGCAATGTGGAGGCGAGTGATGGATTGAAGAGGAGGCGGCGGTAGGTTCTCCCCAGCTGCCATTGTGTGTACACACAACGGTGGTGGTGGTTGGGAACCGCCCACTATGTATCCACACAGTGGTGGGCCGCGGGCGCCGCTCACTATGTGCCCACATAGTGGCGGGCCTTGGTGCCGCCCACTATGTGTCTACACTGTTGTTCTCAAAATCTGATTCACTTTAAAATCCTTATGATGGTATGATAACTCTATATGTAGAAGAGAGATTAAAGAGAAGGAAACCTTCTAGGACAACATATGACAAGGTTTGATTAACCTTCTACACTTCAAACTTATTCAAAGTTCAGGCGGGTATACCTTTGTGAACTAAATTCACACTTTTAAAAGATAAATCCATAGCAAACTAGTCCAAAAAACAAGCGGATCTAATCACCTTAAAACTAACTGAAACAAAGGAATGAAAATTATACTCATGTTTAGTATTGACCTACAAGATATGTAATAGACAACCTTGATCTACACCAATGCCTTATCCAAGATCACAGAGTCATCTAAGTTCAAACAATACTTCCACAATCAAATATCTCTACATATTCCATCAGTTTGGCTTCTACAGATCCTTATACATGCCTGACACACATAAGAATTTATTCATATCAAACTAAACTATGTTCATCAAAATTCAAAGTGTCCCGCAAAGAATTTACTAGTAAAAATGATTCCTACATATTTAATTCCCCTCCTGAAGAGAAAAGCTAAGAAACATATCTACTGAAAGTTGCCTTACAACCCATATTCAAACGAAATAACCCTAGACTACTCAAAATGAAACAGTAAACACTTGCAATCATACTTGAAGACAACACAAAGTTTAAACTCAAAACCAATGGTCTGTATATTGATATTTTCTTCAAAAAGTATTACAAAAACCTTCGAATATTCTCCATTAAAACTTGGAAAAACTCAGATAAATTTCTGTAGCATTTTCTTACAATTCCTTGCGATCCTCTTTTTTTTAGTGCTGGTATCCATTTATAACAATATGGATGCACACATAGCTTTGGACTTTCCTAGGAGAGTTTGTTACAATCATTACTTCTCAAGAAGAAGTTACAAAACCTTTTACAAATGTGGTTACAAGTCTCTCTCAACATCCGCGACTTCTTCCTCTTGTTGTTCTATTGCAACATTTTCTAACTACTCCACATCAAGCACGACATATTTTCTTGTCCATTCCTGATACACCTCATCAGTAGGCCATGAGAAGTTAATTACTTTTGCTTTTGTCTTGGCTAATCTTTTCCAAGAATTCCTCATTTTATTGACCTCTGAATTCAGGAAACCATAATGAGATTTGATTTTCTCAATCTCTTCAATTGTTTTAACAAATATGGAGGCATCCTCTGATTTGACAATTCCTTTTATTCTTAGTGACAATTTGGCTTCCAAATCCTTAAGCCATATTTGTTTGTCCTTTAATTGGTTTGGGCTGACAAAACCTCCTGGGAGTAATTCTAAAACTTGATCAGTGTACTCTTTCTTCTACAAGTTGATCTTTCTCTATGCATTGTCTACTCCTGCCAACTTTACTAAATCCTTTGTCATATCATTTGTAGATTTAATAATGGGGTCAGCCCCTGCCTCATCATAGGATACACAAATCAGTTCTCTCTCCTACTCTCTAGGTCTCCATTTATAAAAAATAGTCAATAATACAGCCTTGTCCCCATTTAATTCATTCCACATTTCCAAAATCTTACTCATAATGTTATACATTAATGAAGACCCTATAGTGTGAGATAAACATACAATTGTAGCCTTTACCCTCTCTTTATATTTCTTTGCATATAAGGCTTGAGCATGTTTTAAATTCTCCAATTCATGGGGAGTGATCTCAATCAACTGAGAACTAGAAGGTGTTTGAGATGGTGGGAACTCAATAATGGGGTTGGTAGGTGGAGGTCTTGCAGGAGAAGAGGAGATCATCAGTGTTGAGGACTCACCTTGATGGTATTGTCCTACCAACTGGGTTTGTAGCTTGGTGATGATGTTATCTTTACCTCTTACCTCTTCCTTGGCATTGTTGTAATCTTTTAAAACTATCTCCAACTTAACTTGGAGATCTTCTTTTTCCTTAGCCTCCCTTTCTGCTACTGCAACACTAAACTTTGCAGTCTCTAGCACAGTGCTAACAGCTTCCACTACCCTAGTGCTCTACACTATTTTCACTATCATTCCTCCAAGGTAACTTGATCTTGGGGTGTCCTTATTCCTCTTATTTTCATCTCTTTTAAGAGACCACATGACCAGTGCAACATTATCTTTGTTGAAAGTGACTCCCTGCATAGGTTTGGTCTCTTTTCTTACTACCTCTAAAACCAAGGCATCTTCTATGTCCCATTCAGGGAGAATGAGTACCCCAGCCTATAATACCATGTCTCTTCCCTGCTCAGGAGTGATGGTCTTAAACTCATCAACCATTTCTTTCTTTATCTCTTCCTCCACCATAGCTGGATCCCTGTGGGGCTGCTCACCTTTCCTCTTTTCACACCTACCATTAAATTTATCAATGTTTTGCTTCCACACAAATTGCATGAAAGCTCCTGATGTGACAAAATTATTATCAGCCAAAAAATCTTCACTGGCTTGCTTGATCTCAGGATCCCACTCCTAGCCTTTGAACTCATTAGTAGTGATGTTAATTTCAATAGTAAGGGGCTCTTCTAGCATTCCCTCTTCCACTTCATCATATGTGTATGCTATCTCTCCAAGGCTACCTAACTATAATAGGTGCTCAGCTGCTGACTGTTCATCTCCTATATGAATAGGGGATTAAGATGGAGAGTACAAAGGTTCATCAGATTGTACTTCTTTTCCCACTCTTTATTTCTTTGGGCTATCTTGAATGTCAAAGACATCCTGTATCTTCCTCTTCCCTTTTGAGGTAGAGGGCTCCCTTGTTGTAGGCATCAACACTATAGTTGGACTTCTTATGCAACATGTAATCACCAGGAGGGATTGCTCTGGCAGATGTAGACCTATTTAGAACTAGTCTTGCTTTCTTAGGGTTGTTCTTAATTACAAACTCCCTCTTTTCTTTCAATGTTTGCATCACATCCTCAAAACAAAGAATTAAGAACTTTATCTTCTCTTCAAAAGGGTGAAAGCTAGACAAAGGGTCATAGCTAGTGTCAAATTGGTGTACAAAGTCTAAAGCCTTTTTGTAGGCCACCCACTTTTCCTTCATCAGCTCTTGCTCAACTAAATCAAACTCATTCCTAATGAGGTCTTCAAGAAACTGGAATTGGTGGGGCCTACCTCTACATATTGCCCTCTTTCTGAACATGCCATTAAAGAAATCTTCAGGGTCAGCACATCGGGATACTACAGTTGACAAATGATACAGTTGAAGGAAATCTTCGAAACACTTCCGACCTCCTTTAATTATCACAAATTGGTGTGCTATGGTAATTGTAGGGAAAATGGTCCCTTTACCTCTGCCTGTTAACTCTGCCTCTTGCACACCACCAATCTGCCTAAGGATCTCTGCAATTCCACTTTAAGAGGGACCTGATAGGGCAACAAAAATGGAGTGCCTTTGAATCCATATACTCTAAAAACTGTGGAGACAGGGTATAAGTAGATATCACCCCAATTGTGGACAATTTTAACATTCTTAGTAAATTCTTTTGGCCTAATGAATTCCAAAAGAATTTTAGGAACTCTTGGATTTTCTGAATAGATAAGAGTCCTAATATTAGATGCAAAACATTTATCAAACTTCAAGAAGCTTGCATCTTCTCTGTCCCATGACAGCACTCTACTCCATAACAATTACAGTCATCTTCTCTCCATTTTTCTCTTTCACAATATCCATTCCACTTGCAAAATAGTAACCACCTTTGAATAAAAATAAATGCATGAGGAGGGAGTACCATCCAAAAGCCCTATCCACTTTCCCATTATTTATGCCTATCAATCCTTCATGGATGGCATCAGTGATATAGGAAGCATAGTCAAAGGTTACTAGCAAAGAAGGGTTCAAAATTTGAGCAATCATTAGCATGTAATGAGTTGGCATATTTGCCTCATCATCTTTTCTAGAATTTGGCAAAGTGACCAGTATAATACTTTGGCCCTAAGGGTAAATAGATTTAAAGAAAAAGGCTCCTCATTATTAGGTCCTACAATTGTTAACCCACCTATCTTCACAAACAATTATTTAAGAGGCCCATTTCTAAGGTGAGTCCTTTGCACACTGTAAACCTGAGCTAGTGATTTGAAATTAATAGGTTCTAAAAAATTGGTAAATTCACTAAGCCCAAAAGCATGTCTGAACTCCTCATTATTTATTTCAATGAGGGTTTTCCCACTTATATCCTTAACACTTCTTGTGATTGGGTCATCATTGTGTGCAATCTAAGTTAGGAGATCCACATCCATGAATACTCAAGGGACCACCAATTTGCCTACATTCAACTCCCAGATATTGTTCATTGGGGTTGGGGAGTTTCTCATGCCAAATCCAACCTTAAATAATCCTAACCCAAACAACCCAATTTGAGGGTCTCTTAGCCAGTTACCCTTGTCATATAATCCCTCGCCTATTTTTAGGCGAGGAGCTCTTGGCAATAGTTCTTTTACCTTTGCTGCCACATTAGTCAACAATGTCAACTATTCTAGGAAATCATCACAGATAGCCCTCTCTTGATAATTAACCTTTCCTAAGAATTCTCTTTTAGGTGCCATCTTAAAAACTATGCAAGCAATTTAATTACTAGCCCCAACTGTTCTGTAATAAATCAAAACCTCAATTAAAACACACTGTCAAGTAATTTCCAAATAGGAGTACAAGAGAACTTGATTTTTGCTTGAAGAAATCTCTTCTGCAACTAAAGAAATATGTTTTGCAATTACAGAAATTTGCTCTGCAACTGAAGAAATCTGCTCTGCAAGCGCTTCTCTGCAACTACTCTTCAAAATGATGCCTTCACTCAATTGATGCGAAATAATATACGGTAGTCAGGCTCTTAACTATGACATTGATACCGCATGCTTCAGCCATCCCTTCAGAATTGATTTCATAGAAGAATTCGAAAATTTCGCTCCAATGGGTCATAACAAGCCTATGTATTTTCCTTTTCGCTCTTCCGCCATTTCACAGAGCATAACATCCTCGCAATTTCACTCAATGAAATCATGCCAGCCATCTGATCAAATGAGACTTGGTCAGTCTTTACACTGTTTTAACATCTTTGCCTTTGCATCGGGCCCTACCTCCTTTTCGCCATTTCGCAAGCTTTATCTTGTGAGTAGTTTCCTTTTGTGAAGCTACGACAAGCGTTAGATGAAACTCTAATCACACGACCTTTAACCCCTACTGGGACCATCAACTTTTTCACTAACCAAGCCTCATCTTGACGGCTAATGGTTTTTCGCTATTTCGTAGAGGTTAATCCACTTACACCTTCGGGCCATGAAACAATGACAGGCATTGAATCAATCTCGAGATGATCATCCTTTAAGTGAGACCTTTATTACTTACCCCACTTATTTACTAATTAACAAATGCCACATGGCACTTGGTCGTTAGCTCTGGGAAACTCTTCAGGTTTAGTTCAAAGTCAACCACGTGTCTTATTTCTTGCATAACCACTAATTACACCTCAGTGGGCCCTGAATCACCTTTTGAAACTACGTGTCTTACGACACATCACCATCAATCCTTACAAGAAGTAACAACTGTCATTCCACGTCATGCTGGGAAGAAACTCTCTTTCTCTTTTGCCATTTTGCAGGCCTTAATCCTCGGTTGAGTTGCAGCCACGAAACAATGAGAACGCTTGGATCAAAGAAGAGTTGATCCTTTTTTATCTTTATGCCTTATCTATTTCTTCGGGCCCACTAACTCTTTCGCCATTTTGAAGACCTTAAAACACAAGCATCTTGCCTTTGTGAACTCACGCGAACCGTTAGATCATATCAAACTTGGCCGATGCTTAACAACCTACTTGAATCCGGCAAACATGGGTTGTCTGACTCAACTTTATCCACCTGGTGTCTAGTCATTCCTGAACTGACATGTGACCTTTTTATTCACTGAAAGAAAACACTGGGATCCACTTTATCCTTACCACCTGTATCTGCTAGGTCACTTCTTATCCCGCAGCATGACTCATCTTCTTGGACCCACCTTTTAATTCTTAAATCCAATTCACTGACCACATTGATCTTTGGCCATGTGTCACTATCTTACTTGCCATCTCAACCAGTTGGATTGCTTTCTTGGAATGCCATGTCATTTTGCTGTTTTGTGAAAGCTATGTTTCAAGCATCTTTCTCCCACAAAAGTACACTAGTCGTTAGATCTTTAGGAACCTGCGCATCTTTTATGCTTCTCATAAACCTCTTTTGCCTAGGCCAAAAAACCTTTCGCTGTTTCACAGGGCATAACATGTGAGCATCTATCAGCCACGAAACAATGAGAGCCCTCGATTTCTTTTGAACTTGATAACCTTTTAGCCATGGAAAAGTCTTCATCAATGGGTCCCGCCAAACCTTTTCACCATTTCGTAAAAGGTAATTTACTCGCTCATTTCGGCTGCAAATCAACACTAGTCGTTAGATCTTGAGCGAGATGGAGTCTTGTCAAACCAGATCAAATGCACATAGTTAAACATGCTTTTTCCTTTCTCTATTTCGCATAGCTTAACACAGCTGCAACTTTGCCTAATGAAAAGGTGAAAGTCATAGATTCATCTGGAAGTTGCGCAACACTTACTGGACTCGACAACATTAGAAGGCAAAAGACATAAGGCATAGACCTTTTATGATTATTTAACAACCGCCTAGGTAGATAACAAGGGGGGACACTTCACACGACCCCAAGACCCATTACTTAAGTGAATAAAGTAACGCAGGAATAGAAACCAGAGGGTTTTGATCAAACATTTAAGCAATTTAAAACTCAATCCCTTAACTCTTAAAGACCTAAGACATCTTTGAAGCAGTTAAAAACATACTTGACTCAAAATTTCAAAAAACCTAGCCAACCATGGGGAAAGAAAACCCATTTCTTTAACACTGATAACAACGGCTCTGACTGGGGATGGTTGATCGCAAGGTCAACACAAGAAACCAGGAAACTCTAGAGAAATAGACCAAAACACAGAACCAAACAAAAACAACAGGAAGCAAACAAAATATATACAAACAAAGGACCTACTGTGCATGGACTTCAAGAGAAGTAATGTTTCAGGAATTGTCCATGCACTGGAAATTCTTGTACTTCATCATTCATATTTTTCACAAAATAAGAATCCTTTCCATTTAAATCACAGACCACAAAAGGGCCAATCCATAATGATTCAAATTTCTTGTGTTTTCCCTTGTCCTATCCTCTTGCATTCCATTGAAGAGCAATATCATCAATTTGAAACTTCCTTAAGGATGTCCTTTTATCAAAAAGGTATTTGGACTACAATTGGATCTTCAAATTTCTCTTATGAGCTAGAGTTTTGATCTCTTCCACTTCCACCATTTGGATCATTTTGTTTTCCATAGGTTCAGATAGCTCCATGTCTTCACCTTGTAAGAATTTATAAAATGGAAGAAGATTATTCACTGGAAATCTAACTTGTGTACCATAAACCAGCTCAAAAGGTGACATTCCAATGGCCTTCTTGATTGTTATTCTGTCTGCCCACAAAGCTAGTTTCAACTTTTGATCCCATGACCTCTTGTTTTCTTCTAAGATTTTCTTGATAATATTCAAGAGGCTTTTATTGCTGGATTCAGCTTGTCCATTTCCCTGAGGATGATAAGATGAAGAATAAGACATGATTATTCCATGACTAGTACAAAATCCAACAAACTCTTCTGACTTGAAACTCATGGCAATGTCCATTACTAACTTTGCAGGTATTCCAAATCTAGTTATAACATTGTCCATCAGGAAGTCAATGACAACTTTACTTGTAGCTCTTCTTGTGGGAATAGCTTCAATCCATTTAGTAAAATAATCAGTGGCTACTATGATCCATCTATGACCTCTTCCTGATCTCTCAACATTCTCTCCAATAAAATCAATGCCCCATTGGACAAAACGGGCTTCCACTATGACTGGATTTAGGGGTAAAGCTCCTTCATACTTCAATTTGGATGAAATTTTTTGACATGGGTCACATTTCCTGACATGTTCATGATCATCCTTGAATAAGGTAGGCCAATAATACCCAGCCCAGATTATCTTACCAACGGTTGTCTTTGCAGAGTAATGGCCTCCAAATACTCCATCATGCATTTCAATCAACACCCTTTTAGCCTGGAATTCATCCAAACACATTAGCAGTTCTCCATCTCTTTTTCTCCAAAATAGATCACCTTCAATGAGAACATATTTTTGTGACTTGAGTTTTAGAGTTCTTCTTTGATTATGTGTCATTCCTTCTGAGAATGTAGCATCTCTTAAAAATCAGATTATCTCTAAATACCAAGGTTGCCTTTCAATACTAGTGACTGAAGTACTTTTCATTTCAACATTATGTATCTCAACATTCAGAAGATTAGATTCAGTCATGAGCTTGGCCAGACCTAAGCCTATCACCAATTTGGTGATCTTTATTTCCAAGTCAAATTCTTGGATTCTATTGATCCATCTGCACCTTTTTCCTGTAACCTCAGACTGGGACATAATATCCTTAACTACAACATGTGGGACATAAGCAATGATTTTGGCATTCACTAGGTATGGCCTGAAAGCCTTAACAGCTTTAACTAAAGCAGAAGCATGTTTCTCCATGGTTTCATATTTTAATTCTGCTGCTTGCAAAGACTTGCTATAGAAAGCTATGGGATGTTCATATCCCTCATTATCCTTTATAACAACACTATAGCTACTGTATGGTATGAAGCAAAAGAGAACAGAGAGAAGGGCTTACTGTAATCAGGAGATTTCAGCACTAGTGCTTCTTGAATGGCCCTTTTAATTTCAGCAAAAGCCTTTGAGGCTTCTTGATCCCAACAAAACTTAGTATCCTTCTTGAGCAACTTGACCATGGGTTTCACTATCTCTGCAAAGTTCGCAATGAATCTTCTAACAAAATTTACTTTTCCCAAAAAGGATTGAATACCTTTAACATTCTTCAGTTCAGACACTTTGTTTATTGCTTCAATTCTTTCAGGGTCTATTCTTACCCCTTCCTTGGAAACAATATGCCCTAATAATTTTCCTTCAGTGACCCCAAAATGATATTTCTTGGGATTTAATGACACCAAATTCCAAAGCTTTATTGAACACCTTTTCCAAATGTCCACAGTGGTCATCGGCCTTCTTAAAGAAGCAAGTTAGATCATCTTGATAAACCACCATGATGATATTGATGAATTCTTTGAAGACTACAGCCATAGCTCTTTGAAATGTAGCTCCAACATTTTTTAATCCAAATGGCATTCTTACATAGACATATGTTCCCCATGGAGTAGTGAAAGCAGTTTTAAACTATTCAGATTCCCTCACTAACACTTGATTGTATCCTGAAAAACCATCCATCATGGACAAAAGATCACAACCTGCTACTCTCTATAGCATAGCTTCCATATTGGGGGAAGAGCAATTGTCTTTTAAAGAAGCAAGATTCAAATTTCTAAAATCCACACACAATCTAATGTCCCCATTTTTCTTTCTTACTGGGACTAAATTGGAGACCCATGAAGAATGTCTTATAGGTTTGATAATCTCCCCTTCTCTTAACTTAGTCAATTCTTGCTGCATCTTAGTTTCCAACAAGGGATTAATAAGTCTCTATTTCTGTTTGAAAGGCTTAGCATCTAGAAGTAAGGGAACTTCATCCTGAAAAAGGTCTTGTCTATACACCTTTAGGTCTTCATAAGACCAAGCAAAAACATGTTTATATCTTTTCAATAAATTAATAAGATTACTTCTGACATGAGGGGGTAATTTCTTGCCAATGTATACTAACTTAGGGGATGATTCAGTCCCCAGGTTTACCTCCTCCAATTCTTCTAACTTGGTGGTAGATTGCTGATGTAAGTGACTATCATTGTAACTGAACATGCTCTCTAGCTCTACCAGCCCTTTAGGTATCTCATTTGTTTCCAACTGGACCAAGTCATTTCCAAACACTGTTTCCTTGTTGTCAACCACCTCCACCAATGCATTGCAATCAATCTTCTATCCATCATAATCATCAACACATTGGATGAACCTAAGAATATCTTCATCATCAGCAAAAACTTGCCAATTATACACATTATTAGGGATGGCAGGCCTAGATTTTATTTCCACAGTGGAGATGCCAGTTAGTGTTGCATCATCATTTTTCAATGTGACATTAGCTAGAAATTCTACCATAATATTCTCTGATCTTTCTATCCAATTAATAGAAAATGCACTAAAATGCTCAATGACATCCCAAACTGCATGCTTATACCTCTTTAATCTATCATTTTTGGATGCATATTTGGATCTTACCTAAGAGACAACCAATTTTGAATCCCCTAAGACTGTTAGTAGCTAGATTCCATGCCTTTTTGCAACCTTAAGTCCCAATAATAGGGCTTCATACTCTACAGTATTATTTGTGCACTGGAAAGCCAATAAGAAAGAATATTTAAAAGTTATACCTGATGGAGATACAAAAAGAACCCCTGCTCCTGATCCTTCTTTGGAGCAAGCTCCATCAAAATACATCTACCATAAACCATGCTATTGTGATTCTAATTCGACCACAATGGGGTTAGTATTCTTCAACTGGGGTAAAATTGGTTGTAGTCTGAAATTATCAAGATTCACATCAATCATACAATTGAGCATATTAGGATCTACATTTTCAATTACCCTAGGAGCACGTGGTTCTCTATACAACTTGACCTGATTCCTATTGATTGGAATGGTAGCATAAGATAAATCTTGTTGGACATTTCCTCCTACTGCTGTTGCCCACTGTCTGGACAACAACATACCATAATGGGGTTTAGTGTCAGTAACAATAACGTCCATTTTATAAGTTGTATTTTTTTATCAACCGGTTATTTACTAACAAAGTAACATAAAAAGGATCTACCTGTGAAGGCTCTTGAGTAATAGTGGTTCCAACATAAACCTCTAGGGTTTGGAGTTCCTGATCCTTTCCAATTTTAGCTGAACTAGTGGGTAGGACTGTGTCACTGTCAGATATATTAGAAAACAAAGACAAAGCTGCATCCCTATGTTCTTTTATTTTCAGTAATTCTACTAATAGGATAGTAACATTCATTTGTGTAAGATCTTGAGCCATGTGAAATGTGGAACTATTGCTTAATTCAGTATTAGCTCTAACTCTTTATGCCTTAAGCTAACTTGCCCTTTTTGCTGAGGCAACTCCTTGTATATCATTGACACTTTTATCATCTGTACTCTTGGGTACATCTTTAACCCATTCCTTCTTTTCTTGACCAATTTTAGGGACAGTAGTAGCACTACTTGTTGCCCCCTTTTGAGTAACCTCTTTTATGAACATGGAACCAGGTTCACCCTAATCAGTGTCCTTCTTGGTGCTCCTTAAGTTGTAATTGTGTTTTGCTTTAGCAATAGCAGCTTTGGTGAGACTTTTAACTTCTTCCTCACTAGGCCTTCTAAGATGAACTTCTTCATCTTCAATTGTTACCACTTTCAAGGTAGGATGCTAGTCTAGTGTTAGTTGTCCTTGAACAAACCTTTCATTATCCATCACATCATTGTATTCACTTTGTATAGATTCCTCATCACTTTATATAATAGTCTCAAACATGTTAATGTCAGGCTTAGCTTCTTGTCTCGTGGACTCTTCAAGGGCTTGAGCTACTGTACACTGATGAGGAGAATGTGGCCCATCACAAGCAATACACCAAGGAGTATTTTCTATATTATGAACATTTTTACCTTTTAAGGGATCTAGGCTATCCTGATTTTGAGCAATTTTAGGCTTCTCATTTTGGGGTTTACCATCTTTCTAGTTGGTATTATAAGGCATGTCATGCAGTCTAAGGGGTCTATCTTGCTAGTTATAATGAGGCTTATCATTTTGTTCACCTTAGCAGTCAGATCCTTCATAGCAATGACCAACTTTTCAATCTTGTCTTCCTCCTTAGTAGCTTTGCTAGGTTGTTGTTTCGTTTCTTGCCATAACCTACCATCTGTTCTCCTTCCTAACTTCCAAAATGCTTTTCTATTGCTTTCCACATTGATGGCAATCCTAAATGCATCCCTCAAGTTATGTGGATTTTTATGCCTCAAGATATAGGCCATCTTAGAATCAAATGCATTATAATAGGTGTTCAAACACATGTTATCATCTAGCCTCATCACCTGATATAATCTATGCATGGCCTTTTGAAATCTAGCATTGAAATCGGTGACCATTTCATTATCAGATTTTCTGATGTTATTAAATTCATTGAGCATGAAGCTCACATTTGTTTTGTCACCATATTGTTCTTGAAAACAATTCTTAAAGTCCTCCCATGACCCAATGCTATTAATTGGAAGACCTCTGTACCAATCGCTTGCATCATCAACCAGAGACTGAACAAACAATTTCATTATAATATCTTCATACACTATCTCATAATCATTTATTAGGTCACCAAAAGATTTTAAATGTTCTTCGGCACTAATTGCATTATTTCCAGCAAACTTATGGAGTCTATCCCTTAACTCAGTAGGAACATGGTTGGGATATCCTGGGATCCCATCAAAGAAAAATTGTCTATACTACTCCAAATTGATAGGTCTCCTTTGAAAAGGGTTGGTAACATTATTGTTTCCCATGTTCATTTTGACTTTCGGAATTGAGGACTGAGATATTTGGCTATGCTGATTGTTCATAGGGATTTGACTCACTGATGTTGTATTAGCAGGCACAGTAGGCTGAATCTTAACCAGGGGAAGGGAAATTTGTTGAGGATCAGGCTTACTAAGATCTTCTGATGGAAAAATGATAGGGGGAGCTTATAGGTAACTAATTTTTCTTTTGACTTCCTGATTAGCTACTTCCAACTCAGCTTTCTCTAGCTCCGTTTGTAGATCCTCCTTTTCCTTCCTCATTCTTTCCATCTCTCTCTCATGTGCTAAAAGCCTATGAGAAATCTCTTCTGCATTTCTAGATCCAGTTCCATCATCCACCCATTTCCATTTCCCTTTATCAACATTATTCCTAGGAGGCTGTGAATCACTAAGCATTTCCCTATTGGGTTGGACTACTGACCTATATGCTGGCTTGGTCTTAGGGATTAGAATTTCTCTGATCACAGGGCCTTCATCATCACTCTTTTCTTTTTCCTTAGCCAATACTTCAAGATCAACTATCTATCTAATAAGCCTACCTCTCTCCATTAGTTTTGTTTTGACTTCCTTCTCCTTGCTTCCTTTTGGGTTCTTAAAGAGATTAAGTGGTGAACCCTCCTATTTAAATCTTCTATTTCTTGTGACACTTTATCTTCATCAGGAAAATTCTCCTCAGAGTCAGATATATTGACTTGATCTATATCAATCAAGCTAATATTCCCATCAATTGTTCTAGGAACAGAATGTTTGATTGCATTTGAACTAGTCCTATCTCTCATAGACACACTAACATGAGATATATCTTGATTCAAAGCATGAGCAATATCTATATTTCCAAACAATCCAGAATGGAAACCTAATATATCATGTTCAGAATCTCTGGAAGAAGAATTAGACTTTGCATAAATAGGTTGATCAGGTATCTTACCGGTATTTTTATTCTTTTGCACCTAAGTAGCATTTGATGGTTCGTGAAGCATTGATCTCTTTTGACCTCTTCGTGACTGTTCTGGCAAACCTTCTTGCAAAGTTTCAGGAGGATGCTTCTTCATGAATGATCTGGTGTTTTTTCCTCCTTGCATTATGCTTGTCTTCCTTTTTAGAATTTTATGTATTTCACAAGGACCGGTTCCAAGATAATAGAGTCGCCACCCACAAGACTATGAGAATTATGAAAACAAGCTTAGAATAAAACGTTGCACAACTTTAGACCAAATCAAAAATCAACAAAAAATAGAGGGAACTTCCAAAAGGGACTTCCACACACCACTTCTATATTCACCGAAGCACCAATTGATTCCACAAACACACAATGATTTTTCCTTATAAATCTAGGCACAAATATGCATCTGGATCCTTATTGTGACTCTCCCCAACAGAGTCACCACTTTTGTTGTTCTCAAAATCTGATTCACTTTAAAATCCTTATGATGGTATGATAACTCTATATGCATAAGAGAGATTAAAGAGAAGGAAACCTTCAGGACAACATATGACAAGGTTTGATTAACCTTCTACACTTTGAACTTATTCAAAGTTCAAGCGAGTATACCTTTGTGAACTAAATTCACACTTTTAAAAGATAAATCCATAGCAAACCAATCCAAAAAACCAGTGGATCTAATCACCTTAAAACTAACTAAAACAAAGGAATTAAAATTGTACTCATGTTCAGTATTGACCTACAAGATATACAATAGACAACCTTGATCTACACCAGTTCTTTATCCAAGGTCACAGAGTCATCTAAGTTCAAACAATACTTCCACAATCAAATATCTCTACATATTCCATTAGTTTGGCTTCTGCAGATCCTTATACATGCCTGACACACATAAGAATTTATTCATATCAAACTAAACTATGTTCATCAAAATTCAAAGTGTCCTGTAAAGAATTTACTGGTAGAAATGATTCAAACGTATTTAATTCCCCTCTTGAAGAGAAAAGCTAAGAAACATATATATTGAAAGTTTCCTTACAACCCATATTCAAATGAAATAACCCTAGATTGCTTAGAATGAAACAGTAAACACTTGCAAACATACTTGAAGACAACACAAAGTTTAAACTCAAAACCAATGGTCTATATATTGATATTTTCTTCAAAAATTATTACAAAAACCTTCGAATATTCTCCATTAAAACTTGGAAAAGCTCAGACAAATTTCTGCAGCGTTTTCTTACAATTCCTTGCAATCCCCTTTTTTTTAGTCCTGTTATCCATTTATAACAATATGGATGCACACATAGCTTTGGAATTTCCTAGGAGAGCTTGTTACAATCATTACTTCTCAAGAAGAAGTTATTAAACCTTTTACAAATAAGGTTACAAGTCTCTTTCAACATCCGCGACTTCTTCCTCTTATTGTTCTGTTGCAACATTTTCTAACGGCTCCACATCAAGCACAACATATTATCTTGTCCATTCCTGATACACCTCATCAGTAGGCCATGAGAAGTTAATTACTTTTGCTTTTGTATTGGCTAATATTTTCCAAGAATTCCTCATTTTATTGACCTCTGAATTTAGGAAACCATAATGAGATTTGATTTTCTCAATCTCTTCAATTGTTTTAACAAATATGGAGGCATCCTCTGATTTGACAATTCCTTTTATTCTCAGTGACAATTTGGCTTCCAACTCCTTAGGCCATATTTGTTTGTCCTTTAATTGGTTTGGGCTGACAAAACCTCCTGGGACTGATTCAAAAACTTGATCAGTGTACTCTTTCTTATAAAAGTTGATCTTTCTATCTGCATTGTCTACTCCTTCTGCCAACTTTACTAAATCCTTTGTCATATCATTTGTAGATTTAATAATGGGGTCAGCCCCTACCTCATCATAGGATACACAAATTAGTTCTATATCCTGCTCTCTGGGTCTCCATTTATCAAAAATAGGCATTAATACAACCTTATCCCCATTTAATTCATTCCACATTTCCAAAATCTTACTCATATTGTTATACATTAAAGAAGACCCTATAGTGTGATTAAAACTTAAAATTGTAGCCTTTACCCTCTCTTCATATTTCTTTGCATATAAGGCTTGAGCTTGTTTTAAATTCTCCAATTCATGGGGAGTGATCTCAATCAACTGAGGACTAGAAGGTGTTGGAGATGGTGGGAACTCAATAATGTGGTTGGTAGGTGGAGGTCTTGCAGGAGAAGAGGAGATCATCAGTGTTTAGGACTCACCTTGATGGTATTGTCTTGCCAACTGGCTTTGCAGCTTGGTGATGATGCTATCTTTACCTCTTACCACTTCCTTGGCATTGTTGTAAGCTTTTAAAACTGTCTCCAACTTAACTTGGAGATCTGCCTTTTCCTTAGCATCCCTCTTTGCTACTGCAACACTAAACTTTGCAGTCTCTAGCACAGTGCTAGCAGCTTCCACAACCCCAGTGCTTTGCACTTTTTTCACTATCATTCCTCCAAGGTAACTTGACCCTGGGGTGTCCTTATTCCTCTTATTTTCATCTCTTTTAAGAGACCACATGACCAGTGCAGCATTATCTTTGCTGAAAGTGACTCCCTCCATAGGTTTGGTCTCTTTTCTTACTGCCTCTAAAACCAAGGCATCTGCTATGTCCCATTCAGGGAGAATGAGTACCCCAGCCTATGCTACCATGTCTCTTCCCTGCTCAGGAGTGATGGTAGTAAACTCATCAACCATTTCTTTCTTTATCTCTTCCTCCAACACAGCTGGATCCCTGTGGGGCTGCTCACCTTTCCTCTTTTCACACCTAGCATTAAATCTATCAATGTTCTGCTTCCACACAAATTGCATGAAAGCTCCTGATGTGACAAAATTATTATCAGCCAAGAAATCTTCACTGGCTTGCTTGATCTCAGGATCCCACTCCTAGCCTTTGAACTCATTAGTAGTGATGTTCATTTCAGTAGTAACGGGCTCCTCTGGCATTCCCTCTTCCACTTCATCATATGTGTATGCTATCTCTCCAAGGCTGCCTAACTGTAACAGTTGCTTAGCTCCTGCATGTTCATCTCATATATGAATAGGGCATTGAGATGGAGAGTACAAAGGTTCATCAGATTGTACTTCTTTTCCCACTCTTTGTTTCTTTGGGCTATCTTTAATGTCAATGACATCTTGTATCTTCCTCTTCCCTTTTGAGGTAGAGGGCTCCCTTGTTGTATGCATCAACACACTATAGTTGGACTTCTTATGCAACATGTAATCACCAAGAGGGATTGCTCTGGCAGATGTAGACCTATTTAGAACTAGTCTTGCTTTCTCAGGGTTGTTCTTAATTACAACCTCCCTCTTTTCTTTCCATGTTTGCATCACATCCTCAAAACAAAGAATTAAGAACTTTATCTTCTCTTCAAAAGGGTGAAAGCTAGAGAAAGGGTCATAGCTAGTGTCAAATTGGTGTACAAAGTCTAAAGCCTTTTTGTATGCCACCCACTTTTCCTTCCTCAGCTCTTGCTCATCTAAATCAAACTCATTCCTAATGATGTCTTCAGGAAACTGGAATTGGTGGGGTCTACCTCTACATATTGCCCTCTTTCTGAACATGTTGTTGAAGAAATCTTCAGGATTAGCACATCAGGATATTGCAGTTGACAAATGATACGGTTGAAGGAAATCTTCAAAACACTTCCAACCTCCTTTAATCATCACAAATTGGTGTTCTATGGTAACTGTAGGGAAAATGGTCCCTTTACCTCTGCCTATTAACTCTGCCTCTTGCACACCACCAATTTGCCTAAGGATCTCTGCAATTCCCACTTTAAGAGGGACCTGATTGGGCAACAAAAATGGAGTGCCTTTAAAGCCATATACTCTGAAAATTGTGGAGACAGGGTATAAGTAGATATCACCCCAATTGTGGACAATTTTAACATTCTCAACAAATTCTTTTGGCCTAATGAATTTCAAAAGAACCTTAGGAACTCTTGGATTTTTTGAACAGATAAGAGTCCTAATCTTAGATGCAAAACATTTATCAAACTTCAAGAAGCTTGCATCTTCTCTATCCCATGACAACACTATACTCCATAACTGCTTTGGCATCTTCTCTCCATTTTTCTCTTTCACAATATCCATTCCACTTGAAAAATAGTCACCACCTTTGAATAAAAATAAATGCATGAGGAGGGAGTACCATCCAAAAGGCCTATCCACTTTCCCATTATTTATGCTTATCCATCCTTCATGGATGGCATCAATGATATAGGAAGCATAGTCAAAGGTTACTGCCAAAGAAGGGTTCAAAATTTGAGCAATCATTAGCATGTAATGAGTTGGCATATTTGCCTCAGCATCTTCTCCTAGAATTTGGCAGAGTGACTGGTATAATCCTTTGGCCCTAAGGGTAAATATATTTAAAGAAAAAGGTTCCTCAGTATTAGGTCCTACAACTATTAACACACCTATCTTCACAGAGAATTATTTAAGAGGCCCATTTCTAAGGTGAGTGCTCTGCACACTATAAACCTGAGCTAGTGATTTGAAATTAATAGGTTCTAAAAAATTGGTAAATTCACTAAGCCCAAAAGCATTTCTGAACTTCTCATTATTTACTTCAATGAGGGTTTCCCCACTTGTATCCTTAAAAATTCTTTTGATTGGGTCATAGTTGTGTGCAATCTGAGTTAAGAGATCCACATCCATGAATACTCGAGGGACCACCAATTTGCCTACATCCAACTCCCAGATACTGTTCATTGGGGCTGGGTAGTTTCTCATGCCAAATCCAACCTTAAATAATCCCAACCCAGACAACCCAATTTGAGGGTCTCTTAGCCAATTACCCTTATCATATAATCTCTCTCCTATTTTTAGGCGAGGAGCTCTTGGCACTAGTTCTTTTACCTTTTCTGCCATAGTAGTCGACAATGTCAACTTGTAATGCCCAAAAATTTATTATGCAAAACACAACCATTTTTTGCTTTTTTAAAAAAATTATTATTATATATAAATAGATATAACATATAAGCAACCTTCATCATGTTAAACTATTCCTACACAAGTAATAATATTTGCATAAGGGAGGATACACATATTTTTCATCTTATTTCTAGTTACATCATCGATGACTCATTTTAATTAGTATTGGTACCCTTAATGTTTCTTGGCATTAATTACTATCAACATTTTCTATTATAGGTCACTTCATTTTGTTAGCCCCTTATAAAGATGTCATCCCTAACAATGTATTACCATAGGGTTAGTAATTCTCACTAGATCCATACTACAGAATAGAATAAATTGGCTAGTTCATTCAATCAATAACATTAGCCTTCAAAATGATGTTGTTTAATAACCTAATAATAATTGTCCTTTAATATTAGCTACAACCTCAACTTGGGTGTTTTCTTACTTATTATTACTTGTAATTATATTATACTTAATCATTTCCTTTTCTAACTAGGAATATTCATATTATTGCTACCTCAAGTTTAAGAGAGTAGGGGTAACATGCAAAGCCCATACTTTGACTAAGCAAAATGCAAACCAATTTCTCTTTCTTTTACAAAAAACATGTTTATATTAAAATTATAATTAATATCATTATTGACCCTAATAAAATAGTGCAATGATCCACTAATATCCTCACTGACATAATTTATTTTTACTAATATTCATATTAATATAACTTTATCAATAACATTAGTGGTAATGACACCAAAGAACTCATTTTGCTAATGCTAAATAAAGAAACCAGTTAATACAATTAATTTTTTTATTATATAAATATTTCCTTATATTTCTTAATTATACAATCTATATAATTAATTTCTTTTCTTTCTCTTCTCTTTTTCTATTACACAAATAAGTGACTAAGTTTCTATATACTCCAAAATGAATATCCATATAATGCTCATATAATATTTATTAAACATTTATAATTGCTATAACTATTACCCTCTTCTTATATTTATCAATTATACAAAATTTTAACTAAATATTTCTAATCTAGAGAAATGGAACATGGATATGATAAAAATAAATTACAATAAAATGACCATTTACTCCTATGTTCCCTTGATTTATAAATAAATGATAAATGTCACAATTATCAAACTTTCAATTATGAGAAGGGCAAATATTTAACTTTCTATTATATTCTTATTTACTTCAAGGAATCTCCTTTACAATTATGAAACTCAAGAGAAGTAGCATTAAATACTAAATCAATGGATTATATTAAACTTGTTATCCAAAATAATTAGATTGAAAATAAGCAAATAAATAGCTAATTAATAATGAAAACATTTCTTAATTAATAGTTTAAGAAAATAATCTTCATTTTATTTTTATGGAGCAAAATCATCCAATAATATGGATGTGATTCCATGTCATTTACTAATTATTTAATAATATAAATTTTGATTACATCTCTTTCTATATGTACATTTTCAATCAAGGTTATCTTATATTAAAAAAAAATAGAAAGATTTCATTTTCTTTTCAACATTATCATTCTTTTAACTCTTTTATGGAATAAGGAATAAAGTAGGAAAGTTTTTCATAAAATCAATTGAAACATGGAAATGATTCTGTCAAATTTGAACTATTTTATAGGAAAGATAAAATAGAAATCAATCTCATTTCTAATTTTGTGAAGCTAAAATCATATTTTAAATTAACTCAATTAACATTCATCAATCATTTTATAAAATAAGATAATTTATATTTTCATTCTATTTTGTGAAACTAAAATCACAATTTCAACATAGAAACAATTCTATTATTATTGATTATTTATCTTATAAAATAGGATAAATTTTCTTTCTATCTAAAGGACCAAAACAACCAAAAAATGCACTTCAATGTAGAAAGGATTATTAAGATAAAACAAAACTTCATCTACCAATTAGTGAATCTTAATGTACATTTTGCAGGTCACAAGAAGAAGGAGATGCCAAATCCAAATGTCACATTACTGGTTAAACATTAAGTAGAGAAGACAAGGCAGTCTCTCTTTTTTTTTTAATACATATATATGTTGTCAGATATAGTCACAGATATATAACTATAGGCTGTCAGTGCAAGAATAGTACATGAGCAGCCACACTTGGATAGTGGGAATCACTGCGCTACTGGCATATGTTGAATCACTTTCACATAGGGATGGGATGGGCGACTGTTGTCAGAATAGACAGATGAAAGCCATTCTCACTTTACATTTCTATTTATTTTTATTTTTTTTCCTTTTGTTTTTGAATTGTAACATTGTCAACATTTAATAGGTAGCCTCTTCTAGATTAGTTTTGAGTTGATTAGTAATTATTTCCAGACACACTACTACATATTTTATAAAGATTCTTCCAACATGCAAGTTTGCAAAAGGAATTAGAATACATAGGAGATCAATCTCTCTCTCTCTCTCTCTAATCTTGTTTTGCCTACATATCAACCATGTTTAAGAGTTTTCCATGATCAAATAAAGAGCATGAATGCGAATATTTTATCATTTATTTATATGATCAGAGGTACGTTTTGTTATTAATATTTTCTGGAGACATATTACTAATTTGTGTGTAGGAACAACTCTATGGACCTGTACGTTTTTTTAATTTTTATTTGAATGGTGCAGTTTTCAAGCCATAATGATATCTACATCTCCTTCCACTATTTCTTTCTCTTGGAAATATAAATCCCAACTTATGTTCGCATGCACAATCCTTTTTGTGGCAAGGTTTATAAAATATTATCTTAAGATGGATCACACATTTTTACTTAACCTAAATCCCTTAAATGGTATTCTGAAATGGATTAATCTAAAGGCCACAAAATTCTAAGCCTCTTCCAAGTGCGATGCTTTGAAAAGTGGTGAGCAGTATACCAACAAATGGAACCATACTTTTAAATTACGTAATGAAATAAATAATAAAAAGAAAAAATAAATTTACAGCTCTCCTTCAGACATGAAAAGGAATACAACTATACTACGTCTTTCCTTGGTCCCAGTTTTGGAGGCTTACCCAGATTACTTTAACAAGGCAACGAAATCTACAGCTACACATAATGAAATAACTCTTGAAATTTCATTTTCAAACCTACCAAATTTGAACATACAGGTATGTCATTGAAGAAAACAATAAGAGTTTCATTAAAATTATATCAACAATGGAAATGAGAAAGGCTTACTCTTCCATTGCATAGTTACTGATGAATGCTTTCTCATACACCTGTGAATAATACCTCTACTTAACATTTCCTTAAACTATGCTTTCAGATTGATGAGTTTTCCATTAAAAGGAGATCATTTGAAGAATATCCAATGAGGTTCGTTCCTCTCTTGAATGTAAAATTTCTACACAATATTATCATGGACTATAATTCTAAAAATAATTAATAAAAATGGACTATAATTCTGAAAATAATTAATAATTTTCATATTAGAGAAACAATGGTCTAACAACAAATTAAAGGCTTGCTCTTTCATTACACAACAACTTTTCTTTAACTGGACACTTTGAAAGATCTCAAAATCTTACATGACAATGGGTAAACACAAAACAAGGCTTGCTCTCCTCCCAACCATAATGACATCATGAAGCCTCATGGGCTCTAGCCATACTCCCGAGCAAGATAAACATTTATACACCATGAAAATCTATGGTGAAGGTATCCTAGTATAGCATATTCTTTCTTTAACACTCTCTTTTTTTTTCTTCATTTCCTATAACATTCTCACAACTCAAGTCTTCCATGATTTTCAATCCTCATAGTATCATCTATGCTAAAATCAACAAACAAAGGTGAAGAATAACTTATCTTTCTTCCAGGCCAGCAAGATGATCTCCTTCTCCATCAAGAACCTTTCCTCTTCCTCTTCTTCCATCTACAGTTTCTTCTCAATCCAAGTTCTCCAAAAGGAGAAGTGGGTAATGCCCTCTCTAGCTTCTTGCTGAGACAT
This sequence comes from Cryptomeria japonica, assembly GCF_030272615.1. NCBI lineage: Eukaryota > Viridiplantae > Streptophyta > Pinopsida > Cupressales > Cupressaceae > Cryptomeria > Cryptomeria japonica. The sequence goes on from NC_081406.1 coordinate 235,711,001, forward strand.
ATATGGGTCTCAACCCTAATCCCGTCACTTACAAACAAGTGGGATTTTGAAGGGTCACATCAAGCCCAAAGGACACTATCACATGTTCTAAAGGTCCCCAACCCCAAGGTAGTGACCCTAGGGGTCTGTTTTTGCACCATAACCCATAAAATGGACCACATAATACCTTTTTGAGACCCACACAAAGACCCATTCGAGTTTTGGCTTTACCCAAAGGGTTTTCAAACTCAAATCTCCTCTCTCACCACATGACCTAAGGTTGTATGCCATCTCAACACATTTAAAATTGACTCTAAATAAGATAAATATATTCCGTCATCCATTTCTATGCAAAATAGGTTACCCTTCTAACACCTTCACAAGATATTTGATTTGGAGTAATCTTCTTTTCCTCCTCATAATGTACACCATCTATCCTGCATTATCCAACCACAAGCACAATTAGATCATCATAATATTGCATATAAATTGTTGTCCAAATTCCCAATAATTTTTTACTTGTGAATTATTTAAACATCATTTCTAAGCAATCCCATATTAAATCATCATTTCATACGCACATATGCAATTGTTAGTTATTAATAATCAAATCCATACATTGGAAACTTAGATGTTAATGCTATTTAACTTTCATCATAATTAGAGCGATGCATAAAAACACAACTAATAGAATGACATCACTTCCATTCTACCACCATTTTAGTTTAACTATGATAATTTGCAACAATTAGGATTGTATTAATGGTGCGGGGTCTTACATCCCCCTCCTCATGGATTAGACATCCTCCTGGAAGTCACCCAAGTTCCAATTTTTCTGCAATCTATTTAAGCACATTTTTTTTACTTTCCTCACCTTCTAAGAGCAATACTTTAATCACAATACATGTTAAAAATATTCCTTGAATGATTTAGATAATTTAATGTTTAAAATTAATGTCTTAAAATGCAATACTTAATTTTCATGTTAATATGGTATCTAATTCTAGTGTCATTCACGGAGCTATTTAATTTATATCATAATCATGTGCAGTAAGATCATCCAAAGGATTTTTCCTTGAAACACGGTTATGTAGATGTACACTGGTACATAGCTCACCCATAATGCAACTCAAAATAAGTAGTAAGATACATCATTTTCAATACTTTATGTTAAAAAAATACTTTGGTTCATTCAATTCTCCTATAAATTTTATCAGTTACATGTATTATTTGTCATTCAAAGAGACATATTTCAAAATATATATTTTTTTTAATTCCCAATTTCATCACATAACTTTGACATCCAATTCCAATAATTTCACATTTCAAAGCATGGTAAATTATTTATACCATTTTATTTTCCAACAATAAAGGTAAAGAACATAAATTCTACACATACATACTCATACATACTCTAACCACCCGGCCTTTAACACCTACTGGGACCGTCAACTTTTTCACTAACCGCGCCTCATCTTGACGGCTAACAGTTTTTCGCTATTTCGCAGAGGTTAATCCGCTTACACCTTCGGACCATGAAACAACGAGAGGCGTTGGATCAATCTCAAGATGACCATCCTTTAAGTGAGACCTTTATTACTTACCCCACTTATTTACTGGTTAACAAATGCCACATGGCACTTGGCCATTAGCTCTGGGAAACTGTTTGGGTTTAGTTCAGATTCAACCATGTGTCTTATTTCTTCCTTAACCCCCAGTTACACCTCGGCGGGCCTTGAATCACCTTTTGAAACTACGTGTCTTATGACACATGACCATCAATCCTTACAAGAAGTAACAACTGTCATTCCATGTCACGCTGGGAAGAAACTCTCTTTCTCTTTCGCCGTTTCATAGGCCTTAATCCTCAGTTGAGTTGCAGCCATGAGACAACGAGAACCCTTGGATCAAAGCAGAGTTGATCCTTTTTTACCTTTATGCCTTATCTGTTTCTTCGGGCCCACTATCTCTTTCGCCACTTCACAGACCTTAAAACACAAGCATCTTGCCTTCGTGAACTCACGCGAACCGTTAGATCATATCAAACTTGCTTGATGCTTAACAACCTACCTGAATCCGGCAGACGTGGGTTGTCTGACTCACCTTTATCCACCTAGTGTCTAGTCATTCCTGAATTGACATGTCAACTTTTTATTCACTGAGAGAAAACATTCGGGATCCACTTTATCCTTGCCACCTATATCTGCCAGGTCACTTCTTATCCCGTGGCATGACTCATCTTCTTGGACCCACCTTTTAATCCTTAAATCCGATTCACTGACCACATTGATCTTCGGCCACGTGTCACTATCTTACTTGCCATCTCAACCAGCTAGACTACTTGCTTGGAACGCCATGTCATTTTGTTGTTTCACAAAAGATATCTTTTGAGCATCTTTCTCCCGCGAAACTGCGCTAGCCATTAGATCTTTGGGAACCTGTGCATCTGTTATGCTTCTCATAAACCTCTTTTGCCTGGGCCAAAAAAACTTTCATTGTTTCATAGGACATAACATGTGAGCATCTATCAGCCACGAAACAACGAGAGCCATCAATTTCTTTTGAACTTGATCACCTTTTAGCCATGGAAAAGTCTTCATCACTAGGTTCTGCCAAACCTTTTCGCCATTTCGCGAAAGGTAATTTACTTGCTCATTTCGGCTGCGAATCAATGCCAGCCATTAGATCTTGAGCGAGATGGAGCCTTGGCAAACTAGATCAAATGCACATAGTTGAACATGCTTTTTCCTTTCGTTATTTTGCATAGCTTAACACACTTGCAACTTCACCTAACGAAATGGAAAAAGTCATCGATTCATCTAAAAGTTGCACAACACTTACTGGACCCGACAACATTAGAAGGCAAAAGACATAAGGCATAGACCTTTTACAATTATTTAAGAACCACCTAGGTAGATAACAAGGGGGGACACTTCACACGACCCCAAGACCCATTACTTAAGTGAATAAAGTAATGCAAGAATAGAAACTAGAGGGTTTTGATAAGACATTTGGGCGATTTAAAACTAAAACCCTTAAACCTTAAAGACCTAACACATCTTTGAAGCAGTTAAAAACATACCTGACTCAAAATTTCAAAAAACCTAGCCAACCATGGGGAAAGAAAACCAATTTCTTAAACACTGATAACATACACAGTGGGGTTCGGCCCCCCCGAAACCCTCTCTTTTTTTTTATTTACTTTTTTTTTTTTTTAAGTTTTATTTGATGGCATTTTTTTTTTAAACAAAATATATATACATGTATATACACACACACACACACACACACACACACACATATATATATATATATATATAGACATGTATATATATATATATATATGTATATATATCTGTATATACAGTTATAAAGAAATGTATTTATATATTTGATATTTTCAAATATGTATTTTCTTTTGATATTTTAGGGCAGGAAATTAATATGGGAATATGTATGTTTTTTTTTTAAACTTTCTACAGATAAATAAAATGTTCAGATTTAGATCAATGTTTATATTTTTTTTTTTAAATACTTGTTGCTAAAATCATAGACAGATTATTTTCTTTAAATTTATTTTCGACAAATGTTTAACTAATAGATTTAAATAAACTTATCCAGCAACTATATAAATAGGTTATTATTTAAAATAGATAGGTCATTTAACTTTAGGTTTTAATTTTTGCAAATAAATAAAAGGACAATTTCCAATAAAAATTACACAGCAACTATAGAAATATGAAATCATTTAAATCAAATAGCCTATTTAACTCTAGATTTTATTTTCTGCAAATAAGCAATTGACAAAATTTAATAATTCTAAATAGCAACTTTATTTATCTAGATTGATTTGAATTTAACTTTAGAGATATGCAATAAGGAAATAGACAGAACATTTCTTTTCAGAATTAACATGCAAAATAAATTTTCATTTTCAAAACTAACATGCATACTACAATATAATTTTAGTAACTATAGGGAACTTAATCCAAGATAAACATATTTCTTTTGCAACAAATAATACTTAACAAAAATAATGCCTAGGCTAACTAGTAGCCACCCCCGAGCTTGGAGAACCAAGCCCTAGATAGGTTACACACGTGCAAACACAACAAGCAAGGGAAAACAATCACAAACATATTCCCAACCAAGGCTACACTGCACCACACAATGTGATGTCTTTTCAAGGGTGGTAGTGGACCAAGTACCCTGAGGAGACTGCAAGTATGGCAAAACACAAAGCCACCTCATGGAAAACAAAGATTTATCATAAGTATAATAACCCCACATCCTTATTCCTCCCAAGGCATTCATGCCTTATTTCCCTCCTTATGACCCCCAAATGCATAAACAAGCCATGCATCAAGGGTCACATAAATATCCCTTGAGATCACTCTCACAATGAGAGCCTCTCACTTGAGGGTTGTCAAACTTCTACCACCCACAAGAACATCCTCTCTCCCAAGAGTAGGAGGCCTTGGTTACTCCCAAAACACAGAATGCATACAAGAAAACAAAGACATAACGCATGATAATTTTCACAAACTAAAATGCAAGAGAACAACTTTTTTTCACACAAACAATCTTTCCAAAATAACATGCAACATGAAAGAAAACAATACAAAGAAAAGTTTAACCAACCTTCAACTGCCCAAAGGTATGCTAGATCTAGTTGAGGATGCGCAGCCCAATTCCACAATCCCTGTTTCTCTACACTTAGCCAAATTCCTATACCAAATCTTTTCTTTTCAAAATTGCATTGTCTCCAAAAATGGAGAGTGGGTGATTACTTGCAAAATCTCTCATCCTTGCCTAAGAAGACCTTAGTGAGAGTTCTCATAGGTTTCTAAAATTGAAAAAGGAAAAGTCCAAAAAAGATCAAAAGGGATCTCTCATCAAAAAGGAAAGTTAACTAACCTAGATGATGCCTTCTGAATTCAATTTTCGCACATCTTAGAAAACTCACTTTTTGGGATGATTAAACAGTCAGATGGGAGCTATCACATGCCTAAAATTACTCCTAACCCTTAGGTATACCTTATGGGCTTTAGGAAACACCTTTAAACTACCCCTAGGAGTCCATTTAACCCTTGTTAAACCCATTCGAAGTTAATTTTCGGGTCAAACCTAAGTTAACCACCGCAAAGATTGTCTACCCAAGGAAAATATAAAACCACATTAACTTATTTGAAAAAAAGCTATGGTTAAAACAACTCCCTCCAAGAGACAACTCAAAAATCAAGACATAAATCAACACATGTTTCAAGTGACACAATAAAAATACTTTTACAAAATTACACATGAAATTTTGTCTCTTGTTGGATTTACACAATTTAATAAATTCAATTTAACACACATGCCACATTCACTTTCACAAATAAAATACGATACAAACGGGGTGTTGTCTCTCCAAATAGACAAACCCTAGTTTTACGAACGTACATAGGTCTAGGTTTGGTTCTCCATAATGTTTCCATGATCACATGGATAATTTTCCTGTGCATCTCAATTACACATTAGTAATTCCAAATAACCTCATATAATATAAAACACATATATAAGAATACACATCAAACACTTTGCATACAATTGACATTAACAAATCGATATCTCATATATCCCAATTTATCCACATAAGCCATTATCATAATCCTCATAATTTCATTCATTCATGCATCATATTTCCAACACCATAATAAAGTTCTGCAAATCCAGATATAACTAACATACATTAGATCAAGATTATCTAATCAGTGGATCTTTTAGGATTTCAAATTCATAACACGTCAAAATGTACACCACAAAGTGAAATGATTCTATAACTTGGTTCAATTACTTTTCTCACCAATCTATCTGTCTAACATAGCCCATCCTATTGAATTATAGCATTTATTAATAGGGTCAAACATGGTCAACTAAGTTAATCAAAGATTGGTTGGGGAGGGTCTTACATGCTCTATTTCCTAATTTGCTCGATGAATGCCACTATCAAAGCCCACAAAGAGAACCCTAAGGGTGACATTACTATGCACCAAGGTATAATGGTTCTAATCTATGATCATATTAATGCTAATCAAATCACCCGCCCCAAGCTTTTTGTCTATGAATCTGAGGAGGAAGGGTCGTACTCTGAATTTTTTGTAGGTAAGGATTATGCCGATGATTCGAATAGTGAGACTGAGGAGATCCTGAAGGACTCCGAGGTTGAACTGGGTAAGAAAAGAAAACGGGAGAGCAGTAAGTTGTCCTCTTCCAAGGACAAGAAAAAATGAAAAGAGAAGGTATTCCAGATTCTCTCTTCCTTGTCGGAGGAGGTCTCTGAGGACTTTGAAAAGGATGACTCTTCGTCCCATCGGAAGAAGAAACCTAAATCTTCTTTTCAGAAAAGGAAAAATTAGAAAAGGCAGGGCAATTCTTGTTAGGTCCCGGAGACAATTGAGAGGGGGGGGGGGGTGAATCAGTTGTCTATTAATTTCAACCCAATTATAACTTAACCAAACTTAGTGCATAATACTAGTAAACTAAACTTTAATGTTGGTAGACAGTTTAGTAGTTAATAATAGTATCGGTAAAGTTTAATGCATGAAACAGAAAGACAAATAACATACACAACACATAACATAGTTATTTGTATGTGGAAGCCCTGTAAGGGGAAAAACCACAGTGGAAAACCTTACCCACAATAAAATGATACTACTACAGATAGTATGTGTGTACAAATGGGGTTTGCACATGCAGAAAGACCAACTTCCTAGAGCTCACTGCTCAAACACAAAATGGGAGTAACACTGACTACAATTGGATGGTTAAATCCAATGATAATGTACTGCTCCAAATAGAATCTTCATATGCTAAATTCAGTACCGGTTAAGCTCTAATTGTCTTCCTCATACCTTCCTTGAATCTTCAAATGATGTCTGCATGTATAGCTCTACTTATATTCGCATATACCTTATTATAATCCTTTTTCACACTCCTCTACTTACACATAATCTCACAAATGAGATCTTACATATATACCAAAACCTAGGATTAAATGTGTAGGTCGACTCACTAAGATATTACAATAATGCATAATGTCGGCTCAATGCATTTAAAACAATAACAAATCATCTCCATAACATACTGTGTTGATCTGGAATAGATAATTCTTGTCGGTCCATAGCCTAGACCTATTTGCCAGTAACAACAAATATGCAAACTCAATTGTACCAATAATCAAATCACCAAAACCAAGTGTCCAAACAATGTCTTCGACATAACCAAGTAATCTCCAGATGATAACAGATCATCCTCAGTGTTGGTGAACAATATAGCCTGTCGGTGAACTAGATACTGGTGACTGTGCATAAGTCATTGAACATGCTGGTGAACATAATCAAAGATCTCCATAAGGATAAGTGTTGATATCAATGACAAAACCAATGCAGCACATCCATAATACCAACAATCTCCCCCTTTGGCATTGATGGCAACACAAGATGGAAAAACCATCTAAGTGCCAAAGCAGAAATGCCAAAAATCAAAAACCAACAATCTCCTAAAGAGATAATCAAAATATAGATACAAAGAGTAACAATCTCTCCCCAATAAATAATCTCTCCCCAAAAGATAATGTGTTTTTCCATAGATATCTCTCCCCCTTTGGCATCAAATGCCAAAGCAATACAAAACCAAATACAATCAATTCATACAACTTGTTACAAATACCAATTGTTATAACCAAATTTATTCAATCTACTCCCCCTGAGAAGTAGCTCTCCTTCATCAAAGCTGGAAAAAGGTTTCTCTATTAATTCTGTTGGTCTGATGCCATGCTCCAACTGTCTAAGTTTCTACCAGTGAGGGTATAACTCCAAGATGTTCTCTTGGATATTCAAAAGTTTCCTTAGGCAAAGGCTTGGTAAAGATATCTGCAATCTGCTCTTTATTATTCACATAAACCAATTTCACTTATTTTGCTTCAACATTCTCTTTCAGAAAATTGAATTTGATAGAAACATGTTTAATTTTAGAGTGAAATACTGGATTCTTAGATATATCAATTGCTGCCATATTATCATAGTAAATGATTATAGGTTCTTTGCATTTTACCTTTATGTCCTTCAACATTTGCTTAATCCATAATACTTGTGTACAATTAGTTGTTGCTGCAACAAATTCTGATTTTGTTGTTGATAGTGATGTACAACTTTGTTTCTTGCTCAACCATGAAATTAGTCTGCTCCCAAGAAAAAATGTTCCACCGGTGGTGCTTTTTCTATCATCTACATCTCCTACCCAATTTGCATCTGTGTATGCACATAAATCAAAATTTTCATCTTTGGGATACCATAAGCCAAGATTTGTTGTTCCTTGTAGGTACCGGAAAATCCTTTTTACTGCTGATTCATTATTTTCCTTAGGATTACTCTGAAATCTTGAAACAATACATACTGCATTCATAATATCAGGTCTTGTTTGCATCAAATACAATAAACCTCCTATCATAGACTTGTATCTTGTTGGATTAATAGGTCTTGATTCATCCTTCAATGACACTTTATCAGTTGTAGTCATAGGTGTACTTACTAGTTTAGAGATTTCCATTCCAAATTTCTTAAGTAATTCCTTCAAGTACTTTGATTGATTTATGAATATAACTTTATCAGTCTATAAAATCTACAATCCTAAAAAGAATTTTATATCTCCAATCATAGACATTTCAAATTCTTCCTCCATCTAATTAGAAAAGTCTTTACACAATCCATCTTCTCCTCCAAAAATGATATCATCAACAAAAACTTCAATAACCAAGATTTTATCATTAGTCACTTTGTAATATAAGTTGCTATCAGTGTTACCTTTAATGTAATCAATCTTCCAATCTAGCATACCAAGCTCTAGGAGCTTGCTTCAATCCATATAAAACTTTCTATAACCTGCAAACCATATCTTTGTCATTTGTCAAAGAAAATACACCAGGTTGTTCAATGTAAACTTCCTCTTCAAGATCAGCATTCATAAATGCACATTTAACATCCATTTGATATACTTTATAGTTCTTGTGTGCTCCAAAAGCTAAGAATAATCTAACGGCTTCAATTCTAGCTACCGGTGCAAAGGTTTCATTGTAATCAATTCCTTCTTTCTGTGAATATCTCTTACACACTAATCTTGCTTTGTTTCTAATTACCTTACCATCTTCATTAATTTTATTTCTGAATACCCATTTATTTCCAATTACATTTTTATTTTTAGGCCTGGGAACCAATGTCCATGTGTTACTCTTTTCAATTTGTTCCAATTCATCTTCCATAGTCTTAATCCAATGTTTATCTTCACATGCCTCATTAATAGTTGCTAGTTCAATTTAAGAAATTAGACATACCTCTTCATTTTCCAGTCTTCCTCTAGTCATAACTCCTTGATACTTATTCCCAATTATCTGACTTTTAGAGTGATTCAATCTTACATACCTGGGTGTATTCACTTGTTGTTGTTCTTCAATCACTGTAGAATTCTTAGATGATGCCGGTGTGACTGGATCAACATTTTGTACAGGTGTACTCATAGTAGGTTCATTTGATATTATCTCTATTGTTGGTTCAGAGTCCATGTACCTTGAATTACCTCTAAATTGTTCATCAATCTTCACATTTGCACTCTTAACAATTGTCTGCAATCTCTTACTAAAACATCTATATGTCTTGCTCTTAGATGAATAACCAATAAATATTCCTTCATCACTTCTAGGATAAAATTTGCCAATATAAGCATCTCTCCTAATATAACATTTGCTTCCAAATATTCTAAAATATTTAAGAGTAGGAGTATTACCAAACCATAGTTCTTGAGGGGTCTTACCAGTTTCAACTTTGATGTGAACTCTATTGAATGTATAAATAGTTGTATTGACTACTTCTCTCCAATACACATGAGGTAGGTTTGCTTCTGATATCATGCTTCTAGTTGCATCCAAAATAGTTCTATTCTTCCTTTCCACAACTCCATTTTGCTGGGGTGTCTAAGGTGTTGATAATTTTCTTCTGATTCCATTTACTTCACAGAATGTATTAAATTCCTTAGATGTGAATTCACCTCCTTGATCTGATCTCAAACATTTGATTTTCTTACCGGTTTCATTCTCTACCATCACCTTGAATAGTTTGAATTTCCCAAAATTTTCTGATTTCTCCCTGAGAAAAGTAACCCAACACATTCTAGAATAATCATCAATGATTAGCATAAAATATCTATCTCCTTGTAAACTTCTAGTTCTTGTTGGACCACATAAATCAGTATGAATTAAGTCAAGAACATTATTGGATTTTTTTGGAATACTCTTAAAAGTTTCTCTAACTTGCTTTCCAAATTTACATTCCTTACATACCAGATTGTGAGGTTTAACAATCTTAGGTAAATCCCTTACTGCCTTAGTTGTACTGATTTTCACAATGCAATCAAAATTTACATGATAGAGTCTCTTATGCCATAACCAAGTTTCATCAATATGTGCAATCAAGCATTTCTTCTCATTGTTATTCAAATGAAAGATATTACCTCTAGTTTGATTACCAGTTGCAATTTCCAAACCAGTTCTATTCATGATTTTGCATTTACCATTCTTGAATTGTAATTGAAATCACTTTTCAACTAATTGACCAACACTCAAAATATTATGCTTCAAACCTTCAAAATAGTAAACATTATCAGTATTCTTCTTACCATCAAAAGATATAGTCCCTTTTCCTCTGATCAAACAAGCTTTGTCATCTCCAAATCTTACTAGACCTCCATTGTATTCCTAAAAGGTTAGGAATTTACTCTTATCACAAGTCATATGTGTTGGTATTTTGATATGGTTTTGTCATTGATGTCAACACCTACTAGACACTTATCAACTTTGGCCATTTGGAGAATTAGCAACATTCACCAGCAAGCAAGTGACTCATGCACAGTCACCAGTATCTGGTACACCAGCAAGTTATAATGATCACCGACACTTGGAACGATATGGAAAACACTTGGTTATGTCGAAGACATTGTGTGGACACTTTGTTCTGGAGTTTTGTTTATTGCCATATTAGCATTTTCATATTTTCTATTATCGGCAAATAGGTCCAGGTTACACTGGCAGGTTTATCTTTTCCAGATCAGCACAACATGCTAAGGAGATGATTAATTATTATTGTAAATGCATTAAGCTGACATGTTGAATCGGTTCATTTCATCGGATATTGTATTATTTATAAAATGTTTTTATTGTAATATCTTGTAGAGCTAACCTTCTAAAATTGGTCTTCGGTTATGGTATAAATGTAAGATCTTATTTGTAAGATCAAGTGTGGAATTCAAAAAACAATTGTGTGAAGGTATATGCGAGAATAAGCAGAGCTATACACGCAGACACCATTTGAAAATTGAAGGAGGGTTTTTGTGAAGACAATCAGAACTACACTAATACTGAATCCAGCATATGAAGATGCTATTTTGTGCAGTACATTCTTATTGGATTTAACCATCCAACTGTAGTCAGTGTGACTCCCATTTTGTGATTGAGTAGTGAGCTCTAGGCGCTTGGCCTTTCTGCATGTGCAGACCCCATTTATGTACACTTACTATCTACAGTAGTATCATCTGATTGTGGGTAAGGTTTCCCACCATGTTTTTTCCCCTTACAAGGTTTCCACGTACAAATATTGGTGTTATGTGTTGTGGATGGCCTTGTCTTTATGTTTCATGCACTAATCCTTACCGGTATAGCAATTAACTGTTAAAACTGTCTACCAACTTATTAAACTGGTTTACCGGTATTATGCATTAAGTTGGTTAAGTAGATTTTGTTTGAATTTATTTGACAACTGATTCACCCCCCCCCCCTCTCAGTTGCCTCTAGGACCTAACAATTAGTATCAGAGCCGAGTCCTCTTTTGTAGAAGTTTAACAACTTGAGGAGATCCAATGTCTACTAACTATTTCAGGAAGGGCAGTCCTAAACTTGATGGAACCAACTATGGCATATGGAAGATCGGAATGGAGACACATCTAAATTGCATTTGAAAGGACATCTGAGATGTTACAAAGAATGGCTATACTGCTCCTACTCAGAGTCAGCCGACTCCACCCAACTTGACTAAAGATGAGGAAAATGATTGCAAAGCAAGAGAAGCACTTTTGAGTGCATTATCAAATCAACAAATCATGGGACTATTAGATAGGTCTACTACTAAATCTATTTGGGATCATTTGGAAACACTGAATGAAGGATATTCCACAGTCAAAATTGCAAAACTTGAAAGCTTCTGGGTCAGGTATGAACATCTAAAAATGGAAGAAGATGAAAGGATTTCTAATTTTATGGAAAGAGTAAATGAGATTGTTTTGGGTATTAAATGTTGTGGAGGAACCTTAAGTGAGGATGAAATTGTTTCAAAAGTTTTAAGAGGATTGTCACCGTCATATAAAATGAAAGTCACTGCTATAAATGAGTTAAGAACAATGCCTAATACATCAGTAACTAGGGATACATTGATTGGGAAACTTTCAACTTTTGAAATTGAAGAATTTGGTCTTGTTGCTACTATAAAGATAGATTTGGCCTTTAAAGCATCAACATCATCTGCTCCATCATTTGACAAATTTTATTGGAAAGCCTTTTATGCAAGAGAACTTGAAGAAAGCAGGAAAGAAAATCAAGAACTTGAAGAGCTTGAAGCACTATTTGCAAGGAAAATGCCTAAAGGTCCAGTTGGAAGTAAGTATGAAGGTAAAACACCCTTTAAATGTTTTAACTACAATAAGATTGGTCATATGGCATCAAGATGCCCTGATAGACATGCTAGACTAAGAGAAGAAGCTAGAAGAACTTACAAGCCTAACCTTGAATATCAGAGATACAGATTTAAGAAGAATAAAGACAAATCTTGTTACATTGTTGAGGAAGGTGTGGCTGATGATTCTGATGAGGATCTGACAGACAATGGATGTGTTTTTGTTTCTATAACAGAAGATCAACCAACACCTACTGCTCAACCGGTAGTACAGGCCTTAGAAGCTAAAGTTGAAGTAAAGGATGAATGGATCATTGATTCAGGATGCTCACATCATATGACAGGAGACAAAGGTAAATTCTTGAACTTTCAAGAATACAATGGAGGCTTAGTGAGATTTGGAGATGACAAATCTTGTTTAGTCAAAGGTAAGGCTACAATATCTCTTGATGGTAAGCATTGTTACTACTTATCAAATTGCCATTAGTTTCATATCCAAAGTCATACTATATTCTAGTCGGTTAAGTATTACCAAATCATGCAGTCGGTACACATAGAGAAGTCGGTATGAACAGTCTAGTCGGTTACTGAAGAAAGTAGTCACAGAACACAATATTCACCGAGCTATTTACCGAGTAAAGTTTCATGGCTACCGAATGGTAAAGTTAACTCACCGAGTGAAACATTTTACCAGATACATTGAACCTAGACATGCACATGAAAACGTGTTACAAGATCGAGGCACATCTAACCATTTTTGCATTGGAAATTGCACTATGAGATTGTGTATGATTACAAGGCCAATCTAACCTATGAGATATTTTGTTTAGTTATTCATTCAAAGAATCTTTTTGTAAGATCGAAGCAATGAATCAGATCACCGCTGTAAGAGATTTATATATACAACATGATTCTAGGGTTAGAAGAACAAGACACATAATATGGTATGAGATGCAATGAGATAGCAGTGTGTATGCATGAAGGAAGATTATTATAGAGACACAGAGAGGTCACGGAGAAGATTATCAGTGAACAGTCAAAGAACAAAGTAAATAGAAGGGTTTACCGAGTTTCATTATGGGTTACCGAGGTATGCTACAAGCTAGGTAATCTTATTCAGAGCACATAGAATCTACTTTAGCATTTCAGATGTAAAGTTGCAGATATTTGTAATGATTATATTGTAATATTTTGAAGTTGTAAGAGAAACCTTTAACAGGGTAAAAGACTCTAACCAAGTCTATAAACTGTAAATCCTTTAACCAGGTGCTACACTTATATAGTGTTGTAAAAATCCTTTAGTAAGGTAGATCTAACTGATCTTAATACTCCTAACAGGGTAAGCTATCAGAAATAGCTAAATGTAGCTCTAACCAAACATTCTTTATTATTGCAGTAGTGAAGTTGTGGGTGCCATCCCCACTGCAGTTTTCTCTCTAATCAAAAGTTTCTGCGTGACCAAAATATATGTGTTATGGAGTGAATCATGTATGATTGTTATCTGTTGATTATAGTTTTATTTTATGTTACTACACTATTTTGCTTATGCATAATAGTAAGGTTATTATCAAAGAAAAATTTTGCAGTACTGATTCACCCCTCTCCTCTCAGTACATTAGCTTTCTATATTGGGCCTAACAAGCATAACACTGACAATGTTTACTATGTTTAAGGATTAAAGCGTAATCTTTTGAGTGTTGGTCAATTAGTTGAAAAAGGATTTCAGTTACAATTCAAAAATGGAAAATGCAAAATCATGAATAGAAATGGTTTGGAAATTGTAACCAGTAATCAGACCAGAGGTAATATCTTTCATTTAAATAACAATGAAAAGACATGCTTAATTGTACATATTAATGAAAGTTGGTTATGGAATAAGAGACTCTGTCATGTAAACTTTGATTGCATGGTGAAAATCAGTACTACTAAGGCAGTTAGAGATTTACCTAAAATTGTTAAACCTCAGAATACAGTATGTAAGGAATGTCAATTTGGAAAACAAGTTAGAGCTAGTTTCAAAAGTATTCCAGAAAAATCCAATAATGCTCTTGATTTGATTCACATTGATTTATGTGGTCGAGCTAGAACTAAAAGCTTACAAGGTGATAGATATTTCATGCTAATTATTGATGACTATTCTAGAATGTGGATGGTTACTTTTCTCAGAGAAAAATTAGAAGCATTGGAAAAGTTCAAACTGTTCAAAGCAATGGTAGAAAATGAAACCGGTAAGAAAATCAAATGTCTAAGATCAGATCAAGGAGGATAATTTACATCTAAGGAGTTTAATACATTCTGTGAAGTAAATGGAATTAGAAGACAACTATTAGCACCTCGGACACCATAGCAGAATGGAGTTATTGAAAGGAAAACAATAATTATCTTGGATGTAGCAAGAAGTATGCTATCAAAAGCAAACCTACCACATGTATATTGGAGAGAGGCAGTCAGTACAATGGTCTATACATTCAACAAAGTTCTCATCAAAGGTGAAACCGGTAAGACCCCTCATGAACTATGGTTTGGTATTACTCATACTCTTAAATATTTTAGAATTTTTGGAAGTAAATGTTATATTAGAAGAGATGAGTATATTGGCAAATTTGATCCTAGAAATGATGAAGGAATATTTCTTGGTTATTCATCTAAGAGCAAGGCATATAGATGTTTTAACAAAAGATTGCAGAAAATTTTTGAAAGTACAAATGTAAAGATTGATGAACAATTCAGAGGAACTTCAAGGTATATAGACTCTGAACAGGCAACAAAAATTTTGACAAATGAGCCTACACTGAATCTACTGAGTCAATTCAAGTACATAAAAGAGTTATTAAAGAAATTTGGGATGGAGAACCCTAAACCAGTAAGCACACCTATGACAACAAATGACAAATTATCACTAAGGGATGAATCTACACCTATTAATCCAACTAGATACAAATCTATGATAGGAGGTGTATGAGGGAAAATCGGGTCGATAGAACTCAGTATGTGGAAAACAGAGCTCAAAGAGGCTTTTCTCACACACTCATAGGACTTCTTGGTGCAAGCTATGGAGTTATGAAGTATGGCTCAGCTTCCCAAGGTTGGTTCCATGGTTCTCTATCTCACAAGGTCCCTCAAACCAATGTCTTTGCTCTCAGATCACTGAGCAAAGTGGTTTAGGGATGACAAATGTAAGAACGAGGGATGTTTTAGTTGATTTTAAGATGAAATGCATCCTAAGTTATACATGATCCTATAAATTCAATAAACTAGTTTATAAGATGACAAGATTAGTGACAAGGCTATCCTAGCATGCTATATTAGTATATGATCAAGCTAAATGATAAGGAAAATAATCTAAACATGCATATTTAGATTAATTCCTATTTAAAAGAGAGGCTAAATGATGAGCACAAATGATATATTAAAGCTTGCATGGATTTGAGTATAAGTGTGATGCTAAAGACTTGGATCCTGAAAAAATGTAGGAATGAGACCTCTATTTAAAGCAAAAATAGGGCAATGGATGGCCAAGATTAAAAGATTTAATCAAGGGTTGAGTTTGAAAGTTGGGAATCCATGTTTGCAATTGTCACCAATGAAATCGTGACAAATGTCAACATAAGACTGGGTTGAGAAGAGAGGTAGGAAGCATTAAATGCTTGAGAAGACCTCATGGTTATCTTAGGGGGTAAGGGTTATGGTTAAGTTAGGATTACCCATTGGATAAAGGTTTTACCGAAAGGATAAACTCTTGTGCAAAAGATTAAGGATAACCATGGTCAAAGCAATAAATGCTTGATGAGACCATTGGGTTAGATGGAGGTTTAGTTTAGGGAAATTATTTAATCATGCTAGAGGGTTGAGTTAACCATTAATGGTTTGGGAGACTTTCAAAGTTAAGTGGTTGAAGCCTTTAAGGGTTTTCAAAGACTTTGAGGGTTTGTGAAGTGACTTCCCTTTGTTTAGGGATGTGACAAAGTTTAGGAAATGGGTTAGGTTAATTTAGAAGTGATTAGAAGAGTCTAGAAGGGGTTAGGAATAGGGTTTAGGAAGCAAGTGGGAGATGTAGGATTTTGCAAGTGGGTGAAGGGATAATAGGATTTAATTGAATAAAATAAATTTAATTCAACTTGGTTGCAATTTGGGGAAATCAAATAAATTAGATTTATTCAATTTAGGGTAAACTATTTAATTAAATTTGAATTTAATTAAAAGTGGATAGAAGGGATTTAATTGAATAAAATGATTTATTCATTAAATGTCAAAAGAGGCCTAGTGAATTTAATTTAAATAAATTGAGTAATTTACTTAATTTAAATAGAGGAATGTGGGTGATTCAATTAAATTGGATTTAATTCAATAGAGAAATGAACAAAAAATATTCATTTAGGAATATGGTCATTTTTATACGTCGACATTTTGCCCCTCTTTGAAGTGACATGTGTGCACATGTTAATTCAAAGAAAATGATGTGTTATCATGATTTATGATCAAATAAAAATTTTATGTTGTTTTGAGATATGCCATGCCCCAGTTTTGATAATTGATGTTGATAATGCCCCCTCAGGAGATGAATCAAAAATTTGGAAAAATTTGATGTGATTTGATAATTGTGTTTGCTTTGCAAAATTTTGGCTATGTGGAATGCTTGAATTGATTCATCTCCCGATAATTGATGTGTGCGAGGGTACGAGGAAGACCATGAGCGAATTACATGCTCAATCCCCTAACCCTAATTTTATTTTACCCTATAAAAGGGGAAAAGTGCATTGTTTTGTCTCATTTGTGCTTGTTCACTTTAGAGAAAGAGACTTTTGGAGAGAAGAAAAAATGCCTATTCCATATCCTACGCATCGATTCGAGCACGTTCGGAGGTATCGGAGGCCTGCCGTGTATGCACCACTGGTAAGTCAACCTTTTGACCCCTTTTTGATTTTTGATTTTGTTGTTTTGGGTACTTTTTTGGAATTTTGCATGCGGGTTTAACGTTTTAGCGCATCTAGGTCGTTGGTCAGTGCATATGAAAAATTTCGTAGCGCATAAGGTTGTAGATTTAGGTTGCATTCGAAAAACATAGGATAGTGCAAAGGTTTGCTAGGTTAGCACATAAATGCACATTAGCGCATTAGGGACACAGGGTAGCACATAAACTGAAATAGGTAGCACATCAGGTAAACCTAGTGTAGATAGGATAGCACGTGGAGAAAATAAGTTAGCACATCGAGTCAATTTAGCGTGTAGCCAAATTTAGTTAGCACATGCAGTTGGTTTTGTGAGAAAATATGAGTTATGAGTGAGGAAAATTGATAGGATATGGTCAGTTTTGCTAGGATAGGTGTAAAATGTTTTGTTTCTATGTTTGCTATCATGGTTTTGATTTTTTGTCCAATATAAGTGTCGATATAACTTGGTTTTATTTGTGATTTTTCAATTTATTCATAGATATCGATGTGGATTTGGTATAAACTTGATTTGATGTGCATTTATTTAAGTTAATATATGTGGAGCTTGATTTGTGTTACAAGCTGATATGATTGTGGAACTTGAGTTGTTTTACAAGTTGATATGGGCTGGAAACTTGAGTTGTGTTACAAATTGATGTGAAATGGGGACTTGAGTTGTGTTACAAGTTTGATATGGTTTTTGAAAACTTGAGCTATGTTACAAGTTGATATGGATAGATATGATGTGATTTTGATTTTGATATCTATGTTTTGATGAGGAACTGATATTGAACTTGTTTTGTTGTTTTGACAGGAACGATTGGGAGTGGTTCAGTGGTGCGAGCGGTTCCTGAGACCATGGGCATTGATACCATGGTTAGCACAGGCTGATTTGGACATTATTGAGAGATGCGGGCTATCTTCCCTATTGGATATGCCTCGGTTCACTATGAACCAGGGTTTACTTATAGTGCTTGCAGAGAGATGGCACAGTGATACGAACACCTTCCATTTTGCCACAGGGGAGATGATAGTGACCCTCGAGGATTGCTACTGGATCTTATGCATACCTATAGTAGGGGCACTACTACCTTATGAGCAGTCAGAGGAGGGTGGGATAGAGGCACTTCATCGGATTTTTCATGATGATACAGTGTGTGGGTATGAGATTCCATGGTAGGAGTTTCTTGATTTGCATTATGCACCTCTTCCATCAGTACTGACAGGGTTTTTAGGTGGTTTTCTATGTCCCGACCGCAAGTCGAAGGGATTGTCAATGGGATGGGGACTGGTACTAGAGGAGATTATTACACAAGGCTGCAGGTTTGCATGGGGATTGGCTATGATATCCCATTTAAATAGTGACTTGCACGAGGTAGTATACCTGGGTTATGATAGTTTTTCAGCTAGCGTTACACTTCTATAGGTATGGTGCTGGGAGCACATTCCTATAGCCAGGCCACTGGTGGATAGAGATAGGCCAGTTGGACATGCCTGTGCATATGGATACAGGGGGTTAGTTGTCCAGTGGAAGCTGGGAAAACTGGAGCATTGGAGGAGGGTGTTGGATGATATTGATACGGTCATATGGTGACCATATATAGGTTGCGAGGTTTGGGTTGAGGATGGGCTGGAGATGCCATATGTCTTTATGACCCAATTTTTGATAAGGAGGACCCCTTTTGTGATTGAGAGATTGTTGGTTACGAGAGTTTTGCGGCATTTTGGTCGGCAGCAGGGGATACCACAGGAGACCTATTTGTATGCATGTCGAAGGAAGGACATACCAGATTGGGGTCTAACTATTGACAGTGTGGCAGTCATGGAGGAGTTTGCATAGCTAGTGGGCAGATATGGGATTATGCCCCAGAGATTTTGGATGTTGAGATGACGAATGAGTTTGCTAAACTGTTTGTAGCTTGTGTCGTGGTGAGGATATCGGATCTAGCGGAGATGCAGCCTATTTTGATGATGATGAGGATGAGGGAGGGGGAGATGGGGATGAGGGAGGAGGTGGAGGAGGTAGGGGTAGGAGAGGAGATAGAGGTAGAGATAGGGGTTATAGAGGAGTGGAGAGAGCAGTTCGACAAGCTGTGATGGATAGAGGTAGAGGAGGGTTGGCGATTGGAGCAAGGGGTGAGGGGATGGTGGGAGAGGTGATAGCAGTAGTGGGAGGGACTGACAAGGTGAGACGTCCAACCTAGAGGAAGAGGACTAATGTGCTACCTCCACCAGCACCGAGGACAAGTAGAGGGATAGGGGGTACTCCTTCATAGGTACCCCTATGGGTCCAGGTTCTGACTCATGTGGAGGACGCCCAGATTAGGACCTTACAGGTGATAGTGTAGCAGCTGCAGACACAGCTATTAGCGCATCAGCGTTAGATTACACAATTGACCACTGAGCATGACACTGAGATAGAGCGGTGGGGTCGAGCGGAGGAGCTCGCAGCGAGTGTGCAGAGAGAAGCAGTAGGTGGGCCGATGAGGGACACCTTCAAAGAGCTGGCCTTGAGAGCCCAGAAGGTGGAGTACTACCGTCGTCATTATGAGGTTGTGGTGCCTAGGGAGCATCGAGTGCAAAGTTTTACGCAATCGAGATCGAGTCAATCTCGAGAGACAAGATCACGGTCAAAGAGCAGAGGTGTGATAGGGCCACCGAGACATGATCTACCTAGATATCCAGGGGTTAGGACTTCTGCGGCGAGACCGTCTCCTTCAGGAGATAGTCATACTTGAGAGATGTTGTCTCTATTGTATTTTTTATCATTGTATTTGGCTGAGACATGACATATATTGTACATTTTGATCTTATTTGATATATATATATATATATGACACCATTTTCTTTGATCATGTGATGCGTTATGGATGCATTTTCTATATGATTTTACTTTATTCTATGATGATGCAATGCTTAGGTAGATGATATGATGAAGTGAAATGCATGATGCTATGAGATGTATCTTGAAAATGAGATGAATGATTATGATATGTTGTGAGATGTATGTTGAAAATGAGATGAATGATATGATATGCAACTAATTGTAAAATGATATGCAACTAATTGTTTTTGGAGCACCCTCATTCTACATTTGTCATCTGATATAACCACATGTTTATTTGCTTTCGATATATGTATCATCATTGAGCATGGATTGATTTTTGGATATGTTGAAAATTTATACAAGCATAATGGTATAATTAAACCATGATGACCTGAGAAAAATTTACATGATGTTTTGATTTTACAAGATAGGACAAGCATCAAGGTATAATTGAACCAAGACGACCAGAGTGTGGATTGCGTATAAACAGAGAAGATTAAACCATTTGTATGCGTAAAGTGGAATCATGTCTTTAGTGATATTCATTGTATCATGTCTCAAGACAAGTATTTACACAGTACAAATGATCGCCTCATAGATAGAAGACTAAGAAAAATATTGGAGTTTCTCGATGTTCTCTAGCTTGGAAGCATTGTTGATAAAATTTAAAGAATCCAATAGTTCAAAAAGCTAAATGCAAAAATAGTCAAGACTTTGTGCAAAATGCAATAGTTGGTACTTCAGAAAATCATCCATCGTATTTCTCTTGTGAATCTATTATCGATTGATGTTTTGATTTGGGTTTGTGTAAGTTTGTGCTTTGTTGGATATGATGTTTTGAGTTTGCAACTAGTTTTGACGGCTTGAACATGTTTGTAAGTTTTGATGTTTATTTCCCCTAGCTAAGTGTCCCTCTTGATGTGGATATGTACAGTGATTACCAAGCCATGGTAAAGTGTGGTGAAAGGATAGATGGATAAATCAGGATAGTAACTACGCTAAGTATGTCTTAAATGGATGCTTGCTAAGTGTCGGGTGATGGCCGATAGCGCTTTACTATGGAGATAAGGATATGGATATAGATAAAGGAGCTATCCTTTCACAATAGCACCTATTACCAGGTTTTCACCAATTGCTTTTATTGTACCTTTTTATTTGTTTTTCCTTGATTTTTTGATTTTTTTGATTGTTTTTTACTTTTTTCATGCATTAGACTACTCAAGTGTAGTATTTCTTCAGATGAATGTTGTTAGTTGGTTCGTCGAGCACATCTCCTTCTAAAGTTGTTAGTTGATAAGCACCTGATCCATAGACTGATATGATGACATAGGGACCTAACCAGTTAGGTTCAAATTTCCCTTTCTTTTCTCGATCTGGCTGATTTCTAGGATTTTCCTTGAGTACTAGATCACCAACTTTGAAATTTTGGGGAATGACCTTGTGATTGTAGCTTCTGCACATGCGTTACTGATATGCTTTGAGATGAGTGCAAGCATGCTGATGCCTTTCATCTAAGAGTTCCAGTTCTTGTAGTCGGTTGACTCGATACTCTTCGTCTGGGATTAAGCCTTTTAGAGAGACTCTGAGAGATGTAATTTCTACCTCTAGTGGTAAAATAGCTTTTGATCCATAGACCAATGAGAAAGGTTTTGCTCCTGTAGGTGTGTGGATGCTAGTTTTGTATGCCCAAAGTGCTGGATTGAGTTGTACATGTCAATCTTTGCCTGCATCATTCACTATTTTCTTTAGGATTTTCAGTATTGTCTTGTTGGATGCTTCTGCCTGACCATTCCCCTAGGGGTAGTATGGTGTAGAGAACTGATGTTGTATTTTGAATTGTTCATATAGCTCTTGGACATCTTGGTTTTTGAAAGGTCGTCCATTATCAGTGATGATGGAGCTTGGAATACAATATCTGCAAATCAAATAGTTTAGGATAAAAGAGGCAACTTATTTTCCAGTCACTGTGGTCATGGGGACTGCTTCTATCCACTTGGTAAAGTATTCTATTCCAGTTATAATGAACTTGTGTCCATGTGAAGATGAAGGATGAATTTTGCTAACCAAGTCGAGTCCCCACTGACAAAAGGGCTAGGATGTTGTAAATGGCTACAGTTCTTGTGCTGGTGCATGTATCAAATTGCCATGGATCTGGTATTTAGGACACTTCTTGGTGAAGTGGTAAGAATCTTTTTCCATTGTAGGCCAGTAGTATCCCATCCTTAGAACCTTTTTAGCAAGAGTAGTTCCACTTGAATGTGTGCCACAAATACCTTCGTGAAGCTCGTGTAAAGCGGAATCAGATTCATTATGATCAAGGCAATGAAGAAGTGTACCATCTAGATCTCAACTAATACAAAGTATCAGTAGTAAGGGTATAATGGGCGACTTGTTGGATAAAGTTACGCTTTTTGTTTCAGGATTGGTCAATGGGTAGAATATTGTTCTTTAGATAATCATATATTGGTCCATACAAATTGGAATCTAAACCAGTCAAGGCATAGACAACATGGGATTTAGAGTGGCCATAGGCTGGGGAGAACAGTTGCTCTACCAGAAACTCGTAATGACTTTGTTGCTTTGGAATATGTAGTAATGAAGTGATAGTAGCCATTGCATCGACTGCTTTGTTATTCAACCTTGGTATTTTCTCGAAGGTGATGTGTATAAAATACTGTTTGAAGTCATCCACCATTCATTTGTAGGGCAGTAGCTTGTCATCTTTTGTCTAATAGTCATTGTAGATTTGATTGACAACTAGTTGTGAGTCTCCGTAGACCTTTAACTCCGCGATTTTCCATTCTACAACCATTTTGATGCCTATAACCAATGCCTCATATTCAGCCACATTATTTGTGCATGGGAACATAAGCCGATATGATCTTGGTATAGTGTGTCCTTCAGGAGTGATGAAGAGAATTCCAGCACCTGAACCATGTTGTGTGTAGGATCCATCAAAGTATAGGGTCCATTGCTTGGTAGAAATAGCAAGAATGTCTCTATCTAGAAATTCAATCTCCATAGTTTATTTTCCTGGTAGTGGTACTTTAACTAGTTAATCTCCAATTGCTTGTCCTTTGATAGCTCTTCATTCTGTGTATTGGATATCAAATTCACTAAGAATCATTACCCATTTAGCCAATCGGCCTATAAGAGCTGCCTTGCTAAGTAGATATTTGAGAGGATCAATTTTTGCCACTAGCTTGATTGTTTGTGCTAGCATATAATGTCGAAACTTTTAAGAAGTGAAGACTATTGTTAGACAAGCCCTATCAATGAATGTATAGTTGAGTTCATAGCCATTCAATGTCCTACTGATGTAGTATATGGCTCATTCCTTTCCTTGTTGATCTTCTTGTGCCAATAGTGCCCCAGTGATATATTTGTTGTTGAAATGTATAAAATGAGTGGCTTTCCTGCTATTGGTGGTACTAGAACTGGTGGGTTTATTAGATACTGTTTGATTTGATAAAAAGATTCAACACACTTGGATTCCCATCTAAAAGGTACATTCTTATGTAGCAAATGATTTAATGGTAGACTTTTATTAGCTAGTTGAGTGATGAATCGCCTGATTGATTGAAGTCGTCCTTGTAGAGATCTGAGCTGACTGATATTCTTTGGTGGTGGCATCTCCATAATGGCTTGTACCTTTGTTGGATCCACTTGAATACCTTTAGCTGAGACTATGTAGCCTAGTAATTTGCCTGATGTAACCCCAAAGACACACTTCTTAGGGTTGAGCCTGACTTGGAATTTTTCCAATCGATCAAAAATCTTTGTTAAGATGCTGAGGTGTTCTGCTCTAGTGAAGGATTTAGCTAGTAAATCATCCACATAGTCTTCCATGAAGGTATGCATCATGTCATGAAATATTGTTGTCATTGCTCATTGATAAGTAGCTCCTGCATTCTTTAAGCCAAAAGGCATAACATTCCAATAGTACGTTCCCCAAGGATAGGTAAATGCTATTTTATCTTGATTGTCTAGGGCTATTTTTATTTGATTATAGCCTGAAAAACCATCCATTAGTGAGAGCATTGCATGGCCCATTGTGAGGTCTACAATTATGTCGATACTGGGTAAAGGAAAGTCATCCTTTGGACAGGCTTTGTTGACATCTCTGAAATCAGTGCAGGTTCTGATAGTGTCGTCTGGTTTTGATACTAGTACTATGTTGGAAATCCATTCTACATAGTTGATGGGTCGAATGAATCCGACATCTAATAGTTTCTTCAGTTCAGCCTTGACCATGAGTGCTACCTATGGATTCATCTTTCGTAGTTTTTGCTTGACTGGCTTAACTCTTGGAGTGATGGACAAGTGATGCATGATTAAGTGTGGATCAATTCCGGGCATATCTGCATATGACCAAGCAAAGTTAATTTGCTTTTCTTTAAAAAAGATGATAAATGTTGATCTTTCCCCCTCTATCAAAGATTATGCCAGGTGTATGTTTTTGGCTGCTTCTGTAGTACCAATGTTGATTTATTCAGTGGGCTCAATCAATATGGGTGATCACTCATGAAAATGTTTAGGAAGAGTGTCAAGTCTCCCATCCTTAGGTGCCTTAAAAAGGTTTTCACCCTCAGATGCATCTTTTATTTTTACTTTTTTGTGATCTAGAGCTACCATTGACTGGTTTTCAGCATCGGATCTTTTATTTGGTTCATTTTTGTGACTGAGAGACTTGGCATTCCCTTGATTGCAGAGATCGTTATCGTGTTTACTGGTAGAGCTTTTTTTTAGGTTAACGGTACATAGGTAGTAGATAATAGATTCATCTTCTGGAAAAATTGGTATATCATGCATTTTGGGTTCATCCCAGTCAATGAGGTCGGGAAAGACAAGTGGTAAGGAATCATTTGGTGGATCAAGTTCTGCTACTGTAAGTGTCAAGACAGAGGTTTCATTGTGATTGGTTTGGGTGCTAAAGAAGTTCAGGATTCCGTCGAGGTCTTCGATGGTATCATCCTCTATATAGACTTGTTCATAATGTGTCTATTCGCTTTCCTTGGTGTCATACATATTCTGTGGTCCAAATTTAGGTAGTCCATCTTCTGCGTTATGCTCTTCTTCAGAAAGGGATATGGAACTAGTATTTTCAGTGGTATCTCCAGTAGCATTTGAGCAGCTACCCCATTCATATTCATTGGAATCAGTCTCAAAGTTATCATCCTAGATCTTTTCAGTGTTGTAAACAGGTATGTTGTATGGCGAAAAGAGATCTTTGATAATTGATACCGGTTTGATAGTTTCGTTGATTCTGTGTCGATCTGGCTTCTACCTTTTGTATTTGCTCATATACTGTTCCTCCTTGGGAAGGAATAATGATATCAAGAGGTAGTTCTGCTTTTTTAGATATTGGTGCTTGAATATGAGCTACTACTACAGATATGGCCTTCTTGTGATTGAGGAGTTTCTCCTGATGTTTCTTCTATTCTTTACATTCACGGTCCTTGTAGATTGTTTCTGTTGACTCAAATAGTGCTTCTTGCCAGGATTCTTCTTTGTACTTCTTCTTTGCTTTCCATTGAGGTTTTGGAGTTATGCATGGTATATTTCTTAGTAGGAAAGTGAGTTTATAGCCAAATCCTGTTTTGTCTCCACTGAGCTGTGAAGGAAGGTCTATTGGTTCAGTGACTCCTTCTTTGCATTTTCCAATAGGTCCTTTACCATCATATCCCATTTGTTGCATGATTAAGTAACCCTTTCCATATAGGTGTGTTGGTAGAACTATGTCCAGAGTAGCTGCTCGGTTATCTTCTTCTTCATCTTTGTATAACCAGCTAAGGATGTCCTTTTCCTCTAATTCATGTGCTAGAGTGCTGAGTTGGATGAAGGTACCATCAAATTTGGTGATGGGCTGAATTACTTGATGTGTTGATGTTGTAGGTAATCCATGAGATCTGGGTGATGCTGGTAAGTTGGCCAAATACATGGGTTCCCAAGAGTATTCCCCCATGCCTTGTTCTCTGATTTGCATTTTCTGCTTGAAATCTCCAGGTAATGATTCAGACTTTGCCTTTTGTAGATCTAATGTTGAGGATTTTTGTTTTTCCCTATTATGGGGAACCAAACTGTCCTGGGCTGTCCCCATTGCATTACAATGTTGAAATGGATTGTCATCAGCAGATATAGAGACCTTTTGTCTGTTATAGGGAAATTTGACACACTAGTGATATGTAGAAGGCATTGCTTGCATTTCATGTATCCAGGGTCGACCTAATAAAATATTGTACGTGAGGTCTATGTCTAAGACTTGACACATAGTATCCTTTTGTATGGGGCCAACTTGAATGGGTAACAATACTGTCCCTTTAGAGGATCTTTCCTCATCATCATATGCCTTTATAGTAATTTTTTTGCATGGATCAATAGACTCCTCTAAGAAGCCTAATGCACGAATAAGTTTTAAGGTACATATATTAAGTCTAGCTCCTCCATCTATCAAGACTCATTTTACTCGGTGTTTATAGATGATGACTTCAATATGGAGAGGAGTGTTATGTGGGTGACTTAAGGAAGTATTATCATGGTCTGAGAAGGTGAGATTATGAGGCCCTGTCATATGAGAGACCATGGCTTGGAATTTGTCAACATCCAAATCTTTAGGTACATTGGTTTCCAACAGCGCTTGTTCCAATATGTCTTTGTGTTTTGGTGACAGTTTCAACAATTCTAGTATAGATATTTGAGCAGGAGTTTTGCGTAGTTGGCTGGCTAAATCATATTGGATTTTTGGTGTAGTGTTCGTTGTTGTTGTGGGGCCCTTCAAGACATATTTTTGAGCTCTAGTTGTTACATTGACATATTCATGATTATGCTAGTCTCGGATTGTGATGACGTTCACATGGTTGTCTTCAGCTGATATGTGATTGATGGTGTTATTGTACATGTGATTGATATGAGCCCCGCGTGTATCGTTCGAGGTTGAAGCTCCATCTTTGTTGTAGTTTGGAAGAGGATTCTTAAAGGCTCCATGATCACCATTTGTTTTGAGACCATCCACGATTAAATCACCTCGATCAATCATGTCTTGAACAATGTTTTTCAATCTCATACAATCGTTTGTTTGATGACCTTTGTTGCGATGAAAATCACAAAAGTGTGAGTCATTCCACCAAGGTGGTTTGATTTGGGGTTCATAGTTTCTGATTGCGGGTAAAGAGATAATCTTGTTTTCCAAGAGTTCTCTGAATGCTGACTCTAGTGATTGTCCTAGTGATGTGAAGACACGTTTTTGGAAATTGTTGGTGTTGTCTCGTGAATTGGTATTAGATCCTTGATTTGTGGTTTTATTTTGAGTATCATTAGTGTTGTTTGTGTTGGGTTGACCTTGATTGGTGTTTGGTGTGTATGTGTTATTGTCTGGGTTAACATCTTTGGGGTTCTTTGTAGCTTGAGGATTTCCTGATAATGCAAGCACTAGCTGTTTAGATTTTGGATCATGTGATTCATTGCCGCCTTTGTTTTTGTTTTGAGTCTAGAATCTAGATTTGTGTAAGTTGGTGTTATTTTGGTTATTGTAGTTTGATGAACTTGTTCCTTCTTTGAAGAATTTGAGCGTTCCTTTCTTGACACATGCTTCTTCTACTTGAATGTCGTTTTCAATGAGTTTAGTGAAAGATGGTATGCATTGGAGTTTGAGCCTATAACTCATCTCACCATTCAAGTTGTCGATGAAAATTTCCATTTTCTCCTTTTCAGGAATGTCTCGAGGATATCGTGAAACCATACATCGCCAACGTTGAAGGAATACCATGAATGTTTCATTATTTTTCTGCTTGGTGTTATAGACGTCTAGCATGGTTATAGCATGTTGAATGTTATAGGAATACTGAGTGATGAATTTGTTGACCAATTCATTAAATGATCTAATAGGAGGTGTGATTTTGGATAACCATTCCATTCTTTGTCCTCCCAAGCTTCTTGGGAACAACCTCATAATATAGGTGTCATCATGAGCAAATTCAAGACTCATGGTATAGAATTCTCTAACATGATCACGGGGATCACTTTTCCCATCGTACTTGTCAAATTTAGGCACGTCTGAATTCAGAGGAAAAGGGATCATGTGCAACCTCCTATCAAATGGATAAGAACAAATTTCATTTAGTGAATACCGTACTATTGTCCCTTGTTGCATGTCTTGCATTTGTTGAGTAAGGGCAACCAAAGGCGCATTGTTTTGCCGAGGGAAGAGTTCTTCCCTTGCATTAATCCTGGGTTGAAATGGTGTATGGAACAGTATGTTTTGCTCAGGGATGTGTTGTTCAGGGATGTTTTATCTTGGTGTATGTTGTTCTGGTATGTTTTGTTCAGTAATATCTTGTTCAGGGTCACGTGCTTCTCCTTCACGTTGTCATTCTTGATAATCGTAATGTTGAGATCTTGTTCTAAACATGTCTGTGTCAAAGTCTTCAGGGAGTTTAACCCCTTTGCTTGTGAGTATGAGCAAGTATTTTTCCTTGTCATTTTCCATGAGTCTTTCCACAAGTTTTTGGAATGAAGCACTTTCTTGTAATTCTTGAAGAAGTTCTTCAGAAATTTTAGTATCCTCTAGATGTGGACCTTCAAAAGGATTTGATAACCTCCGATTCATAATGGATTCTGCTTGTGCCTTGCTTTGTTTGTTTTGTTGAGAGCAAGTGATAGGCATTTTAGTAGAATCTTTCTGTGACAAAGGGGACAAAATCCTCTTCGATATGTTGCTTCAGGGTTGGTGGTTCAAATCAAGGTGTGTTGTAAGTGATGCACGTGTTGGGAAAGAATGCTCGATTGATCTTTCCTCCATGGTTTATGATTTGACTGAATGCGGATTTCTGACAATATGCCCTAGTCTTCAAAGGCTCTTTGTCAAATTCATTGGATTTGTTATGGATATAAAGTTTGATGTGATGAAGGAATGTTCGATGAGATTTGAAGAGTTGATGATTGATGTATAAAAATTTATTTTTTTTGACAAATTTGGAAAAACTTGGTTGTTGTTTCTTCAACGTGGTGTTACAATAAATATTCTTTCTTCTCAGAATATGGGGATTAGTCATGCATAAGTGATTCAATGGTTTCCTTTGATTTGTTTTGGATTTATTTGATCTTGTTTTGGAAACTCAAGTTTTACTTTATCAAAGTGAAGGGTTAGATGCCCCCTCATGACAAAGTGTGTCAAATGATATGGATAAAGTCTCCTGATATGGAAACTTGATTTGACAACCTGAGATTTTGAAAAAGTGTTTTTGAGATATAATTTGTGAGATAATAAAGGACCGATTCATCACTTGTGATGATGTTTCCTGATTTTGATAAGATAGGTATGTTTATCATGCGATCAGTTTTGGATTTTGGACAACTTTTGTTTTGACACGAAATTTGCTTAAGAAATTGTTTTTAACGCTTTGTTTTTGATACTCTGGTTTGATGAAGATGAAGCTAATGAAAGGATGTTCTCAAAAATGTTTTCTAAATTTTCTAAATTTTCCACTATTTTGCCCACTGTTTTTCTGGGTTTGATCATGCACTAAAATAGAGACCGAATGCGCTATAGAAATTTCTTCATGAGCTAAGGAAAATACCACACGCCCTAAGTTGCCCCCGGCTATGCGCTAACTATTTTAGACTGCTTATTTGGTTTTCTATTTTGCTTGAAAGATCATGCGCTAATATGGGCCTTCCATGCACTAACTGATAAACCTGATGCGCTGATTTTTGACTCCTACGCGCTAAGCTGATGCTTCAACGTGCTAGGCTGTTTTCCAAACGTGCTAACTGTCACTAACTATTTCTAGATTTTGATGAAATGCTACTATGAATACTTTACATGCTAAAGATAGGCTTTGATGCACTAAAGGATGGTTCCGAAGCACTAAGAAGTTGCTCTTATGTGCTAAACTACCCTGTTTTGACTATTTCCTATGTTTATGGTGTTTTTGCCTTAGGTTTTCAATGTTTGATGGATGATTTTCTGAAGTAACAAATGCAGACACATCACAAAATACATAACCATTTTTGCCTAATCTTAAACAGTAAGTGTATATTCTGCGAGGATGTGTTCAAATCCCCAATGTTTTAACAGGTTTGGTTATTATGAATACACTTCCAAAAAGACTCTTTATTCAAGGGTCATAAGTAATACCATAGCCCACTAGTCTCGATACTCCATCAGCTCAAACAGTCATGTCACCCCCTAGAGGGTGCCCATTTTTTTGCCTTTCGCTAGAAATTAACTCAAAGTGAATTTCTTCACAATTGAGTAGTTATCTTGGGAGATATATGGTGAGTGATCTTGGGGGCGGATTCTTCCCCACCCTTGCACTATGATATTACAAATGTCTGGTTACTCACTCGGCTCAAGGTTGCTATTTCTAAGGTTCATAATCAGGCTTCCTGTTCGGCCGTCAGTGATAAACTCCCTCAGGAGGCTTCCCAACCTTTAGAACAAAGGCTTTACGTATCTCAAGGATATTGGGGGAAGGCTAATCGCTACGTGCAACCATTAAAAAGGACTTTCGTCACTTTCCACTTTTGATTATAGTGGGTTGGAACACTTGGCATCAAAGCCATTTCCCACTTAGGTCATTCCCTTCACACCAGCCATAAATCGCTTTAAGAGTTGATTTCAACCCCTCAGGAAGGCTGGCCTGCTAAAGGGTTTTATTTACTTGAAATACTAAAATCATAAGAGTAGTCTGGCTTTTTGATCACTCAGTTAAGGGGAGAGCATATACCTTCTACTTTCAAGACAAAGCAATCAAGTTGTTCTTTTTATCTTGTCAATTCAGTGATTTTCTAAGATCTATATGGAGACGTGGCTCCACAAAACATGGTGTTTATTTTATCTCCTCAAATCGGTGATTATCGTAATCTAGGAAAAGAACCCAGTCAACAAAGCAAAACTTTGATTTGGTCAACAAAAGAAATTTGGCAAAAAAAAGGGGAATAACTTCCCTCTTCGACTGTAACTAATTTTTGTGACTTGGTGTGATTCTTTACTTTGCCCAAATTTAAAGATGGATCCTTTTATGCACCAAAGGATGGTGAAATTCTTTTTAAGCCCTTTGCAAAAATGAAAATTTGCATTGTTCTTTTTAGAGCCCAAATTGATAAATTTTCTCCTAGAAAAGAAAGAAAAATTTTGATTGTTGTTCATTTTACTTATCCAAAATAAAAGTGAGTTCAGTTTTACTTAAACAAGGAAAAAAAGAAATTTGAATTTTGCCTAACTTAGAAAAGTTAGTAAAAATTTAAACTACTTTAATTCTAGCCTAAATAGATTTAAAACCTACAATCAAAATGGTAGTAACCTGCAAAAAAAAAAACCAGTTTGTGAGTTAGCCAAAAGATGAATTCCATGGACTTCTACAAGTCTAAATTTTAATATCTGTTACAAATTAGCTCTTTGTTTTCTGTCTGTGATGCGCTACAGAACAAATTGTACGTGCTACAAGATGGTTGTGATGCACTACTCTGTTTCCCTAATGTGTTGTTTTGTATTTCTAATGTGCTGTTCCATTTTTCTCCCACACCGAGACCTACAGGAAAATGTTAGTGAGGATTATGTGCTAAACTAAGGATGTCACGCGCTAGATGATGAACCCCATGCGCCAAATAGA
Source organism: Cryptomeria japonica (assembly GCF_030272615.1). Taxonomy (NCBI): domain Eukaryota; kingdom Viridiplantae; phylum Streptophyta; class Pinopsida; order Cupressales; family Cupressaceae; genus Cryptomeria; species Cryptomeria japonica. The sequence goes on from NC_081406.1 coordinate 235,743,102, forward strand.
AAATAGGATGCGCTATACTGTTAACTGGATGCACTAGGAAATGTTTCCAACGTGCTGATTCTTGTTTCCCGCGGACCTGCAAAAGTGGTTAAATTCAAAAACCAATTTGATATATGGGGTCAGGCCCCACAGTGGGCACCAGAAATATATGTGGGAAAAGTGGGTCGATAGAACTCACTATGTGGAAATAAGAGCTTAAAGAGGCTTTACTCACACACCCACAGGACTTCTTGGTGCAAGCTATGGAGTCATGAAGTATGGCTCAGATTCCCAAGGTTGGTTCCATGGTTCTCTATCTCACAAGGTCCCTAAAACCAATGTCTTTGCTCTCAGATCACTAAGCAAAGTGGTTTAGGGATGACAAATGCAAGAACGAGGGATGTTTTGGTTGATTTTAAGATGAAATGCATCCTAAGTTATACATGATCCTTTAAATGCAATAAACCAATTTATAAGATGACAACATTAGTGACAAGACTATCCTAGCATGCTATATTAGTCTATGATTAAGCTAAATGATAAGGAAAATACTCTAAATATGCATATTTAGATTAATTCATATTTAAAAGAGAGGCTAAATGATGAGCACAAATGATATTTTATAGCTTGCATGGATTTGAGCATAAGTGTGATTCTAAAGACTTGGATCCTGAAAAATGGAGGAATGAGAGCTCTATTTATAGAAAAACTAGGGCAATGGATGGCCAAGATTAAAATATTTAATCAAGGGTTGAGTTTGAAAGTTGGGAATCCATGTTTGTAGTTGTCACCAATGAAATGGTGACAAATGAAAACATAAGATTGGGTTGAGAAGAGAGGTAGGAAGCATTAAATGCTTGAGAAGACCTCATGGTTATCTTAGGGGGTAAGGCTTATGGTTAAGTTAGGATTACTCATTGGATAAAGGTTTTACCCAAAGGATAAACTCTTGTGCAAAAGATTAAGGATAGCCATGGTCAAAGAAATAAATGCTTGATTAGACCCTTGGGTTACATGGAGGTTCAGTTTAGGGAAATTCTTTAATCATGCTAGAGGGTTGAGTTAACCATTAATGGTTTGGGAGACTTTCAAAGTTAAGTGGTTGAAGCCTTTAAGGGTTTTCAAAGACTTTGAGGGTTTGAGAAGTGACTTCCCTTTGTTTAGGGATGTGACAAAGTTTAGGAAATGGGTTAGGTTAATTTAGAAGTGATTAGAAGAGTCTAGAAGGGGTTAGGAATAGGGTTTAGGAAGCAAGTGGGAGATGTAGGATTTTGCAAGTGAATGAAGGGATAATAGGATTTAATTGAATAAAATGAATTTAATTCAACTTGGTTGCAATTTGGAGAAATCAAATAAATTAGGTTTATTCAATTTAGGGTAAACTATTTAATAAAATTTGAATTTAATTAAAAGTGGATAGAAGGGATTTAATTGAATAAAATGATTTATTCATTAAATATCAAAAGAGGCCTAGTGAATTTAATTTAAATAAATTGAGTAATTTACTTAATTTAAATAGAGGAATGTGGGTGATTCAATTAAATTGGATTTAATTAAACAGAGAAATGAACATAAAATATTCATTTAGGAATATGGTCATTTTTATACATCTACAAGAGGTTTATTGTATTTGACACAAACCAGACCTGATATTATGAATGTAGTATGTATTGTTTTAATATTTCAAAGTAATCCTAGAGAAAATCATGAGTCAACAGTAAAAAGGATTTTCTGGTACTTACAAGGCACTATAAATCTTGGATTGTGGTATCCTAGAGATGAAAACTTTGAATTATGTGCATACACATATGCAAATTGGGCAGGAGATGTGGATGATAGAAAAAGCACCACCAGCAGAGCATTGTTTCTTGGAAACAGACTAGTTTCTTGGTTGAGTAAGAAACAAAGCTATACATCTTTATCAACAGCAGAATCCGAATACGTTGCAGCAACAACTAACTATACATAGTTACTATGGCTTAAGCAAATGTTGAAAGACATAAAGGTAAAATGCAAGGATGTAAAAATGTCAATCTAGGATCTAACCCTAAACTACTCTTTATCCATAAATAAACTTAAATTTCAAACATTAAGCATATTTTATAAAAGATATAAGAAAACATTGAATATGGATATAAAAACATTCATAGATATATCATTATAATGCAAATGAATAATACAATTTTTTTACTTAGAAGCCCTTATTTCCTACTTAAGCTTCCAAATTGCCTTAAAAATATACAAGAAGATGTATCCATCGATCTTTAGTCTGAGTCACTTCCTTCAGTCCTTTGAACACAGACGAGAACAAGAATCAGGCACTTTTTCCGCCCAACCTTGAAGCTTACGCTTCCTCAGAATTCTTGGTCAATCAAGAATACTAGACCCTGCACGAGTTGTTTTAACCAAAGAATTCAAAAGAAAGAGGGAATCTGGTGCATGCCTAGATAATATATGCATTTTCCTTTTTCTACTTCATTCTAAGAAACAAGCATTCGATGTCATACTAGGATGTGGTAGAGAGCATAAATAAGGAATTTCCATCATTTTCTACGAATAATTCAAATAATAACTCGGCCGAGTATAATGCCATGCACAACAAAATAATAGTTGGAAAAAGCAACTATTCTCCTTAAAAACATCCACATTCGCCACCCATCCCGAAAGGTAATTTTCTAACTCAAGCTTAACCCTAGCTTGGTTCCCTCAAACACAAGTATAATTGAAAATAAAATCTTTCTTTCAAACAAAAATAGAAATATCACTCTCCCTACTATCATTATTTTTTTCTAGTGTATCTAATTGATGAACAATCTTTCATACTTTGCAAAATGATAAAACTTCATAAGCAATAGTTTCATAATCAATCTTTCGGCTAAATAAGATACACACAAAAGAAGGTGTTATATATGTATGAATTTAATCTCATATATAACCAAAAAGTACGCAAACACATTCTTAAATAGAATTAGAACTAATTATTTTGGGCAAAATACGTTATTAACAATTAGTTAACATATTTTTCTCTATATACTTTTCTTCTATTCTAAAATGATTTACAATGCATTTCCAATAAGATAATGACATATGAAAAAAATTTGGATAATCATACCTAATATCGAAAGATTCTAATTCTATACATTCTTATACCAAATAATAACAAATAACAACCATAAACAAAGGAATTCTGACCTCTTGTAAACTTGGTCTGGTTTGTACGACCTTGACGTTCTTTCGTCAAATAGTTCCTCGCCTTGTTCACAAGTCTTTTTCCAAACTATTCCTATCTCTATATCAAATCTATCTCTATCTCTCTCTTAGATATTATCAAAGTATCTTCTCCTCTCTTCTATTCTATTCTTCTCTTCTACTCTATCCTTCTCTTCTTGATTCTCTCATCCTTCCTTGCTAGCGAAGAAAAGATGATCCTTTCTTCTATCTTCTCCCTCTATTTATCCAATTTTTCCCTAGGATTACTCCTTTATTAAGGCCTTGGTGATTGCAATTGTTTAGGATTCTATTTCTTTTAACTCTCCTTATTCTTCCACATCTAAAGGATATGTCATTCTTTAATTCATATTTGGAAATCAACTAGCTTCTACGGTTGACAGGTCTCTCTACTACGACCATGAGATAGGGAGTTTATCTGTAGATTTACTATAGCAAGGCACTTACGTATATGTTATCTTATGTACACTGCAGTTTATAAATCATTCTTCCTACAGTTCTTTACCATAATTTAAGTCTATCTCTACGTTAACATCATGAAAGGAGTTCATTGCTAAGTTGTCTACTGCATCTATTCTCCCTTGATCGTGATTACAACAGTTCTTATTGGTCGAATGGGGAGGTTGCAAGATGTAATAAACACTTATGTGTTTGTATTTCACAGTTTCCTTACTATATCTACCAGGTCTACACCATGTTGAAGCTAGCTATACTTAGTTTATGCCACCACTAAGGGTATTCCTCTTGCTGCGTGGAATGGAGGAGTTTAACTGGGGTTTTTTTAACGTGTAGGATAGCAAATTTAACGCTCTATGCAAAGGTTATTAATAAAACTTGTCTTCTAAACACTTGCGTAGTAAGTTGGATGCCCATGCTGTAGGTTGATGGCCATTTTTCCTATGTTTATTCTGCTCCAAGTTCACTAAATTGTTTGCATGCTATTTACTCCATGTTAGAACTCAATATTCTGCATTAAAACCTCTATCTTCTACGTGTTAGCTAATATTTTCCTACACATTAGTCTTATGCCATATATATCGACTCATATTAGTCGTTATTTTAACTCCATGTTGTTTGGCCATATGAATTTGTTGACTATAGTCTAAGCAGCCACCTTTTGGTCATGGGACATAGTCATTTTTTTCTCAAACTAAATCCACCACCTTTTATTAAGTCATCATTTAACATGCGACTTTATGTGATATTTAACTTAGAAATATTTAAAGTTTATAATATATATTCCCAATTTAATATATATATTAATATTCATAATATGTTTTATGTAATCGGTTTTATAGCGTATGACCATTTCCATAATGATTAAATTTACAATTTCACCTAAATATATATATATGTAATCGATAAATTTCAAGTTTCCTACCATCTATATAACAATGACTAATCAATTTATAAACTAGGTCATATAATTCAATTTATTCAATGACTAATTAATCATACTAAAATATTCAATATAAATTATGAACTATATTCACTTTTGAATATAAAAGTTTATAATCATAGAATAACTATATAATTCAATCATTAATCAATTTTTTCATCCTATATGGTTGAATTTAACATAATATTTCATTCATAAATGCAAAGATAAATGTATATGCAAATGTGGTGTGTGAGATTCCCTTTTTCCATCGAAGTCATTTAGTTAAAAACAAGTCTACCTAATTCATGTTCTCGCCTTCGACCTCATTCACCTGATCCTGCATTACTTGCACTCAATAGTTTATCAGTATTGACAAACCCAAAAGAATACTAAATGTCAAATTTCATATCAATTGTAGGAGTAAAAATGCATACAATATTTTCTCACAACTGGATTATGAATGATCAAATCTATTTTAATTTCAATGCATACATAAAAATCACATTAAATCTTTAAAATGCACCTTATTAAAAATACAATTTGTGACATCCTTCCCCTCTTGGAAGAGACATCGTCTCGATGTCTTGTCACTCGTCAATAATCAAAAAACAATAATATCTCATAAAATGTCAACCATACCTCAAATTCAAATAATAATAGCAATAGCACACAAGCTATCCAAGTTTACATCATAAAATTTAAATATTTTTTTCAAAATATCCAAAATAAATAGCAGTTATTTCCTAAGAAAGCGAATGAGGAAAATGATGGTCAATCATCTTAGCATCCTCCCATGTAGCACTATCCTTAGAATATTGGTCCAACTGAAACTTATACTAAGTGAAATCTTTGCTACGTAGCTTCACACTACGCTGATCTAGGATTCAGATGGGCTCCACTAGCACCACCCTGGGATCCTTAACCTATAAGGATTGCCAATCAAGAATATGAGATGCATCGGCATTGTAAGGTTTCAGTAAAGACACATGAAACATATTATGGATTTGAGCTAGAGCATGGGGTAAAGCTAGTCTATAAGCAACTGGACTGATAACCTCTAGTACATCAAAGGGTCCCACATATCTTGGAGCCAATTTTGATGATTTTCCAAACGAGATAGAGCTCTTATGAGGTTTGACTCTCAAAAAGACTTTATCTCCTGCAGCGAATTGTCTAAAAGTTCTATTTCGGTCTGCATAACTCTTCTGTCAATCTACTACTTCCTTCAATCTACTCTTAATCAACACCATTTTCTCCTCCATTTCCTTGAGTAAATCTGGACCAATAATGATCCTATCCTCTAGTCTATCCCAATTGATAGGTGTGCGACATTTTCGCCCATAGAGTGCTTCAAAAGGTGCCATCCCTAATGATGCATGAAAGGAGTTGTTATAAGCAAATTCAACTAAGGGCAAGTACTCCTCCCATTCGTACTACTGGTCCATGCAATACATTCTCAAAAGATCCTCCACTACCCGATTAACCCTTTTTGTTTGGCTGTCAGTCTGAGGATGATATGCTGAGCTAAAATTTAGCCTTGTTCCCAATGTTGCATTCAATGTTGTCCAAAATCTGGAAGTCATCCTGGTATCCCTATTAGATATTATAGTTTCTGGAACTCCATGTAACTGAAAAATTTCTTGCACAAATTTCTTGGCAAGAACAAATGATCAATCTTTTAGATTTCTAGGTATGAAATGTGCAACTTTAGTCAACTTGTCCACCACTACTAAGATAGTGTCATGCTTATTCTTACTCATCAATAATCCTTGGATGAAATCCATACTGATTACCCACTTGTATTTTGGTATAACATGTTGGAATAGAATTCCTATGGGATGAACATGTTCAACTTTTACTCTTTGACATTCCAGGCATTGTGCTACATACTCAACCACTTCTTTCCTGAGTTTAGGCCAGAAATACAATTTTTTCAAACCAGCTACCATCTTTGTTATTCCAGGGTGTCCTGAATAAGGTGTATTGTGCATCTCATGTAATATCAACTTCCTCAACTCTCCCCCTTCTGGTATGTACATCCTTCCTTGGTATCTCAAAATATCCTCTGGTTCTATCTCATATCCATCATAATGATGGTCTAAAGAGTCTTTTTCCAAGGCTTGTTTAACTCTTAAATAATGTTCATCTTCAGAAAGATTCTGCAACACTCGTTGCTTCAAGTTTGTTCTTGTTGTAACCATAGTAGATAGGTGTCTTCTTCTACTGAGAGCATCAGCTACTCTATTTTTCTTCCATTAGATATATTCAATACCAATGTCATACTCACTTAGAAATTCAAGCCACCTTCTCTGTCTTGCATTTAGGTTAGGTTGTGTAAAAATATACTTCAATCCTAAATGATCCATTTTAAGCTCAAAAGGCTTCCCTAAAAGGTAATGCCTCCACATTTGTAATGCATTTACAATAGCTAGTAGTTCTAAATCATGCGGAGCATAATTCATCTCATATTGCTTTAGCTTTCATGATTCTTATGCAACCACCTTTCCTTCTTACATCGACACTGCTCCCACACCTTCACCCGAGGCATCTGTAATTACTACAAAATGTCCGTTGCGATCTGGTATTGTTAATACTGGTGCTGTTGTCAATTTCTTCTTCAGGAGTTGAAATTATTCCTCACACTTCTCAGTCCATTCAAACCTTTTTTTCCTTTTTCTGAAGTGAGTTAATTGGTGCTGCTATCCTGGAAAACCCTTCCACATATTTTCTATAATATCCAGCAAGTCCCATAAAACTTTGAACTTCTGAAACATTCTGTGGTGTTGGCCAATCTACTATTGCTTCTATCTTTGCAGGATCAACTGAAATTCCTTCAGTAGATATGACATGACCTAAGTATTGCACCTTTTCCTGAAAGAAGGAATGCTTAGAGAATTTCCCATAAAGTTTACGATCTCTCAATCGTTGCAAAACTATCCTTAGGTGCTTCTTATGTTCTTCTTCATTCTTAGAATAGATGAATATGTCATCAATGAAGATTAAAACAAAATCATCTAAGTATTCTCTAAAAATACTATTCATGAGGTTCGTGAATGCTACTGGGGCATTAGTTAAACCAAATGGTACAACTATAAATTCATAATGCCCATACCTTGTTCGGAATGCAGTCTTAGGAATGTCTTCATCATTAATCCTTAACTGATGATATCCAGATCGAAGATCAATCTTGGAGAATATAGATGCACCTTTCATTTGATCAAATAATTCATCTATTCTTGGTATAGGATATCTATTTTTTATGGTTACTTTGTTCAACATCCTATAGTCAATGCATAACCTCAAAGTACCATCTTTCTTCTTTACAAAGATCACCGGTGCACTCCATGACGATACGCTTGGTCTAATAAAACCTTGCCTAAGCAACTCCTGCAATTGAGCCTTAAGCTCATATAGTTCTATTGTTGTCATTCTATATGGAACCTTAGATTGCGGCTCCGTTCTAGGTAAGAGTTCTATAGAAAAATCGAACTCTCTCTTAGGTGGTAACTTGGTAAGATCTTCTAGAAAGACATCTAGAAACTCTGCAAGGACAGGATAATCTGTAGGAATTTTCTCTACATTATTCAAATCATTAACCATGATAGCAATGATGGAACATCCTTTTCTTTGGGCCTTCTTGAGTTGCATTTCCGAAATGTATCTCAATTCAAGAGGATTTTGAGACCCAAAAATTTCAACGGAATTCCCAAAATCATCCATGCAACTAATGACCTTATCTTCACAATTCACTATAGCTTTATGTTCAGTCAACCAATTAATACCTAAGATCACATCATATGATCCTAGTGGTGCAACACAAAGGTTAACTTGGGTTTGGAAACTAGGAAGTTCTAATGCACTACAAAATAGACAAGTGTCTACCCTCTTTTCTGCTCGATTTCCATACTGAACCATCCATGAATTTGAAATATAACCAGGTTTAACAAATATTCTAGAAACTACTTGTGGATCAATAAAACATTTAGTAGCTCCTGTATCTATTAAAATAGAAACTGTTTGTCCAAAGAGCTTACTCGTAATCTGGATAGGTGCGACTTGGAAATCAGCTTGACAATTGTCGACAATAACGTGAATCTGATGTTGAGGGGCTCCTTGCTGATATCCTCCTCTTTGTGCTGGGGTACATTGTGGACAATTGGAGGCGTAATGACTCCCTCCACAATTATAACACCCATCCCTATGACCAGGATGGCCACCTGACCTTCCTCTGTTCATATTCTATCGAGCATTGGTCTTATTGTTTGCTTTCTTGTTTCCATCCTGATTCACTCTTCCTTTTTCCTGGGTGTTGGGTCCCCTCTTAAGATTTCTTATCTGCCAATTGTTGCCATTGTGGTTCCTTTGGAAATTTCTATTCCCAAAATTTGGTCGATTGTTCTCATTCTTTTGGAGGTTCCCCAACTGCTGCAACTTCTGCTCTTGCTTAGTCGCCTTTTCAAATACCTCCACCATATTTAATGGATTATGGATATCCACCTCCGCTCATATATGGGTTGTTAAACCCAAAATGAACTTCCGAATGAGGAATCTTTCATCCATCTAGTATTGTGGAACATACTTAAGGAGATTAGTAAATTTCTATGAGTATTGTATTACCGACATATTACCTTGAGTAAGGTTTTGAAATTTTTCCATCTTCTTGTCGAAGAATAACTGAGGAAGCCACCTTTTCCTAAAGGATTGTAAAAACAAATCCCAAGTGATCTCTCTTGGTTGCAGTTTCCTTTCTGACTTTTCATTGTCCCACCAAGTAGCAGCTTCACCAGACAACTTATAAGCAGCCCAAACTGCCTTGGTTTCATTTGACATGTTGTGGAGACCAAAATATTTTTCCATTTCAATTACCCATGCCTCTGCACCATCACCAATTGTTTTTCCATCAAACTTTGGTGGGGCTATCCTTTTCAAATCTTTTGCCAGCTCTTCTTCTATTCTGGCTTGGTTGTCGGGTTGCTCCTCAACCCTTGGGGCTTCCTATCGGACTTCTCTGACCCTTCGAACCTCTTGTTCGATATCATTCATCCTTGCACTTTGCTGATTGAGTAGGTCAAGAATTTGATCTAACCTTTCATTTCCATTACTTGGCCCTGCCCTTGTGGTTCTTGAGGCCATTTTTAACAATTCTGCATCAGGGAGATGTTGATAATTCTTAGCAAAAAAGAAACATATTCGCAATGTTATGTCTTTTGTAACTTCTATCATGCTCCCTGAAATCTAGCCTTATATTACAACTATAGAGATTTAATACTCTTATTGAATATTATAGGAAAACAATATAAATTTATAATATAGCAGTATCGAATAATATTCAATCTACTTCATTCAAATTTATAACACAAGTTAGGTTCAAAATACATATAGCTATCATCAGGAAAAACACAATTTTTAAATCAAAATACAAAAGAAGACATCTTTATTTGATAATAGAAGGGAATACATCTTTATTTGGTAAAAGAAGGAAAGACATTTTTATAGAAGTGTTGTAACACGTTACATCACTCATCAAGAGGAGTCAGGGGAGTGTATTCTTCAGACTCATTAGGACTTAAAGGAGTATATCCTTCTAATTCATTCTCACTCAAAGGGGTATAGCCCTCAGATTCATCATCTCTTAGAGGAGTATACTCCTCGGATTCTTTAGAACTTATAACAATTGGCCTTATAGATGAGTATTCTAACTCAGGCTCTTTTTCTTTTATAGGAATATTCTTCTCAGAAGGTATTACAACACTTCCTTCTGGGACTGGTTTCACTTCAAAAGGGACGTCATCCAAAATTGGCTTGACAGGAGATGGAGAATCCTTCTTGACCCTCAGGTAATGGGCATGCCCAGCTACAGACTTCCGGGCTGTTTGCTTGGTATGCACAATTTCTGTAATGTTTAAACATAAAACTTTTAATCTCCAAATTTTTCTTAACGTAGTGACTCATATAGGTCCTAGTGTTATAAACCCTAGGCTCTGATACCAAAATGTAAAGACGTCAATCTAGGATCTAACCAAACTACTCTTTATTCATAAATAAACTTAAATTTCAAACATTAAGCATATTTTATACAAGATATAAGAAAACATCAAATATGGATATAAAAACATTCATAGATATATCATTATAATGCAAATGAATAATACAATTTTTTTACTTAGAAGTCCTTATTTCCTACTTAGGATTCCAAATTGCCTTAAAAATATACAAGAAGATGCATCTGTCGATCTTTAGTCTAAGTCGCTTCCTTCAGTCCTTTGAACGTAGACGAGAACAAGAATCAGGCGCTTTTTCCACCCAACCTTGAAGCTTACACTTCCCCGGAATTCTTGGTCAATCAAGAATACCCGACCCTACACGAGTTGTTTTAACCAAAGAATTCGAAAGCAAGAGGGAATCTGGTGCATGTCTAGATAATATATGTATTTTCATTTTTCTACTTCATTATAAGAAACAAGCATTCGCTATCATACTAGGATGTGGTAGAGAGCATAAATAAGGAATTTCCATCATTTTCTATGGATAATTCAAATAATAACTCGGCCGAGTATAATGCCATGCACAGCAAAATAATAGTTGGAAAAAGCAACTATTCTCCCTAAAAAATCCACATTCGGCACCTGTCCCGAAAGGTAATTTTCTAACTCAAGCTTAACCCTAGCTTGGTTCCCTCAAACACAAGTATAATTGAAAATACAATCTTTCTTTCAAACAAAAATAGAAATATCACTTTCCCTACTATCATTATTTTTTTCTAGTGTATCTAATTGACGAACAATCTTTCATACTTTGGAAAATGATTAAATTTCATAAGCAATAGTTTCATAATCAATCTTTTGGCTAAATAAGATACACGCAAAAGAAGGTGTTACACATGTATGAATTTAATCACATATATAACCAAAAAGTACACAAACACATTCTTAAATAGAATTAGAACTAATTGTTTTGGACAAAATACGTTATTAACAATTAGTTAACATATTTTTCTCTATATACTTTTCTTCTATTCTAAAATTATTTACAATGCATTTGAAATAAGATAATGACATTTGAAACAAATTTGGATAATCATACCTAATATCTAAAGCTTCTAATTCTATACATTCTTATACCAAATAATAACAAATAACAACCATAAACAAAGGAATTTTGACCTGTAGTAAACTTGGTATGGTTTGTACGACCTTGACATTCTTTCATCAAATAGTTCCTCGCCTTGTTCGCAAGTCTTTCTCCAAACTATTCCTATCTCTATAGCAAATCTATCTCTATCTCTCTCTTTGATATTATCAAAGTATCTTCTCCTCTCTTCTATTCTATTCTTCTCTTCTACTCTATCCTTCTCTTCTTGATTCTCTTGTCCTTCCTTGCTAGTGAAGAAAAGATGATCCTTTCTTCTATCTTCTCCCTCTATTTATCCAATTTTTCCCTAGGACTGCTCCTTTATTAAGGGTTTGGTGATTGCAATTGTTTAGGATTCTATTTCTTTTAACTCTCCTTATTCTTCCACATCTAAAGGATATGTCATTCTTTGATGCGTATTTGGCAATCAACTGGCTTCTATGGTTGACAGGTCTATCTACTACCACCATGAGATAGGGAGTTTATCTACAGATTTACTATGGCAAGGCACTTAAGTATATGTTATCTTATGTGCACTGCAGTTTATAAATCATTCTTCCTACAACTCTTTACCATAATTTAAGTCTATCTCTACATTAACTCCATGAAAGGAGTTCATTTCTAAGTTGTTTGTTGCTTCTATTCTCCCTTGATCGTGATTACAACAGTTCTTATCGGTCGAATGGGAAGGTTGGAAGATGTAATAAACACTTGTGTTTGTATTTTGCAGTTTCCTTGCTATATCTGCCAGGTCTATGCTACGTTGAAGCTAGCTATACTTAGTTTATGACACCACTAAGGGTCTTCCTCTTGCTGCGTGGAATGGAGGAGTCTAACAGGGTTTTTTTAACATGTAGGATAGCAAATTTAACGCTCTATGCAAAGGTTATTAATAAGACTTGTCTTCCAAACACTTGCGTAGTAAGTTGGATGCCCACGCTGTAGGTTGATGGCCATGTTTCCTATGTTTATGCTGCTCCAAGTTCACTGAACTATTTTCATGCTATTTACTCCATGTTAGAACTCAATATTCTGCATTAAAACCTCTATCTTCTACGTGTTAGCTAATATTTTCCTACATTTTAGTCTTATGGCATATATATTGACTCATATTAATCGTTATTTTAACTCCATGTTGTTTGGCCATATGAATTTGTTGACTGCAGTCTAAGCAACCACCTTTTGGTCATGCGACATAGTCGTTGTTTTCGCAAACTAAATCCACCACCTTTTATTAAGTCATCATTTAACATGCGACTTTATGTGATATTTAACTTAGAAATATTTAAAGTTTATAATATATATTCCCAATTTAATATATATATATTAATATTCATAATATGTTTTATGTAATTGCTTTATAGCGTATGACCATTTCTGTAATGATTAAATTTATAATTTCACTTATATATATATATAATCAATAAATTTCAAGTTTCCTATCATCTATATAACAATGACTAATCAATTTATAAACTAGGTCATATAATACAATTTATTCAACGACTAATTAATTATACTAAAATATTCAATATAAATCATGAACTATATTCACTTTTGAATATACAAGTTTATAATCATAGAATCACTATATAATTCAATCATTAATCGATTTTTTCATCCTATATGGTTGAATTTAACATAATGTTTCATTCATAAATGCAAAGATAAATGTATATGTAAATGTGGTGTGTGAGATTCCCTTTTTCCATCGAAGTCATTTAGTTAAAAACAAGTCTACCTGATTCATGTTCTCGCCTTCGACCTTGTTCACCTGATCTTGCATTACTTACACTCGATAGTTTATCTGTATTGACAAACCCAAGAGAATACTAAATGTTGAATATCATATCAATTGCAGGAGTATAAATGCATACAATATTTTCTCACAACTGGATTATGAATGATCAAATCTATTTTAATTTCAATGCATACATAAAAATCACATTAAATCTTTAAAATGCACCTTATTAAAAATACGATTCGTGACAAAGGAACCTATTACTATCTATTGTGATAACACTGCAGCAATTGACATATCCAAGAATCCGGTATTACATTGTAAAACCAAACATGTTTCTATCAAGCTAAATTTTTTAAGAGAAAATGTTGAAGCAAAGGAAATAAAACTGGTTTATGTGAATACTAAAGAGCAGATTGCAGATATCTTTACTAAACCTCTGCTTAAGGAGACTTTTGAATATCTCAGAGATTAGCTTGGGGTCATACCCCCACCAGTAGAGACTTAGGAAGTTGATGATTGTCATCAACCGATAGAATTAACAAAGAAATTTTTTTTCCAGTTTTGATGGGAAGCTACTTCTCAGGGGGAGTAGTTGGTATACTAAATTTATTGGTATTTTGTATATGAACTTGGCTTGGTAAGATGTTTTTGGTAAGAACTTTGGCAATTGATGTCAAAGGGGGGGAGATTGGTATGGAAAAACACAAGGAAAACACATGTTGCTCCCAGGGGGAGAGATTGCTGTTTGGGAGAGATTATTACTCTTTGTATCTGTATTTTGATTTCTGATTATGATCTCTTTTTGGAGATTGTTGGTTTTTGGTACTTGGCATTTCTAATTTGGCACTTTGATGGTTTTTCCATCTTGTGTTGCCATCAATGCCAAAGGGGGAGATTGTTGGTATTTTGGTATGGTTTTTTCATTGATGTCAACACCTACTAAACACTTATCAACTCTGGCACTTTGGAGAATCAACAACATTCACCGACAAGCAAGTGACTCATGCACAGTCACCTGTATCTGGTACACCGGCAAGTTATAATGATCACAGGCACTTGGAATGATATGGAAAACACTTGGTTATGTTGAAGACATCATGTGGACAATTTGTTTTGGAGTTTTGTTTATTGGCATATTAGCATTTGCATATTTGCTATTACCGACAAAAAGGTCCAGGTTACACCAGTAGGTTTATCTTTTCTAGATCAGCACGACACGCTAAGGAGATGATTAATTATTGTTGTAAATGCGTAAGCCGACATGTTGAATCGGTTATTACATTGGATATTGTATTGTTTGTAAAATGTTTTTATTGTAATATCTTGTAGAGCCGACCTACTAAAATTGGTCTTAGGTTATGGTATAAATGTAAGATCTTATTTGTAAGATCAAGTGTGGAATGCGAAAAACAATTGTGTGAAGGTATATATGAGAATAAGCAGAGCTATACATGCAGACATCATTTGAAGATTGAAGGAGGGTTTTTGTGAAGACAATCAAAACTACACCGGTACTGAATCCAGCATATGAAGATGTTATTTTGTGTAGTACATTCTTATTGTATTTAACCATCCAACTGTAGTCAGTGTGACTCCCATTTTGTGATTGAGTAGTGAGCTCTAGGCACTTGGCCTTTCTGCATGTATAGACCCCATTTATGTACACTTACTATCTGTAGTAGTATCATCTGATTGTGGGTAAGGTTTCCCACTGTGGTTTTTCCCCTTACAGGGTTTCCACGTACAAATATTGGTGTTATGTGTTGTGGATGACCTTGTCTTTATGTTTCATGCACTAATCCTTACCGGTATAGCAATTAACTGTTAAAACTATCTACCGGCTTATTAAACTGGTTTATCGGTATTATGCATTAAGTTGGTTAAGTAGTTTTGGTTTGAATTTATTTGACAACTAATTCACCCCCCCTCTCAGTTGCCTCCGGGACTTAAGAATATGATGTGAACATCTAGAATCAATGATCCATTCATCCTTTTCTTCAATTTTAGCTATCAGGGCCTGCTTTAGCGGTTGAATAGTAGGTGTCGGTTGATCTTCTGTTATTGCAACAAAAACCCATGCATTATCTATCAGTTCCTCATCAGAATCATCAGTAACTTCTTCATCAACATACTAAAATGATTTGTCTCTATTCTTCTTAAGTCTGTACCTTTGATATTCAGGGTTAGGCTTGTATGTTCTTTTAGCTTCTTCTTTCAATCTTGCATGTCTATCAGGACACCTAGATGCCATATGACCAATTTTATTGTAGTTAAAACATTTAAATGGTGCTTTACCTTCATACTTACTTCCAAATAGACCTTTAGGCATTTTCCTTGCAAATAGTGCTTCAAGCTCTTCAAGTTCTTCATTCTCTCTTCTGATTTCTTCAAGTTCTCTAGCATAGAGTGCTTTCCAATCATATTTTTCAGATGATGATGATGATGATGCAGATGATGAAGCTTTGAAAGCCAAACATGTCTTGATTGTATCAATAGGACCAAATTTCTCAAGTTCAAAAGCTAAAAGTTTTCCAACCAAAGTATCTCGGGATACTAATGCATTAGGCATTGTTCTCAATTCATTAATAGCACTTACTTTCATTTTGTATGCTAGTGGAAAAGCTCTTAAAACTTTAGAAACAATTTCATCTTCACTTAAGGATCCTCCACAACATTGTATACCCAAAACAATTTCATTAACTCTTTCCATAAAAGCAGAAATCCTTTCATCTTCTTCCATTTTCAAATTTGCATACCTAATCCGGAAGCATTCCAGTTTTGCAATTTTGACAGTGGTATCAACTTCATTCAATGTCTCCAATTTATCCCAAATAGCTTTAGCAGTAGATCTATCTAATAATCCCATGATTTTCTCATATGGCAATACGCTCAAAAGTGCTTCTCTTGCTTTGCAATCATTTTCTTCATCTTTATCCAAGGTTGGTGGATTAGGTTGACCTTGAGTAGGAGCAACATAGCCATTCTTTGTAACATCTCATATGTCATTTCCAATGCAATTCAAATGTGTCTCCATTTTGATCTTCCATATACCATAGTTGGTTCCATAAAGCTTCGGACTATCCTTCCTAAAATAGTTAGTAGACCTAGGATCTCCTCAAGTTGTTAAACATCTGCAAAAAGAGGACTAGGCTCTTATACCAATTGTTATGTCCCAGAGGCAACTGAGAGGGGGGGTGAATCAGTTGTCTATTAATTTCAACCCAAGTATAACTTAACCAAACTTTAATGCCAGTAGACAGTTTAGCAGTTAATAACAGTACTGGTAAAGTTTAATGCATGAAATAGAAAGACAAATAACATACACAACACATTACATAGTTATTTGTACGTGGAAAACCTGTAAGGGAAAAAACCACGGTGGGAAACCTTACCCACAATCAGATGATACTACTGTAGATAGTATGTGTGTACAAATGGGGTCTGCACATGCAAAAAGACCAACTACCTCGAGCTCACTGCTCAAACACAAAATGGGAGTCACACTGACTACAATTGGATGGTTAAATCCAATGATAATGCACTACTCAAAATAGCAACTTCATATGCTAGATTTAGTACCGGTTAAGCTCTGATTGTCTTCCTCATACCTTCCTTGAATCTTCAAATGATGTTTGCATGTATAGATCTTCTTATATTTGCATATACCTTATTACAATCCTTTTTCACACTCCTCTACCTACATATAATCTCACAAATGAGATCTTACATATATACCAAAACCTAGGACCAAATGTGTAGGTCGGCTCACTAAGATATCACAATAAAATCAATTACAAATGAATCAATATGTGATGCATGATGTCGGCTCAATGAATTTACAACAATAAAAAATCATCTCCATAACGTATCGTACTGATCTGGAATAGATAATGCTTGTTGGTCCATAACCTAGACCTATTTGCTGGTAACAACAAATATGCAAACTTGATTGTACCAATATCAAATCACCAAAACCAAGTGTCCAAACAATGTCTTCAACATAACCAAGTAATCTCCAGATGATAACAAATCATCCTCAGTGTCAGTTAATAATATAACCTACCGGTGAACTAGATATTGGTGGCTGTGCATGTCATTGAACATGCCAGTGAACATAATCAAAGATCTCCACAAGGATAAGTGTTGACATCAATGACAAAACCAATACAACACATCCATAATACCAACAATTATGAGCCAGAGATGGAGGACAAAGAGTAGAGAAAGGATTCAGATGTCGACCAAAAAGTTGAGGAGGAGATTACGGGGGATGGTTTCAACCAAAGTCTTGGTGGTTATGCCGAACAAAATACCGGTGGTGAAGACCCCAAAACTGATCAGGCCAAGGTTGGTGAAAAAATACCCCCTTCTAACCCTTCTGTTGAGGGTTTGAAGGGGTTTGTGGACACCCTCGACTGGCTCATAAACAGTCACAAGAAAGTTGTGAAGGAAAATAAGAGCCTGAGTCATAGGATTCAAATTCTGGAGACTATTAGCATCGGTGAAGGTAAATCCTTGGCTAAACATGTTGATGATTTGGGAAAGACTATTGCCAAAGCTGAAGAGATTATGGACGCCTTCAATCCAAGGTTTGAGCAAGTGGAGAAGGCCTTGGAGGAAATAAAAAACAATGACACTGTTAGGGACTAGGGAATGGTGGATGTTGAAAACACACTCAACAAAATTGATACCTATCTCAGAAGCATTGCTGAACAAAGTTATAACATTCTGAAGGCCTTGGTTGACAACATCAAAATCCTGATCACTAAGCTGGAGAATTAGAAGGGATCCCTGGAGCAGGAACTTGACATGGAGGGCGTGGAAGGTGTGCAAGGACCAAGAACGAGGACCAGAGGAAAGAAGAGGAAGAAAAAGCCAAACAAGGAAATCAAAGAGCTCATAGTTGCTTCGATGAATTATGACCTGTTGGTCATCAAGGCTGCTAAACTTCTTCAGTCTCTGTAGGTGTTGCTATTTGTCTAGGTCTTTCTTTCCGGTTTTTTTTGCTTTGTTGTTCCTAGTTTTTTTATGTCCGTTCAGGTTGCTGGCTATCTTGCCAGTCTTTTGTGTTGTCTTTATGCTGGTCTAGTTTATCTTTGTTGATCTATCTTTTGATCTTTATGTAAAAGGTTTTGGGTCCGTTTTTCTAATTAATCAAAACACTTCTTCAAGATAAATAAATAATATTTATATATTTATCCATTTTCTCTATCAATTAAATAAATCTACTTTATTTAATTGTTTAATCAATAAATTTGAGGAATTTGTTATAAATAATTTTCTTCTAATATAAATAAATTTTATTTATTTATTTATCCCTTCATTTATCACTTCCATAATTAAATGAATCTATTTTATTTAATTGTTTAATCAATAAATATGATGAGCAAATTAATAAATCAAATTTATTAATTTGTTATAAATATTTTCTTCTACGAGCTAATTCGATCCTCATGTGGAGATAATTAATATTTTTTTATTAAATCTTCATACTATCCTTTGTTCTTGATAGGCTTGATCTCTTTGGCTTTTTCTATTTTTCTCATCTTCTAAATGGCAACTTTGAGTTTAATTTGATTGTGTTTGTTCAACTTCCTAAAAATCAATTCGATCTTGATCTTTCATTGAAATCCAAATTTCTATAAAATGAGGCCTCATCTTTCATTAGAAACAACTAATTTTCTGATATTCCCTTTTTATTCTCTTGAATCATTTTTTTAGTATTCTCACTATCATTATCCTTGCTTTCATTCGTATTTGTGCACTTTGCAATTTGAGAGTGATATATCCAATTTAGAGAAGAAAGAAGAAGCAGTGGAGAACCATCAAAGGAGTTTAATGTTGATTATTTCAATTGTGCTTCTTTTTTATAGCCTTTTTAGTTAGATTAGGTGATTTTGTGTATTTTTTAGTTTTTGTGGTTAGCTTATAAACTCCATGTTCATTGATTCTCAATTCCCTAGTCAACACCTTGTGTTATCATCGTTATCCTAGTAGACCTCAACATTTTGTGAATATCTATGGATATGTGGTTTTATATTGGGTAAACAAGTGGTTATGTCTTTACTATGTGTGGTGGTGTTGTCACTTGGATGAGTAAGTGCCAAGATGTAGTTGATTTTTCCATGATAGAGTTAGATTATATGGAGCTACTCATGCTTGTAAGGAAGCCATTTTTTTTATACGATTGTGTTAAAATATTAGATTTGTTGCAAGATTGATTACTACCTATATTCTGACAGTGAGAGTGTCATTTTCTTAGCAAATAATCAAATTTTCCATGCTAGAACAAAACATATTGATGTTCAATTTTATTCTCTTAGAGATATGGTAGGGTATGGGAAGGTAAAATTGGAGAAGGTTGACACTTCAATGAATGTTGTAGATGCATTGACAAAACTAGTGAGCACAAATAATTTCATGGTGTTTGAATTATATGGGCCACATCGTTAAATTGTGTTGTAGATACTCCCTTTTCTCTTGCAAGGTGTTTGAAAAGTGGGATAATGTTATTAAAATGGTTTCTTGACCTTGTATTTACATAAGGTTAACATTTATAGTACATTTTCATTTGAGAAGGAATCGATCCAAAAAAATTTCCAAAGCTTTCGATTGGCTAGATAAGCATGTCGGTAATTTTTGTTGTAAGGTCCATAGTGTTTTAAAATTGTGACCCTAGCAATTTTTGACTGCATTAGGGTCCTCATGCATGCATACTCAAATCCTCTAGCCTAATCGGAGACTGGAGAGAGCTAGACTTATGAAAACAGCTTCTTCCTTGTCCTCTACATCACCCCATCCACATTCTGCCCTAGAGAAAGGGGTAGGATAGGGGTGTGGTGCCATTGTGCCCCCTTGGACAAGGGCGTGGTTCCACTATCCCCCCTTGGATAGAGGCATGGCTCCCTTGTCCTCCTAGGACAGGGGCGTGGTGCCCCTGTCCCTGCCCTATTTTGGGGTAGGACCTTCCTAGAGCATGCATTGTGGGTTGTGGAGTGAGTGGGAAAACTCTCCTGATGTCAGCCCATGACGAAATTCAAATCCTTCCAACATGTATTTAAGGGGTATTCATCCTCTCATTTGCATAAGATGGAAATTTGATAAGTTGGAGAGGTCAAAGTTGGAGAGATTCAAGTTGCACAAGTGATCGAGCATTCAAGCATTCTTTTCCAGCATTTAGCATTCTCAAGTCTCCCTTCAAGGCTAGGTGTTGTATTTAAGTCAAGGATTCAACCATTGAGGAGGAGATTGATTTCTACATACAATTCGACACAAACACTTCTATCAACATTTCTACTACAACCTCCCTTGAGGTGATCTACAATATTTTACATCTACTTGCAAGTACTTTCCTTCGTTACTTGTATAATTCAAAAAATGGGGTTTGACCTAAAGGCGAACCCCTAATCCCAACCCATTTTTCTCTCTTTTCTATGTGTATGTTTTCAACATGCAGCTCTACTTTTGGATTCAGGCTCCATTTGCAGAGGTAGAAAAACCCTTTTCATTTCACGAATTTTTCAGAGGACCGTATACATTCCCGCCACAGTCCAAACAACTTTTCGTCAAATTCATAGGGTGACTTTGTCTCAACATTTTACTGCCAGATTCAAGTGCACAACTTCATCCCATATCTGATTTCAAGTTATAATCGATTCTTTGTCACTTTTGCACTACATAAGTCAATCAAATTCCTTTCCATTTCAAATAAGGAAAAGGGGGATCATCCTAACATTCTCAATTCATTTAGAATTCAATCTATCATCTTTGTGTGGAGATTGAATCTACTGAATTATCTCATCCCCTTCTTCCTAATGTAATGGTGAAAAGTGCTTGAAGGATAATCAATAGTGAAACTCTCATCTCTCTTTGAGGGAAAGGGTAGTTTTCCTCTTGATCTATCACTCATCATTTTCCCACCATTACATTTTGGTGAACCCGATGTCTTGCATGCTTTCCTTTGGACAAAATTGCATATTTTTTATTTACAAGTTTTGACTTTTTGCAAACTTAGTGCTTAAATCATTCAAAACCCTAGTTTTATCAATTTAAAATTGAATTTGTGATTTGTAAAAATTGCTTGTGGTTATCTTAGATCTGAAAATTGCTTCATCTGTCAAATTCAATTTCATCATTGTCTTGTTAAATTCGCAATTAAAATTTTACAAAATTAAGAGGTTACTTGTTAAAACCCTAATTTTTAAAAATCATCTTGAACTTGTGCAAAAAAATTGGATTTCCATTTAATTTTCAGATTTCTGATTGTTCTCAGATTTGTCTTCAATCCTACAATTCAAATTTTAAATTTCCCTCCTTTTTCCCAAAATTCAGATTTCAAAATTAAGTGGTTAGGTCATCAAACCCTAATTTTTAAAATTAATTGGATTTTGTGTGAATTTTAAATTAGTTTCATCTGCATTCAGATTTTTAGACATTTTTCAAAGTGTCCCTATCCATTAGGTTTGACCCTTTTCAAAATTACAATTCAATTCTTCTTTTTCTTCAAAACCTTAATAAGGTCCTATTTTCACCTTTGTGCCTTCATTTCACTTATCTAGAGATTGTAAAATTGGCCAATTTTGGGCGGTTAGCTTTAAAATCATCATAATATCCATTCCTAAAATTTTCGTAAAAAGTTGGTCGGACCATGTGCGTTCTCACCACGGTCATTGGCCTTTTCCTGAAATTTCGAGAGACTGTTATGACTGTATTTAATAGCCTAAATCTGGAAGATTGACTAATTTTATCAATTTTTTATCCCTCTTGAATCATAAATACCTTCAAAATTCAACATTTCAACTTTCAAGGAATTTTTTAAAATTAAGAGGTTAATTATAGTTTGCCTTGATTTTAAAAATTCTAATTTTAAAATTAAGTGGTCTTGGTCCTAATTTTAAAATTCCAATTTTCTTTCCTTTTTGGAAATTTTGTCATCCTCTTCCCCCAATAGAGGTCAAATTGTGTAAACATTATTTTCTTGAATTTTGCATTACTCAATTTTGTAAGCTTTGTTTCACAATTCAAAATTCAAATTTTCCCTCTAGTGCATGAGTTTTACCACTATTACTCCTACCTATCCTACCCCCGTTAGACGAAGCATTAGAATTAAGGATTCCCAAGGTTATATTCCAAAAGAAATGGAGCCTAATTTGGGTGATTTATTTAATGAGGATCATGCTAATTCTTCCCATCCTAATCATGTGCCTATTGATGAATCTCATGATGAAGAAGAAACTTTAAGTAGGGTTTCTTTAGATCAACTTTCTACATTGGACAATCACTTTGACAATTTTAAACAATGGATCTCCCAAGAATACCCTTATAGTGAAGCTCTTACATTAATTGAAGGTCTTAAGCACATGATTCAAAGTGATAAGAATGGAATTGATATATTATGTGGCATTGCACATATTGTTGATTCTAATGTCATGCCTATTAAAAGTTGTGTTGAAACCCTAGGTTATTCACAACCTTCAACACAAGTCAATTTTTCTATTCCTTTGACTAATCCTATGACTAGTATTCCTACTTTCACATCTAACATCATGTCTAATTAAACTCAAAATGTCATTCCTACAACCATAGGCCATGGGGGCAGTCCCTCTTCTTCATTTAATCCTCCATCAATACCTATGTCTTTCATGAGTATTCCTATTATTCCTCAACCAATCAGTGTGACACAAGGAGGCAATTCCTTCAACAACTATATTCCTCCTTTAAGTATCCCATTTCCTACCCAATCATCACCCATGCCTACTTATCATAATTTCCCACCACCTTATTCTCAGCCCATGGCTTCTTTCCACAACATCACACCACCTTCTCAGTCACCTATGTCTAACATCAATTATTCTACTGAAATGACAATTAACAATCTTGCTCAAATTGTGTCTTCCTTACAACAACATATTGCTTCTATGAGTCAATCCAAGTTTAGTGTTCCCATCTTTGATGTTGTGATCCCACTTTCTCTTGATATTGTTAAAGATGTGCCACCTAAACATGTGGAGATCCCTCAATTAGAACTCTATAATGGAAAAGGTGATCCTCTTATGCATGTCAAAACATTTCAAACCTTATTTTACTAATTTTGCTTATGATCAATGATTCTTTGAAAAATTGTTTACAAGAACCCTAAGAGATAAGGCCTTACAATGGTATTGATCTTTGCCTTCTTATTCTATCACTTTCTTTCAACAATTGGAAAATGCTTTCATCCAACAATTTCAAAACAACATTGGTCCTAAAATCACGTTGACTGATTTAATGCATTGTAAACAAGGTGTTAAAGAAAAAGTGACTAATTTCATTGGTAGATATAAGCATTTGTGTGCTCAAATTTCTTTTCATGTGCCTGATAATGATATTCAAAGAATTTTTATTTCTAATTTGCAAAAAGATATCATGGAAAAACTTCTTTTGTCTTAGTTTACTTCCTTTCCACAGTTATGTGCAATACTCTATAATTATAAACTAGCTCTGAGTCAAATAGAGCAATCTACTCCTATGGCTCCAAGTTATAAGGGGGGGAGTGTTCAACAATTATTTGTGAAGTTCAAAGCAAAAAAAAGTTTCATCAAGTTAAATGATCCAATCAACAACAACCATATGAATGCTGATGATATGATGAATCAATAAGGATCCAGACAACTACTGAGAGGGGGGGAGGGGTGAATTAGTAGATAGAAAACAAACTAAACTCTCACCAAACTCAAAACCAACTCATAAATCAATCACTGAACTAACTAGTTCAAACACTGAACTACAAATTGCAACTGCACTGTCAAGTATACCAGTTGACTAGCATGACAAAATAACATTGTAACAAATATGAAACTCTCAAACCATTTAACCAAAAAATTAAAAAAAATTACTAACATTAGTAAATGTACTTTTCAGATCACTTCCAGTCATCTTAACATATCTAAGTGGATTTACAAGTTAAAAAAATCAACCATATCAAAACATAACCACAAACACCATTCACCACTTGATATAATGATTTTTTTCTGTCGACACCCAAATAGGAAAAACCACGGTGGGGATGAATACCCACAAGTATTCTGAACTCTTCTAAAATTCTCCATGTTAGGAGCCAAGCCTTGTTAGAAGCTTTACAAAAATGTCCTGTTAGGAACAGATCCAGTTGAGGACCACCCGGTTAAGGGATTGACTACAGTACCCTGTTAAAGGCAATACCCTGTTAGGAGTAACCTCAATAGAGGATTTGAAATCCAAGCTAATGGATCACCTAGTTAGACAATTTAGAAAACACTAAACCTACTAAAGCTTACCTGGTTAAGGGATTTAACTATTGTAATTGTTAGAGAACAATAGGGTTTTACTGATCTGGTAAATAACACTACTCTTCTTGATCATATCCTTTTCATGCTCCTATCTGCCTTCACACATACTATAGATACTCTTTTTGGTTTGGCAATCAAACACATTGACACTTAACAAAAATTGCCAACACTACAACAAAACAACTCATCGACCTTATAAGTAAAACAATAGGTTAGTAACACATCACAAACCTAAGATATCATAGAGATTACAAACAAATTGATTCAAACATGACCGTTAGATCACATAGAAATCATCGACACAATGTACAAGACAACCTCGACCACTCCTTGATCACCGCTCATCGAATCTTGTAACTCATCACACAGTTTCCACTTCATGCAATGTACTCACTCATTCCCAAGATAAAACCGTTATCTCTGCATGTCAAAAACCACTTGAAACTCATCACGTGCATCATGCATACATGGCATAATCATCTCTGATCACCATTTGATCATAGATCAACACAATCGATTCACCAAGCTCCATCGGTTAGGGTTTGGCATATCAACTAGTAGGGTTACCGGTTTATCTCACTACTTAAGTAATACCATTTTCCTTTACTAGCTCAACTACCAGTTGCAATACAACTCCATTACCAGTTGTAATTGACATCAATTACAACACAATAGTTCATCAGTGCAATCTTCATAAAAATTCCAACAATCTCCCCCTTTGGCATTTATGGCAATACAAATATCAATACCCTTTGATTGTGATGATTGAGAGTAATGCATATACACAGGTATAGGAATCCTGGTTTACATTTTTCCATGTTCTCTCCTTCAACTGAGTCTCCATGTCTTCAACTAGTAACTAGTTACAGTTCTTCTCTCTATTAATCATACATTTCTTCTCCCCATAGTCATATAGTTCTTCTCCCCCTTTGACAATAATGCCAAAGTGAAAGTAAAACATGTAATGTCATACTTCACTATTCTACACCAAGTTGCTCCCCCTGTGGAGTATCTCCACTCTACACCAATCCTGGTGCAAGATTATTTAATAAGCTCTGGGACTAATGTCTTCCACATCTGTTCAATTGACCTCATGTAGGGACACAACCCCTAGATGACTTCTAAGATACTCAAAAGTAGTCTTAAGTAGAGGTTTAGTAGAGATATACTATAGTTGTTCCTTGGTAGATACATGCTCCAGTGACACAACTTTACTTTGTACTTTCTCTCTTAAGAAATGATATTTCAACTAAATATGCTTGGTTCTAGTATGCAACACTGGGTTCTTTGAAATATTTATTGCACTGGTGTTATCACATAAAATCCTTACCGGTTCTGTGATCTTCAACTTAAAACATTCTAGAATGTGTGTCATCCAGATTGCTTAGGTACAATTCATATACACTGCAATATATTCAACTTCAGCAGTTGACTATGATATACAACTTTGCTTCTTGTTGCTCCAAGATACAAGCCTTCCGCCAAGAAAGAATACACCTCTAATTGTACTCTTCTTGTCATCAACATTTCCTGCCTAGTCTACATCTATATAAACTTTCAAATCAATGTTACCTGCACATGGTTACCATAATCCATAATCAATAGTACCTTTCAAATATTTGAATATCCTTTTAGTAGCTACCATGTGTGTTTCCTATGGGTTCTTCTGAAATCTGGCAACTAATCCAACAGGATGAGAAATATCCAGTCTGATGTGAACAACATAATTCAGTTTCCCTATTATAGACCTGTACTCCTTTTCATCAACGGATACAAAATCATCCTTCTTAGATAGTTTACAACCTGTAACTATTGGTGTTTAAATTGGTTTACAATATCCCATTCCAAATGTCTTTAATACTTCTTTCACATATTTGGACCGTGTGATAAAAATAACATTCTTTATCTATTGAACTTGCAAACCTATGAAGAATTTTATCTCTCGAACTAGAGACATCTCAAATTCACTTTTCATCTCATTTGCAAAGTCATCACTCATGTCAACATTGCCTCTAGAAATGATATCATCCACAAACACTTCATTAACCAGTATCTTATCTCCTTTAGTCTTGAGATATATATTGTTGTCTTCACTGGTTCTCTGAAAACCTATCTTCACCAAGTGTGAATTAAGTCTTTCATACCATGCTCTTGGTGCTTGCTTCAAATCGTATAGTTTCTTGTGTGGTTTACACACCATATCATTTGCATCAATCAAAGCATAACAATCTGGCTATTCAATGTAAACTTCCTCCTCCAATATTCCATTTAGAAATGCTAACTTCACATCCATCTGATATACTTTGAATCCCCTATATGCTGCAAATGCAAGTAATGTCCTAACACCTTCCAATCTAGAAACTGGTGCAAATGTCTCACCATAGTCTTCTCCTTCTTCCTATGCATAACCTTTGCATAGCAATCTAGCTTTGTTTCTAACTACTACTCCATCTTCATTTAGTTTATTTTTGAATACCCATTTAGTACCTATTACATTTTTGTTCACCGGTCTGGGTACTAGGGTCCAAGTATTGTTCTTCTCAATATAGTCAATCCCATCTTCCATTTATTTGATCCAGTGATCATCACCAAAGGCTTCCTTTGCTGTTCTAGGATCAATAGTGGAGATCATACAAGAATTCTCTCTAATTCTTCTTCTGGTTAACACTCCAACATATTTATCTCCAATAATATGATTGGGATTATGATTGAGTATAACATACATTGGAATAATATTACCATTATCTTCATGTTCTTCATCCTCACTATCTTCATCTTTTGCAAAATCTACCTATTCTGATTGAACTGGTGCACTAACATTCATTTCAATAACTTCTGGCTTCACCAGTTCTAGATCCAAAATCAGAATGTAAGGTTCATCTTCCTTCTTCTCCTCACTAGTTTCTCCTGTCTCTTCAGGACACTCATCTACTCAGACATCAACACTTTCAATGATTTTCTTTGTCTAGTTTTTGTAACATTTATAGGATTTTCTCTTGCTGGAGTAACTAAGAAATATGCCTTCATCACTGTTAGCATCAAACCTACCAACATAGTCACCTCTCTTGATAAAACATTTACTATCAAAAATCTTAAAGTAACTGACATTAGGCGACCTACCATACCAATATTCATAAGGATTTTTATCCTTACCTCTTTTTACCAATATCCAGTTCATTGTGTAGACAATTGTGTTGACAACTTCTCTCTAGAAAGTTTTAGCAACACCTCCTTGTATTAGTATATTTATAGCAGCTTCAACAACTGACCACTTGTTCATCTCTGCTATACCATTCTTCTATGGTGTCCTCGGTGCAGAAAGTTTCTTTTTAATTCCATTGTCTTCACAGTAACTAGTGAATTCCTCTTAAGTGAATTCACCACCTTGATCAGTTCTTAAGAACTTTATCTTCTTTCCACTTTCCTTTTCAGCTAAGGCACTGAATGCCTTGAAATTGTTAAAGGCTTTTGTTTTGTCCTTCAAGAATGTGACCCACATCAGTCTTGAGCAATCATTAGTGAAAATCATAAAATACCAATCACCTTGAATACTCCTAGTCCTTATAGGTCCACATAGGTCTATGTGAACCAAATCTAGCAAATGTTATGTTGAGAAAGATTTTTTCTTAAAAGTTGAGGATGTCATCTTTCCTAACTGACATTCCTTACACAGAGCATTCACTGGTTTGTCCAACTAAGGCAAACCTCTTTCTGACTTGGACTTACTGACTTTGATAATGTTATCAAAATTTACATGACGAAATCTTTTATGTCAAAACCAACTATCATCTACTTTATCAGTTAAACAACTGTTGACTTTAGGATTTAGGTGAAAAAAGTTACCTTTTGTCTACTTTTCAGTTGCAATCAGTTCACCTTTTGTCCCATATATTTTTCACATTGCATTCTTGAATTCTAGTGCATAACCTTTGTCATTGAGTTGAGCTACACTCAAAAGATTGTGCTTCAATCCTTCAACCCAGTAGACATCATTTGCACTGCTCTTTCCAATAAGAGAAATGGTTCCCTTTCCTTTTACCATGCAGGGTGAGTCATTTCCAAATCTCACAACACCTCCATCAAATTCCTTCAAAGTAAACTTACTCCGGTTACCGGTCATGTGGTGTGAACAACCATTGTCTATAATCCAATCATCAGAACTATCCATACAATAAACTAATGCCTTCTAATATGATGTCTCCTCTTTAATGGAAACAAAGACAACATCTTCATTAGCATCTCCCTTAGATTCCTCATCTCTGATTCCTCCATCAAATGAAATGAGGCAATCTCTTTTACCTTTTCCTTTGTACTTCTTGTACTTCTCACGTTTATGCTCATTGTCTCCATTAGGACAACTAGCTGCAATATGTCCAATCCAGTTACATGCAAAACACTTCAAAGGAAATTTACCTTTGTACTTACCAGTACCTCTAGGTAACCGCTTGGCCAACAATGCTTCAAGCTCAATCAAATTGTTTTCATCATTAACATCTTTGTTGGATCTAGACTCATAACTGTGACTAGCTTCTCTTCTTTTCCTCACCGGTGGATTAGAAATTGAAGCTCTAAATGCAGATTCTGATTTCTAAGAACTACCATCATAACTATTTAATTCAAATGCAGTTAGTTTACTAATGATGGAGTCAGGATTTACCTTTGTTTTATCAATAGACTTGAGTTCCTGAATGGCTGCAACCTGGATAGCATAGACCGGTAGAAGGGTTATCAACACCTTGCTAACCACTGTGGTATCCTCCACTTTACCACCAACACTTTTGATCTCACCGACTCTCTTTGATCTTCTAACCATATTGTTGAATATTCTCACCTTCAGCCATCTACATCATCAAATTTACCTCTCAGACTCTCTTCTTTGGCAATATTCACATGTTCATCACCACTATAGATATCCTCAAGTTTCTTCAACACATCATAAGCAGTCTCCAAACCATGGACATCAATATACTATGAAGTAGACAAGGAATTGATAATGGCCTCCAATGCTTGATTATTCTCTTGTTGCTCCTTCTTTTGATCAACTGATAGAATCCCATTAGGCAAGGTATATTTGGTAACAACATGTTTCCAATATTGACTTCCTAGACTCTTGATATAGATATTCATCCTATCACTCTAGATTCTATAGTTTTCCCTATTGAACTTTGAACCTTCTTTCTTCATCATGTTCTTCTAGATCTTTACCTCAAGTTGTTAGGCTTAGACACTAGAGGACCTGAAATACTCTGATACCAATTGATGATATGATGAATCAATAAGGATCCAGACAACTACTGAGAGGGGGGGGAGGTGAATTAGTAGATATAAAACAAACTAAATTTTTACCAAACTCAAACCCAACTCATAAATCAATCACTGAACTAATTGGTTCAAACACTAAACTACAAACTACAACTACATTGTCAAGTATACCGGTTGACTAGCATAACAAAATAATAGTGTAACGGATTTGAAACTCTCAAACCCTTTAACCAATACATCAAAACATTTTAGTAACATTAGAAAATGTACTTTTCAGATCACTTCCAATCATCTTAACATATCTAAGTGGATTTACAAGTTAAATAAATTAACCATATCAAAACATAACCACAAAAACCATTCAACACTTGACACAATTATTTTTGACGTGGTAACCAAAATAGGAAAAACCATGGTGGGGATGAATACCCACAAGTATTTTGAACTCTTCTAAAGTTTGCCCTATTAGGAGCCAAGCCTTGTTAGAAGATTTACAAAAATGTCCTTTTAGGAACAAATCCAGTTAAGGACCATCTGGTTGAGCGATTGACTACAATACCTTGTTAAAGGCAATACACTGTTAGGAATAACCTCGATAGACAATTTGAAATCCAAGTTAATGGATCACCTAGTTAGAGTATTTTGAAAACACTAAGCCTGTTAAAGCTTACCCGGTTGAGGGATTTTGTAATGCCCATACCCTAGTTAGACTTGTAAAGCCCGTTTGACCATGATTGACTTCCTATGTGGCATTCTTGAATGGTAGGTTAACCATGGTGAAATGTGTAGTTTAGATAATATAAATAACTGTGCATACTTATTATTGTGCTTTTGCATCGATTCTCGTGTAAATGTAATTGTTCCTAACCCTTGTGATAAATCTTGAGCTAACGCCTTCATTGAATATGTATTTGTATATGCATGCTTGTATGAATTCATGAGTGCAGGAGATTGCAGGTACAACACCGCTTAGGGCAAGGTTCATCTCCTTTGGAATTTGCAAGGTTGAGTATGCCTCTTTCATCTTTAGAATTTGGATTTGGTGGTCATATAACTCTCGTCTTGCCTTAGCCATGGTTAGGTGAGCATCGGGTGTGGATTCGTGGGGCTTGCTTTTCATTGGGATGTGTGTCAAAAGATTTGGAGGACTTCCTCGATTTGCGTGCCTTGCGCGAGGTAAGTGGAGCTTGTTGTTCTAAGTATTAAATTCATACTCATGAGTAGACGTGCACATTAGTGATATAGAAATTTAAATAGGTAGTTCTTCCATACGATTAATCGTTAATTTAAAGAGATTGCTTTAATTATTATTGTAGCAAGCTTAAGGTATTTAACTTGGGTTAGTGTGCTCATTTACGCATTTGTAACATTTACGCATTTGTAGTTGAGAAATTAGAATAAATAAGACTCTTGCATTAGATTAGTCATTTATTTAAAAATGTCGCTTTATTATGTTATAGCGAGTTAATTTAATAGCTAATTTTTAAAATAATGAATTTAATGAGTTATGCGTTTTGGAAAGGAAAAATTCAAAGTCATTTGGGAGATAGAAATAAATTACTCATTTCCGCATTTTGGAAGAAAAAAGGGGTAAATTATTATTATTAAACGAAATTATTTCCTTTTTACTTGTAAAGTCGATATAGTATAAAAGTTTGAGTTTTAGAAAATTAAATTAATCAAATGCCTTACCCGGTCAATAGTTTTGAAATAAGAAGTAGGCCTAAAATTTGTAGTGAGAAATTAAAATTTAAAAAAAAAAAACGCAATAAGAAATGGAAGCTTTTTAATTTTAAAGGAAAAATGAATAAGAGGGATTGAATAAGAGGTTTCCATTTTTCATCCATTTTATTTTAAAAATAAATGCCTAATTTCGAAATTGAAAATTAGGGCAAAATTAGGGTTTCTCTTTTAAACCTAGTTTTGTAAACATTTTGGGGGTTCTCTTTTGGGGGGGAAAATGTGGGAGAAAATGGAGTTTTTTCTTTCTTGCTTGGAGTTGCAGGTGGAGCTCTTCTTCAGATTCATGCCAGGAATGCTAATGGAAGGTAGGTCTCTTGTTTATCTTGTATTGCATTTAAAACCAAAAGAAATGTGTTGGATTCTCCCTTGAAAATCTGAGTTCTAGTTTGAAACAATGGTGGACATTGGATCAAGATTTTTTTGCCTTATGAGTTAGTAAATCTTACCTATCTAAGAGACTTTGAAATTGTTTTGTGTGTTTGGAGGAAAACCATGAACTCTTATTTGGAAATCTTCCCCCATTTTGATATTTTGGTTATTCTGAAAAAGAAACAAAAAAAAAATGGAGAAGAGATGGCTGTGACTATATTTGTTTTTCAAAAAATGGGGTTGCTGGAAAATACTTTAAGTTTGTGTTTTCAGACTGTGTTTTGGTGAGATAATCATACATTTTGTTTGTATTGCTTACATATATTGTTTTTATTTAAAAATATATATATACATTTAGTAAATTTATGACTGCATTCTGGCAGTTTTGGTCTGGGTCTGGTAATGCCATTTTACCAGAGATTTCTATTAAAAAATGAAATAAAATAAAATAAAATAAAATATATAAAAAAAAGATATTTTATTACCCCCCATTGCTGGGAGGTTTCATGGCTACCACGGTAGCTACTGCTACCAGCTGGTAGCAGCGCTACCACTGGTAGAACTTCTACCAAATGGTAGCAGCGCTACCAAGGGTAGCGGCCTGCTACCATTTGGTAGCAGCGCTACCAATGGTAGCGTGGCTACCAAGGGGGCCCACGTGGGGGTCCACGTGGGTAACCCCATTTCAACTTTTTTTTTAAATTTAATTTTTATTTATTGTTTTAGAATAAAATAAAATAAAAAAAGGGTAAAAAAAAAACAATAAAATAAATTATTATTATGGTAGCAAATGAAGAAAAATAATAAAATAACGAATTTTAAATGGGGTTATTAATTACTTAAAATTACTCTGTTGCTTCTTTGTTTATTTAATGTAATTAAGTTGAGTATTAAATAATATTTGGAAATTAGAATTTTGATATTTAGAAAACCCATATAGTAATACAAGTTTTGGCTGCACTCTGATTTATGCAAAGGGCATTAATAATTATTAACTATAAATTATGGTTAAATGTGGGGGTTATTTCTAAATTGGTTAGTTATAGATTGGGGTTCCTGTATACTCGTTTATATATACGCAAAGATTCATAGATCATTGGGGGGTGTCTCCTTTTCATTTCAAAGGTTCCTTTTAAAGTATATTTTCCTTGATTTGGGTACTAGTGTATAGTTCTAGACCGATATGTCAGTGATGTTTATTTAAGGATTAAGTAAAATACCCAGACGAGAGATGCTTACATTTATGTGAACTTAGTTGGAAAAACTTGTAGAGATGTATTTACTAACTGAAGTGGTCATTTGTAGTATGGTTGTGATCGCCTAAGAGGCAGGATTGTAAAAGACATGTAAATTTGTAATATTAACTATATTAAATGCCAGAGGGGTCTTGCAGTTGAGTAGACCCGGAGATGTAGCCCTTTAGGGGTGAACTCCGAGATCATACCTATGTTTTGCGTTGTTTCAGTTTCCCTTGTTTCATGCTTTAAGTTATCATGTATGGTTGTTATCGTGTATAAGTGTATGATGGAAAATTAACGAATTTAAATCAAATGGACAAAATCAGACTTCTTGAGGAACGTAGTAAATTAGATTTATAAAACATTGTAAATTAGGATTATGGCAAAGTATTTAAAATATGTTAATTTAAAATTGTAATAGTGGAAAGAATCTTGCTAGAATACTTCATTGGATTAATTTGTTAATAAGCATGTTAATGGAATGAATGTAAGAGGGAAACAAAGTTAAAATTTATGTCACAATTCCTAGATTGAAATCTAAAGGATGCACATCATATAAATATCTACTTTTTACCCTAGTAAATGAATCACGCCATGTTAATTATGTTTCCTTACATTGGACGAATTTGTTAAGTTATTTCACGCTTTAATCATCACCAATAATCCTCACCAGAGTAATTTGATAATCGTGTGGACTCAACTAGGTATTCATGTTGTATATTGGATGAATATACTTAGTACTTTATGTTGTAATTATAATCAATGATCCTCACCAGATTAATTTTAAAATTGGGTTATCTCAACTAGTCTTCCATATGTATAACCCCAATAAATGAATTTCCTTATGATTGCTAAAAATGAACTGAATAGGGAAGGATTCAATTAGATGTTGATACATTAAATCTTAGTAAAAGTATCTCCCTCGTATTAACTTCGTTTATAAAAAAAAAAAAGAGATGTGCAATAAGACAATTGTATTTTAATCTTAATAGAAGGACGTCACTATGATCTTAATATTCGAATCTCGAAATGATGAATATCAGCTTGCTAACTATATCTTAAAGTTAAAGGATGAACTCATGTGGCCCTAATACATTTTCAACGTAATGATTTTAGCCATCTAGTAGTATTGTTAAAACTTCAAAGAATTCGATGGCTTCTCGCAATTTATCCTCCATAAAGCATCTGTAAATCTTTAGTTTGGTTATGCTCAAACCCTAATGAGAGAACCACACTCTACCAATGGAAGTTTAATCCTTAAGGAACGAAATTTTCTTATTAACCATACTTTTTAATACTTAAGTAAGATATCAAATGTGGGTGTATATTTTAAAATCTAATGAAGGAATCCTTGTTTTATTAGTCGCAGTTTAACCCTAAATGAATGAGTCTCATCAGGCACATTTTTAACATAAAATCATAAGATGTCAAGTGTGGATGGGTACCTTAAACCCAATGAATGAAATTCATTTTATTAGACGCTTGGAACCTATTTGGAGGCCTCTAAATGAAATTATGAATTTAAGTGCATTGAATAAATAACCTATCAAAGGCCTCCTAACCACCAAAGTAAATGAACGCTTCCTAAAATTCTAAGATGTCATATCTTTGAACACATATATAATCAAGATCTATGCATTATCTCGCAAATTATGTTATCCAGTTTAATGGATCTAATGACGCAAGTTGAGTTAGGTGTAAGGGGATGTAATCGCGTTGGGAAACTCCTTAGGATCATTTTATCCTTCCGCTGTGTTATCTAGTTAGAGATAACTTTGAGATAACTTCAATCTATCTTAATATTGTAACGTTTCATTAACGCTCTTATTTATTATTTAAAAAAATATATATTTACACTCTAATTGAGTGTTTTTAACTTAAACCCTTAGGGGTTTACTGGCGGGGCATTACACTTGGTATCAGAGCCCATGTTGCAACACTGGGACCTCTAGTTTCGCTTGTGCCCATAGTTGGTGTGTGTGTGAGTCTACCTTATGTTTTATGCTTGTCCACCTTGATGTGAGGGTGTGATTTAACAAACCCTACTTGTGTGTAACGTGTGCGTTCACACCTTGTTTTCACCTCATTGATGTGGGTGTTTCGGGAATAATTATAGGTGTTTTGTCTGCTTATTGAGGTCTAGGTCTATGATTTCCCTTACTTTAAAAGGGAGTTGTATGTACCTTCATTTTTTATTTATTTTACTCTTTTGACTAATCCATCTGGGTGAGTTGTTAATATCTTGAATCTAAAAGTACGAAACGTGCTTGCCTATGGTTTTGATCTATCTTAATGATTGCCCACTTTAAAAACTAGTATGGCAAATATTAATGCTTATTATGTAGAAGTTTAGAGATCACGATTCTTCCTCTTCTCTCTCTAGTAAATTAAAAGGAATTGATATGTGTGGTTATCTCTTATTTAAGTTTTCTTATTGCAAGACAAAGGATGGTATTTCTTAAGCCCTTGTGTGAGCCTCATAACGTTTTTGTGTTTTAGATTGTGAAGAGGGAATTGGTTTAGGAGTTAATGTTTGGATTAATGATAGAAAATGGTATGTTCGCATTAAGGACTCTCCATGTGCTTGGTAGGAGTAGTATAGTTAAATCTCATTGTAAGTAAGGTGCATTAAAATGCGCATAGTGATGTTGTGAAAATTGCTTGATGTGAAAAAGAATACCAAAAGAGGACATATTGTAGTAGCTTCAAGAGTGAATTAATGTGCTCCTCGAAAGATTGTTTTAAGTGCTTATTCAACTAGTGTGATTTAGGACCTATTAAGTGATGCACCAGTTAACTTGCTTTGGATTTAGATAATTGCCTTATCGTGTTTAAGAAGGAGTAAATGGAAGACTTGTTGAATTTGTATGCATTAAATGTGTAATATCTAGTAGATAGCTCTTCATTTACCTCCTTGTTGTATTATGAAGTTGCAATGTTAGATTTGATGTATTATTGAATTGTATCGTATCACGAATGGTGATTGTTCTCATGAAGGCTTGTATTACAAAAGAAAATTGATTGTTTTGAATTCTTGATCAAAAAAAAAAAAAAGAGAACATTATAGTGCAACAATAATGATTAGAAATGTCATGTTAGGATGTTTTGGCACCTTCCTAAAAGATAGCAAAATGAAAACCGTGCAACTCAAATGATAAACTTATGTTCGAGCATATGGTGTGATCTTGAAATTCTTGTGTATTCGTAGGAAATAGTTGATTTTCCAACTCTCTTCCTCCTCTTGTCTAAAATATAGGAATTGTTGTTTTTGAAACACTATTTAGAATGCAGTGATTTAAGAAGAAATTTTGTTATAGCGCATATGAAATTTTATGTTTCTTTGGGCTTCTAATTGAAAGGGGAAAGTTTTTCACTTTGGAAAGGGAAATTGCATAGTTAGTAATGTGAGTGAAATGCTTAGGGGAGATTGAGAAAGATATTAGAATGATGTTATTTCTTTGTGTAAATTTGAATTGTTGAAAATTTCAGTACGTGGATCTAGAGTAAACTTTGTTTGGTGATTCATGTGTAAAGCATAATTAAAACTTCCCTTAAGTATATGTTAGCATAATGTAAAGTACTCCCCGTAAATGTGACTAAACCAGTAATGGTGCTATTCTGTGAGTGTTGTGAGAAAACCCGTACTTGTTTTGTGTGCCCATGGGGTGGTGAAGAAATCAACCATGGGGAATATGTTTGTTTATGAGTATGGGAAACCATACCTATCTATGTGATGTTGCTTATTTGTTTCCTTACTGAGTGCCAACCCACGGGTTGTTGATAAGTCAGTATGTGAAGGGGTAGTAGTAGAAGTCACCATTCCTTGAATAGCATGAACAGCATACGAGTAATGTCGACGCGAAGTGACTTTAGCTTCCCTATTTTGAGGAAAGACATAGTTTTGTAATGAAGCTATAACATAGGTGTACTCAATACTTCCCCTTGTGATGAACCGATTTACGAGGTTCATGTGTGCCAGCCTGATTCCTATCCTTTATTTTGAGCATATAGATGGCAGTTTTTGAGCATATTGATGGAATTCTATTGGAGCATCTGTTGCCTTGTCTTCATGAGAGGCGTGTTATTGCTCTTACATAAGTTGCCAACTGGCTAGTGTTGGTAGACTTATGGGAAGACCTTAGCCATGTATACCTCTGGCTTATAGTGAGTATCCTGAGAGGAACATCGCTATGCGGAGTGTGACCGACGCGTGCCTTATCCGCGGGGTACACTGCCATGTGGGATACGTCCATTGCGTGCTTGGTCCGCTTGGAGTATTGCCATGCCGTGCTGAGACACGATGCGGGATGTAGTAGACATTTCCATGCGGCCTACCAATAGGTATAGGGTAGAGCCATGCCATGTGACGACGTGATGCGGGGTGATGCCGAGGTGCACACTGCCATGCCATGCGGGTGTGTGACTTGGCCACACCACATGATGAGCTACTAGGATAGCTAGACGATTGTTCCTTCCTTCCTCGTTGGTGGCTAGCTACTAGTCACGTAGTGATGTAATGTGCAATTATGATTTTCTTTTAATTATTTATTTATTTCTTTGTGGGCCAACAATTTATTTTACTTTGACCTTGACAGTTTAGCCATGATCTTGCAATCTTGATCTTACTTGATTTGATGTTGCAAATCCGGAAATTATTTTCTTGTTTTATTGTTGGAATTGACAATTATGATCTTTATTCTTTTGTACTTTGGTGGCTAAACCAGTTATCCTTGTTGTTTTCGTATGCTGGTCTTGTGTTGCAATGTGAATTCCTCTCCAAGAACGTAGGAGACGGGCTTGGATGAGTGTATACGAGGAAGTAGACGTAGGGAACCTTGAGGATGGAGGTATGTGAGGCTGTGAAAACAGCTAGGATCCACTACCTACCTATGAGTGGTGACTATCTCTTGGAGGCTAAACACCTTACACAACAAGGGATATTCACGAGGGACTTGTATGGAAGGTAGCACCGCTATGGTGTACCCTAGCACCATCAAGCCCTCAAGTGAGATGTTGGACATTTGTTGATCATGTATTTATTCTGAGAGCAGGCATAGAGATGTGGATCATATATGTTACCTTTGAGCGAGCATTAGACATGCTCACATGTGGCCTATTGTGTTGTGCAAACCAGTCTTGTGGATGGATATTATGTGTAATCATGGATTAAATGGTATTAACTTGTCACTATGTTATGGGGCATAGTCATTGGAAAGGTTCATGTATGTCTGAAAAATGTAAACAATTGAGTTCTTACGTTGCTCTTATTTGTTGAAAAGTTAACTTGGTTGTAGAAATTGATATTTGAAGCTAGTTCTATGCAATAAAATTTTGAGAAAGAGAGCAATTGGTGAAAGAAATTGACCTTGAGAGCATGTTTTCTTGTCATGTTTGATAAATGAGTATGATAACTGTGTCTATATGTATTTTAATTGCTTTAATTTGGTGTAATAAGAAGGGAAAAGTCTCGTATCTTTACTATAATTGTGTGTAAATTCTAGAACGTTCTAAGATGTGAATGATGTTCGATGCATTTTTTTTTGTTAATAGATGATGACACTCATAGAGGAGTTATGAATAATGTTTTTAAATTGTTGACAAGTACTTATATGCACAAATTGATAATTGTTAATTGAGTTTAAGGGCTAATAAGTGTTGCAGGACTTCCGTCTAGCTTTGCGACTTCCAGGAGTAAGTCGGAGCCTAGGGAGGGAGAATGTAATGCCCATACCCTAGTTAGACTTGTAAAACCCGTTTGACCATGATTGACTTCCTATGTGGCATTCTTGAATGGTAGGTTAACCATGGTGAAATGTGTAGTTTAGATAATATAAATAACTGTGCATACTTATTATTGTGCTTTTGCATCGATTCTCGTGTAAATGTAATTGTTCCTAACCCTTGTGATAAATCTTGAGCTAACGCCTTCATTGAATATGTATTTGTATATGCATGCTTGTATGAATTCATGAGTGCAGGAGATTGCAGGTACAACACCGCTTAGGGCAAGGTTCATCTCCTTTGGAATTTGCAAGGTTGAGTATGCCTCTTTCATCTTTAGAATTCGGATTTGGTGGTCATATAACTCTCGTCTTGCCTTAGCCATGGTTAGGTGAGCATCGGGTGTGGATTCATGGGGCTTGCTTTTCATTGGGATGTGTGTCAAGAGATTTGGAGGACTTCCTCGATTTGCATGCCTTGCGCGAGGTAAGTGGAGCTTGTTGTTCTAAGTATTAAATTCAAACTCATGAGTAGACGTGCACATTAGTGATATAGAAATTTAAATAGGTAGTTCTTCCATACGATTAATCGTTAATTTAAAGAGATTGCTTTAATTATTATTGTAGCAAGCTTAAGGTATTTAACTTGGGTTAGTGTGCTCATTTACGCATTTGTAACATTTACGCATTTGTAGTTGAGAAATTAGAATAAATAAGACTCTTGCATTAGATTAGTCATTTATTTAAAAATGTCGCTTTATTATGTTATAGCGAGTTAATTTAATAGCTAATTTTTAAAATAATGAATTTAATGAGTTATGCGTTTTGGAAAGGAAAAATTCAAAGTCATTTGGGAGATAGAAATAAATTACTCATTTCCGCATTTTGGAAGAAAAAAGGGGTAAATTATTATTATTAAACGAAATTATTTCCTTTTTACTTGTAAAGTCGATATAGTATAAAAGTTTGATTTTTAGAAAATTAAATTAATCAAATGCCTTACCCGGTCAATAGTTTTGAAATAAGAAGTAGGCCTAAAATTTGTAGTGAGAAATTAAAATTTAAAAAAAAAAAACGCAATAAGAAATGGAAGCTTTTTAATTTTAAAGGAAAAATGAATAAGAGGGATTGAATAAGAGGTTTCCATTTTTCATCCATTTTATTTTAAAAATAAATGCCTAATTTTGAAATTGAAAATTAGGGCAAAATTAGGGTTTCTCTTTTAAACCTAGTTTTGTAAACATTTTGGGGGTTCTCTTTTGGGGGGGAAAATGTGGGAGAAAATGGAGTTTTTTCTTTCTTGCTTGGAGTTGCAGGTGGAGCTCTTCTTCAGATTCATGCCAGGAATGCTAATGGAAGGTAGGTCTCTTGTTTATCTTGTATTGCATTTAAAACCAAAAGAAATGTGTTGGATTCTCCCTTGAAAATCTGAGTTCTAGTTTGAAACAATGGTGGACATTGGATCAAGATTTTTTTGCGCTATGAGTTAGTAAATCTTACCTATCTAAGAGACTTTGAAATTGTTTTGTGTGTTTGGAGGAAAACCATGAACTGTTATTTGGAAATCTTCCCCCATTTTGATATTTTGGTTATTCTGAAAAAGAAACAAAAAAAAAATGGAGAAGAGATGGCTGTGACTGTATTTGTTTTTCAAAAAATGGGGTTGCTGGAAAATACTTTAAGTTTGTGTTTTCAGACTGTGTTTTGGTGAGATAATCATACATTTTGTTTGTATTGCTTACATATATTGTTTTTATTTAAAAATATATATATACATTTAGTAAATTTATGACTGCATTCTGGCAGTTTTGGTCTGGGTCTGGTAATGCCATTTTACCAGAGATTTCTATTAAAAAATGAAATAAAATAAAATAAAATAAAATATTAAAAAAAAAGATATTTTATTACCCCCCATTGCTGGGAGGTTTCATGGCTACCACGGTAGCTACTGCTACCAGCTGGTAGCAGCGCTACCACTGGTAGAACTGCTACCAAATGGTAGCAGCGCTACCAAGGGTAGCGGCCTGCTACCATTTGGTAGCAGCGCTACCAATGGTAGCGTGGCTACCAAGGGGGCCCACGTGGGGGTCCACGTGGGTAACCCCATTTCAACTTTTTTTTAAAATTTAATTTTTATTTATTGTTTTAGAATAAAATAAAATAAAAAAGGGTAAAAAAAAAACAATAAAATAAATTATTGTTATGGTAGCAAATGAAGAAAAATAATAAAATAACGAATTTTAAATGGGGTTATTAATTACTTAAAATTACTCTGTTGCTTCTTTGTTTATTTAATGTAATTAAGTTGAGTATTAAATAATATTTGGAAATTAGAATTTTGATATTTAGAAAACCCATATAGTAATACAAGTTTTGGCTGCACTCTGATTTATGCAAAGGGCATTAATAATTATTAACTATAAATTATGGTTAAATGTGGGGGTTATTTCTAAATTGGTTAGTTATAGATTGGGGTTCCTGTATACTCATTTATATATACGCAAAGATTCATAGATCATTGGGGGGTGTCTCCTTTTCATTTCAAAGGTTCCTTTTAAAGTATATTTTCCTTGATTTGGGTACTAGTGTATAGTTCTAGACCAATATGTCAGTGATGTTTATTTAAGGATTAAGTAAAATACCC
The DNA here is from genome assembly GCF_030272615.1 of Cryptomeria japonica. Classification (NCBI taxonomy): domain Eukaryota; kingdom Viridiplantae; phylum Streptophyta; class Pinopsida; order Cupressales; family Cupressaceae; genus Cryptomeria; species Cryptomeria japonica. Next base: position 235,784,847 of record NC_081406.1, read on the forward strand.
AGACGAGAGATGCTTACATTTATGTGAACTTAGTTGGAAAAACTTGTAGAGATGTATTTACTAACTGAAGTGGTCATTTGTAGTATGGTTGTGATCGCCTAAGAGGCAGGATTGTAAAAGACATGTAAATTTGTAATATTAACTATATTAAATGCCAGAGGGGTCTTGCAGTTGAGCAGACCCGGAGATGTAACCCTTTAGGGGTGAACTCCAAGATCATACCTGTGTTTTGCGTTGTTTCAGTTTCCCTTGTTTCATGCTTTAAGTTATCATGTATGGTTGTTATTGTGTATATGTGTATGATGGAAAATTAACGAATTTAAATCAAATGGACAAAATCAGACTTCTTGAGGAACGTAGTAAATTAGATTTATAAAAAATTTTAAATTAGGATTATGGCAAAGTATTTAAAATATGTTAATTTAAAATTGTAATAGTGGAAAGAATCTTGCTAGAATACTTCATTGGATTAATTTGTTAATAAGCATGTTAACGGAATGAATGTAAGAGGGAAACAAAGTTAAAATTTATGTCACAATTCCTAGATTGAAATCTAAAGGATGCACATCATATAAATATTTACTTTTTACCCTAGTAAATGAATCACGCCATGTTAATTATGTTTCCTTACATTGGACGAATTTGTTAAGTTATTTCACACTTTAATCATCACCAATAATCCTCACCAGAGTAATTTGATAATCGTGTGGACTCAACTAGGTATTCATGTTGTATATTGGATGAATATACTTAGTACTTTATGTTGTAATTATAATCAATGATCCTCACCAGATTAATTTTAAAATTGGGTTATCTCAACTAGTCTTCCATATTTATAACCCCAATAAATGAATTTCCTTATGATTGCTAAAAATGAACTGAATAGGGAAGGATTCAATTAGATGTTGATACATTAAATCTTAGTAAAAGTATCTCCCTCCTATTAACTTCGTTTATAAAAAAAAAAAAGAGATGTGCAATAAGACAATTGTATTTTAATCTTAATAGAAGGACGTCACTATGATCTTAATATTCGAATCTCGAAATGATGAATATCATCTTGCTAACTATATCTTAAAGTTAAAGGATGAACTCATGTGGCCCTAATACATTTTCAACGTAATGATTTTAGCCATCTAGTAGTATTGTTAAAACTTCAAAGAATTCGATGGCTTCTCGCAATTTATCCTCCATAAAGCATCTGTAAATCTTTAGTTTGGTTATGCTCAAACCCTAATGAGAGAACCACACTCTACCAATGGAAGTTTAATCCTTAAGGAACGAAATTTTCTTATTAACCATACTTTTTAATACTTAAGTAAGATATCAAATGTGGGTGTATATTTTAAAATCTAATGAAGGAATCCTTGTTTTATTAGTCGCAGTTTAACCCTAAATGAATGAGTCTCATCAGGCACATTTTTAACATAAAATCATAAGATGTCAAGTGTGGATGGGTACCTTAAACCCAATGAATGAACTTCATTTTATTAGATGCTTGGAACCTATTTGGAGGCCTCTAAATGAAATTATGAATTTAAGTGCAATGAATAAATAACCTATCAAAGGCCTCCTAACCACCAAAGTAAATGAACGCTTCCTAAAATTCTAAGATGTCATATCTTTGAACACATATATAATCAAGATCTATGCATTATCTCGCAAATTATGTTATCCAGTTTAATGGATCTAATGACGCAAGTTGAGTTAGGTGTAAGGGGATGTAATCGCGTTGGGAAACTCCTTAGGATCGTTTTAGCCTTCCGCTGTGTTATCTAGTTAGAGATAACTTTGAGATAACTTCAATCTATCTTAATATTGTAACGTTTCATTAACGTTCTTATTTATTATTTAAAAAAAAAAATATTTACACTCTAATTGAGTGTTTTTAACTTAAACCCTTAGGGGTTTCCTGGCGGGGCATTACAGATTTAACTTTTGTAATTGTTAGAGAACAACAGGATTTTGTTGATCTAGTAAATAGCACTACTCTTCTTAATCAGATCCTTTTCATGCTCCTATCTACCTTTAGACGTACTATAAATACTCCTTTTAGTTTGGCAATCAATCACACTGACACTTAACTAAAATTGCCAACACTACAACAAAACAACTCGTCGACCTTATAAGCAAAAGAATAGGTCGCTAACACATCAAAAACCTAAGATCTCATAGAGATTAACAAAAAATTGGTTCAAACATGACCATTAGATCACATAGAAATCATCGACACATTGTACAAGACAACCTTGACCACTCCTTGATCACCGCTCATCGAATCTTCTAACTCATCACATGGTTTCTACTTCATGCAATGTACTCGCACATTCCCAAGATAAAACCATTATCTCTACATGCAAAAAACCACTTGAAACTCATCACATGCATCATGCATACATGGCATAATCATCTCTGATCGCCATTTGATCATAGATCAACACAACCGGTTCACCAAGCTCCATCGGTTAGGGTTTGGCATATCAACAGGTAGAATTACTAGTTGATCTCACTACTTCTTAAGTAATATCGGTTTCATTTAGTAGCTCAACTACCGGTTTAAATACAAATCCATTACCGGTTGCAATTGACATCAATGACAACACAATAGTTCATCAATGCATCTTCATGAAAATGTCAACAAATCCTACAACAAGTGTACTTTCTATTTTTAATTTTTTCCAAAGAGAAATGTAATTTACTTCTTTGAATGAATCTTTTTATGTCTCAGTTGTTACATATCTAAATTTTATTAAACTTTCTCCTATAAAACAAATTGATCCTTCCAAACTTGCATTTCCTTATTTTGATAACAATTCATTTTGCCAATTTCATCATCAACCTGGTCATGATACTGAGAAATGTTTTGAATTGAAAAATAAGGTTAAAGACCTAATTGATAATAATATTATATCTATGGTAGGTGTAAATGGTAAAGGGAATAAATCAGTTGCTTCTCCTAATCAAAATCTTAAGATTTTCACTAATCCCTTGCCATCTCATACCTCTACCATTATTGAGATTGTGCCTAATTCTATCACTTTCGAAGAATTCACCTCTATGACTCCAAACTTGGTTAATATGGTAGAAACACAAGATACGCCTAAGGATACTTGTATTACATTTTACCCTAGTGAGATCATTAGAGCACCTAATGGCCCTTTATACATAGTTCCAAAGGTTAAGGATATCCCTTGCCATGGTGCCCTGATTGATCCCTCTTTCATGGTTAATGTCATAACTGAAGAGTATCTTTTTACTTTATGATTGCATAAACCACTTTATGATATTTCTAATGTGGTTGTGAAGTTATTTGATGGCTTCTCTTGTCCTACCATTGGCTCTATCACCCTTCCTATTGAATTCCATACTAAATCCATGGATGTTAAATTTTTTATCATACCTTTTTCTGAGAAATTCTATGTGAAGTTGGGCTATCCTTGGCTATCTTCCATGAAGTCTATTGCTTCTCCAATCCATGTGTCTGAAATTTCCTCACAATAGAGAAATCATAACCATGAACCATAGCCTATTTTATCCATCTAAAAGAAGCCCTGGTGTTCATATTGATCTCTTTTGCCCTAAACAATTTCAATCTCTTCCATCAAGGAGCAATGCTCTTTTTCAATCTTATCAAAAATGGAAGAGATATATGATATTATCCTTAAGTCAACCTAGATCCCCAACACTTGACATTCCTATTATTCTTCAAGATGAGGTTCTTCCCCTCTCGGATAGAACTAATTTTCCTCCTAAGGAAAATTATCCACCTATTCCTATGGATGTGACTTTATCTTCTCTTAAGGAGAACAACAATATTCCTCCTAAGGTTAGACCTATACCTCCTCCTCATGATGGACCCAGTCTTCTCCCTACACCTAATATTTCTCTTTTCTATGGTGCAGTTCTACCTCCTTCCTCTTATCGAGACAAGAGGCTTGCTTCTCCTCTTGTTCAACCAAAAACACCTCAACCTAAACCTTCCACTACCAAGGAGAGAAACGTTCCTACTCCTTCTCAGTCTTCCACTAAGACTTGACGGAATAGTTGTGCAAGAGAATACCGATGAAGATGCTATGTTCGAGCTCGTGAAGCAATCGCTCAAAATACTCAGTCTTCTCAGACTCCAACAGTTGACATGATTCCCTTTTCTCCTAAGCAAGATGTTCAAATTGCATCTCCAAATCATAAGTTGGATAGAACATGTGATGGTTTTACTCCTATTTATGTTATTGCTCCTCTTGCTTTAAACTTTGATGAATAAATGGGTGAAATGTTATTAATAATGGCAATAAAACTCCTAATGCTTCTGATAGTGAGTATGAGTATGTTGATGTGGACAAAATTTATCGGATGAGTTTTCACAAACCCTAATCCTAGCTCCTAGAATCAAACAAAGTGACTTACAACATGAGCATAGTCCTTGTTTGGATCTTGTGATAGCTCCATTTGCTGTGCTTGATATCACTCCTCTAGCATGTTGCTCGCCTTCCTAAAATAGTTTGCAGCAAGATCGAGAGGCGAATGTCATGCTAGATTAGCAATATTAGCACTGCATCTCTTTCTCTCTCTTATTTATTTCACTTTTGTGACCATTCTTCTATATGTATCCCTGTTCTTATATTGTTCCCTTAATGTCTACTTGGGGATGATGCAAAGCATTCAGATCTTCTCTTGGTCTCTTTCATGTTGACTCAAAAGACATCCTCTCTTCCCTTTCTTCTAAGGTAGTATCCTTCTTTGGGAAATGAAGATTATTATATGCATATACATACATGATATACATGAGTTCTCATATATCATACTGATGCCGAGGAAAGAAACACTACCTCATGTTTTATGTTCATTATCCTTAGATTTATACCTCGATTGAGGATTAATCCTTGTGATAACGTGCTCCCTCCTTCTCTTGGATGTATCCTACCTTAAATAAATCACCCGTGATAAGGTGTGTGCGATCGCTTTAACATGGGAGCATACACTCTGCTCATACTTTCTTTCTTGTGATACTTAGAATTACTTAGTGAACTTTTTTTTTCTTTGTAATCTTTAGTATCCTTGCTTTCATGACTTGTAGTGAAGGGAACCTTGCTACTTGCAGTCATGGTTCTCCCCTTCTTGATCTTCCCTTTTACTTTGTCAATCAAAGTCGTAAGATCCTAAGTCCATTGGGGGCTTGGCGCATCTTTCCTCCTTGACATGGTAAAAGTATTTCAATCTTGTTTCCTTGTACTTTACCAACAGTATTGGCATACGCTTATACTTCCGCTAAAGTTGGGGCTAAATGTAGTGTCATAAAGTTGTGACCCTAGCAATTTTTGATTGCATTATGGTCCTCATGCATGCGAAATCGAATCCTCTAGCCTGATCGAAGACCAGAGAGTTCTTGGCTTGAAAAAACATTTTCTTCCTTGTCCTTTGCATCACCCCATTTATATTTTTCCCTAGAGAAAGGGGTAGGTCAGGGGTGTGGTACCACTGTCCCCCCTTGGACAACAATGTGACACCCTTGTCCTAGAGAATGCATTTTGGGTTGTGTAGTGAGTAGGAAAACTCTCTCGATGTCGGCCCATGATGAATTTCAAATCCTTCCAACATCTATTTAAGGGGCATTCTTCCTCTCAATTGCATAAGGTGGAAATTCTATAGGTTGTAGAGTTCAAAGTTGGAGAGATTCAAGTTGCACAAGTGATCAAGCATACAAGCATTCTTTTCCAGCATTGAGCATTCTCAAGTCTCCCTTCAAGGCTAGGTGTTGCATTCAAGTCAACAATTCAACCATTGAGGAGGAGATTGATTTCAACATAAAATTCCACAAAAGCGCTTCTATCAACATTGCTACTACAAACTCCCTTGAGGTGATCTACAATTCAATCTTTTACATCTACTTGCAAGTACTTTCTTTCATTACTTGATTAAATCCAAAACTGGGGTTTGACCTAAAGACAAATCCCCAATCCCAACCCATTTTCCTCTCTTTTATGTGTGTAGGTTGCAAGTGCACAACTATACTTTTGGATTAGGACTCCATTTGCAGAGGCAGAAAAACCCTTTTCGTTTTGTAGATTTTTTGGAGGACCGTGTACATTCCCTCCATGGTCCAAACAACTTTTCATCAAATTCATAGGGCGAATTCATCTCGATATTTCAGTACTAGATCCAGGTGGATAGCTTCATCCCATATTCCGATCTCAAGTTATAATTGATTCTTTGTCACTTTTGCACTATATAAGTCAATCAAATTCCTTTCTAATTCAAACAAGGAAAAGGGGGATCATCCTAACATTCTCAATTCATTCAGAATTCAATCTATCATCTTTTGTGGATATTGAATCTATTGTATTATCTCATCCCCTTCTTCCTAATGTAATGGTGAAAAGTGCTTGAAGGATAATTAATAGTGAAACTCTCATCTCTGTTTGAGCGAAAGGGTAGTTTTCCTCTTATATTATAGTTTTTATCTTTGATATTTGCAAATGAAAGTTTTTGAGTCAATTTTTAGGGACTTGGAGGCTCCAAAATAACTTGAATGTTTCCATAAGTATCATATCCTTTAAGTTTTTTTATAACTCTCATAGCTTGTTTTGGCTTGATAGAGTACGTCGTGAGATTTCTAGTGCTTCAAACAATGTATTAAACAAGCACCCTATTCAAAATTTTGGCCTCTATAAGTTTGGTCTCCTGAAATATGATATATAAAAATATGTTGAACACATAAATGATTTGTAAAGGGGAGCAACACATGTTCATGTGTGTGTTGACAACATAGGGAATCTTAAATTGGAAATAAGTTGAGTATCACTTGTTGGGTAGTTTTATCTCATTGTTTTGCAATACCATTTATAGTTTCATGCATTTTATATCCTATATATTAGTTTTGTGCTCAGATGGAGAAATAAATGTGTAAGAGTCTTATAGCTATTGAGTTACCTCTAGATATCTAGTTGGTGATACTCATGTGAGAAGCTTGCTTTGCAAATATATTATATTTTGTTGTTGATTTTTTAATAATATAATAGGTGGCTTTGGAGTGTGTTTTTTTTTCTACCAAAGAGGTTTTCCCCATGATATATCTTGTAATTATTGTTAATCTATTTTCATTTTGTATATCTCCTTCTATATGTGTGTAATGGTGGGAAAATGGTCAATGATAAATCAAGAAGGAAAACTACCCTTTCCCTCGAGATATGAGAGTTTTTCTATCGATTACCATTCAAGCACTTTTCATCATTACATTAGGAAGGGGGAAGGATAATTCACTAGATTTAATATCTCCACAAAAAGATGGTAGATTGAATTTTGAATGAATTGGTAATGCTAAGTTGATCCCCTCTTTCTTGTTTGATTTAGAAAGGAATTTGATTGGATTATGTAGTGCAAAAGTGACAAAGAACTAATTATAACTTGAGATCAGAATATGGGATGAAGTTGTGCACCTGTATCTAGTAGTAAAATGTTGAGATGAAGTCTCCCTACGAATTTGAGGAAAATTTTCCTAGACTGTGGCAAGAATGTACATGGTCCTCCGAAAAAACTGCAAAATGAAAAGGGATTTTCCGCCTTTGCAAATGAAGCCCGAATATGAAAGTATAGTTGCACACCTGAAACATACACACAAAAAAGAGAGGAAAATGGGTTGAGATTGGGGGTTTGCCATTAGGTCAAACCCCAGTTTTGGAATTAACCAAGTAATGAGAGAAAGTACTTGCAAGTAGATGTAAATGAAAAATGAAATTATAAATCACCTCGAGGGAGGTTGTAGTAGCAATTTTGATATAAATGCTTGTGTGGAATTGAATGTTGAAATCAATCAATTCTTCAATGGTTGAATCCATGACTTGAATGAACACCTAGCCTTCAAGGGAGACTTGATAATGCTCAATGCTGGAAAAGAATGCTTGAATGCTTTTGAGTGCTTCATCACTTGTGAATTTCCCACTCATCCAACTTATGAAAATGAGAGAGTGAATTCCCCCTTAAATACATGTTGGTGGATTTGAATTTCATCATGGGCCGACATCAGGGGAGTTTCCCGCCTGAGGCACAACCCACAATGCATGCTCTAGGAAGGGTCCTACCCCAAAATAGGGCAGGGACAGGAGCACCACGCCCCTGTCCTCGGAGGAAAAGGGTGCCACGCCCCTATCTAAGGAGGGACAATAGTGCCACGCCACTGTCCTACCCCTTTCTCCAGGGCAAAATGTGGTCAGGGTGATGTAGAGGCCAAGGAAGAAGTTGTTTCTGCAAGCCGAGCAATCTCCGGTCTCTAATGAGGCTAGAGGATTTGAGTTAACATACGTGAGGACCCTAATGCAATAAAAAATTTCTAGGGTCACAATTTTATGACACTACATTTATCCCCCTCTTTAGCGGGAGTATAAGCGTATGCCAATACTGTCGGTAAAGTACAAGGAAACAAGATTGATTGACTTTTACCACGTCAAGGAGGCAAGATGTACCTAGCCCCTAGTGGACTTAGGATCTTACAATTTTGATTGACAAAGTAAAAGGGAAGATCGAGAAGTGGAGAACCATGACTGCAAGTAGCAAAGTTCCCTTCACTATGAGTCATGAAAGCATGGATACACAAGATTATAAAGAAAAACAAGGTTCATTAAGTTATTCTAAGTATCACAAGAACGAAAATATGAGCGGAATGTATGCCACACACTAAAGCGATCACACGCACCTTATCGGGAGTGATTTATTGAAGGCATGATACACCCAAGAGAAAGAGAAGGAAGGGAGCACGTTACCCCAAAGATTTATCCCCAAATTAAGGAATAAACCCAAGGATAATGAATCACCAAAACACGAGGTAGTGTCAATTTTCTCAGGGTCAGTATGTTGTATGATAGCTCATGTATATCATGTATGTATATGCATATAATAATCTTCATTCCATAAATAAGGACACTACCTTATAAGAAAGGGAAGAGAGGATGTATTTTGATTCAACATGAAAGAGACCAAGAAAAGATCTCAATGATTTGCATCGTCCCCAAGTAGATATTAATGGAACAATAGAAGAACAGGGATACACATAGAAGAATGGTCACAAAAGGGAAAGAAAGAAGAGAGAGATCTCTATAGTGCTAGTATCACTAATCTAGCACGACATCCGCCTCCTAATCTTGCTGATCTCTATTTTGGGAAGGCGAGAAACATGCCAGAGGAGTGATATCGAGCACAACAGATGGAGCTGTCACAAGATCTAAACAAGGACTATGCTCATGTTGTAAGTCACTTTGTTCAATTCTAGGAGCTAGGATTAAGGTTTGTGAAAACTCACCTGATAAATGTTTGTCCACATCAACATGCTCATACTCATTATCAGAAGTTGTAGGAGTTGTATTACCATTATGAATAACATTTTCACCCATTTCTTCATCAAAGTTCAAAGAAAGAGGAGCCCGAAAATGAATAGAAGTAAAACCATCACATGTTTTATGCAACTTATGATTTGGAGATGTTGGTTGAACATTTTTCTTATGAGAAAAGGGAATCATGTCAACTATTGGAGTCTCTGGAGATTGAGTATTTTGAGGGATAGCTTCATGAGATTGAACATGACGTCTTCATCGGCATTCTCTCACACAACAATTCCATCAAGTCTTAGTGGAAGACAAAAAAGGAGGAGGAACATTTGAAAAAGTAGCAACGTTTCCCTCCTTGATAGTGGAAGGTTTAGGTTGAGGTCTTTTTGGTTGAACAATAGGATAAGTAGGCCTCTTCTCTCAATATGAGTAAGGAGGTGGAACTGCACCATAGAAAGGAGGAATATTAGGTGTAGGAAGGAGACCAAGTCCATAATGATGAGGAGGTATAGGTCTAACCTTAGGAGGAATATTGTTGTTCTCCTTAATAAAAGGTAAAGTCACATCCGTAGGAGTAGGTGGACAATATTCCTTAGGAGGGAGATTATTTCTATCTGCGAGAAGAAGAACCTCATCTTGAAGAATAATAGGAATGCGAAGTTTTGGTGATCTAGGTTGACTGAAGGATAAGATCAAATTGTTCTTCTATTTTTTATAAGATTGAAAAAGAGCATCGCTCCTCGATGGAAGAGATTAAAGTTGTTTGGGCCAAAAGAAATCAATAGGAACACCTGGGCTTTTGGATGGACGAAATAAGATATGGTTCATGGTTATGATTTCTCCAATCTGAGAAAATTTAAGACACTTGTGGATTGGAGAATCAATAGCCTTCATGGAAGATAGCCAAGGATAGACCAACTTCACATGGAATTTCTCAGAAGAAGGTATGATAACAAAGTCAACATCCATGGATTTAGCATGAACCTCAAGAGGAAGGGTGATAGATCCAATGGTAGGACAAGATAAGCCATCAAATAACTTCACAACCACATTAGAAGCATCATAGAGTGGTTTATGCAATCGTAAAGTAAAAAGATACTCTTCACTTATGACATTAACCATGCAAGAAGAATCAATCAAGGCACCAGGGCAAGGGATATCGTTAACCTTCACAACTATGTATAAAGGGCCATTGGGTGCTCTAATGGTCTCACTAGGGTCAAATGTAATACAAGGATCTTTAGGCGTATCTTGTGTTTCTACCATATTAACCAATTTTGGAGCCATAGAGGTGAATTCTTCAGAAGTGAGACAATTAGGCACAATCTCAATAATGTTAGAGGTATAAGATGGAAAGGGATCAATGAAAATATTAAGATTTTGATTAGGAGGGAAAACTTATTTATTCCCTTTATCATTCACACCTGCCATAGATATAGTATTGTTATCAATCAAGTCTTGAACCTTATTTTTCAATGTAAAACATTTCTCAGTATCATGACCAGGTTGATGATGAAATTGGCAAAAGGAATTGTTATCAAAATAAGGAGATGCAATTTTGGAAGGATCAATTTGTTTTATAGGAGGAAGTTTGATAAATTTTATGTGTAACAATTGAGACATAATACTATGTAAAGATTCATTCAAAGGAGTAAACTATCTTTCTCTTTGAAAAAATTTAGAAATAGAAGGAACACTTGTTGTAGCATTCACATGGTTGTTTTTGATTGGATCATTGAACTTGATGAAGCTTTTAGTTGGTTTGAACTTCACAAATGGTTGTTGAACACTCTCCCCCTTAACACTCGGAGCCATAGGAGTGGATTTCTCCATTTGACTCACTGCCAGTTGATAATTGTGGAATGTTGCACACAACTGTGGAAAGGATGTAAACTCAGACAAAAGAATCTTTTTCCTGATATCTTTTTATAAATTAGAAATGAAAATTCTTTGAATATGATTATTAGGCACATGAAAAGAAATTTGAGCACACAAATGCTTATATCCACCAATGAAATCACTCACTTTTTCTTTAACACCTTGTTTATGATGCATTAAATCAGTCAAAGTGATTTTAGGACCAATGTTGTTTTGAAATTGTTGGATGAAAGCATTTCTTAGTTGTTGAAAGGAAGTGATAGAATAAGAAGGAAGAGAGCAATACCATTGTAAGGCCTTATCTCTTAGTGTTCTTGTAAACAATTTTGCAAGCAATTGTTGATCATAAGAAAAATCAGTACACAAGGTTTGAAATGTTTTGACATGTGTAAGAGGATCACCTTTTCCATTATAGAGTTCCAATTGAGGGATCTCAACATGTTTAGGTGGCACAACTTTAACAATATCAAGAGAATGTGGGCTCACAACATCAAAGGTGGGCACACTAAACTTGGATTGACTCATGGAAGCAATTTGTTGTTGTAAGGAAGACATGGTTTGAACAAGATAGTTAATTGTCATCTTGGTAGAATAATTTATGTTAGACATAGGTGATTAAGAAGGTGGTGTGATGTTATTCAAAGAAGGCATGGACTGAGAATAAGGTGGTGGGACATTATGATAAGTAGGCATAGGTGATGATTGGGTAGGAAAAGGGACATTTAAAGGAGGAATAAAATTGTTGAAGGAATTGCCCCCTTTTGTCACACTGATTGGTTGAGGAATAATAGGAACACTCATAGAATACATAGGTATCGATGGAGGATTAAATGAAGAAAAGAGATTTCCCCCATGACCTATGGTTGTAGGAATGATATTTTGACTTGAATTATCCATGATGTTAGATGTGAAAGTAGGAATACTAGTCATAGGATTAGTCAAAGGAATAGAGGAATTGACTTGTATTGAAGGTTGTGAGTAACCTAGGGTTTTGGCACAACTCTTGATAGGGATGATATTGGAATCAATAATATGTGTGATTACATGCAATATATCAATTCCATTCTTATCACTTTGAAGCATGCTTTTAAGACCTTGAATTAATGGAAGAGCTTCACTATTAGGGTACTCTTGGGACATCCATTGATGAAAGTTGTCAAATTGATTGTCCAATGAAGTAAGTTGATCTAAAGAAACCCTAGTTAAAGCTTCTTCATCATCATGAGATCCATCAATGGGGTGTATAGGCACATGATTAGGATAGGAAGAATTAGCATGATCCTCATTAAAGAAGTCACCCAAATTAGGCTCCATCTCCTCGGTAATTAAACCTTGGGAAACCTTAATTCTAATGCTTCGTCCAACGAAGATAGGATAGGTAGGACTAATAGTGGTAAAACTCATGCACTAGAGGGAAATTTTGAATTTTCAATTGTGGAACAAAGCTTACAAAATTGAGTAATGCAAAATGTAAGCAAATAATGATTACACAATTTCCAAAAATAAAAGGAAATTGGAATTCTAAAATCAAGGCCAAGGGAATGCCACTTAATTTAAAAATTAGAATTTTTAAAATTAGGGAAGACAATTATTAACCTCGTAATTTTAAAAAAATTCTTGAAATTTGAAATGTTGAATTTTGAAGGTATTTCCAATTCTAGAGGGTTCAAAAATCGATAAAACCAGCCAAACTTCTAGATTTAGGCTATTAAATACAGTCATAACAGTCTCCTAAAATTTTGGGAAAAAAGACGAGGACCGTGGCGGGAACACACATGGTCCGACCAACATTTCTCAAAATTTTTAAGGATGGATATTATGATGATTTTAGAGATAACCCCAAAAAATTGGCAAATTTTACAATCTCTAGATGGGCGAAATGAAGGCACAAATGTGAAAATAGGACCCTATTAGGGTTTGGAAGAAAAAGAGGAATTGGATTGTAATTTTGAAAAGGGTCAAACCTAAATGATAGGGACACCTAGGAAAATGTTTAGAAATCTAAATGTAACTGAAATTGATTTGAAATTCACACAAAATCCAATTAATTTTAGAAATTAGGGTTTGATGACCTAACCAATTAATTTTGAAATTTGAATTTTGGGAAAAAGGGGCAAAATTGAAAATTTAAATTGTAGGATTTAAGACAAATCTAAGAACAATCAGAAATCTGAAAATTAAATGGAAATCCAATTTTTGCACAAGTTCAAGATGATTTTTGAAAATTAAGGTTTTGACAAGTAACCTCTTAATTTTGTATATTTTAAATGCAAATTGAACACGGCAATGAGGAAATTGAATTTGACAAACAAAGCAATCTTCAAATCTAAGATAACCACAAGTAATTTATTACAAATCACAAGTTCAATTTTAATTTTAAAAAACTAGGGTTTTCAATGAATTAACCACTAAGTTTGCAGAAAGTTGAAACTTGTAAATGAAAAATATGCAATGTTGTTCAAAGGAAAGCATGCAAGATGTCGGGTTCACCAAAATGTAATGGTGGGAAAATGTTGAATGATAAATCAAGAAGGAAAACTACCCTTTCCCTCAAAGAGAGATGAGAGTTTCGCCATCGATTACCATTCAAGCACTTTTCACCATTACATTAGGAAAGGGGAGAAGATAATTCACTAGATTCAATCTCTCCAAAAAAAGATGGTAGATTGAATTCTAAATGAATTGGGAATGCTAAGTTGATCCCCTCTTCATTGTTTGATTTAGAAAGGAATTTGATTGAATTATGTAGTGCAAAAGTGACCAAGAACTAATTATAACTTGAGATCAGAATATGGGATGAAGTTGTGCACCTAGATCTAGCAGTAAAATGTCAAGACAAACTGGCCTTGCGAATTTGAGGAAAAGTTCCCAGACCATGGCAGGAATGGACACGGTCCTCAGAAAAATCCGTGAAATGAAAAGGGTTTTTCCACCTCTGCAAATGAAGCCTGAATCTGAAAGTACAGCTGGGCACCTACAACCTACACACATAAATATAGGAAAATGGGTTGGGATTAGGGGTTTGCCTTTATGTCAAACCCTATTTTTATAATTAAGAAAGTAATGAAATAAAGTACTTGCAAGTAGATGTAAATGAAAGACTGAATTGTAAATCACCTCAAGGGAGGTTGTAGTAGCAATGTTGATAGAAATGCTTGTGTGGAATTGAATATTGAAATCAATCTCCTCTTCAATGGTTGAATCCTTGAATTGAATGCAACACCTACCCTTGAAGGGAGGCTTGAGAATGCTCAATGCTGGAAAATAATGCTTGAATGCTTTTGAATGCTTGATCACTTGTGAATTTCCTACTCATCCAACTTATGAAAATGAGAGAGCGAATGCCTCCTTAAATAGATGTTGGTGGATTTGAATTTTATCACGAGCCGATATCGGGGGAGTTTCTTGCTCGAGGGACAACCCACAATGCATGCTTTAGGAAGGGTCATGCCCCAAAATAGGGTAGGGACAAGGGCACAATGCCCCTGTCCTAGGAGGACAAGGACGCCATGCCCCTATCCAAGGGGGGACAATGGCACCACAACCCTGTCCTACCCCTTTCTCTAGGGCAGAATGTGGTCAGGGTGATGCAGAGGCCAAGGAAGAAGTTGTTTATGCAAGCCGAGCAATATCTGGTCTCCGATTAGGCTAGAGGATTCAAGTTCTCATGCATGAGGACCCTAATGCAGTTGAAAAATGATAGGGTCATAATTTTATGACACTACACTATATTTCTTATGTTGTAACAATTTAAGATTTGTAAGAAAATTTATGTTATCTCCCCCACTAGATTATTGTTAAGTAATTTTTTTTGCATCTTAGTTTCCTTTCAATCCTTTCCTACTATAATTAAATTGAATTCTTATGCCATTACGATAATTTCATTCCTAGACATATTTGATCGATGAATGGTAATTGTAAAGATATTTATACATTGGATTTAAATAGTCTCCTATTTTCCTCTATTAAACCTCATTAGGTTGTCCACCCATGGTGGAAAGAGTAGAGATTGGATTATGGTACCTTCTTGGTGCTCCCCCTTACTTCACCACCCATGATTTTTATGGTCACAATGCAATATACTTTTGAAGAAGTGCACCATGCAACTATCAAAAGTATAATAAATTAATGATTAGTTGAGACAAAATGGATTAAAATAGAAATAAAAAATGGTTTCCTTAGATGTTATGTTCATGTGTAAAATTCAAGACATGACATAGTGCAACTAAATGTGACAAAATATACTATTAAAAGGGATTGTTTTCCTCAATAGCCCTCGTAACTACTAATAGGAAATATTGGGTGACTGGGTATGTGTAGACTCTCTGATGGAACCATTAACTTATTCTATATTTCTTTCCACCTATGGTCATCATCCTATTAATGACCAAATTCTCTTATATTCTACATGACAGTTGTAAAATAAGGTTCATTTAGGCCTCAACATCAACTATTTAGATTTTCCTCCATTTTTGGGGTAGGGGTTAGTGATAAATTTAAGACCTTCCACTAAAATAAAGATATAAATTCTTGGTGACCCTTTTTTTGGAAGAAAATATTAATTTCTATTGATTAATCTTCCCTTTTTAAGAAAACAATATTAATTTTATTGGCAATTTTTTTAAATCACAATAAATTTCTAGAAAATTTTGATGATTTAAAGAAAAAATTGAAAAAAGGAAATATTTTTGTTAGTAAACTATACTCGTATTCAAAATATAAAAAATAATATTGTTGGAAAATTATACTTGTATTCAAAAAGTAAAAGGTAATTTTGTTGGTGAATTATAATTGTAATATAAATAAATAAAAGAAGTTTGGTGGAAAATGTTGGATATTGTTGTTGTCATTGATGTCAACATATTCCTGTGTTTTGATGCTGTTGAGAGTTGTTCTGGTGTTCTGGTGATTGTATTGTAGTAATATAGGTGATTGTATTGTATAACATATTCCTTATTGGTTGCAATGATCTAGAATTTTGCTTGAACATATTATTTGATCCAGTTTGTAGTTCAGTCTTTCTATTCAGTGGTTGGTAGAGTTTGGTATTTGATCCGATGTGCTCCGGTATGATTATATATTTGGTTGTGGATTTGGGAGAATGTTTGTGATGTTCATGTGTATCTTCATTTCAGATGGTTCATGATTTGGTGCTCTGCAAGCTATCTTTCCAGTACGAATTGTTGTTGTTGAGTGTGATAGCCCTGAAAATTGATTGCATGAATTTTCCAAATTTAAGCCCAAAACATTGATTTTCAAGTTTTTTCTTACATCCTCTGAGAATGATTCAAGGTCTAGGGTTTAGGGTTTATCAAAACTTCTTACATTTTTGTGAAGAAAACCCTAGAAGTGATATATTTTTATGTTACTTTTTCCCACTTAAAACTGAGGGTACCCTTTCCATGAGTGGGGCCTTTTTATTCCCTATGCAAAATATTGATCGACTAGTTCGTGAAATAAAATTTCCTAAGTCAAGCACATAACTTCCCTATTACTGGTCCCCTTCTAAATATATATGCAAGTCCTAAATACTCCAATCGTCTATTAAAGAAAGGATAGATCCAATGACTAGCTCTTCCCCACGATCAAAGTTGTGAGGATTTTAATGATCACAACATAATGAGATTGTGTCACTTGTCATCAATGGAAACCGATAGGGTTAGCAGCATAACCGGTCGAAAGCTTTGTAATATCGATTTGCAGGTAGTAAAGGTTGGTCTATTAACAGTCCCATAAATTTGCACGTGCTTTGTTTTCAGTAACTTCCCGAGTATCTGTGTAGAGAGAAGGAATGGTATGTTGGTATTTTGGTTATGTTGATATGGTTTTGTCATTGATGTCAACACCTTTAACACTTATCAACTCTGGCACTTTCGAGGATCGACAATGTTCACCGGTAAGCAAGTGACCTTATGTACAATCACTGGTATCTGGTACACCGGCAGGATATATTGTTCACTAACAATTGGAATGACATGGAAAACATCTAGTTATGTCGAAGACATCACTGGACACTTTGTTTGGATATTTTCTCATTGGCATATTCGTATTTGCATATATGTTGTTACCAACAAATAGGTCCAGAATAAGCATCGGCAGGCTTATCTATTCCAGATCAGCATGACATGCTTTGGAGATGATTTTGTTGTTATTGTAAATGCATTAAGCTGACATGTTGAATCGGATATTGCATCAGTTATTGATTTACTTATAATTATTTTATCATAAAATATTTAAGAGCCGACATACTAAAATTGGTCTTAGGTTATGGTATATATGTAAGATCTTATTTGTAAAATTGATAGGCAATTGGGATAAGGAATTGTAAGAAGGTATATGCAAGATTAAGAAGAGCTATACACACAGACATCATTTGAAGGTTAAGCAAGGTTTTTGTAAAGGCAATTAGAACTACACTGGTACTGAATCTAGCATATGAAGATGCTATTTTAAGTAGTACATCATTATTGGATTTAACCATCCAATTGTAGTCAGTGTGACTCCTATTTGTGTTTGAGTAGTGAGCTCTAGGCACTTGGCCTTTCTGCATGTGCAGACCCCATTTGTATACTACACAGACTATCTGCAGTAGTATCATCTGATTGTGGGTAAGGTTTCCCACTGTGGTTTTTCCCCTTATAGGGTTTCCATGTACAAATATTGGTGTTATGTGTTGTGGATGTTATTGTCTTTCTGTTTCATGCATTAATCTTTACCGGTACTGCAATTAACTGATAAATTGTCTACCGATATAAAGTTTGGTTTACCAGTATTAAGCATTGAGGTTGGTTAAGTTGTTTTTAGTTTGAATTTATTTGACAACTGATTCACCCCCCCTCTCAGTTGTCTTGAGGACCTAACAATTGGTATCAGAGCCTAGTCCTCTTTTTGCAGAAGTTTAACAGCTTGAGGAGATCCAATGTCTACTAACTATTTCAGGAAGGACAATCCTAAACTTGATGGAACCAACTATGGCATATGGAAGATTAGAATGGAGACACATCTAAATTGCATTGGGAAGGACATCTAGGATGCTACAAAGAATGGCTACATTACTCCTACTCAAAGACAGCCTAATCCACCTACCTTAGGAAAAGATGAAGAAAATGATTGCAAGGCAAGGGAAGCACTTTTGAGTGCATTATCAGATCAACAAATCATGGGATTATTAGATAGGTCTACTGCTAAAGCTATTTGGAATCATTTGGAAACATTGAATGAAGGAGATTCCACAGTCAAAATTGCAAAACTTGAAAGCTTGGGTCAGGTATGAAAATCTGAAAATGGAAGAAGATGAAAAGATTTATGCTTTTATGGAAAGAGTAAATGAAATTGTTTTGGGTATCAAATGTTGTGGAGGAACCTTAAGTGAAGATGAAATTGTTTCAAAAGTTTTAAGAGGATTTCCATTGGCATATAAAATGAAATTTAGTGCTATAAATGAGTTGAGAACAATGCCTAATACATCAGTAACTAGGGATACATTGATTGGAAAACTTTCAGCTTTTGAAATTGAGGAATTTGGTCATGTTTCTACTATAAAGATAGATTTAGTTTTTAAGGCATCAACATCATCTGCACCATCTTTTGACAAATCTGATTGAAAAGCCTTTTATGCAATAGAACTTGAGAAAAGCAGGAGAGAAAATGAAGAACTTGAAGAACTTGAAGCACTATTTTCAAGGGAAATGCCTAAAGGTCCAGTTGGAAGTAAGTATGAAGGTAAAGCACCCTTTAAATGTTTTAATTGTAATAAGATTGGTCATATGGCTTCAAGATGCCCTGATAGACATGCTAGACTAAGAGAAGAAGCTAGAAGAACATACAAGCCTAACCCTAAATATCAGAGATACAGATTTAAGAAGAATAAAGATAAATCTTGTTATCTTGTTGATGAAGGAGTCACTAATGATTCTGATGAGGATCCGGTAGACAATGGATGGGTTTTTGTTGCTATAACAAAAGATCAACTGAGACCTACTGTTCAACTGGTAGAGCAGGCCCTAGTAGCTAAAGTTGAAGTTAAGGATGAATTGATCATTGACTTAGGATGCTCACATCATATGACTGGTGATAAAGGTAAATTCTTGAACTTTCAAGAATACAATGGAGGTCTGGTAAGATTTGGAGATGATAAAGCTTGTTTGATCAAAGGAAAAGGTACTATATCTCTTGATGGTAAGCATAATATTGACAATGTTTACTATGTAGAAGGTTAAAAGCATAATCTTTTGAGTGTTGGTCAAATAGTTGAAAAAGGATTTCAGTTACAATTCAAGAATGGAAAATGCAAAATTATGAACAGAACTGGTTTGGAAATTGCATCCAATAATCAAACTAGAGGTAATATCTTTCATTTAAATAATAGTGAAAAGACATGCTTGATTGCACACATTGATGAAAGTTGGCTATGACATAAGAGACTCTGTCATATAAATTTTGATTGCATGGTAAAAATCAGTACTACTAAGGTAGTTAGAGACTTACCTAAGATTACTAAACCTCACAATCTGATATGTAAGGAATGTCAATTTGGAAAACAAGTTAGAGCATCTCTTAAAAGTATTCCAGAAAAATATAATAATGCTCTTGACTTAATTCACACTGATTTATGTGGTCGAGCTAGAACTAAAAGCTTACAAGGTGATAGATATTTCATGCTAATCATTGATGACTATTCTAGAATGTGTTCGGTTACTTTTCACAGAGAAAAATCAGAAGATAGTTATCAACACCTCGGACACCATAGCAGAATGGAGTTGTAGAAAGGAAAAATAGAACTATCATGGATGCAGCTAGAAGTATGTTATCTGAAGCAAATCTACCACATGTATATTGGAGAGAGGCAGTAAGCACAACGGTCTATATATTCAACAAAGTTCACATCAAAGGTGAAACCGATAAGACCCCTCATGAACTATGGTTTGGTATTACTCCTACTCTTAAATATTTCAGATTATTTGGAAGTAAATGCTATATTAGAAGAGATGAGTATATTGGAAAATTTGATCCTAGAAGTGATGAAGGAATATTTCTTGGTTATTCATCTAAGAGAAAAGCATATAGATGTTTTAACAAGAGATTGCAGAAAATTGTTGAGAGTACAAATGTGAAGATTAATTAACAATTTAGAGGAACTTGAAGGTATATAGACTCTGAACCGGCAATAGAGATACTAACAAATGAACCTACATTGAATCCATCAGTATAGAATAAAGATCCAGTTACACTGCTATCATCTGAAAATTCGACTGTAACTGAGGAACATCAGCAAATGAAGACACCCTGATATGTAAGATTGAACCACTCTGAAAATTAGATAATTGGGAACAAGTATCAAGGAGTTATGATAAGAGGAAGACTAGAAAATGAAGAGGTATGTCTTATTTCTCAAATTGAACCATCATCAATTAATGAGGCATGTGAAGATAAACACTAGATTAAAGCTATGGAAGAGGAACTGGAACAAATTGAGAAGAATAACACATGGACATTAGTTCCCTAGCCTAAAGACAAAAATGTGATTGGAACAAAATGGGTATTCAGAAACAAACTTAATGAAGATGAGAAGCTAATCAGAAATAAAGCAAGACTAGTGTGTAAGAGATATTCTTAGAAAGAAGGAATTGATTATAATGAAACCTTTGCACCGGTAGCTAGAATTGAGGCAGTCAGATTATTCTTGGCTTTTGCAGCACACAAGAACTACAAAGTATATCAAATGGATATTAAATGTGCATTTTTGAATGGAGATCTTGAAGAAGAAGTTTACATTGAGCAACTTATATTGGATAAATATCTTTTGAAGATTGGATTTTCTAAAGGTAATGCTGACAACAACTTATACTATAAAGTGACTAATGATGACATATTGGTTATAGAAGTTTTTGTTGATGATATAATCTTTGGAGGAGAAGATGGATTATGTAAAGACTTTTTTATTGAAATGCAGCATGAATTTTAAATGTCTATGATTGGAGAGATAAAATTCTTTTTAGGATTGCAGATTTCATATACTGATAAAGGTATATTCTTGAGTCAATCCAAGTACTTGAAGGAGTTACTAAAGAAATTTGGGATGGAAAACTCTAAACCGGTAAGCACACCTACAACTACAAATGACAAATTAACACTAAGGGATGAATCTACACCTATTAATCTGACTAGGTACAAATCTATGATAGGAGGCCTATTGTATCTGACACAAACAAGACCTGATATTATGAATGCAGTATGTATTGTTTCAAGATTTCAGAGTAATCCTAGAGAAAATCATGAATCAGCAGTAAAAAGGATTTTCCGGTACCTAGAAGGCACTACAAATCTTGGTTTATGGTATCCTAGAGATTAAAACTTTGAATTATGTGCATACATAGATGCAAATTGGGTAGGAGATGTGGATGATAGAAAAAGCACCACCGACAGAGCATTTTTTCTTGGAAGTAGATTAATTTCTTTGTTGAATAAGAAACAAAGTTGCACATTTTTATCAACAGCAGAATCAGAATATGTTACAGCAAGAATTAACTGTAGATGGGTATTATGGCTTGAGAAAATGTTGAAGGACATAAAGGTAAAATGCAAGGAACCTATAACTATCTATTGTGATAACACTGCAACAATTGATATATCTAAGAATCCGGTACTACATTCTAAAACTAAACATGTTTCTATCAAATTGAATTTTCTAAAAGAAAATGTTGAAGCAAAAGAAGTAAAACTGGTTTATGTGAATACTAAAGCACAGATTGCAGATATTTTCACTAAGCCTTTGCCTAAGAAGACTTTTGAATATCTCAGAGATTAGCTTGGGGTCATAACCCCACTGGTAGAGACTTGGATAGTTGATGTTTTTCATCAACCAACAAAATTAATAGAGAAATCTTTTACTCCGGCTTTGATGAGGAGAGCTACTTCTCAAGGGGAGTAGTTGGCATACTAAATTGGTTGGTATTTTGTATTTGAACCTGGCTTTCGTATTGGCTTTGGAATTTTATATCAAAGGGGGAGATATTGATATGGAAAAACACAAGGAAAACATATGTTACTCTTAGGAGGAGAGAATGTTACTTTGGGAGAGATTGATTACTCTCTGTATCTGAATTTTGATTTTTGGTTATGATCTCTTTTGGGAGATTGCTGGTGTTTGGTATTTGGCATTTCTATTTTGGCACTTTGATGGTTTTTCCATCTTGTGTTGCCACCAATGCCAAAGGGGGAGATTGTTGGTATTTTGGTTATGTTGATATGGTTTTGTCATTGATGTCAACACCTTTAACACTTATCAACTCTGGCACTTTGGAGGATCGACAATGTTCACTGGCAAGCAAGTGACCTTGTTGGGAATCATTAAATTTGAGTCAAGTTTAGAGGCCCATTTCAAAAAATTTCTCTGCATTCCCAAATGATCAAAAAATGAGTTAGTTTGAATGGCCTAGTTAGAGAGAGGGCAAATGGAGCCAGTTGATCTTCGAAGGGTAAGGCTTGGGAAGTGTTTCCTATACCTTTCATTTGGCCTATGCAGTGTGTTGCAACTTTAAAAATTTAGTTTGGATCAGTTTATCAGGTACCCATTTCAAGGGGTGAGCTGAAAGTGCATTTTAGGCACAAATGCAAATTTTATTAAGTAGCCTACTTTGAGCTCCTATATCTTTTGCCCTATTGATTTTCATGATTAAATTCAAAATGGAATGAATTATATGCATAAAAGTGTGCCTCTGTGCAAAATTTCAAGTCTCTAGCAATCCATTTGCTCAGTTTTCAAAGATCGATCTGTTTGCAGTTTGTACAGTTTGACAAGTCCCTGTTTCAGGACCTAGTCGGAGCCCTGTTTTGCATAAGTGTAAAAGTTGACCTGGTGAATTTCATGCCAAAATGTTTGTTTTGGGCTATTGTTGATATAAATGAAAATCTATGCTTTCAGTTTCAAGCTTCTGCCAATCCGTTTGATGAGTTTTCAAAAGGGTTCATTGAGCCATCTGTTTCAGTGATCCGTACTTTCATTGTCGTATCAGTTAAAGTTGCTATTTTCATGAGTGTGCCATTTGCACCTAGTCATCCTTTTGGTCAAACTGAGTATTCTAAGTTTTAATATGTACTTCAAGGTACCTATGTCTCAGATTTGTGGGTCTATAGAGATTGTTTGATATTTTTAAGAAAGGCATCATGAGTTGCCTGAACATTAACTTTATCAGGTCTGCAGTGTCGACAAAGCCAATTGGTCATTTTTGACAATTAATATCTCTTCACTCGGGATTCATCTTGAAAAACCATTTGGTAGAGTTCATTCTTGTATATCAGAGTACATTTATGTTAGATGGCGAGTTCCAGAAAGGTGTTTTTACCGGTTTGAAAATTGCATCTTCGTGATTAAATGCAAAAATGTGGTGCAAGTGCCAAAAAGTTGCAAAACTCAGTTTGATGATCCAAAAATGATGTTGATTGTTCCCGGAGGTATGTTTAAGGTTCGTGAAGCATTTAAGAGGTTAGTTGTATGAAAATGAAATTTTTTTTAGTCGGACCCACTTTGGGGCCCGACCTGGCTCATGCTCATGGATTGATTTTAATGGCGATTTGGTTCATTGAGAGAATTTCAGAATTTTTAAATAGTTGTTCATTGGTAAATGAAGTGATCCAAAATTAAGGCTCTACCTTTGGATTTGGGCCATGTAAAGTTGACAACTATAAGAGAATTAGTAACAATGAAGAGGCATCTATTACTATAGAGGTATCACACAAGAATTTGGCCAAGAATTCTGCAGTTAACGACAAACGAGAACCAAAGGGTGTGCTTGTTAGATCTAAGGATAATCTTGTGTGTGATACAGGGACTATCAAAGAAAGAAATGAAAAAATCCAAGATATCTGAAGAGAGGGTACTGAATGGATCAAGATGTGGTTGAAGTCTAAGCTGCCTGAGTAACTAGAAGATTCATTGGATGATTTTTAGTCAATATCAATTTCTGTTGTGAATGAAAGTTCAAGTTTACCTTTTAATGGCACAATGCTACAGAGGATTTTATTTGTGAAGTGTTTAACCAGTATGTGAAGGCTGTAAATTGGTTAATGTGAATCCAAAGTGCCTTGATCTTTGGCTTCCTCCCTGCTGCTTGGAGTAGAGTTTAGGAGATTTAAAACTTTCAATGCAAATCCACATGGTACCAGCAAACAATAAGGAACATTTCCTAGCAAACACCGAATGCAAAGTGTGAAGTTCTGCGTTGTGTATGGAGTATGGTGTTGAGCAAATGCAGAAGCTTGTAAGCTTTTATCCAATAGAAAATTCTCTCTCCCTCCACGTGAAATCTCCTAGGCATGAAGTCAATGTCCTGCGTGGTGGAGTGGTGAGTGTAGAGAGCAGCATAGAAACTCAAGCAAATGCAACATAGCCCCTGCCCTGCGTGGTAGTCTGGAGGGCAGTGTTTAGTTTTCAATAAGTTGCAAGTAGAAAAGTAAGCACCAATCCATCCTCCCCTCTCATGTGGCATGCAAAGAAAAATGAAATTCTAACCAAGTGCATTGGCTTCATCCTAGTTTTCAGCGTGGTATGAAGTTTTGGAAGACTATTTTAAAGTCTAAGCAAATGAAATTTGACAGAGCCTCCCCTCTCATGTGGCATGGTGGTAAAGTTAGTTTCCCTCCTTCAACAAGAATCTCCACGCCATGCATCCAACTCCTCCTGTGTGTGTTTGAAAAGTGAATTTAAAACTCCAAGCAAGTTAATGTCCTGCATGGTGGAAGGAGTTTGGAAGAGACAATATGAAACAACCTTTCTGCAAATGGAAATTGGCAGCATAGGGGGTTTTTCAAACTGAGAAAATGCTACGTGGGATGGCCGAATGCCATTTTAATTTTTAAGCGAATGTAGAAAGTGATTATATTGCCCAGGCACATGGTGTGTGAAAAGGTTTTAAAATTTCAATCAAATGCAAAGAGAAGCCATGAAGTCTCAGAAATCGCTTCAAAAGGTGCAGTCCCAGGCTTAAGGAAATATCCCACATTGGCTGGGCAATGTAATTTTTTGGCATTTATAAGAAAAGCTCCACACAAGTATAGTGTCGAAAGCTTGAGGCTTTTGACGAAAGGTGCTGATGGGTGCCCAAGTGGACCCCACGCGCGTAGGCGTGCTTCGTGAAGCGACCAAGGAGGCCGACAAGTGGTGACCAGGTGGACCCCACACAGGCATGAATCTTGAGGTAGGTGAGTTTTGCAGAGTATGGGTGAGTTAAAGATCGAGCATGTTCCAAGGAGATTGACGGTGCGCATGGATTCGCAAGCCAAAGATGCTCGTCGGTTAAGGTTTATAAAATAGTGAAAGGAGTTAAAGACCATGCAAGTTCAGGAGATCCAACGACCCGAGTGATTTCGGAGCCCAAAGATGCACGTTCGTTAGCCATTGCAAAATGGTGAAAGATAGGTGGCAGGTCCAAGTGGAGGTCTCGTCCAGTGCTGATGACGTGGCGTACAGATGGCAGTCCGATGGCACATAGGTAGCGGTGACGGAGAAGTCCAGGTGGCGAACCATGTAGGTGTTATCCCAGTGGATCCCATCAGCCAATCGGAAGTTGCCATGTGGCAGGACGTCAGAGCAAAATGGTTTGAAAAATCAAATTTAATTGTATAGTGCAGACTATGGGAAAAATTCAAAAATTTAAATGATGGCCTGCATAAAGTAGATTAATTCGCTTAGAGGGTTATTTTTGCTCGAAATGGCAAGTATTATATACCGTTGGAAAGCCCTCAAAATAAGGAATCTAGTCATGAAGTTTGTTTCAACAGATATTTGACATTTTGAGAAGAGTTTCCATGGGAAGGAGAATATAATACTTTTCAGTTAGGGAAGAAGGCATCTAGCAATTTCGGTTGCAAACCTAATCTTTTCCCTCTTCTTCTTAGTCTCTATTCTTCTCATTTGTAAAGGATCTCAAGAATTTTGTAAAAGAAAAACACTGGCAAAATATATTTAGGGCCTTTTCTGATTTTTGGAAGATAACTCTGAGTTAGATGTAGAATTTGACGATGGATATCAATATACAGATCAGATCATTTTGAGCTCACATTTCTATTGTCTTCTTGCATGCATTTATTGATTTACTATTTTCTTCTAAATAATCAAGGGTTATTTGATTGGATGGGGATTGCAGGGCAATCTTACAGAGGTATTTTAGGTTTTTCTCTCAAGGGGAGGAATTAAATATACTTAGAACCCCTCTATTAGTGAATCAATACTGTTTTCTGCTTGAATTTGATGAACATGTTTAGCATAAAGGAAAAACTTACATATATGTCAGGCATATATTAAGTTAATGAAGTTGAAGTGATAGAATGTATTGAAATGTCCAAACTCAGAATTATTGTATAGCTTAGGTGACTCTAAAGCCTAGGATAAGGCACTGGTATAGTTTTTCTAGGTTCCATAACCTTCTTGGTGATCAAACAAAAAACGATTACAACTCTTTCTTTTATATTTAGTTATGTTCAAAGTGATAAGGTTTGCAGAATGTTGGCACTGGTCTTCTCTGTAAGTTTTCAATCACAATTGTGAAAAGTAATCACAAAGGGTAAACCCGCCTAAGCTAAGTAAAAGCTTGAAGTGTATAAGGTTTTTCTATAAACGTTTTTATATGTTGTGCCTATCCAATTTGAGGAAAGAGTCATAAAAGTGTTATACATCTGAAACCATTTTCAGATCTGTAGTTATTTGCCTGGTGGTGTTGTGTGCCAAGTGTTAAAAATTTGTTATCCTTTTATCTTTGTGTAAGTCCAAATCTGTGCATGTTCTGAAATTATTTTATAAATTCTCACAGCAGTGAGTGGTGACTCTAAAAGATCTCTACACTAGTGTGCATTGTGGTAAAAGTTTTAAAATATTTGGTGAACTTGCATCAAAGATTTAGCATCTTCTTGGGGTTTCAAGATTGTAGATCCCAAAGAATTTATTGAAGATATTTTCCTCCGTGAAGGAGGTGGCGACTCTATAAGAAGCCTAGTGTATAATGTTAGGAGATCTCAGAAAGATCATACCAAATATCAGAGCAGGAGAAACAACAAATTTACTCCAGGTATTCCTCATTGTTGAGGTAATTATTTGTTCCATATTAGGTGAATAAGTCACCACAAAAGGGAAAAGAAATTCATACTTCACATATTTCCTATTTAAAAAAAAAAAATGCAGTTAAAGCATTGGTGAAGTATTTTGAGTAATAGAGATTGTAGCTAGTAATGAATTGTTGTAGAAATTTCTCTATTAAAAGTTACATGCCATTTTGTTTTGATGGCATACCTAGTTACCCAAATCAGATTCCAAGTGACATTAGGAATCATTTACCATTGTTTAATGGGGACCAGTTACAATCAGCAAGAATTCATGTGCAAAATTTTATTGATTTAATGAATGACTGAAATCTGTCATGAGGATGTTTGCATGAAGTTGTTTGTGCAGAGCTTGAAAGGGGATGCCAGGATTTGGTTCTCTTTTTGTCAGGAAGCTTCTATTCCCTCATGGGAAGAATTAGTTCCATCTTTTCTTGAGCAATTTGCTGAGACAATAAACTTTAATGATGCACTAAGGAAATTGATGGAGATCAGAATTGAGGAAGGTCAGTTAGTGCCAGCCTTCAATGTCATATTTTCCAAAGCATTGGTTGTGATCCCCCAAGGGTATAAACTAAATGACGAGGTGTCTTTAGTGATTTATTTGGATGCCTTTGGAAGTAAGATGAGTTACAGATTGAGGGATAAAGAGCCAAAGACATTACATCAAGCATTTGTGACAACCATGGAAATAGAGAAAACTTTAAAATATTGCATTCTTAAAAGACTTGTATCTACAGGTGTCTGTTGTCATAGTGTTTGTAATGCTGCAACTAAGTGTGAAGTGAGGAATAATGTTCAGATTTTTGGTGTTCATACTTGTGTTGGCAACCACGATAATTTAATTCCTTATAAAAATCAGTTGTTTGGTGCAAACAATGTATGATCCTCACTTAGATATTGATAATGTCACTTGTGTTGAGGATGAAGTAAAAGTATTTTCAGATTTCACTTTAGATTTCACTTCTTATAATCATGTTGATGATCTTTCCAATTTGAAAGTTATGCGCAAAGTTAATTCAGAAAATCTCAATGGTACACATGATTGCAATGAAAATATAGCACACATTGATGAACATTTTTTTAAAGAATGTCACATGGAACAACAAAGTTCAATGCAATTCCAGAAGATTGAAGACCTTAGGAAAGCTCTTGAAGTTGTGGACAAGAAGGTTCAAATGTTGGAGAGCCTTAGAGTTATTGATAAAGACCTTCTGCAATATGGTGAAGAGGATTCTCCAGATAAGGACTGTGAACTGAATGCTTATATATTTGATGAACAACATGCTGATCTAACAGATGGTTTTATGACAGAAAATTTAAGTGAACATGTTGGACATTCATCAAATGAAGTAAATGGTAGCGGTATTCATCTTTGTTCTTTGACTGGTGATGAGGGTTCTATTGGTAAAAGGGATCAATTGTGGCAAGATAAGTATGACCATCTTGATTCTCAAAATGATGGTCATAGGATGAAATTTTGTGGTTGTGAAACATGGAACATTGAGGATAGTTCCAGCCAAGTTTCATTTTCTTCTTTGTCTAATGAAGATGATTATGATGATCGAATGGAAGGTATCTTTAGCATTTTTTCTAATGTTTTAGTCAATGTTGATATAGATATGGACCAACCACTTCATTGTCATAATTTTCATAAGGGGATTCTTCATTTGGTTTCTAACCCTTTGTATGAAGAAATAATTGATCAGCCAAATGTTGTAAATGATGAACCAGTCCTTGATGATGATACCATTCCATGCAACAGTGACATATGTTAGGATGGATATTTTTGTAATGGGTTGCTTGCCAGTGTGTTTAAACCCCATCTTGAAGTTTTTCATGTGAAGATGAGTGAATGTGCAAATATTACTTCAGATTATATGCTTGAGCCAGAGGTATGTTCATTTTTTCAAGAGTGGGATGTTAAAGATGTTGATTTATTTCACTTAGTAGATGATGAAAATAATGGATATGTTTCAATAGTTGATCATGAAAGTAAGGTTCAAAATTATGTTCATGATGGGTATGCATTTAATGCTGATTGGAAAAGCATGTAGAAAGATGTGTGTCATAATAGAAGCATTTTTCTGATGATCAGTGTTTGCTTCAGATTGTCTATATTATTAAGTGATGAGAGTTAGATTTTTGATAAGGGAAAGAGTTGGTTTAGACTTTAGTGGCTGGGAGCCATTTTATAAGTATGTTTGTATATCTTTTACAATCACTTTTCTTTTAGTTGTGTGGTTTTCAATAAAGTGCCCTACTGTTTGGGTTGAATAAGGAGCCCTTTATTTTTGAGAAGAGAGGAGTGATTCGTTTTTGGGTGGTCTACTTAACCATAGATTCTAGATTCTTGTGTTGATCTTGCAATCAACCATCCCCAGTCAGAGCCACTGTTGGGACTCATTAAATTTGAGTCAATTTTAGAGGCCCATTTCAAAAAAATTCTCTGCATCTCCAAATGATCAGAAAATGAGTCAGTTTGAATGGCCTAGTTAGAGAGAGGGCAAATGGAGCTAGTTGATCTTCAAAGGGTAAGGCTTGGGAAGTGTTTCCTATACCTTTCATTTGGCCTATGTAGTGTGTTGTAACTTTTAGAATTCAGTTTGGATCAGTTTATCAGGTACCCATTTCAAGGGGTGAGCTGAAAGTGCATTTTAGGCACAAATGCAAATTTTATTAAGTAGCCTACTTTGAGCTCCTATATCATTTGCCCTATTGATTTTAATGATGAAATTAAAAATGGAATGAATTCTATGCATAAAAATGTACCTCCATACAAAATTTCAAGTCTCTAGTAATCCATTTGCTCAATTTTTAAAGCTCGATCTGTTTGCAGTTTGTATGGTTTGACAAGTCCCTGTTTCAGGACCTAGTCGGAGCCCTGTTTTGCATGTGTAAAAGTTGCCCCGTGAATTTAATGCCATAATGTTTGTTTCAAGATATTGTTGATATAAATAAAAAGCTATGCTTCCAGTTTCAAACTCCTACCAATCCGTTTGATCGGTTTTCAAAAGGGTTTATTGAGGTATCTGTTTCAGTAATCCGTACTTTCATTGTCATATCAGTTAAAGTTGCTATTTTCTGAGCACGCCGTTTGCACCCAGTTATCCTTTTGGTCAAACTGAGTATTCTAAGTTTTAATATGTACTTCAAGGTATGTATGTCTCAGATTTGAGGGTCTACAGAGATCGTTTGATATTTTTAAGAAAGGCATCATGAGTTGCCTGAACATTGACTTCATCAGGTCCATAGTGTCGACAAAGCTAGTTCATCATTTTTGAAAATTAATATCTCTTCACTCGGGATTTGTCTTGAAAAACCATTTGGTAAAGTTCATGCTTGTATATCATAGTACACTCCTGTCAGATGGCGAGGTCCAGAAAGGTGTTTTGACCAGTTTGAAAATTACATCTTCGCGATTAAATGCGAAAATTTAGCGCAAGTGCCTAAAAGTTGCAAAACTCAGTTTGATGATCCAAAAACGATGTTGATTTTTCTCGGAGGTATGTTTAAGGTTCGTGAAGCATTTCAGAGGTCAGTTGTATGAAAACGAAATTATTTTTAGTCGGACCCACTTTGGGGCCCGACCTAGCTCATGCTCGTCGATTGATTTTATTGGTGATTTGGTGCGCTGAGAGAATTTCAGAATTTTTAAATGGTTGTTCATTGATAAATGAAGTGATCCAAAATTAATGCTCTACCTTTGGATTTGGGCCATGTAAAATTGAGAACTATAAGAGAATTAGTAACAATGAAGAGGCATCTATTACTATAGAGGTATCACACAAGAATTTGGCCAAGAGTTCTGTAGTTAAGGACGAACGAGAACCAAAGGGTATGCTTGTTAGATCTAAGCATAATCTTGTGTGTGATACGGGGACTATCAAAGAGAGAAATGAAAAACTCCAAGATATCAGAAGAGAGGGTACTGAATGGATCAAGATGCGGTTGAAGTCTAAGGTGCCTGAGCGACTGGAAGATTCATTGGATGATTTTTAGTCAATATCAATTTTTGCTATGAATGAAAGTTCAAGTGTACCTTTTAATGGGACAATGCTACAGAGGATTTTCTTTGTGAAGTGTTTAACTAGTATGTCAAGGTTGCAAATTGGTTAATGTAAATCCAAAGTGCCTTGATCTTGGGCTTCCTCCCTGCTGCGTGGAGTAGAGTTCTGGAGATTTAAAATGTTCAAAGCAAATCCACATGGTACTAACAGACAATAAGGAACATTTCCTAGCAAAAACCAAATGCAAAGTGTGAAGTTCTGCGTGGTGTATGGAGTATGGTGTTGAGCAAATGAAGAAGCTTGTAAGCTTTTATCCAATAGAAAATTCTCTCTCCCTCCACGTGAAATCTCCTAGGCATGAAGTCAATGTCCTGCGTGGTGGAGTGGTGAGTGTAGAGAGCAGCATAGAAACTCAAGCAAATGCAACACAGCCCCTACCCTGCGTGGTAGTCTGGAGGGCAGTGTTTAGTTTTCAATAAGTTGCAAGTAGAAAAGTAAGCACCAATCCATCCTCCCCTCTCACATGGTATGCAAAGAAAAATGAAATTCTAACCAAGTGCATTGGCTTCATCCTAGTTTTCAGCGTGGTATGAAGTTTTGGAGGACTATTTTAAAGTCTTGGCAAATGAAATTTGATAGAGCCTCCCCACTCACGTGGCATGGTGGTAAAGTTAGTTTCCCTCCTTCAACAAGAATCTCCATGCCATGCATCTAGCTCCTCCTGTGCATGTTTGAAGAGAGCATTTAAAACTCCAAGCAAGTTAATGTCCTAGGTTGTGGAAGGAGTTTGGAAGAGACAATATGAAACAACCTTTCTGCAAATGGAAATTGGCAGTGTAGGGGGTTTTTTAGACTGAGCAAATGCAACGTGGCATGGCTGAATGCCATTTTAATTTTCAAGCAAATGCAAAAAGTGATTATATTGCCCAGGCACATGGTGTGTGAAAAGGTTTTAAAATTTCAATCAAATGCAAAGAGAAGCCATGAAGTCTTAGAAATCCCTTCAAAAGGTGCAGTCCCAGGCTTAAGGAAATATCCCACATTGGCTGGGGAATGTAATTTTTTGGCATTTATAAGCAAAGCTCCACACAAGTATAGTGTCAAAAGCTTGAGGCTTTTGATGCAAGGTGCTGATGGGCGCCCAAGTGGACCCCACGCGTGCAGGAACGCTTCTCAAGGAGACCAAGGAGGCCGACAAGTGGCGACCAGTTGGACCCCACATAGGCACAGATCTTATGGCAAGTGAGTTTTGCAAAGAATGGGCAAGTTAAAGATCGGGCATGTTCCAAGGAGATCGACGGTGTGCGTGGATTCACAAGCCTAAGATGCTCGCCAGTTAAGGTTCACGAAATAGCGAAAGGAGTTAAAGACCATGCAAGTTTAGGACATCCAACGACCCGCGTAATTTTGGAGCCTAAAGATGCACATTCATTAGCCATTGCAAAATGGTGAAAGACAGGTGGCAAGTCCAGGTGGAGGTCCCATCCAGTGGCAGTGACGTGGCATACAAATGGTAGTCCAATGGCGCATAGGTGGCAGTGATGGGGTAGTCTAGGTGGTGAATCAGTGAGGTGTCATCCCAGTGGATCCCATCAGCCAATAGGAAGCTGGAATGTGGTAGGATGTTAGAGCAAAATGGATTGAAAAATCAAATTTAATTGTATAGTGCAGACTATGGGAAAAATTCAAAAATTTAAATGATGGCCTGCATAAAGTGGATTAATTCGCTCAGAGGGTTATTTTTGCCTGAAATGGAAAGTATTATATACCATTGGAAAGCCCTCAAAATAAGGAATCTAGTCATGAAGTTTGTCTCAATAGATCTTTGACATTTTGGGAGCAGTTTCCATGGGAAGGAGAATGGAATACTTTTCAGTTAGGGAAGAAGGCATCTGGAAATTTCGGTTGCAGACCTAATCTTTTCCCTCTACTTCTTAGTCTCTATTCATCTCATTTGTAATGGATCTCAAGAATTTTGTTAAAAAAAAACACTGGAAAAATATATTTAGGGCCTTTTCTGATTTTTGGAAGATAACTCTGAGTTAGATGTAGAATTTGATGATGGATATCAATATACAGATCAGATCATTTTGAGCTCACATTTCTATTGTCTTCTTGCATGCATTTATTGATTTAATATGTTCTTTTAAATAATCAAGGGTTATTTGATTGGATGGGGATTGCAAGGAAATGTTACAGAGGTATTTTAGGTTTTTCTCTCAAGGGGAGGAATTAAATATACGTAGAACCCCTCTATTAGTGAATCAATAGTGTTTTCTGCTTGAATTTGATGAACATGTTTAGCATAAAGGAAAAACTTACATATATGTTAGGCATATATGAAGTTAATGAAGTTGAAGTGATAGAATGTATTGAAATGTCCAAATTCAAAATTATTGTATAGCTTAGGTGACTCTGAAGCCCAAGATAAGGCACTCGTATAGTTTTTCTAGGTTCCATAACCTTCTTGGTGATCAAAGAAAAAATGATTACAACTCTTTCTTTTATATTCAGTTATGTTCAAAGTGATAAGGTTTGTAGAATGTTGGCACTGGTCTTCTCTTTAAGTTTTCAATCATAGCTATGAAAAGTAATCACAAAGGGTAAACCCACCTAAGCTAAGTGAAAGCTTGAAGTGTAGAAGGATTTTGTATAAACCTTGTTATATGTTGTCTTTTGTTTCGGTTTCCTGTTGTTTCTCTCCATAAGCAATAGAGGCTTGAGAATTCTTGCAGAGAGAATAAGGAAATCAGAATTTGAGACCAACAGACCATATGCACAGTCACCGACATCTGGTACACCGACAGGATATATTATTCACCGACACTTGGAATGACATGGAAAACATGTGGTTATGTCGAAGACATCATTTGGACACTTTGTCTTGGAGATTTGTTGATTGGCATATTCGTATTTGCATATTTGTTGTTACCGGCAAATAGGTCTAGAATAAGCATCGACAACCTTATCTATTCGAGATTAGCATGAAACTGATTTTGTTATTATTGTAAATGCATTAAGCCCACATGTTGAATCAGATATTGCATCGGTTATTGATTTACTTATAATTATTTTATTGTAAAATCTTTTAGAGCCGACCTACTAAAATTGGTCTTAGGTTATGGTATATATGTAAGATCTTATTTGTAAGATCGATAGTCGATTGCGATAAGAAATTGTAAGAAGGTATATGCAAGATTAAGAAGAGCTATACACGTAGACATCATTTGAATGTGAAGCAAGGTTTTGTAAAGGCAATCAGAACTGCACCCTGGAGCAAAAGTTGTCAAAAGTTGTTGAGCAACATTTTGCAATTTGTTGCAAAAGTTGCATTTTTGGTTATGGGCGTTAGGAATTTGGTTGAACTAACTAAAAATAGTGGATGTAATCCAAATTTCACTTCATTTTATGGGTTGGAGGTTTGGAAATGCAAGAAAAAGTTTTTGGTTTGTGAAACAATCTTGTTTCCATCAGTTTTGACAATTTTGTCTTGTTTTCATTGCTTGTACGGTCCAGTATGGACTAGATGGTGCAAACTCATTGCCATATTTGTATGTTCATTGTATTTTATTTCAATAAGGTTTATTTGCAAGTTTTATTGGTCTAGGTTGTAAAGATTTTTCTCATTCTTTGCACCTATGAGCAAAACCCTTGCAAGTAGGGTTTAAGAGAAAGAAATGGCTCTAGCCTAGGCATTCTTTGATGGAACCTGTTGAAATCATTAAGAATGCTAAGTTAGTTTTTGCACATAGTTTTGGAATAGGGTGTGTGATGTTGCAAGTCCAGGAGGAGGAGAAACAATGAAGACCTAGGCTCACCACTGGGAGTAGGTGAGTTAGGATAGTAAGAAAAGTGCAATTTGTGAGCACTTGGAGATTGATGCAGGCCCTAGTGGCATATGTATGGAAAGACCTTAGAGTTTCCTTGAAGGTTCCCAAGGTGTTTAGAGTAGTATTTTTGACTGGTGAAAGGGCCTAGACCAATTTTGTCAATCCACTGGTTAAGCCTAAAACCCCACAAAATAGTGCAGCATTGGAAACCACACTTGTATGGATAACCTAGATCCACTTTTACAATATTGTCTATAACTTCCAAAAGGGTATCCAAATCCATTATTTTTTCCTAGGATTGTTTGGGATGTTTGCAAATTAAACCCCAAAAATTGCTTAAGGAGGGCTAATGGAATTAGGCCTATTTAGGTGCCAGTAGAGACCTAGAAGGCTTGAGAAACCATGGCGATGGAGTTGGTGAGTCTTAAAATTCAAAACACAATGAAGACACCGTATTAATGCATTGGGAAACCAAAGAAGAGTTGGTGTGTTAATATCCTAGCAGGAGTGGTTGGAGCCCAAGAGAGGTGAATGTGAGTAACTGAGGTGACAACCTCAAGTGGAGGAGTTGATTGTCTAGAAACCATTGGCTTTACCTAGGAGGCAAGTCAAGAAGGTTCAGATCTTGGAGGTCTCGTTGTCATAACCCTTACCAAGTGCCATAGGAAGGACTTGAGTAGTAGTAGGGTTGAGTAGGACAAGTCACTCAAGAAAGTGAAACAAACAAGGCTCCAAGACTCTCTACATCAGAGTGGTATCAGAGCCATTGTTTGAAAGATTTAGTGTATGTTAGATTGTGAAGAATTAGAAGCAAGTTCAATGCCTCCAAAGGAAATGACTCTAGAAGGCATCCAGTAGATGGTGGTAGAAATGATAGAAGGACTGAAGGATGCAGAAGGAAGTAGAGGAACCAAATAGGTAAAGAAGGAGAAGGGAAAGGTTAAGATAGAATGGGGTGATGTCACTGATGAATAAGTGGAAGATGGAGAGCAACTAGCAGCAGTAGCTATGCCTCAAGACCAAAAGTTATTTCTAGATGTAGTCAAATCCATTTCTAAGGATAATCTATGGTGCAGGGGCACAAGCCTCAATTTCATAATTTATTTATTGAAAACTTAATGTTTTTTATAGCAAGGTGGTGGGAATGATCAAAGAATCCTTTATTTATGTTTTGTTTTGTAATAAGGTCCTAATTGTCCATTTTGTAAGGCCTAGTGGCCTAGGGTGCATTATAAACCCTATGGTCAACTATGGTCAAAGGGACTTGGGATGAGTAGATTTAAGGAGGCAAGGTTTTTTTGATCTATTTATATCCATTTCAATGTGTTTAGGTCCCTAGGTTGATGATAAAATTAGTTTGAATGACAAAATGCCAAAATTGTCAAAAATTGTCAAAAATTAACAAAGTTGTCAATTTGTAAAGCAACTTTTCAAAAAGTTGTTGTAATTGGTTGCCCAATGTTCATAACCATCTAAAATAAGTTTGAAAATTTTGGGAAAACTATAAAATGCCTCAAGAAACTCGTGTGAGGGTTGTTGTGGTTGAAATTTGTAAAACTTGATATTTGAAATCAATAAAAAAACTGTATTTTCCAGAAAATTTACTGTTCTTCTAGTTGGTACAGAATTTCACGACCTCCAAACTAAAAAATTATTTCATGGAAAGTTAGAGGGGTGAAATACCTTTCTTTTGAATCCAACTAGAGGTATGGAGGTGGATTATTGAGGGAGAAAAGTTGTAACAGATCCAAACAGCCCGGAAAAGTGCCTTTTCCTAGGGCTTCAACTTCAATTTCCCATTTCTTCCAAATCCACCATGGGAAAATTCTAAAACTTGGTGAAATGGAGGATTTTGGAGTGTATTTTAATATACAGAAGGTTTCATATCTAAAGGATGCAGTTTGGGTGATATTTTATTAAATTTGGCCAGGCATCTCTATGTGACTGGTTGTGAGAATTGAATAGAATTCATGAACAGTCCCCATAACTTTAGTTTTAATGCAAACCAGAAGCTATAACTTGGTATTTGGTGATTATTTGGGTACCCCAAGGTGTTCCAATTTCTACCCTTGATAAATTTCAGGTTTTGAGGGTAGTTCATTTGTTAAGTGCTTAAATTAGCCCTTCTAGCCATAGATGAGGGTTCATTAGTAATGGTACTTGCAAGAGGTTCCAAAAATTGTCCTTTGGTATAAAGTGCTGCCTTGGGTTGGTGTTCAATAAAATCAAACAATCTTGTCCTGCCCTTTGGATTTTTTTTGGTGGGAAGCTAAAAAGTGAGTTTTGAAGGCTAATAGGTCTAAGGAGCCAATTTGCACTTTGTGACTTTTGGGACTTGAAAAACCAAATCAGAGGGTTGTTTGGCATCATTTTGGTTTTTAGGAACCTATAAAACCTATATTGAGCCTTTTTTGGCCTATAAAACCATTTGGAGGGGTTGTGAGCAATTTGAGCCATTTTGAGCACTTTTGCCTATGGGGTTTGAAACCAAATATTGATAGCTTTGCACACTGTCCCATTGTGGGGTTATGGGGATGGAAATAGGTGAGATGGGATTTTGAATTTATGCTCTTAAAGGTGTGAGGCTTTGTTGGAGTGAATCTTTAAAAAGGAGGGTTTGTTGCTTGGTTGAGCAAGTGAGTAACTTGGAACATTTCCAAGTTGTTTGAACCATACCTCTACATCAATTGGTATCAGAGTGAGTGTGATCCTTAGGAGAAGGATTGTTTCAGTTTATCCATGTTAGGGCAAGAAGAAGAGGGTGAGTTACCCTCAAGGATGACTAATGCATAGATAGTGAAGTTTTTGAAAGATCAAAACCTAGTTCACAAGATCGATTCCTTGCAGAAGGAGGTTGATAGACTTAATGGGGAACTTTGTAAAAAAGGTGGTGGAAACTCTAATGTTGTTGAAGAGGGGAGTGATGAGGAACCCCTTGAGTAGGATGAGGAAGAAGAAGTGCATGCTAATCAGAGACTACTTGTGAATACCTTGAAGGCCATGGAGAGAAGGACCATGGATGTTAGGTTGGACCTACCTTCCCATGATAGGAACATGAACCCAGATGTTTTTGTGGAATGGATTGATGCCCTCACAAGTTTCTTTGAATGTGACGACGTACCTAAAAGCTAGAGGGTTAAGATTGCTAAGTCCAAGTTGAAGGGATCAACCCTTACATGGTGGAATTTCACTCAAGATGATAGGGTGAAGGAGAAGAAGAATCCAGTGACCACTTGGAAGAAGATGGTTGCATTGATCAGGGATGCCTATGTTCCTAATGATTATGAAGTCCAACTTCATAAGAGGAGAATGAGTTTGAGGCAAAAGGAGATGAGTGTCTCAAATTATACTCAAGAGTTCCATAAATTGGTGATGAAGTCCAATGTGGTGGAGCCTGAATGTGTGAAGCTTGCAAGATACTTGCAAGGGTTGAGAGTTACCATTCAAGATGAACTTAGTATAAGCAGCCCCCCCATAGTCTAAAAATGCTTTCAACTTGCTTTGAAGGTTGAGGAGAAACTCAAGAGGAAGAGTGATCATAGTGGTAGAGGGAGAGGACAAAAAGACTTTGCAAATAGGGGCAGAAATGTGTCTCAAGGAAGAGGACAATGTTCCAAAGACCTTGGTGAATCAAGTCAAGGGAATGAGCAAGGGGAAAGCAGTTCTAGAGGATATTTTAGAGGAAAGAGAGGAAACTTTAGAGGAAGAGGTGGAGGAAGAGGCCTAGAAGACATAAAATGCTATAGGTGTCATCAAATGGGGCATGTTGCATCCAAATATCTAGAGAAGGAAAACAAACAAGGTGAAAGGAGAGAAAATTTGGTGAGAGATGAGGACACAAATAGTGTTCACTCTCATGGATCCTTTGTGCATCCTGAACAAGGAGAGATCATGATGATGAGAAGGACATTGATCAAAGCACCTAGTCCACTAGAGCCACCCCAAAGGAAGGCACTTTTTAGAACTACTTGTAGAAGTGTTGACAAAGTATGTAGTGTGGTGATTGATTTAGGTTCTACTGATAATTTGTTGTCCATTGAGGTAGTCGAGAAACTGACATTTAAGAGGATTAAGCATCCAAGACCCTACAAGGTATCATGGCTTACAAAGGGGAAGCAAACCATCATTGAAGAACAAGCATGGGTGGAGTTTTCTATTGGCAAGTACAAGGGCAAGGTACTTTGTGACATTGTACCCATGGATGCATGCCAGTTTTTGCTTGGAAGGCCATGGCAATATGACATGAAGTCAAGGAATGATGGTGAGAAGAACACATACACCATTTGGTACAAAGGTGAGAAGGTAACACTACCACCCCTCCCTGATAATGGTGAAGAAGCAAAAGACTCTAAGTTTTTGTTTGTAGGAGAGAAATAGTTTTTAGAATGCTTGAAAGAGGAGGATACTCCTTGTTATACTTTGGTTGGGTTGCCAAAATAGGAAGAAAAGAAGGAAGAATCTAGGAGGGTAGGACCAAAGGAGGTGGCAGATTTGCTTGAGACCTACAAACACATTGTAACCAAGGAGTTACCTGATTCCTTACCTCCTATTAGAGAGATTAGCCATAACATTGATCTGATTCCAGGGGCTACACTTCCCAATAAGGTTGCCTATAAGTTAACACCCCAATAGAATGAGGAAATGGCAAGACAAATCCAGGAACTCTTAGATAAGGGTTTGATTTCTAAAAGTATGAGTCCATGTGCTATTCCAGCCATGCTAGCACCTAAGAAAGAAGGTACATGGAGGTTATGTACGAACTCAAGGGCCATTAACAGGATCACTATCAGATATAGATTCCCTATACCTAGGATTGAGGACTTGTTGGATCATCTAGGGGGTGCAAGGTGGTATTCAAAGGTGGATTTGAAGAGTGGGTACCATCAAATCAGAATAAGGGTTAGAGATGAATGGAAGACAACCTTTAAGACTAATGAAGGCCTTTATGAGTGGAGAGTGATGTCATTTGGCTTGTCCAATGCACTTAGTACATTCATGAGACTCATGAATGAAGTTCTAAAACCTTTCCTTGGTAAAATTGTTATTGTTTACTTGGATGATATTCTTATTTTCAGTAAGAATAGAGATGAACATATGCAGCATTTTAATTTGGTCCTTAAGAGATTGCAGGAAGAAAAGATTCTAATCAATGTGGACAAGTGTCTTTTTATGCAGCAAGAATTGGTGTATCCTGGTTTCATAGTTTTAGGTGGGAGCATCAAGATAGATCCTAAGAAGGTGGAGAGCATCTTGAATTGGCCTTCTCCAAGGTCAATGACTGAAGTTAGAAGCTTCCATGGATTGGCTTCCTTTTATAGGAAGTTTATAAGAGGTTTTAGCCAAGTTTGTGCACCTATCCTAGAAACAATCAAAGGGGGGTAGAAGTGCAAGTTTGTATGGACCAAGGAGGCTGAGGAGGCTTTTCAAAGTCTCAAACAAAAGGTATCAAAGCAACCTATACTTGCTTTTCCAGATTTCCAAAAGGTTTTTACAATTGAGTGTGATACATCTTATGTTGCTATAGGGGCTATTTTGAGCCAAGAGGGTAGGCCTATTGCATTTTTTAGTCAGAAACTCAATGAGGCAAAGAGGAAGTATCCCTCATATGATTGGAAATGTATGCCTTAGTTCAAGCCTTGAAAAAGTGGATGCATTATCTCCTTCCAAAAGAATTTGTTGTTTTTACTGACAATCAGGCACTTAGCTTCTTGAATAGCCAAGAGAAGTTGAGTCACAAGCATATGAAATGGGTAGAATCTATCCAAGCATATACCTTTACAATCAAACACAAAAAGGGAGTTGCAAACAAGGTGGTAGATGCCTTGAGTACAAGATCATTGACAGTGCAAGAGGTGAAGTTGCAAAGTATGGGGATTGACTCCTTGAAAGGTATTTATGAAGGTGATGAAGACTTTCATGAAATTTATAAAGTTTGTTCTGATTTTTCTTAAGCATACCATGTTGAATATGTTGATTACTTGATCCAAGATGGTTTCATGTTCAAAGGACATCAACTATGCATTCCTAGGTGTTCAATGAGGGAGAATATTGTGAAAGAAAAGCATGGTGGAAGCATGAGTGGACATTTTGGGTTGGATAAAACCCTTGACCAGGTAAGAAGACATTATTTTTGGCCCAAGATGCAAAGTGATGTGAGAAAATTTGTTGAAACATGCACCATTTGTCAAAAGGCCAAAGGTACGTCCACCAATGCAGGTTTGTATCAACCATTACCATACCTACAAGACCTTGGGAGAGTTGTAGTATGGATTTTGTAATGGGATTGCCTAGGACTCAAAAAGGCTTTGATAGCATCTTTCTTGTTGTAGATAGGGTCAGCAAGATGGCACATTTCTTGCCATGTAAGAGTACAAGTGATGCAACCTATGTAGCAAATTTGTTTTTCAAAGAGATTGTAAGGATACATGGACTTCCTCTAAAAATTGTGTCTGATAGGGATGTGAAATTCATTGGCCATTTTTGGAGAACCTTATGGAAGAGGTTGCGAACAAACTTGAACTTTAGCTCAGCCTACCATCCACAAACAGATGGGCAAACTAAGGTTGTGAATAGGTCCTTGGGAAACCTATTGAGATGCTTGGCAAAGCAATATGGAGAGAAGTGGGATTTTGTACTTCCACAAACTAAATTTGCATTCAATGATTCTGTGAATAGGAGTACAGGAAGGAGTCCATTTCAGATTGTGTATGGGCAGAATCCAAGAGGCATCTTGGAGTTGAGAGACCTGCCATATGATGGGAAAACAAGTGCTCATGGTGAACAATTTGCTGATAGCATGAAGGAAGTGCATGATCAAGTAAGGCTAGCCCTCCAAAATATTTCACAAAGGTACAAAGAACTTGCTGATAAGAAGAGGAGGGATGTACAATTTTAGATTGGTGATATGGTGTGGGTGTACCTAAGAAAGATTACCAAAGGGGAAGCATACAAAGTTACTCATGAAAGAAAGTGAGTCCATGCAAGGTTTTGAAGAAACATGGGTTGAATGCTTATGAGATATCTCTTCCCTCTAACCTTGGTATTTCTCCTATCTTTAATGTATGTAGTCTAACACCCTATAAAGGGCATGTTTTTGGAGGTACAGACTTTCAAGTGGAGGAGATTCAAGAGGACATTGCTGATATACCTCCTCATGCACCAAAGAAACCTGAAAAGATCATTGATGAAAGGGCCATTAAGAAGACCAGAAATAAAGAATACAAAAAATACCTTGTGAAATGGGTAGTACAACCTATTGAAGAGGTAGTATGGATGGATGAGGCAGAAATTCTGAAGCATGGCACTTCATTGGACCAACTTATCTCATGTGGAAATGAGATCAGCCCACAACAGGAGTATGGTGCAGGGGCACAAGCCTCAATTTCATAATTTATTTATTGAAAACTTAATTTTTTTGATAGAAAGGTCTTGGTAAGGATAAAAGAATCCTTTTTTATGTTTTTTTTTGTAATAAGGT
Organism: Cryptomeria japonica; assembly: GCF_030272615.1. NCBI lineage: Eukaryota > Viridiplantae > Streptophyta > Pinopsida > Cupressales > Cupressaceae > Cryptomeria > Cryptomeria japonica. Next base: position 235,827,448 of record NC_081406.1, read on the forward strand.
CCTAATTGTCCATTTTGTAAGGCCTAGTGGCCTAGGGTGCATTATAAACCCTATGGTCAACTATGGTCAAAGGGACTTAGGATTAGTAATTTAGGGATTCAAGGTTTTTTTGGTCTATTTATATCCATTTCAACATGTTTAGGTCCCTAGGTTGATGATAAAATTAGTTTGAATGGCAAAATGCCAAAATTGTCAAAAATTGTCAAAAATTGACAAAGTTGTCAATTTGTAAAACAACTTTTCAGAAAGTTGTTGTAATTGGTTGCCCAATGTTCATAACCATATAAAATAAGTTTGAAAATTTTGGGAAAACTATAAAATGCCTCAACAAACTCATGTGAGGGTTGTTGTGGTTGAAATTTGTAAAACTTGATATTTGAAATCAATAAAAAAACTGTATTTTCCAGAAAATTTACTGTTCTTCTAGTTGGTACAGAATTTCACGACCTCCAAACTAAAAAATTATTTCATGGAAAGGTAGAGGGGTGAAATACCTTTCTTTTTAATCCAACTAGAGGTATGGAGGTGGAGTATTGAGGGAGAAAAGTTGTAACAGATCCAAACAGCCTGGAAAAGTGCCTTTTCCTAGGGCTTCAACTTCAATTTCCCATTTCTTCCAAATCCACCACGGGAAAATTCTAAAACTTGGTGAAATAGAGGATTTGGGAGTTTATTTTAATATCCAAAAGGTTTCAGATCAAAAGGATGCAGTTTGGGTGAGATTTTATTAAATTTGGCCAAGAAGGAAGTGGAGACTCTTAGAGAGAAACATTTAGAGGATTATATAGAGGAAGGAGCAATTTTAGGGGCAGGTTTGGAAACTCAGGTAGAGGAAATATAGTTTTCACCAGTAGGTGTTATCATTGCAATCAAGTTGGGCATACCATGAGTAGGTTCTCGGGGAAAGCCTCAAGCTCCACAAGCTCATACATGGGGGAAAGAAGAACTCAATTGTTGCAAGAGGAGGACACTCAGAGTATGACTTCTTCAATCAAAAAAGTAGGCCCAGTGACAGAGGGAGAAAATTTGATGTTGAGGAGAACAATGCTCAAGATACCCCAATCTCAAGATCCACCACAAAGGAAAAGCTTGTTTAGGACCAATTGAAGGTCACAAGGAAAGATTTGTAAAGTGATTGTGGATTTAGGTTCCACTGAGAATATTGTCTCAGTTGAAATGGTGGACAAACTCACACTAAAAAAATTGGTTAGCATGTATTGGTTGATGAACAAGCATGGGTGGATTTTGAAATTGGTGAGTACAAGGACAGATTATTATGTGACATATTTCTTATGGATGCTTGTCATTTTTTGTTGGGTCGTCCATGGCAGTATGATGTGAAAGCTACTCATGATGGGGAGAAGAACAACTATCTTATCACCAAGAATGGGAAAAAGTATCAAATGGATCCACTACCTGAACCAAAGGAAGAAAAAAAAATAGGATAAAGTGTGATGTTGATGAGTCGAAAAGAGTTTCTCAAAAGTTTTGAAACAAGAAGGACATCAAGGCCATGCTATAGTGTTGAAACTTAGTGAAGAAGCTAAGGTAGATCCAATGAGTAAAGTGCCTCAAGAGGTGTAAGGACTACTCAAACAATATGCATAAGTGATAGGGGATGACTTACCTGATTCCTTGCCTCCAATGAGAGATGTAAATCATCAAATAAACTTAATACCAGGGGTCAATCTACCAAACAAAGCTTCCTATAAAATGACACCTAGTCAAAATGAAGAGATCGACAAACAAGTGCAAGAACTCTTAGACAAAGGGTTTATTAAGAAGAGTTTGAGTCCATGTGTTGTTCCTACTATGTTAGTTCTTAAGAAGGGAGGCAAATGGAGAATTTGCATGGACTCTAGAGCAATCAACAAGATTACCATAAGGTACTAGTTTCCCATGCCAAGGATTGAGGACCTATTAGACAATCTAGGAGGTGCAAGCTACTTCACCAAAGTGGACTTAAAGTATAGTTACCATCATATTAGAATCAGACCAAGAGATGAATGGAATACATCCTTTAGAACCAATGTAGGCCTATATGAGTGGTTGGTAATGCCATTTGGCCTCACCAATGCACCTAGTACCTTCCAAAGGCTCATGAATGAAGTCTTAGTTGAGTTTATTGGTAGATTTGTAATTGTATACCTTGATGACATTTTTATGTACAACAGGTTCAAGGAGGAACACCTCAAGCATTTGGAGATGGTTTTGAAGAAGTTGAAGGAGGCTCAACTCAAGATTAACATTGAAAAATGTGATTTTTTGAAAATAGAGCTGGTATACCTTGGTTTTGTTATTTCTCATGGATGTTTAAAAATAGATCCTAGTAAGGTAGAATCAATACTTAATTGGCCTATCCCTAGGGGCATAAGTGAAGTTACAATCTTTCATGGAATGGCATCTTTTTATAGGAATTTTGTGAGAAACTATAGCCATGTTTGTGCTCCTATTCTCAATACTATTAAAGGAGGGATTAAATGTCACTTTAAGTGGACAGAGGAACCCAATAATTGGTTTGAGATGTTGAAAACCAAGATAGTAGAGTTGCCAACCCTTAGATTGCCCGATTTGAATCAATCAGTTGTTTACAGTAGAATGTGATGGAAGCCAAAGGGCAATAGGCGTAGTTTTAAGCCAAGAGGGACATCCTATAGCTTTCTTCTGAGAAAAGTTAAATGAAGCTAAGAAAAGGTACTCCACATATGACTTGGAGTTGTATGCAATGGTCCAAGCATTGAAAAAATGGCGTCACTACTTGTTGCCCAAAGAATTTGTAGTCTTCACTAACAATCATGCCCTTAGTTTTCTCAATGGGCAAGAGAAGTTGAACCAAAGACACCTAAAGTGGGTTGAGTACCTACAATCTTATACATTCACTATTAAACACAAGAAAGGGACAACCAACAAAGTTGCTGATGCACTAAGTAGGAGAATCATGACCATGCTAGAGATTCAATTGCAAAGTGTGGGTTTGAGTGAGTTAAAAGACCTATACAAGGATGATAAGGATTTTGTAGAGATATATAATATTTGTACTGATTTTTCTAATACCTCACATATCTCTTATTCATAATACATGGTACAAGAGGGTTTTCTGTTCAAATGTCATCTTCTTTGCATACCTCAATATTCTATGAGACAAAATATTATTCAAGAGAAGCATCAAGGGGGTCTAGGAGGTCATTTTGGGATTGATAAGACTTTGGATTAGGTTGGTAGGTTTTATTATTGGCCCAAGTTGCAATAAGAAGTGAGAAGATTTGTAGAGAAATGTACCATCTGCCAAAGAGAAAAGGGAACCTGAAGTAATGCAAGTCTATATCAGCCCTTGGTCATACCTCAGAGGCCTTGGGAATGTTTGAGCATGGATTTTGTGTTAGGCTTGCCTAGGACACTAAGAGGATTTGATAGTGTGTATGTGGTAGTAGACAGGTTCAAAAAAATGGCACATTTCATACCTTGGAAGAGTACCAATGATGCCACCTATATTGCAGGCCTCTTCTTCAAGGAGATAGTCAGAATTCATGGTCTTCCAATTAGCATTGTGAGTGATAGAGATGTGAAGTTTTTGAGCTACTTTTGGAGGACACTATGGAGGAAGTTGGGAACCAAATTATCTTTTTCATCTGCCTGTCATCCTTAATTAGATGGTCAAATAGAGGTAGTTAACCATTCATTGGCTAATTTGTTAAGATGTCTTACCAAACAACATGGGCAGACTTGGGATCTAGTACTTGGACAGGCAGAATATGCATATAATGACTCAGTGAACTATAGCACTGATAAAAGTCCTTTTGAGATAGTGTATGGATACCATCCTAGGGGAATATTAGAGCTTAGAGATATTAGTTCAATGGCACCGAAGAGTGCACAAGGGGAGAACTTTGTAGAAGGCATTAATGACGTGCATGATAAGGTAAGGCAGTCCTTACAAAAAAAATTTGAGCAGTACAAGGTTCAAGCTGATAAAACAAGGAGGAAGCTACAATTTCAAGTAGGAGACTTAGTGCTGGCATACCTCAGAAAGGAGAGACTTCCAAAAGGGAAGCCCATCAAGCTCATGATGAAGAAAATTGGACCTCTCAAGGTGGTGCACAAGTATGGGCAGAATGCCTATGAGGTTGAACTTCCACCTACCTTGGGGATATCTCATATCTTTAATGTATGTGATCTCTATCCATACAAGGGAGAGTCACCAATAAGTCAAAAAGACATGCCATCACTAGTTCATGAAGATTTGGTAAAGGATTTGCCACCTAGTCAACCAGTTGAGTTAGAGAGTATCTTAGATACCAAGATAGTAAAAAAGACAAGTAAGGGAGTTTACAAGAACTATCTTGTTAAGTGGAAAGGGTTACCAGATTCAGATGCCATATGGATGTTAGAGGCAGATATACTTCATCTTGGAGTGGAGATTTCAGACCTTATAACTCAAGGGACTTGAGTTATTTGACCTAGGGGAGTATGTTGCAGGGCACCTAGTACTCCAAGAATGTAATCTTTGATTTCTTTATTTTGTCTATTAATGTGTGATGTAATAATGGACCAACCATTGAGGACTTAGTAGAGAAATGGTTGAGTTGTCCAACTTTTGGTTTGAGTCAATTGTGCTCAGGATGCTGCTAGCCTAAGAAGTGAGTTGCTTAGGTAGTTCACAAGAAAATACTTCAGATGAATGTATTCATGAATTAGGAGTCAATGGAGTTGTGTTTAGGTCTTGTAAGGTGTTTGAGGACCTTCAAGAGTCTTAGAATGCAATAGAATGCAAAATTGCACCCTGGAGCAAAAGTTGTCAAAAGTTGCTGAGCAACATTTTGTAATTTTTTGTAAAAGTTGCATTTTTGGTTATGGGCATTAGGAAGTTGGTTGAACCGACTAAATCTAGTGGATATAAGCCAAATTTCACTTCATTGTGTGGGTTGGAGGTTTGGAGATGCAAGAGCAACTTTTTGGTGTGTGAAACAATCTTGTTTCCACTAGTTTTGGTAGTTTTGCCTTATTTTCATTGCTTGTATGGTCTAGTATGGACTAGATGGTGTAAAATAATTTCCATCTTTGTATGTTCATTGTATTTCCTTTCAATAAGGCTGATTTATAGGTTTGATTGTTCCAGGTTGTAAAGATTTCTCTCATTCTTTGCTACTAGGAGCAAAACCCTTGCAAGTAGGGCTTAAGAGCAAGAAATGGCTCTAGCCTAGGCATTCTTTGATGGCACTTGTTGAAATCATTAATAATTATAGGTTAGGGTCTATACATAGTTATGGAATAGGGTGTGTGATGTTGCAGGTCCAGGAGGAGGAGAAACAATGAAGACCTAGGCTCACTGCTGGGAGTAGGTGAGTTAGGACAGTAAGAAAAGTGTGATTTGTGAGCACTTGGAGATTGATGCAAGCCCAAGTGGCATATGTATGGAAATCCCTCATAGTTTCCTTGAAGGTTCCCAGGGTTTTTAGAGAAGAATTTTTGACTGGTGAAAGGTTCTAGACCAATTTTGTCAATCCACCGATTAAGCCTAAACCCCACAAAATATTGCAACATTGGAAACCATACCTATACGGATAGCCTAGATGCACTTTTCCATTATTGTATATAACTTCCAAAAGGGTATCTGAATCCATGATTTATTCCTAAGATTCCTTACGAATTTTGCAAATTAAACCCCAAAACCCGCTTAAGGAGGGCTAATGCAATTAGGCCTATTTAGGTGTCGATAGAGACCTAAAAGGCTTGAGAAACCATGGCGATGAAGTTGGTAAGTCTTAAACTTCAAAACACAATGAAGACACCTTATTAATGCATTGGGAAACCAAAGAAGAGTTGGTGTATTAAGATCCTAGGAGTGGCTGGAGCCCAAGAGAGGTGAGTATGAGTAACTGAGGTGGCAACCTCAAGTGGAGAATTGATTGTCAAGAAACTATTGGTTATACCTAGGAGGCAAGTCAAGAAGGTTTAGACCTTGGAGGTCTCATTGTCATAACCCTTACCAAGTGCCATAGGAAGGACTTGAGTAGTAGTAGGGTTGAGTAGGACAAGTCACTCAAGAAAGTGAAACAAACAAGGCTCCAAGACTCTCTACATCAAGGAATTTCTTCCTGAAGAGATCACCCTCCCTGGTTCTGCAAAGGCTAAAGCATAGGAGGACTTTCTGTCCTTGTTATTGTTGGTCCAAGTCTGATAGACATTGATAGTTGGAGGTGGCTCTCCATAGATATTTGGAGGAAATAAGCTTGTTCTCTGCCCTATAAGTAGTGTAAACCTATAGTCCATTTTGGGAACCAACAAAAATTGGCATCTCTGTTGGGGAATGAAAGGAATTGTAAAGAATCTCTAGTTAAAAATAAATAAAAAAGTTTGTTGTTTAAATATAGTGGAGATTTTTCCCACATAGTGAAGAAGTTTCTTATTTTGTCCCTTGTCGGTTTGAGTCAATTCTCATAAATGTTGCTGAGAAATCTGTTGTAGTTCTTGTTCTATAAAAAGTTTAGTCTAGATCTGCCTGTTTTTCAAGATTATATGTAATACCTCATGATTGTGAGTGGCAATCTGAGACACTGAGATCTATGTACCAGTGTGTGTCTGCTTGAAGAAGAACCAAGACATTTGCAGGAAGGATAAAGAAAATTTGAGCTCTTATGATGAAGTACCCCGACAAGTTGAGGATAGAATCATTAATGTCATTTGATGATAGGGAAATATGGTAGTGATGTGTTGAAACAAATCTGACCTGTGAAGAAATTTTAGTTGTTCGAGTATTGATCCTCTACAAGGAGGTGACGACTCTGTTAAAAGATCAGTGGTAAAGATTTGAAGGATTGAAGGCAATTTTGCAAATCCTAGGTTTAAGAAGGCAGCAACAATTTCAGCATTTTCGGGTATTTAGATTTTCATGAGTCAAGTGTATTTTCATGAAAATTAAAACAAAATGTTCCCTAAATAGTGAAAGAAACACTAAGGAAGGAAATTGTAGGGATTATTTTACATGCTCCTGTGATTCGGTTTTCATTTTTCTATATAAAATTAGATGGAGTATGTTATGAGCTTTATAATGAAATAGTTCAAGAGAAGGGAAAGAAATAAGGGAATGAATGAAAATATGTATCATGTGCCTATGTTTCCTTATGAAATGACAAAAGAAAATGAGAAATCTATGCCAAGTGATCATAGAGCTTTCTCTAGGGAAAGATATAAACCATTGAATTTTGATGGTATCCAAGGTTTCCCAAACCCTTTTCCTATGGGGGTTAGGGAACAATTACTAGGATTTAATGGGAAGAAGTCAGAATCAGTATGACAACATTTGCAGGAGTTTTGAATTAATGGAATATTTTGAAATAAATTAGGAAGATGTTTCCATGAAGTTATTTGTTCAGACTTTGAGGGAAAATGTGAGAGACTAGTTCTCTTACATGACAGTATGATCTACCCCATCATGGGATGAGTTGAAGGTATTGTAGTGTCCTAAAATTGTGACACTTGCAATTTCGACTGCATTTGGGTCTTCACGATGGCGATGCAACACAGAATCTAAATGGAGACCCCGAAACTTGTTCATGACACCAAAAACTGCATTTCTCAGCACCCTGGCCTGATCCTCCTTGCACCCCACTGTCCCTGGAGGTGGGACCATGGTGCCCATCACCCTGGTCCTTCAGGACTAGGGCGCCCAGTGCCTTGGTCCCCCAGGACCATGGCGCCCAGCGCCCTGGTCCCTGGCCCTATTTTTGGGCCCGGTCTCTTTTGGGTCTCGGGTCTTTATGTTTGCAAATTGGAAAATAACATTTCCTGGTCGGCCTAAGGTCGGGAAAATCAGTCTTTTAACCTTAATTGGAAAGTATATAAACTACATTTCCTCTCTCAAAAAGGGAGGAGGACATATGTGAGCAAGGCGCGAAAGCAATATTCAAGCATTCAAACATTCAAGCATTCAAGCATTCCTTCAAGCAATTGAGCATTCTAAGTCTCCATTCAAGGCTAAGTGTTGCATTCAAGACAAGGATTCAACCATTGAAGAGGAGATCACTTACAACACATTACATACAACAACATTTACACGTTCGCATGTAAGAATACAAACATTCTTACAACAAGGTATCAGTACTTGTTTACATTACAAACATTTACATTTACAGCATTCTCATTTCTTGGTTAATTCCAAAACTGGGGTTTGACCTAAAGGAAAACCCCTCATCCCTAACCCCCCAATCGTCCTCTCTTTTCTGTGTGTAGGTTGCAGGTACGCGGCTGTAATTGAAGATATGGAATCCTTGTGCAGAGACGAACAGATCCACCTTCGTTTCACGGATTTTTCGGAGGACCGTGTGCACGCCGGACGCCATCGTCCCGTCAACTTTCGCTCAAATTTGCAGAACAGCACCGTCTCGACATTTTACTACTAATTCCAGGTCCATAGCTTCATATCATATCCCTATCTCTGTTTATAAGCGAATATTTCCCACTTTACATGCATTCCTAGTTCAATCTTTCTATCTACATTTCTTTACAAAAGAGGGTATCCTTGATGTCTTAACCCTTGAAACTCATATAGAATCCAATCTTGCATTGCGTGGGATTGGATCTTGTGGGTTTCAACCCCTCTTTTGAATGTAAAGTCTCTTCCAAGTGAAAACCATCAACCCTAGTGACTCTCCCTTCTCTCTCCTCGGAGTTGGGGAGGGGAGAATGACTAGGGTTCGATTTTTCCGCTTTACATTTTGGTGAACCCGACGTGAACATCCTCATTCTGATTATCCATGGTTAGATCTGAAAATTTTGTTTCCTTAATTACATTTCCATGTTTGATCTTTTGCAAATTTTAGAGGCTAATTGCATAAAAACCCTAAAATTTTCTTTTAAGTAATTAAACTTGTGAAATGTTTAATTGTTGATGCTTGTTTCAGATCTACCCTTCTATTGCAAATTGTTAATTCATATTTGTGCTTTGATTCTGAAAATTAAGTGGTTAAGTGTCAAAACCCTAATTTTTAGAACCCTCTTGATTCAACCTTTGACTGATAATTTCACTAATCAAAACACTTCCAAATCGGCTGTAATTTTGGATTCCGCAACAAAATCACAATATCTTTCATCCTTGAAAATTTGGAAAAAAGTTGCGACGACCGTGTGCACCCCAATCGCCATCGTCCCCGACATTTTTTTCGAAATTTCGGGAGCTAGATCTTACTGTATTTTTCTGCTAAAATCCAGAATTTTGGCTGATTTTATCAAATTTAACACTTGCAAAATTAAAGTCAAAGTTGGTCTAGCGATTGCTTGGATTAAGGCTTCTAATCATTCAAAAATTGTTGAAATTAAAATTCATATCAAAATTGTGTTTCTTACAGTCCTAAATCTGAAAAGTGTGTCAGCATTCATTTGAAATTTCAGTGCTTTATTCAAATTTTTGTAGTTTGTGACTTTTGAAATTAAGTGTTTAATTGCAATAACCTTGATTTCCACTTTCCAAATTTGAATTTTGCATGAAATCGAGTCAACTTTTAAATTTCAAAACTTGCATTGCTTTTAGCATTCCCTCTAAAATCATAAAATTCAAAATTTCAGTTTCCCTCTCTTTTTCAAAATTCAAATTTTACAGTTTTCAACAATCTTGGTAGGGTTCAATTTTGAGATTGCAACTTTATTTTGGCCTACCTGCAGATCGTAAAATCACTCAATTTTTTCAGATTAGCTTTAAAATCATCATTACTTTCATCCCTGAAAATTTTGAAAAAAGTTGCGAGGACCGTGTGCACTCCGAGCGCCACGGTCCCGGACATTTTTTCTGAAATTTCGGGAGATTGTCCTAATTGCATTTAACAGCTTAAATCTAGGAGATTGGCTGATTTTATTGAAATTTGCTACCTCTAAAATTCAAAATCTTCTCTCTCTCTTTAGTGCATGAGTTTTACAACAATAAGCCCTACTTACAATATTCCCGTTAGACGAAGCCTTAGAATTAAGTCTTTCCAAGGTGTAATTACCGAGGAGATGGAACCTAATTTGAATGGCCTTTTTAACGAGGACATGGGTAATTCCTCTAATCCTCTTAATGATGAAGAAGCTCTCCATGAGGTTTCTGTAGAACAAATTTCAAAATTGGATAACCAATTTGATGATTTTCGACAATGGATGTCTCAAGAATACCCTGATAGCGAAGCTCTTTCATTAATTGAGGGTCTAAAACGCATGGTTCAAAGTGATAAGAATGGAATTGATATTTTGCATGGTATTACACACATTGTGGATTCGAATGTGATGCCTATGAAGAGTTGTGCTGACACCTTAGGTTACACACAACCTCCTACTCAAGTTAATCATTCTATTCCTTTGACAACTCCTATTGCTAGTATACCTACTTTTACATCAAACATAATGACTACTTCAACACAAGACATTCCGCCTATGATCACCAGTCATGGGGGCAATCCCTCTTCTTCAATCAACCCTCTTCCTTCATTCAATCCAACTTCTTCATTCATTCCTTCAGTGAGTGTTCCTCTCATATCTCCACAAATGAACATGATGCAAGGGGGCAATTCATTTAACCATTCCATTCCTCCTTGTAGTGTTCCTCCTGTCCAATCATCTCCTATGATTAACTATCATAGTGTCCCACCACCTTACTCTCGACCTTCTTTCAATAACATAACACCTCCATCACAATCTAACACATCTAATATGAACTCTTCGACTGAAGTGACCATTAACAATCTTGCACAAACTGTCTCTTCTTTACAGCAACAAATTGCCTCTATGAATCAATCTAAGACTAGTGTGCCCACATTTGACGTTGCGAGCCCACTTTCTCTTGACATTATTCGAGCTATTCCCCCTAAACATGTTGAAATTCCGCATTTGGAGCTTTATAATGGTAAGGGTGATCCTCTAACACATGTTAAGACCTTTCAAACAATATGTACCGATTTTGCTTATGACCAAAGATTGCTTGCAAAACTGTTTACTAGAACATTAAGAGATAAAGCCCTACAATGGTATTGCTCATTGCCTTCCTATTCTATTACTTCTTTTGAACAACTTGCGAATTCTTTCATTCAACAATTTCAAAACAATATAAGTCCTAAAGTTACTTTGATTGATTTAATGCATTGTAAACAAGGTGTTAAAGAAAAAGTGACTGATTTCATTGGTAGATATAAGCATTTGTATGCTCAAATCTCTTTTCCAGTGCCTGACAATGATATTCAAAGAATCTTTATTTCTAATTTACAAAAAGATATTAGAGAAAAACTCCTATTTTCTGAGTTTACTTCTTTCCAACAGTTGTGCGCAACTCTTCACAATTATCAACTGACTATGAGCCAAATGGAACAAGCAAATCCTATGGCTCCGAGTGATAAGGGTGATAGTAGTCAACAACCATTTGGGAAGTTTAAACCGAACAGAGAGTCAATTAAATTCAATGAAAACATCATCAACAACAATGTGAATGCAGCATTAGGTGTGCCTCCTATTTCTAAGTTTTTCAGGAAAGAAAGAAAGTTTACTCATTTGAATGAATCATTGCATAGTATTATGAATAAGTTATTGGAACAAAATGTGCTTGCTCTCCCTCCTATAAGGCAAATAGATCCTGCAAAGATTAATTCACCCTATTTTGATAACAAATCTTTTTGTCAATTTCATCGTCATCCTGGGCATGATACTGAAAAATGTTTTGCTTTGAAGGGTAAAATTCAAGATTTGATTGATAATAATACTATCTCTGTTTCTGGTGTGAATGATAAAGGCAACACATCTGTAGCTCCTCCTAACCAAAATCTTAAGATTTTTACTGATCCATTGCCTTCTCATACCTCTAATGCGATTGATACTACTGATTCCTCTATCTCACCTGATGATCTTGTGTCTATGACTCCTAATGTGATTAACTTTGTCGAGCAGCAGAAAATCCTTAAAGAACCTTCCATCACATTTGATTCCAGTGAAACTATCAGGGCACCTGATGGTCCTTTATATATAGTTGCAAAAGTCAAGAATACACCTTGCCATGGAGTGCTTATTGATCCTTCTTGCATGGTTAATGTCATTACTGAAGAATTTCTTTTTACTTTGCAATTGAATCAAGTAATCTATGACGAAACAAATGTGGTTGTGAAACTATTTGATGCATTTTCTTCTCCTGCAATTGGTTCTATTACATTACCTATTGAGGTCCATAACAGATCCCTTGATGTGGACTTTGCTATTATTCCATCATCCGAACAATTTCGTGTGAAGCTAGGCTATCCTTGGCTATCTTCCATGAAAGCTATTGCTTCTCCTATTCACAAGTGCTTGAAATTTCCCCACAATGGTGAAGTTGTTACTGTCAATCATAGTCTCTTTAAACCAGCTGAAAGAACTTCTAGTGTTCCTATTGATTACTTTTGGCCTAAACAATTCCAATCTCTTCCTCCGCGAAGTGATCATCTTTTCAAATCTTATCAAAAGTGGAAAAAAGATATGATCCTATCTCTAAGTGAACCTAGAACACCCAAACTTGACATTCCTATCGTTCTTGAGAAGGAAGTTCTTCCTTTGAAAGATAAAACTAATGTCTTTCCTCAAGAAGATTCCCAACCCATCCCTATGGATGTGACTATGCCTATATCTAATAAACTTCCTAAAAGTAGACCTATACCTCCTCGTCATGATGGACTTGGTCTCCTTCCTAAACCAAATATTCCTCCCTTATATGGAGCAATTCCTCCTCCTTCCTCTTATGGAGAGAAGAGACCTTCCTCTTCTCCTATTATTCAACCTAAGAGACCACAACCTAAACACCCAAGTGAAAAGGATGAGAACATTCCTCCTCCTCAATCTTCTCAACTTCCTACTAAGACTAGACGAAATCATTCTGCACGTGAACACCGACGAAAGTGTCGTCTTAGAGCTCAGGCAGCTGCTTCTCAAACTTTGCAATCCCCAAAAACACCTTCAGCCAGTATTCTTTCATTTTCCCCTCAACCGACGATTGAGCCGAAATCTCCTAAACATAAGATGTATGATGGTCTTGATCCTGTGCGAGTTAAAGATCCTATTTTTATAAATCTTGATGATGATATAGATGAAAATGTTATTCATGATGAAAATGTTATTCCTGTTCATTCTGATAGTGAATATGAATATGTTGATGTTGATAACCATTTATCTAATGCATTTTCTAAAGCACTTATCCTAGCTCCTAGACAAGAACACCGCGGCTTGGGATATGAACATAGCCCTTGTTTGGATCTTGTGATAGCTCCATCTGCTGTGTTGGATGCTCCTCCTCTAGCGTGTTTCCTACCTTCTCGAAATACTGATCAGCAAGATCGGGGGGTAGATGACGTGCTAGACTAGTTTCATTAGCATAGCAGATTCTCTCCCCCTCTCTTTTGTTACTTCTTCTATGTGTTATTCTCATTCTTCTATTTGTTGTCCTTAGTGTTGTCTACTTGAGGACGATGCAAAGCATTGAGATCTCTCGATCTCTCTCATGTTGACTCAAAAGACACATGTGTTCCCTTCTTCTAGGTGACCTTCCTTGATTGGGGAATGAAGAACAATTATGCATACATACATATGATATACATGAATAATCATACAGCATACTGACCCCAAGGAAAGCGAAGTCACCTCGTGCTTTGTGTTTTGTGTCTATTATCCTTGGGTTTATCTCACACTTGGGGGCTAAATCCTTGTGATAACGTGCTCCTTTTTCATTTCTTATATGTATCACTACCTTAAAGCAATCACCCCCGGTGAGGCATGTGCGATCACTTTAACGAAGGGGGGCATACATCCCGTTCATATCTTTTCAAGATACTTGAAAATTTCTTGACAAATTTAGCTTTTCCTTGAAAATTTTTGATATCTTTCTTGCATGACTCATAGTGAGGGAACCTTACTACTGACAGTCATGGTTCTCCCTCGTGATCTTCCCTTTTACTTTGTCAATCAAAGTCGTAAGATCCTTAGTCCACTGGGGGCTTGGTGTATCTTGCCTCCCTGACATGGTGAAAGTTTTTCAATGTTGTTTCCTTGTACTTTATCGGAAGTATTGGCATACACTTATACTCCCGCTAAAGTGGGGGCTAAATGTAGTGTCCTAAAATTGCGACACTTGCAATTTCGACTGCATTTGGGTCTTCACGATGGCGATGCAACACGGAACCTGAATGGAGACCCTGAAACTTGTTCATGACACCAAAAACTGCATTTCTCAGCACCCTAGCCTGATCCTCCTTGCACCCCGCTGTCCCTGGAGGTGGGACCATGGCGCCCAGTGCCCTGGTCCTTCAGGACTAGGGTGCCTAGCGCCCTGTTCCCCTAGGACCATGGCGCCCAGCGCCCTGGTCCCTGGCCCTATTTTTGGGCCCGGTCTCTTTTGGGTCTCGGGTCTTTATGTTTGCAAATTGGAAAATAACATTTCCTAGTCGGCCTAAGGTCGGGAAAATCAGTCTTTTAACCCTAATTGGCAAGTATATAAACTACATTTCCTCTCTCAAAAAGGGAGGAGGACATATGTGAGCAAGGCACGAAAGCAATATTCAAGCATTCAAACATTCAAGCATTCAAGCATTCCTTCAAGCAATTGAGCATTCTAAGTCTCCATTCAAGGCTAAGTGTTGCATTCAAGACAAGGATTCAACCATTGAAGAGGAGATCACTTACAACATATTACATACAACAACATTTACACCTTCGCATGTAAGAATACAAACATTCTTACAACAAGGTATCAGTACTTGTTTACATTACAAACATTTACATTTACAACATTCTCATTTCTTGGTTAATTCCAAAACCGGGGTTTGACCTAAAGGCAAACCCCTCATCCCTAACCCCCCAATTGTCCTCTCTTTTCTGTGTGTAGGTTGCAGGTACGCGGCTATAATTGAAGATATGGAATCCTTGTGCAGAGACGAACAGATCCACCTTCGTTTCACGGATTTTTCGGAGGACCGTGTGCACGCCGGACACCATCGTCCCGTCAACTTTCGCTCAAATTTGCAGAACAGCACCGTCTCAACATTTTACTGCTAATTCCAGGTCCATAGCTTCATATCATATCCCTATCTCTGTTTATAAGCGAATATTTCCCACTTTACATGCATTCCTAGTTCAATCTTTCTATCTACATTTCTTTACAAAAGAGGGTATCCTTGATGTCTTAACCCTTGAAACTCATATAGAATCCAATCTTGCATTGTGTGGGATTGGATCTTGTGGGTTTCAACCCCTCTTTTGAATGTAAAGTCTCTTCCAAGTGAAAACCATCAACCCTAGTGACTCTCCCTTCTCTCTCCTCAGAGTTGGGGAGGGGAGAACGACTAGGGTTCGATTTTTCCGCTTTACAGGTATCATTCATGGAACAATTTGGTGAAAGAATTTATCCAAGCTCAGTTGTGAAAAAATTCATGGACATTTAGAAAGAAGAATATGAGTTAGTACCTTCTCCTAATCTTAGGTTTTCTAGGGCATTGGATGACATTCCTAGCAGTTATAGACCAAATGATGCAGTATGCCTAGTTGTTTATTTGGCTGCATTTGAAGAAGAGGAGAGTTATTTGCTAAGAAATAAGGATCCAAAAAACTTACATCAGGCTTATAGGATAGAAATGGAGATTGAAAAAAAATTGAAATATGGAATCCCTATGGGTTATCTATCTGCAAGGGTATATTATCCTAAGATGATAGGGTTTTAAGCAAAGCATGAATCTGAAACTAAAGGACCATGTCAATACTTTTATATTCGTACTGATTAGATTATCCATGTTATTGATTATGATATAAACAAAAATGTGAGTGAAGAGATTGTCCTAGACAGTGGTTATTCCTCATATTGATGAAGAAGAGGCTAATGAGAGAGTGTCTGACATATTAGATGAAGAGACTGATATGATGTCAATCACTTTATTAAAGGACAACAACAATGATTTGTCCAGGAAGAATACCTCACAAGGAATTGGTTTGTGCTCTTTTTTTTCAGATAGATATTATAGTGAGTATGAAGATTTAGAAAGTTTTATGTCTGAAGTGGTTGCAAGTTTGAAAGGACTGTGATAATAAAAGTTCAAATGATGAGATCCCATCAGTTTTTGATGAGAAGATCTGTGAGGAATGTATTGTCGGGTATTGTTCCAGTTCAGATTCTGATTCTTGGTTTCCTGATGAGCCTAAAAAATGAGATCATAAATAACTTTAGTGAAAATATCAATGCGTTATTTGATGAAGATGCAGATAAATATCAATTGGTGCTCTATTACAATATTTTTGAGAAGGGTCTTCATTTTATTATTAACCCTTTATATGAAGAAGAAAATGAAAATTTGGAGATTATTGCAACAACTTTTGAAATAGAATATTATGAAGATGAAGGTGTAATATCTGATTCAAGGGTAGGTAACAATGAACAATCTTCCCCTATTGTTGATATTGTTGACATTAGATTGGAAACAAAGCAAGAAAATGAAACATATCAAGAGGTCATTTATGATCCCTTCATTCCCCTTGATAACAACTTGCTTGATATGATCAGTAAGAAGGATGATTCTTCGAAGACTCCTCATTTCAGTAGGCAAGTTGATAATGCAAAAGAGGCATGTATTTTCAATTTTGTGCCAGAATATGAGATTTTCCTTTTCCAACAAGATGATGTATTTGCAGAAAAGGATATCGGTTGTAGTCAGGATGTGTTCTATGTTGAGTATACAACATATATGTAACAAAATAGAAGATGTTCTATATCATTGCATAGTTTTTAGGTTTTCAATAGTAAGTGCAATCATTAAATTAAGCATAGTGGACAGATAGAAATAGCCAACAAATTTGAAAAATGTTTTTCCACTTATGTTATATTTGATGCTTTCAAAAGAAAATCATGTTTATGACAGAGGAAAGCACTCATTGCCATTGGCAGATGGCTTTGGGCCATAACACTTGGTCTGATTCTGTAGGCCACAGGTGAATTGGGGTAGATGTTTGTTAGATGAGAGGGGGGGGGGGTTGATCAGATAAACTCACAATTCAATGATCTATTCAGATTCAACCTCGGTAGAACTTACTTGACATGCAACTATGACTGTAAATCATTCAAACTCATAAACTGATAAACTTGAAACATCAAAACACATTTAACACTAGATTTAACGTGGAAACCCAAATAGGGAAAAACCACTATGGGATTTTGGACCCACAATAAAATATACTCTTCTAAAGTATGCTCAGTTAAAAGCCAATCCTATTAAATATTACATAAACACATTTTCTAGATGTGACCCGGTTAGGGGATTTCCCTTAGATCTATGAGAATCTTGCACTTTGTTAGAAGTGACCTTGTCAAAGGATTTCAAACACTCATTCAGAATGTTACCTTGCTAGAGGATTTACAAATAAGACTGTTAGGTCCACTCGGTTAAGAGATTTCCTATTACTTACAAAAATAGGATTCTTCGAAGAGTCCTCATTTCAGTAGGCAAGTTGATAATGCAAAAGAGGCATGTATTTTCAATTTTGTGCCAGAATATGAGATTTTCCTTTCCCAACAAGATGATGTATTTGCAGAAAAGGATATCGGTTGTAGTCAGGATGTGCTCTATGTTGAGTATACAACATATATGTAACAAAATAGAAGATGTTCTATATCATTGCACAGTTTTTAGGTTTTCAATAGTAAGTGCAATCATTAAATTAAGCATAGTGGACAGATAGAAATAGCCAACAAATTTGAAAAATGTTTTTCCACTTATGTTATATTTGATGCTTTCAAAAGAAAATCATGTTTATGACAAAGGAAAGCACTCATTGCCATTGG
Source organism: Cryptomeria japonica (assembly GCF_030272615.1). NCBI lineage: Eukaryota > Viridiplantae > Streptophyta > Pinopsida > Cupressales > Cupressaceae > Cryptomeria > Cryptomeria japonica. The sequence continues at coordinate 235,845,245 of NC_081406.1, forward strand.
CAGATGGCTTTGGGCCATAACACTTGGTCTGATCCTGTAGGCCACAGGTGAATTGGGGTAGATGTTTGTTAGACGAGAGGGGGGGGGGGTTGATCAGATAAACTCACAATTCAATGATCTATTCAGATTCAACCTTGGTAGAACTTACTTGACATGCAACTATGACTGTAAATCATTCAAACTCATAAACTGATAAACTTGAAACATCAAAACACATTTAACACTAGATTTAACGTGGAAACCCAAATAGGGAAAAACCACTGTGGGATTTCGGACCCACAATAAAATATACTCTTCTAAAGTATGCTCAGTTAAAAGCCAATCCTATTAAAGATTACATAAACACATTTTCTAGATGTGACCCGGTTAGGGGATTTCCCTCAGATCTATGAGAATCTTGCACTTTGTTAGAAGTGACCTTGTCAAAGGATTTCAAACACTCATTCAGAATGTTACCTTGCTAGAGGATTTACAAATAAGACTGTTAGGTCCACTCGGTTAAGAGATTTCCTATCACTTACAAAAATAAATAATAGTAATAAAATATATCTACAACTTTGCATTTGAAATGTTAAAGCAGACTCTATGTGCTCAAAATAATCTTGTCAAAAGACTTATCTTCCTCCTTGCTAAGCTTCTCAATTTGTTCTTCAATCAGATCTTCAATCTTCTATACTCGGTAATCTCCTCTGCAGTATCACTACTCTTCTATTTTCCCGCATACTTTGTTCATCAACTATTCCTTATCTATAAGCAATTCCTAACTGCTTAATCTCCTTAATCACATTTCCCATGACTAATCTTAGCCATCAGATCTTCAAACTTGACTAGGTTCATTGAATCATTTGAACTGAAAAACATTTTATCTTGTCTTGAAACTTGTATTCCTTCCTTGGTACTTGTGCTCGGTTATGATAGTTCAATTTGTTCTGTAGATCCAACTCTTGCATTTTCATTACCGTTGATCCTTAACAAACTTCTTGCACGACATTCCAATCTTCTATAAATCTCCAGCTCATTGGCATCCTTCATTTAATAATGTATTTATTCATCCAATGCATTCTATTACTGCTCAGTTGATACTCAATAAATAATTAACTTTACTTGGTAACTTCTTTCTTCTTTAACTGACACTGATAACCTTGGTGTTTACCGACTAGCTCCTTGCTCGGTAAAATAGAACAGTATCAAACCTTTACTCATCCTGTTACATGAAATCTTTTCTCCTTCTTATTCAGTCTTCGAATACACATATATAGGATATCAAAACAATCAAAATAACATAATCTCATCACTGTCTAACTTGGTAATAGTTGCCCATTGAATAACTTATTACTCCCCTTCATTTTCACATTCTTTCTGTGTCACTTACCGACATCTTTATACTCATCAAAACATACTCTTTAAGATATGGCAACATCATATTGAATCAGAAAATAAATTGCTTGACATCAATGACAAAATAATATTATTAGGACAATAATCATCCTTTATCAATTATATCATCAATCTCCAACAACCTTCTCAATATCATCATACCAACAAACTTAATGTAATGCCAACAGTAGAGTGGTTTTCTTTGACTCTATGCCCAATGGAGTTATGAATAAATCCCCTCTTAATTGACTGTTCATCGAAAAATTTGAGGTTCTACTTTTCTTAAAGTAGTTTCTTTCCATGAGAATTAGTTAGGTTTTCTTTGGTAGTATAGTTTCCTTTTGTTGAAGTTACTCTGTCTAGGTAATTTCTTCTTGGTCTGCCCTGCAGTTGGTCTGCTTTACTCAAAGATTCTAGTCTCTCCCTTCATCCTGAGAAATGAGCATCCCCAACTAGAGCCACTGATAGCCCTGAAAATTTGATTGCATGAAATTTTCAAATTTAAGCCCAAAACATTGATTTTCAGGTTTTTACTTACATCCTCTAAGAACAATTCAAGGTCTAGGGTTTAGGGTTTATCAAAACTTCTTACATTTTTGTGAAGAAAACCCTAGAACTAATATATTTTGTTGTTACCTTTTCCCACTTAAAACTGAGGGTACCCTTTCCATAAGCGGGGCCATTTTATACCGTAAGCAAAATATTGATCAACCGGTTCATGAAATAAAATTTCCTAAGTCAAGCGCATAACCTCCCTATTATCGGTCCCCTTCAAAATATTTATGCCCACACTTATATTTTCCTAAGTCTGAAAAGTCCTAGATACTCTGATTGTCTATTAAAGAAAGGATAGATCCAATGGCTAGTGCTTCCTCATGATCAAAGATGTGAGGATTTTAATGACCACGACATAACAAGATTGTGTCGCGTGTCATCAGCGGAAACCGACAGGGTTAGCAGCATAACCAGTCAAAATCTTTGTAATACTGATTTGTAGGTGGTAAAGGTCAGTCTACTACCAATCCCATAAATTTGCATGTGCTCAGAATGAATGAGGATGTTTTATCATGAGGTAAAAGGTGCTTGACTTTTAAGTCATGGGAGTTGACAGGTAGTATGCAAAGTGATAAAGATTGAACAAATCGGATGACCCTAGTATTCCTGCGATGGAAGTTGTAGGGACATTACAGACCATCGCATCATGAGATGATGCCACATGTCCCTGGATGACTAGGAAGGCTTGCAGGAAGGTTGCTGATGGAGCTTGGTTAGAGAATGATATGGCTCTAACCTATCAGGATTTCGCGGGTCCAATGATACAATTGGAAAGTCAAATTGCTAAGTTGGCAAGAAATGACCATTAGATTTACCAGGTTGGATGAGATCTGCGGCTGAGTTTCAAATGAGAAGTTTGGAGAGATTTTGGAGGTACTGGTCATAGCTCGCAAGAAAGGGGAGAATGAATGGGATTCAGACTTGTCGATTCAGGATTTATTTGACAGTCAAAGATGATAGTTTAGAGTGGTGAAAGGATTTGGATAAGCTTCCAGTTTAGGTGTGATGAATCACAAGTTCTCTGATTAATTCAGAGATTTGCTTGTTGACAAAAATCCTGAAGCAGGAGACTATACACTAAAAAGAGGAATAAGATCAGAATAAAATCATTCACATAAGGTGAATGCATGCCAGTGGCAATAGAGTGATAACCTAGGAAATGGTGGTGACTTGAGTTATAGGGATAATTGCTAGAATCTATAGTTGACAAGTTGAGAAGAAGATATCAAAGTGATAATTCTTCACATGGATTAACACCGCCACATTGAAAGGAATTTATGGTTATAAATTCACTAGGTATATGATAAAATGGGTAGAAAGAAATACAAGTTTCTTCATATTTTTGAGAACAATTTTTCATCAGTAAGAGGATGGTGTTCAAACAAAACTGTGAATGGAGTCGTTGAATATTTTGTGACACTAGATGGATGATCTTTCTTTGGTTTAATGTTGTTCATTGCTAGAGGGGATGTGAAAGCACATGGGATTGCTAGAGGGGGTGTGAAATCCTTTTATTTTCAAGAAAAGTCACCTAAGGGCTATTCCCCACTCTTACTCTACATTTCATTGGCAAAGTGTGCCAAGAGGGAGCTCATTAGGAACTGAAAGAAGGATTTGTTCAAGTGACGACCGATAGCTAGTCATCTCTACAGCATCAGGGAAGTCACAACGCCTTCTCAACAAATCCTATTTACCCCCAAGTTCCTCTTTCCATTTTCTCTTATCCGGGGCATAAAGGCTAGAGATTTTGCTATAATTTGGAGGGAAAGTCTTGTTTCATGCCGGGATCTATTTTCCTTTTCAGGAAGAGAAATGTTATGGAATAGACTGAGCATCTCAAGGTCCATCCAGAAGTGTCTGGGTGATATCAGCATGGCTCAAGTATTTTTTTTTGTACCAATAATCAGCTAGAAATTTTGGTTCCACCTCATCACGGATGCCAGCATACGAATAAGGAGTGATTTGTAACAAGAATTGTGTACAACCTTTAAGGCTTGATTTTATTGACAAATGTCTTATGGCCTAAAGCTTGTCACTCCCTTTTTTTCTATAAAAGGGAATTCAAGGCCATTAGTTAGAGTCCAAATTTTCTGAGAAAGGTCTTTGTAAAATAGATCTCTTTTGTAGGGATAGGTCCAAAAATAGTTCTAGTGAGTCGTAGGAAATAACAGGGACTGCAATGTTTTTTTGCAGAGCAAAAAGTAATAGAACAGTTGTAGATTCCCCTTTTTTATGTGGGTCATTCTGTATTTGAATTTTTTGCTATCATCTAATAAAAGATAGCTTATGATATTAATGCAAATATATTTTCCTAATATTTACCCTCATGTGTGTGATTTTATCTTCTTTTAAGCAAATGGGATCAAGGGTTTCATTTGTTTATTGCATTGTTATGATGTATGTATTCTTCTATTCAATGCTTTAGTCCAAGGAGTTAATTAAAATGATTGAATACGATTATAGAGGAAATAAGGCTCACTTTAGAATTTGATAAGTAGTTTAGATGAAGGATTATAAGCAAAGCAATACTGTAAGGTTGTATTGTTTCAAGCAAGACCAGCTATTAGATGATGTTTTATTAGATTTTCAGTGACACTTGTCATACACTCTGTAACCCAAATGAATAAGGCACTGGTATTCACTAGAAAATCTCATTAGCTTATTAGTTTCCAGTTTTATCTTCTTTATGATCTCTTGGAGCAAATCTTATAAACCATCAGAACAATCATTTGCTAAGATTTATGTATTTTCTAAAAATAGTCTCACCCTCTCTCATACTCCAGTTTAAGGTTGAGGATCACTGAAGGACTTGCCACCCTTGAGAATTCTCCCTTTCTGTTGAGTCTTATAATGATATAATCTGATTTGTTTTCAGTAAGTTCTTGAGTATCCTTGCAGAGAGCAGGAATTTCTTACTAAAGGGATCACCCTCCTTGGTTCTGCAGAGCCTAAAGCACAGGAAGACTTTTCGTCCATGTTATTGTTGGTCCAAGCCTAACAAATATTGATAGTTGGAGGTGACCCTCCATAGATATTTGGAGGAAATCAACTTGGTCTCTGCCTAGTAAGAAGTGTAAACCCGTCGTCCATTTTGGGAACCAACAATAATTAGCGACTATGCTTGGGAATGAAAGGAATTGTAAAGAATCTCTGGTTAAAAGAAAAAAAAATTGTTCTTTAAAATATAGTGGAGACTTTTCCCATAGAGTGAAGAAGCTTCTTAATCTATCCCTTGTTGGTTTGAGTCAATTCTCATAAATGTTGCTAAGAAATCTATTGTAGTTCTTATTCTATAAAGAGTTCAGTCCAGATCTGTCTATTTTTCAAGATTGTATGTAATACCTCATGATTGTGAGTGGTGACTCTGAGACTCTGAGATCTATGTACTAGTGTGTGTCTTCTTGAAGAAGAACCAAGACATTTGTGGGAAGGACAAAGCAGATTTGAGCTCTTATGATGAAGTACCCCGACAAGTTGAGGATAGAATCATTAATGCCATTTGATGATATGGAAATGTGGTAGTGATGTGTTGAAACAAATCTGACCTGTGAAGGAATTTTAGTTGTTTGAGTATTGATCCTCTACAAGGAGGTGGCAGCTCTGTCAAAAGATTAGTTTCTAAAGATTTGAAGGATTGAAGGTGGTTTTACAAATCCCAAGTTGAAGAAGGTAGCAACAATTTCACTATTTCCAGGTATGTAGATTTTCATGAGTCAAGTTTATTTTCATGAAAATTAAAAAAAAATGTTCCCTAAATAGTGAAAGAAGCACTAAAGAAGGGAATGGTAGTGATTACTTTACATGCTCCTATGGTTTGGTTTCCATGTTTCTATATAAGATTAGATGGAGTATGTTATGAGCTTTATAATGAAATAGTTCAAGAGAAGGGAAATAAATAAGGGAATGAATGAAAATATCTATCATGTGCCTATGTTTCCTTATGAAATGACAAAACCAAATGTGCAATCTAAGCCAAATCATCATAGAGATTTATTTAGGGAGAGATATAAACCATTGAATTTTTATGGTATCCAAGGTTTCCCAAACCCTTTTCCTATAGGGGTTAGGGAACAATTACCAGGATTTAATGGGAAGAAGTCAGAATCAACATGACAACATTTGTGGGAGTTTTTTGAATTAATGGAAGATTTTGAAATAAATCAGGAAGATGTTTTCATGAAGTTATTTGTTCAGTGTTTGAGGGAAAATGCCAGAGAATGGTTCTCTTACATGCCATTATGCTCTATCTCATCATGGGATGAGTTGAAGGTAGCATTCATGGAACAATTTGGTGAAAGATGTGATCTAAGCTCAGTTATGAAAACATTCATGGACATTCAGAAAGAAGAAGATGAGTTAGTACTTTCTTTTAATCTTAGGTTTTCTAGGGCATTGGATGGCATTCCTAGCAGTTATAAACCAAATGATGCAGTATGCCTAGTTGTTTATTTGGCTGCATTTGAAGAAGAAGAGAATTATTTGCTAAGAGATAAAGATCCTAAAACCTTACATTAGGCTTACAGGATAGCAATGGAGATTGAAAACAATTTGAAATATGGAATCCATAGGGGTTATCTATCTACAAGGGTATATTATCCTAAGATGATAGGGTTTGAAGCAAATCATGAATCTGAAACTAAAGGACCATGTCAAGACTTCTATATTCCTACTGATTACATTAGTGTTGTTATTGATTATGATATAAACAAAAATTTGAGTGAAGAGAACTTGTCCCAGACAATGGTTATTCCTCATATTGATGAAGAAGAGGCTAACGAGAGAGTTTCTGACATATTAGATGAAGAGACTAATATGATGTCAATCACTTTATTGAAGGACAACAATAGTGATTTCTTCAGAGAGAATACCTCACAGGGAATTGTCACATCTATTGTGGATGGTTCTTGTTGAACACAGAGTACCACTAAAAGGGGGTGAATCAGTGGTTGTTAAACTTTTTGACCTTTCAAAGAAACTTCATAATATCAGTTATTAACTTAAGCACTAAAAAATCAAGTCGGTCAAGAAGAAAGGAAAAACAAAGAGATCAATCACACAAATGCAACTCACAACACCAGATGTACGAAGAAAACCCAATATGGGAAAAACCTCATTGAGAAAAGTTGTTGAAGACTACTGCTCCAATCCATCCTTACAAGTAAAACACTGATCTACAAATATTTAGGGCACCAACCCAAGGAGCACCAACCCCTTCTATTTTAGGGCACCAACCCAAGGAGAACCAACCCCTGCACCAAGCTCCAACTTGGCAATGTGTATTGAAATACAATTTAGTTACAATTAAGGCTTCTTGTTGCAAATGAATTCTACAACTCTTGATCAAATATCTTACTACTGGTTGACTGTCTTTTCTCCTCCACTAAATCTCACACTACCGGTTGTGAGATTTCTCTATCTGATTCTTGGCCTGTATTATCTCTCTCTCTCTCTCTCTCTCTCACACACACACACACACACACACAATCTCACCACACGCGTGTCACACTTGGATGTTTCTTTTCTCTACCAAACCTCACCAGTTTGCTTAATTGTTGAACTACAGTTATACCATTACCCAATCACTGGTGGTTAAACCCTTTCACCAATTTTATTGCTCACATACTATGAAACTTTCTTAGAATAAATTCTAAGGCCAAAATTCTTCTTTTCACTTAATCTCTCTTCTCTTTTTTTCTTCTTTGTAGCATCAACTTGCTATGTCTTGAGCTCATATATTTATCACCATGGTTTCCTGTCAAGAAGCAATTCAAATTTGGAGTGGTTAGGGTTTCCTTTTCCTGACACAATCTGCATGAGATCCAATCGAGTCTATCTTGGGTTGATCACCTGTACTCTGGGGATGCATCTGTACATGTTTTCCATTACCCAATGCATAGTTGCTAAAGATAGCAATCATGTACAAGATTTCCTACCTTGAAATTTGTAGACTCATAAAACATATAGTTGTTTCATTTTTGAGGTCTTCTTGTAATTGGATTTCCTTTGCATTCATCTAGGCACCAACTATTCCCTGATATTCCTCTATCATTCTTTCTTCCTCGAGCCGTGTCAGCCAGTTTTAATCTCGTGATTTGTGGTTGTTTCATTAATGTCGACTAGCTATTTCAACAACCATGTCTTGAGGCTTCACTGACATCTACATGTTTACCACCACAGCTCCACATGGCATCAAAATGGTCAATCACTTATCTCATCGACACACAATCGATTCATACTTGATCATTCAACAAACGCATACTGGTACATCCCTTTACTGGTGAGACCTTTTTCTTCTGGTAACTGGTAGTGCACACTACACCAATAACACATCTTCACCTTTGGTGGTTTGTGATAACTTTAACATTCTGCATCTTCATAAAAAACAAGTAGCCAACCTCCAGACCAGTTTATTGCTCTATCGGTTGTTACTCAACATGTTGATATGCACACAGTCTTCATCTCGGTTTATGCCTTACCGGTAAGCCTTCATTCTGTCTGCTCACTCTCACGTGAATTTCCATCATACCAGTAACTCCTTCTTTCTTACCAATGACCTTTCCAAACTAGTTGACATCAATGATAACTTAATGCCAAAATGCCAACAATCTCCCCCTTTGGTATTGATGTCAACTTATCGCAAGACACTTCATATCGATATATTTCTCCCCCTTTGACACAATGACAAAGGGTATTGTACACTCCCCCTTTGATCCATACCGAGCTCCCCCTTTGACCACTATCAACTCCCCCTGAGCCACATAAATCCTTTCTAGGTAGATGACACAACTCCCAACTTGTGTCGGAGGTACTCAAAAGTTCTTACCGGTAATGGTTTGGTGAAGATATCTCTTACTTGTTCTCCGGTAGGGACATAATTCATCCTCACCTCCTATCCTTCAACCTTCTCTCTAAGAAAATTATACTTGATAGCAATGCGCTTTGTTCTGGAATGCATCACCAGATTCTTTACTATACTGATTGCACTCGAATTTTCACACTGAATAAGGATAGGATCAGTGATGTTCACTTGTATGTCCTTGAGGGTCTGATTCATCCAAAGCACTTGAGAGAAACATGTAGCAACATGAATGTATTCAGCTTTATCATTAGATAGAGAGATCGAGTCTTGCTTCTTGCTATGCCACAAGACCAACCAATCACCTAGAAAGAATGCACCACCACCTATGCTCTTTCAATCATCAATGCAACCTACCCAATCAGCATCAGTGTATGCTTCCAAGATAAATTCTCCTTGTTTAGGATACCATAATCCATAAGTAGGTGTCCCTTGTAGGTACTTAAAAATTTTGCTTCCAACACTCATATGTGACTACTTAGGTGCAACGTGGAATTTGGCCACCATGCATACTTCCTGCACTATATCCGATCTAGAAGTAGTTAGATACAATAGACTACCTATCATGTATCTATATAGAGTTTGATCCACCACTAGTGATTCACCATCCTTTCTTAATTTACTGTCGGTCACCATGGGGGTACTTACCGGTTTATAGTCTTCCAGTTGGAATTTCTTCAACATCTTCTTTGCATACTTGATTTGTGAAATAAATATTCCCTTATCTTTCTGTAATATCTACGAACCAAGTAAGTATGTCAATTAACCATGCATTGACATCTCAAATTCTTACTAAATCTAATCAGCAAATTTTTGCAGAGGGTATCCTTGTTGCCTCCGAAGATAATGTCATCTGCATACACAACCACAATGATCATGTGGTTCTCATCTTTCTTTATGTATAGATTGTTGTCATCACTCCCCTTTTTGAATCCCTTCTCCTTTAGGTACTAATCTAATCTTGAATACCATGCTCTAGGGGCTTTCTTAAGGCCATAGAAGGCCTTCTTCAACCAACACATAAATGTTTTATCATCATGCAACAAAAACCCTTCTGGTTGCTCCATTTATACTTCTTCTTCCAAATTTCCATATAAGAAGGTAAATTTTACACCCATTTGATATACTTTATAGCCCTTTTAGGCAGAGAAGTCCAGAAATATTCTAATTGCTTCTAATCTAGCTACCGGTGTAAATGTTTCTTCAAAGTCAATCCCTTCTACTTGAGAGTATCCTTTGCACACTAGTCTAGCTTTGTGCCTAACAATCTTACCTTCTTCATTCATCTTATTCTGGTAGACCCATTTCATACCAATGATGTTCTTGTCTTCCGGTCTAGGGACTAATTCCCAAGTCTTGTTCTTCTTAATCTATTGCAGTTCTTCTTCCATGGCATCCATCCATTCTTGTCTTTTGTTGGCCTCATTGAATGTATTGGGTTCAACTTCATTCATGAGGCAGAGGTTGACTTGTTCATCATTTCGGGCAAGTCTTCTTCTAGTCTACACACCATCACTCTTATTTCCCAGAATTTGCTCTTCTAGGTGATTCGGCTGTACATACTAGTTGGGAGCCTTCTTGGATGCTTCTTCTAGTTCAATGCCTGACTGAGCTTCATCATCTTCATCATCAAAATTATCATACCAGTTAGCCCGTGGTTGACATCCTTTGTGCATATCCTCATCAACTTTTACATGCACACTCTCAATGACTCTTCTTAGCCTTTTGTGGTAGCATTTGTAGGCCTTCCTTTTATATGAGTAACCAAGGAAGATTCCTTCATCACCCTTGGAGTCAAAGCTTCCTAGACCATCCATATATTTCTTAATAAAGAACTTGCTTCCAAATACTTTGAATTATTTTACTAATGGCTTCCGGCCATACCACAACTCATAAGGTGTCATTTTATTGTTTGTTCTTAATTGAACTCAGTTCAAAGTATATGCAGTAGTATGAACAACTTCCTTCCAATATGTGTTTGGTAGAATGGCCTCATTTAACATGGTTCTAGCCATGTCCTTGACTGTCCCGTTCTTCCTTTCTATCACACCATTTTGTTGTGGTGTCCTGGGAGTTGATTATTGCCTTCTAATTCCATGTTTTTCACAATAATCTTCAAATTCATTTGATGTAAACTCTCCACCCTGGTCTGATCTTAGGAATTTTAACCTACACCCACTTTCTTTCTCTACCATCTTCCTAAAGATCTTTAATCTTTCAAATGCTTGTGACTTATCTTGTAGGAAGGTGACCCATATCATTCTTAAGTAGTCATCAATAAAGATCATAAAGTATCTTTCACCTGCAAGTCCTCTCATCCTAGTTGGACCACACAGATCTCTATGCACAATTTCAAGTGGTCTTGAGGTGTTGTGCTCTTTTGTCCTAAAGCTCACCTCATTTTTCTTACCTTTCACACATTTATCATAAAATGTGCTTACCAGTTTGATGATGGGTGGAATATTCCTCACACAGCCCTTTCTGCTTACTGTAACTAGGTTATCAAAGTTTATGTGGCCTAATCTTTGGTGCCACAACCAACTTTCATAAACCTGTCCTAACATGCATTGGGACTCATAGCATTCCTTTAGATTATAAACATTGCCATCCATTCTCTTTCCTTCTACCACAACTTGACTGGTACTATCTTTGTTTATCTGGCAACCAGTTGAGTCAAAGGTGAATTTTTAACCTTTTTCACACATCTGACTCACACTCAGTAGATTATTCTTTAGGCCTTCCACATAATATACATCATGTGCCTTCAATTTTCCATAAATACTTAGAGTGCCTTTTCCCTTTATTTTGATTGATGAATTGTCTCCAAATCTTACTGAACCACCATTCCCATCTTCAAGTTTGATTAATTTCTTTTTGTCGCCAGTCATGTGTTTGGAGAAACCACTATCTATGACCCATAGATTTTTCCTTTCGGCATGTAAGGCAGTCTATACTATGAGACTTGATTCTATCTTTTTTTTTTCTTTCTCAATTGATAACAGTTTCGTTTCCTTCTTGTCAGCTCCTATATTGTGCTCAAGTTCTGTTACTGGCTCTTGATCAGGATTTGTCTTCTTCTACTTGATCTTCCTATTTTTACACAACCTTGCTATGTGTCCAAACTCTTGATAGTTATAACATTTCACATTTTCATTAGAGGGTAAATCCTTAAAATTATTGTAGGGTACTGGTTTATTCTTCCTACATTCAAAAATATTATGACCATATCCATTGCACTCATAGAAGACAACATTCATATCCCGAAGTGCATTAAATGGATTTTTATTTTCATAACTCATAGAGGAATTATTGAGCAATCTATAGTCAACTATTCTATGCCCAAATTTGTTACACCGGTAACAGTAATCATAAAAGTTTGAAACATACCAGCTAGGTTGCCTTGGTTCTGAATGGGACTGCCTCATCAGGGCCTTCCCTTCATGTAGTTGAATCTAGTGAATCCTTCACGGTCAACTCATGCATTTCTCCTTGGATCTGTATGTTTCTACAAAGAGTGTGGCTTCTGGTTCATTGTTGTATACCAGTTTGAGTGGTGATTTCCAATAGCATCTGCATATGTCTTTTTACTAGTATCCTTGCCTACAGTGAATGTCTTCTTTTCTTCTTCTTCAATTTGTTGGGACCTATAAATATTTTGAGATTTTGAATGAACCATTTTAAAATTCTGCTCTGCACTTTCTAATGGCACTTGATGAAATTGTTATCATTGTTTCAAATATGTTGAAAATATTGCCTTTTAGCTGTTGGAGTTTGTCAAAATTCAGAATTTGACCTTTGCCTACGAATTTGTGGTTCTGAGGGTTTAGGGTTTTTGCTTTTCATGAAAAAATTTAGAAAAAATTAAGCCTTTGTAGAGCATTGTTGTAATTCATATTGAACTTGAACCCTTGAACCTTTTTGGTTCAAGGTTCAATCGTTTCTCTTGCTTGTGTCATGGCTTTGTAATGTTCTTTAAATAAGCAAGTGTGAATATGTTAAGTCAGTTTTGAACCATCTGCAATCGGTTCAAGGTTCAAGGTTCAAAATGTCCCTTTCTTTCACTTAAGTGGAAGGGTCTGTGCGTCGTCAAGAGGGGCCCCTTTTAAGTTTAGGCCTGGACGGGTTTTGATAAATTTTAATTTTGCCTAAGTATTATGTCTCTTCATATGTATCTATCGGGTTTCCTAAAGGTCGAGAAGGTTCCTATTGATCTTGGGGCTGTCATTATACGACAACCCAAAAGTGTTCGATAGTTATTTGCCACAACATGGTGACAAACCACCAGTGGCGAACCACGGTCGATAGTTAATGCAAGCAGCTCAGGTGAAGTAAAGGTCAGGTAAGTCATGGTAGATAAAAAATGATCCAAGGGAGATCAATGGCTATCGCCAAGTCACAACATGGAGTTTCTTGATGGCTAATAGCCGCGACCTAGTGACTAAGTGGTGGGGCCCGATAAAGAAGGAGAGCAGTCCGGAGGAAATAGAGAAGAAGCAAGTCGAGGAAGAAGCAAAGAGTTTCATTCCGACAGTGAACTCAGGTGGTGTTGAGGTGGCAGGATATAGGCCACAAAATTAACTAGATGGTGCCATGTGGGGGAGATACATGACAGAGATCTGTGTGGCAATATTCAAAGATTTAAAATATAATTTCTGACTCTGGTGAACAGGCAGAAAAATAAACGATCGACCTACAGAAAGATTGGTGGCTGAGGGATTTTATTTTTTCCCTATATAAGTGTTATATATCATTGGAAAGCTCTTGATCTGAGGAATCTAATTTTTTAGTAATGTGTAACCCACGGCAAGTATTTATGGGTTATTTTCCTTAGGATCTCAGATTGGATATTTTAGTCAGAGAGATTGGATGTTCTACAGGCCAAGTTGTGTGAAACAGTTATCACTGAAGGATAGGGTAGTTACTATTGTCAGAGAATGAAATTTGATTTTGTCTTCACTTTCCTTCTTATTTAGGGGTCTTCTCATTTTGTAAAGGTTCTATATTTTTTGTGAGCAAGGCTCTGAATCTTGGTTTCCATTTTTCTGAGTTTTTTCCAAAATTTGTATAGTGAATGTTCCTTTTCAAGCAATAGAATATCTTGTTGTTGTAGATATTTTCTGTTGCAGATCACATATATGTAAGGCATATATACAATTTATTGGATTGTCTCTAGGCCTTATCTTATTTTCAATGAATCCATTCTTCAAGGGAGTTTGGGTTTGTCCTCTCAAAGTGGGAGTGTATTGGGTGTTCTTAGGTACTCTTCAAGGAAGGGTTTAAATTCAATGAGCAATCATTTTGAATTTTGGATAATGTCTAGATATGTATGATCCTCTATTTGAGTTTAGAATGTATTAATGTTAGACATTAATACAGGGATATCTTTTTCAATAAATTGGATTTGTAATAGAGGTTTTCATTTTCAGTTTGATGTATGACTCCATGCCCTTGGATAAGGCACTGGTCTTGCAGATTCTAGGGATTCTCAGAGATTTTAAAATATCAAGTATCCATTTGCTTTCATGTTTGTAGTTTTATATGTTCCATCTATCTCATGCTCCAATCTTGTTGAGATATCAATGTAGATCTAGCCCATCTGCAGTAACCTCTTATTGTTGAGCCTTGTGAGATTTATTTGCTTTTGTTGATGCCATATATTGGTTGTATTTTATGCATCAAAGGGTGTCCTCCCCTAGGTCTTGTAGAACTTGAAGTGTAGGAGGATCATTAGGATCCTATGTTAATGTTGTCCAAGCCCTGAAGATTTTTCATTGATTGAGATTGGCTTTCTCATAGATAGTTTGCAGGTGAACTTGGTTTGCTCATTTTGAAACCAAAAAAATGGCGACTCTACTGGGGAGTGATCTAAAGATCTTTGTTTTAGACTGTTGAATTAGATTGAAAGTGAGTTGGCCCATCTGAGTCACCACAACAAAATAGCGACTCTGGTGGGGAGAAAATGAACTGTTGAAAGAGATGTAAAATTTTGTCAAGTCAAATCCATGAGTCTGGCCAAAGTCATTTGGGGAAGAGTCTTAGAAGTTTACAGGTCTAAAAGTTGTTTTCAGATTTGAAAGTATATATCCTGGAAGGTTTTGTTGCTGAGAAATTAAAAAAAAATATATTGTGACTCTGCTATGTGAGACTCAGAAATCTAAAATCTTTTTTAGAGTGAAGATCAGTGGTGAAATTTTTATTCCTCTTCAGGGAGGTGGCGACTCTGTAAGAATGAACCTGAGATTTGGAGGAATTCTTCAAATTTTTGGTCAGAAGTAAAGTAAACAACAACAGCAACTATACCCCGGTATTTCCCATTCATGAGATAACTTTTGTCCCTTATAAGGTGAAGCAAGTCACCAGGAAAAGGAGTATTGGTTCTAAGGTTACATACTTCTTGTTTTGAAAAGTTTTAGTCAGAAATATGGTGAGAAGTATGTCTAGTTATGAAGTTAATGACTGCATATGTTTTGAAAAGAGAGTAGAATAGTAAGATGCATTGTCATGGTAATGGTTCAATGGATGTTTCAAATTTTATGGATCTAGATGTGGTTCCTAGATATGAAACTTCTTGGTCAAATTTGAAGGACATTGATAGGAAATTTGAGATATGCTTTCAAAAGATCCAAGATAAGTGCATCTTGTTTTTATGAAGGAAAGTAGGGAAGAGAAAGGTAGAATCATCATATGTTTTTTATGAAAGATTTATTGCTGCATTGAATGAGCTTCCAGTTGATGTTAGACCCCATGAGTCAGTTTGGATTGAATTATTTTTAGAGCTTGATGAGACTGACTCAGTTAATTGGTCTACAACCTTGAGAGAAGAAAGTGTTGCATGTATTAAAGAATGGATTGATGAGATTGAAATGAATAAATCTGAAAAATACACAGTTTTGAGTATAGTGATGGAGATGAATCTGTGAGTGGATGTTCCTCCTATGATGTTGGAGGTGACTCTTATTCCCAGCATGACAATGTAGATGTGTATTTAGAGCAAGAAGAAAAATGTGAAAGTACACGTTATTGTTCAAATAATCTTTAGCTTGTTGAGGTTTAAGATTTGAATAATATAGATCACCTTGCTTACAATATCAATCCACAAAGTGTTTGTAACCAAGGTTATGAAACCGTGTTGCAACATATAGCAACATTTTATGATCAGCCTGATAAAGGTCATGATGTAGATGCAAGTTATTATAATGACAAAATAAATGTGCACAAAGACATGAACATTGCAGATTTAATGCATGCATCAGATTGGCACAATGTTCATAGCACAGAAGATGAAGACAAGAAAAATGAAAATAAAGAGAAGGTTCACTAAGTAGTGAACAAATCTCAGAACTCTTAGTTTCTGATCTTTACGAGGTATACATCCAGAAATGTCCCCAATCAGTATATGTTTCGATATTGATGATGTTCTTGGCAGTGTGAGGTATGATACATATGATATTTCTTTCCCTACATTTGATTTGAATAATGAACAAGATGAGAATGCATATAAGGTTGATAAATGTAATAATGTGGATTCATATGTTGATATGAAATCAGAATTTGATATGCATTGTGTGGATCTTGGTGTTAAAGCAAAAGGCAAATCTGAAGTGATTTTTCTAGATTTGCAATTGGTAAATGAACCATTGACATGTGATCATGCATTTTCATGTTTGCAAAAGGCTGATATAAGGTGTAATCAGCATGCTAAGTTACAGTCATTTTATGAGGAAATGTTCCTCTCTAGTTTGCAAGCCTATATTATGGAAGAATGTTTTCTATCTATGCAAACTAACAATCAACATGTGCTCGATGTTCTTAGTGATCAGATGGAGTAGGGTTACTTTTCTTTTCAATTCGGAAATAATTGTACACAATATGTAAGTTATGTGTCATTTGATGGTCAACATTTTGAAGTGGGGTCTATTTTTCAAAGATTGAATGATTACCAGCATGGTCATTATCTTTTATGGGATGAGTTGATGAGAAGTTGCAGAGTTTGTGATTTGGTAAATGTAAGTGAAACTTTCAACTTACCCTTGATTCATGGAAATGATAATCATGTGTTTGATAGGGGTAAGCATTAATTCCAATTTTGATGGCCTGGGGCCATATGTAAATAAGTTCTATTGTACAGTCGCTTTGCTTTCAGTTGAGTGGTTTTCAATAAGGAGCCCTGTTGTTTGGTGGAATAAGGAACCCCTATTTTGGAGAATGAAGCTCATTGAAGATTCCACAAGAGGAAGAAGTGTCCTATTTTTTTAGGTGGTTTGCTCTACCAAATATTTTGAATTCTTGTGTTGATCTTCCAATCAACCATCCCCAGTCAGAGCCACTATTGGGACCTGTTAAAATATTGAGATTTTGAATACCCATTTAAAAATTTTGCTATGCACTTTATAATGGCACTTGATGAATCTATTATCACTATTTCAAATATGTTGAAAATCTTTCCTTTTAGCTATTGGAGTCTATTGAAATTTAGAATTTGACCTTTGCCTACGAATTTTTGGTTCTGAGGGTTTAGGGTTTTTGCTTTTCATGAAAACATTTAGAAAAATTAAGCCTTTGTAGCACATTGTTGTAATTCATATTGAACTTGAACCTTTTTGGTTCAAGGTTCAAGGTTCAATCATTTCTCTTGCTTGTGTCATGGATTTGTAATTTTCTATAAATAAGCAAGTGAGAATGCGTTAAGTCAATTTTGAACTATCTGCAATTGGTTCAAGGTTCAAGGTTCAAAATGTCCCTTTCTTTCGCTAAAAGTCTTTGCTTGTTATTTTTCCACTTAAGTGGAAGGGTCTGTGTTGGTATTTTGGATATGTTGATATGGTTTTGTCATTGATGTCAACACCTATCATCACTTGTCAACACTTATCAACACTTGGAGATTTTGGTTATGCTCACCGGCAAGTCATAGACTTATACACAATCACCAGTATTTGGTTCACCGACAGATTATATTGCTCACCAGCACTTGGAATGACTTGGAGACTATGTGGTTATGTCAAAGACATTATTTGATCACTTGGTTTTGGTGATTTGGTTATTTTCTTATTCGGGTTTGCATATTTGTTGTTACCGGTAAATAGGTCTAGGATATGCACCAGTGGCTATATCTATTCTAGATCAGCACAACATGCCATGGAGATGATTTATTATTATTACATTGAGCCGACATCATGCATCGAATATTGATTTATTTGTAATTGATTTTATTGTAATATCTTTTAGTGAGCTGACCTATTCAAATTGGTCCTAGGTTATGGTATAAATGTAAGATCTCATTTGTGAGATTAATGTGTGAATACGAAAAGGATTGTAATAAGGTATATGCAAACATAAGAAGAGCTATACACGCAAACATCATTTAAAGGTTGAAGGAAGGATTTTGTGAAGGGAATCAAAACTAAACCAGTACTGAATCCAGCATATGAAGATGTTATTTTGTGCAGTACATTATCATTGGATTTAACCATCCAATTGTAGTCAGTGTGACTCTCATTTTGTGATTGAGCCATGAGCTCTAGGCAGCTGGCCTTTCTGCATGTGTAGAATCCATATTGTACACATATAATATCTATAGTAGTATCATTTGATTGTGGGTAAGGCTTCCCACCATGGTTTTTCCCCTTATAGGGTTTCCATGTATAAATATTTGTGTTATTTGTTGTGGATGTTATTGTCTTTTTGTTTCATGCATTAATCTTTACCGGTACTGCAATTAATTGTTAAGACTGTCTACCAACATAAAGTTTGGTTTACCGGTATTAAGCATTGAGTTTTGGTTGAATTTATTAGACAACTGATTCACCCCCCCCCGTCTTAGTTGTCTCTGGGACCTAACAATTGGTATGAGAGCCTAGTCCTGTCTTTTGCAGAAGTTTAACAGCTTGAGGAGATCCAATGTCTTCTAACTATTTCAGGAAGGACAGTCTGAAACTTGATGGAACTAACTATGGCGTATGGAAGATTAGGATGGAGACACATTTGAATTGCATTGGAAAGGACATATGGGATGTTACAAAGAATGGCTATACTGCTCCTACTAAAGGTCAACCTATTCCACCTAACTTGGCTAAAGATGAGGAAAACGATTGCAAAGCAAGAGAAGCACTTTTGAGCGCATTGTTAGATCAGCAAGTCATGGGATTGTTAGACAAATCTACTGCTAAAGCTATTTGGGACAAACTAGAAACATTTAATGAAGGAGATTCCATAGTCAAAATTGCAAAACTTGAATGCTTCCGAGTCACGTATGAAAGTCTGAAAATGGAAGAAGAAGAAAAAATTTCTGCTTTTATGGAAAGAGTAAATGAAATTGTTTTGGGTATACAATGTTGTGGAGGAACCTTAAGTGAAGATGATATTGTTTCTAAATTTTTAAGAGCTTTTCCATCGACATATAAAATGAAATTTAATACTATAAATGAATTGAAACAATGCCTAATGCATCAGTATCTAGAGACACTTTAGTTCGAAAACTTCCATCTTTTGAGCTTGAGGAATTTGGTCTTGTTACTACTATCAAGACAGATCTAGCTTTCAAGGCATCATCATCAACTACAACATCATCATCATCATCTAATAAATCTAACTGGAAAGCCTTCTATGCAAGACAACTTGAATAAAGAAGGATAGAAAATGAAGAACTTGAAGAACTTGAAGCATTATTTGCAAGGAAAATGCCTAAAGGTCCAATTTGAAGTAAGTATGAAGGTAAAGAACCCTTTAAATGTTTTAACTGTAATAAGATTGGTCATATGGCTTCTAGATGCCCTGATAGACATGCAATATTAAGAGAAGAACCTAAAAAAAATATAAGCCTAACCCTGACTATCAGAAATACAAGTTCAAGAAGACTAGAGACAAATCTTGTTATTATGCTAATGAAGGATTTACCAATGATTCTGATGAAGATCTAGTAGACAATGGATGGGCTTTTGTTGCTATAACAAAAGATCAACTGACACCTACTGTTCAACCAGTAGAATAGGCCTTGGTAGCTAAAGTTGAAGATAAGGATGAATGGATTATTGATTCAGGATGTTCACATCATATGATTGGTGATAGAACTAAATTCTTAACCTTTCAGGAATACAATGGAGGTCTAGTAAGATTTGGAGATGATAAAATTTGTTTGATCAAAGGAAAAAGCACTATATCTTTTTATGGTAAGCACAATACTGATAATGTTTACTATGTTGAAGGTTTGAAGCATAATATTTTGAGTGTTGGTCAATTAGTTGAGAAAGGATTTTTGTTACAATTCAAGAATGGTAAATGCAAAATCTTAAATAGAACAATCTTTCATTTGAACAACAATGAGAAAGCATGTTTGATTGCACATATTGATGAAAGTTGGTTATGGCATAATAGACTTTGTCATGTCAATTTTGATTGCATTGTGAAAATTAGTACTACTAAGGTAGTTAGAGATTTACCTAAGATTGTTAAACCTCACAATCCGGTATGTAAGGAATGTCAATTTGGAAAGCAAGTTAGAGCAACCTTTAGGAGTATTCTAGAGAAGTCTAACAATGTTCTTGATTTAATTCATACAAATTTATGTGGTCCAGCAAGAACTAGATGATAGGTCAATGATGGACCACTAGTACCAAATCGGTACTGAGAGGGGGGGGGTGGATCAGTACAAACACAAATACAGTCAAAAACCGGTTTGACCGCAAATGCTCCAAATGACTGACAAACAGGGATACCAGTAAAGCAAAGTGCAATCGGTAACATCCAGTAAAGCTCAATCAATCATGAACCGGTCACTCAATAAGCTTTCCTCTTAGCTCAATACTACAATATCATTATATTCTCATGCATAAACCAGTAAACTTGACCATCAGATCTTCACAACAATGAGTTTAATATGTTTTATAGATAGGCATAAAACATAGAACCTTCATGTGCTGAACAGGTAAAACAAAGCATCACAAGACAGAAGCATTTCACATGACACACATATTTTTCACGTGGAAACCCAACTGGGAAAAACCATGGTGGGGATGAATACCCACAAGCTGCTTTTTGAACTCTTTAGTAGTCCATTTTATTAGGAGCCTTGTCCGGTTAAGGACATTACAATAGGTTCTGGTAGGAACCGATCCTGTTAAGGATCACCCGGTTAAGGGATACTCGGTTAAGGGTTAAACCTGGTAGGGTCAACTTGTTAGAGGATTTCAAGAACTCAATAGTTGAAAGGATCTCTTAAGCTTCTCTAGCTTCTCAAAACTCATTAGCCTCGAGTTACCCGATTAAGGGATTTGAAATAGGCCGGTTAAGACCACCCGATTTAAGGGATTTTGAATCAAGCCAGTTAAGGCTACCCTATTAGGGGATTTACAACTATTGAAGTGGTTAGAGATCAACGGGCATTACAATGATCTGTTAACAACACTTAATGCTAATGCAGATCCATTTAGGCTCCTCTTTTCCTTCTGCACATTCACTTTGCAGGTATCTCTTCTCTCCTTTGGTCTGGCAAGAATCACATATCACTTTCCTCGGATACACACTCACAATTTTTGCCAACAACCTTAGAAAGAAACCCAACATCGACCTTATAGGAAACATATAGGTCGGTAGCAAAAACCCTAAACCCTAAACCTATTAGGTTAAGCAATTCAAATAGTTTGATCCTGACCGTTGAATCATGTTGCATTAAATGCAACAATCTTGAATCAATCTCAAGACATTCTCCATCGACCATTATCCACCATTTTCATGGTGGCTGATAACCCATCACGCATTATCACCATTTGATAGACTTCACACATTCCTGAAGTAGATAGGAATAGTCATCTTCATGCAAGATCCTTCATGCACACAGAGCTTACATGTCAACATGATCTATCCTTCATCATACTGCTAACTCATCACACAAAGATCACTGATTGAGTCACATAGACTTGAGGTACTCCAACTAGAAACCCTGAAGTGGAAGCTACCTACCAACCGATAGTCATACAATGCTTCCATGTGCCAGTTCCCATAACTACATGCTGGTTCACCTTGAACAAATATGCCGCTTCACTTTCCTTGAACAAATATGTCGCTTCACTTTGGCATATAAACTGGTTCATACATATGCCGGTTCCTCTCTCTTCACTTATCACATGTGTTATTTCACACTATGTCCCATATTGACATCAATGACAACATACAATATCATTATGTCTTCATGCCGGTTTACATAATGCCAACACTAGAAGTATACAAGGAGATAGGTATTTTATGCTAATCAATGATGACTATTCTAGAATGTGTTGGGTTACTTTTCTCAGAGAAAAATCTGAAGCATTTGGGAAATTCAAACTATTCAATGTGATGGTAGAAAATGAAACCGGCAAGAAAATCAAATGTTTGAGATCAGATCAAGGAGGTGAATTCACATCTAAGGAATTTAATACATTCTGTGAAGTGAATGGAATTAGAAGACAGTTATCAACACCCGGACACCCCAACACAATGGAGTTGTGGAAAGGTAAAAAAGAACTATCTTGGATGTAGCTAGAAGTATGATATCAAAAGAAAATCTACCTCATATATACTAGAGAGAAACAGTCAATACAACTATTTATACATTCAATAGAGTTCACATCAAAGGTGAAACTGGTAAGACCCCACATGAATTATGGTTTGGTAATACTCCTACTCTTAAATATTTCAGAATATTTGGAAGTAAATGTTATATTAGAAGAGATGAATATATTGGAAAATTTGATCCTAGAAGTGATGAAGGAATGTTTCTTGGTTATTCATCTAAGAGCAAGGCATATAGATGTTTTAACAAGAGATTGCAGAAAATTGTTGAGAGTGCAAATGTGAAGATTGATGAATAGTTTAGAGGAAATTCAAGGTACACAGACTCTGAACCGGAAATACAGATAATCACAAATGAACCTACTATGAATATACCGGTACAGAATGGTGATCCAGTGACACCGACATCATCTAGAGATTCAACAGTCACTGAAGAATAGCAACAAGTAAAAACACCTCGATATGTAAGACTGAATCATTTTGAAGATCAGATAATTGGAAACAAATTTCAAGGAGTTATGACTAGAGGAAGATTGACAAATGAAGAGGTATGTATTATTTCTCAAATTGAACCTACATGAATTAATGAGGCTTGTGAAGATAAATATTCGATTAGAGCTATGGAAGATGAATTGGAACAAATTGAAAGGAATAACACTTGGTAATTAGTTCCCTGGCCTAAAGACAAAAATGTAATTGGAACTAATTGTGTTTTCAGAAATAATCTTAATGAAGATGGTATGGTAATCAGAAATAAAGCAAGATTAGTGTGTAAGGGATATTCACAGAAGGAAGGAATTGATTACAATGAAACCTTTGCACCGGTAGCTAGAATTGAGGCAGTCAGACTTTTATTGGCTTTTGCAGGACACAAGAACTATAAAGTATATCAAATGGATGTTAAATGTGCATTTTTGAATGGAGATCTTGAAGAAGAAGTTTATATTGAACAACCTAATGGATTTTCTTTGACAGATAACAAAGACATGGTTTGCAGATTAAGGAAAGCTTTATATGAATTGAAACAAGCTCCTAGAGCTTGGTATGCTAGATTGGACAAATATCTTTTGAAGCTTGGATACACTAAAGGTAATCCTGATAGAAATATATACTACAAAGTGATTAATGATGACATCTTGGTTATTGAATTTTTTGTTGATGATATAATCTTTGGAGGAGAAGATGGTGTGTAAAGATTTTTCTAACTAAATGTAGGAAGAATTTGAAATGTCTATGATTGGAGAGATAAAATTCTTTTTAGGATTGCAGATTTCACAGACTGATAAAGGTATATTCCTATGTCAATCTAAGTACTTGAAGGAATTACTAAATAAATTTGGCATGAAAAACTGTAAATCGGTAAGCACACCTATGACTACAACTGATAAATTATCCTTGAAAGATGAATCTACACCTCTTAATCCGACTAGATACAAGTCTATGATAGGAGGTTTACTGTATTTGACACAAACAAGACCTGATATTATGAATGCAATATATATTGTTTCAATATTTTCGAGTAATCCTAAAGAAAATCATGAATTAGCAGTGAAAAGGATTTTTTGGTACCTACAAAGCACTACAAATCTTGGTTTATGGTATCCTAGAGATGAAAATTTTGATTTATGTGCATAGACAGATGCTAATTGGGTAGGAGATGTGGATGGCAGAAAAAAGCACCACCGGCAGAGCATTTTTTTTGGGTAGTAGACTAATTTCATGGTTGAGTAAGAAACAAAGTTGTACAAGTGTATCAACAATAGAACCAAAATATGTTGCAGCATCAACTAATTGTACACAGGTATTATGGATCAAACAAATTTTGAAGGACATAAAGGTAAAATGCAAGGAACCTATAAATATCTAATGTCATAATTTGGAAGCAATTGATATATCAAAGAACCCAGTATTTTACTCTAAGACTAAACATATTTCTATCAAATTCAATTTTCTAAAGGAGAATGTTGAAGCAAAAGAAATGAAATTGATTTATGTGAATACTAAAGAGTAGATTGCAGATATTTTTACAAAGCCTTTGCCTAAGGAAACATTTGAGTATCTCAGAGAGCAACTTGGAGTCCTTCCCCCACTAGTAGAGACTTAGAAAGTTGATGTTTGTCATCAACTGACATAATTAATAGATAAATCTTTTATTCTGGCTTTGATGAGGAGAGCTACTTCTCAGGGGGAGTAGTTGGTATTTTTTATTTGAAACTAGTTTTTGTAATGCTTTGGCATTTGATATCAAAGGGGGAGAGATTGATATGGAAAAACACATTATCTTCTTTTTCTTTTGGGGAGAGATTATTCCTAGGGGGAGAGATATTATGTATTTTGATTTCTGGTTAATGTTCTCTTTGGGAGATTGTTGGTTTTTTGTTTTTGGCATTTTTGTTTTGGCACTTTGATGGTTTTTCCATCTTGTGTTGCCATCAATGCCAAAGGGGGAGATTGTTTGTATTTTGGATATGTTGATATGGTTTTTTCATTGATGTCAACATCTATCATCACTTGTCAACACTTATCAGCACTTGGAGATTTTGGTTATGTTCACCGGCAAGTCACAAACTTATATACAATCACCAGTATTTGGTTCACTGACAGATTATATTGTTCACCGACACTTGGAATGACTTGGAGACTACTTGGTTATGTCAAAAAAATTATTTGATCACTTGGTTTTGGCGATTTGGTTATTTGCTAATTCAGGTTTGCATATTTGTTGTTACCGGCAAACAGGTCCAGGATATGCACCGGTAGGTAAATCTATTCCAGATCAGCAAGACATGTCATGGAGATGATTTATTATTATTGTAAATGCATTGAGCTAACATCATGCATCGAATATTGATTTATTTGTAATTGATTTTATTGTAATATCTTTTAGTGAGCCGACCTATTCAAATTGGTCTTAGGTTATGGTGTAAATGTAAGATCTCATTTGTGAGATTAATGTGTGAATGTGAAAAGGATTGTAATAAGGTATATGTGAAAATAAGCAGAGCTATACACGCAGACATCATTTGAAGGTTGAAGGAAGGATTTTGTGAGGGCAATCAAAATTAAACCGGTACTGAATCTAGCATATGAAGATGCTATTTTGTGTAGTACATTATCATTGGATTTAACCATCCAATTGTAGTCAATGTGACTCTCATTTTGTGATTGAGCAGTGAGCTCTAGGCAGCTGCCCTTTCTGCATGTGCAGAATCCATATTGTACACATATGCTATCTACAGTAGTATCATTTGATTGTGGGTAAGGCTTCCCACTATGGTTTTTCCCCTTACAGGGTTTCCACATACAAATATTTGTGTTATGTGTTGTGGATGTTATTGTCTTTCTATTTCATGCATTAATCTTTACCGGTACTGCAATTAACTGTTAAGACTGTCTACCAGCATAAAGTTTGGTTTACCGGTATTAAGCATTGAGTTTTGGTTAAGTTAATTTTGGTTGAATTTATTAGACAACTGATTCAGCCCCCCTCTTAGTTGTCTCCGGGACCTAACAGTCTGTGCGCCATCAAGATGGGCCTCTTTTAAGTCTAGGCCTGGGCGGGTTTTGATAAATTTTAAGTTTGATTAAGTCTTATGTCTCTTCATATGTATATGTCGGATTGAGTAGGTTCCTGTTGATCTCATGGTTTTTGCTATACTACAACCCAAAAGTGCTTGATAGTTATTCATCGCGACATGGTGATAGACCAATAGCGGTGAACCATGGCCGACAGTTAATGCAAGCAGCTTAAGCAAAGTAAAGGCTGGGTAAGTCACGGAAAATCAACGATGATCCAAGGGAGATCAACGGCTATAACCAAGTCACAACATGATGTTTATCAATGGCTAATAGTTGTGACTTGGTGACTAAGTGATGGGGCCTGATAAAGAAGGAGAGAAGTCTGGAGGAAATAAAAAACAAGCAAGCCAAGGAAGAAATAAAGAGTTTCATTCCGGCGGTAAACCTAGGTGGTGCTGAGGTGGCAGGATATGGCCCCCGGAATGAAATAAATGGTGCCACATGGCAGAGATGCATGGTAGAGATCTACATGGCAATATTCAAAGATTTAAAATATAATTTTTTACTCTGGTGAATAGGCAGAAAATTAAACGACTGAGCTGCAGAAAGATTGGTGGTTGAGGGATTTAATTTTTGCCCGATATATGTGTTATATATCATTGGAAAGCTCTCGATCCAAGGAATCTGATTCTGTAGTCAACTATAACCCACTAAAAGTATTTATGGGGTAGTTGCCTCAGGATCTCAGATTGGATTTTTCAGTCAGAGAGATTGGATGTTCTACAGGCCAAGTTGTGCGAAACAGTTACTGCTGAAGGATAGGGTAGCTTCTATTGTCAGAGAATGAAATCTTATTTTTTCCTCCCTTTCCTTCTGATTCGGGGGTCTTCTCATTTTGTAGAGGTTCTTGATTTTTTGTGAGCAAGGCTCCTGAATCTCAGTTTCCATTTTTTTGAGTTTTTTTCCAAAATTTGTATAGTGAATGTTCCTTTTCAAGTAAAAGAGTATCTTCTTGTTGTAGATGTTTTCTGTTGCAGATCACATATATGTAAGGCATATATATAGTTTATTGGATTGTCTCTAGGCCTTCTCTTATTTTCAATGAATCCAGTCTTCAAGGGAGTTTGGGTTTATCCTCTCAAAGTGGGAGTGTAATGGGTGTTCTTAGGTACTCTTCAAAGAAGGGTTTAAATTCTATGAGAAATCATTTTGAATTTAAGATAATGTCTGGATATGTATAATCCTCTATTTGAGTTTAGAATGTATTAATGTCACACATTAATACAGGGATATCTTTTTCAGTAAATTGGATTTTCAATAGAGGTTTTCATTTTTAGCTTGTTGTATGACTCCATTCCCTTGGATAAGGCACTGGTCTTGTAGATTATGGGGATTATCAGAGATTTTAAAATATCAAGTATCCATTTTCTTTCATGTTTGTAGTTTTAGATGTTCCATCTATCTCATGCTCCAATCTTGTTGAGATGTCAATGTAGATCTAGCCCATCTGCAGTAACCTCCTTGTTGTTGAGCCTTGTGAGATTTATCTTCTTTTGTTGATGCCATATGTCTATCATTGGTTGTATTTTATGAATCAAAGGGTGTCCCCCCTAGGTCTTGCAGAACCTGAAGTGTAGGAGGATCATTAGGATCCTATATTAATGGTGTCCAAGCCCTGAAGCTTTTTCATTGATTGAGATTGGCTTTCTCATAGATAGTTTGTAGGTGAACTTGGTTTGCTCATTTTGAGACCAACACAATTAAAGAGGTGAACTTCATTTCTTTGCTGGATTTATCTTTGTGGGTTGAAATTTGACCTTCTTTATAGCCTAAGGTACCAGTGTCTTTGGATTGCTTCTGTTTGCTCAACATATTGTCTAAGGCCTCGGTGCTTCCTTCATATTTGCTCCTTACTTTTATTTCTTCCTTACTTTCTTCAAGCTCCTTTCTGAGCTTCACTATTTCTGCTTCCAACTCTTGATTCTCCTTTTCCTTCTTTATTAGATCAGAGGATGTAGCTTCACATATCCTCTTAGTTTCTTCCAGCTGCAATTTCAAGTCAGATATAACCTGACTGGACTCATCCAGGGATTGCTTCAAGAGATCTTATTCATCTATTGTAGCACACTTGACCTTTTTGAGTTCTCTTCTTGTTCTACTCAATTCCTCAAGAACACTGATAAGTTCACCTTCCAAATCCACTTTAGCTTCAATATCCTCCTCTTCCTCATCATCATCAACTAGTTCATCAAGTGCCATGAAGAGATTGACTTTTCTATCATTCTCATGGCAATCATCTTCTGATGCATTTTGCTCATTTATTGTATGTTCCTCAATAGTATATAGACTTTTTTGATTCTGGTATCCTCTCCTTTCCTGTTGGTAGTCATTTCTTTCTCTATCTTTGCCAGCAGATTTTATGAACTCTCTTGAATCATCTCCACCAGTTTATTTGTGGAGACAATTAGCAGCAAAATGTCCGACCTTACCACAGTTGAAACATTTAAGTGGTAGCTTTCTTTTATACCATTCAGATCCTCTTTTGATCTTCCTGACAAAGTTTGCTACTCTTGCATCAGAGTCTTCACTGGATTCTTTATGAGTAGTTGCTTCTTTGCCCTTTTTGGTGATGTTGAATGCTACTTCTTTCCTTGAGGAAGTATCACTAGTTGTTCTCATCTCATAGGTGGTTGGTGAGCCAAACAACTCATCCATTGTAAAAGTCTCCAGATTCTTGGCTTCTTCTATGGTAGACACCTTAGTATCATACTTGGGTGTGAGAGATCTAAGTACCTTCTTGATAAGAATCTCATCTGCAATCTCTTCTCCAAGTCCTTTGATGGTGTTCACAGTTTCATCAAATCTATGAAGATAGTCTACAAGTTTTTCATCATCTTTCATCTTGATGATTTCAAGTTTGCCCCTTAGTGATTGCAACTTGGCCTCTTTGACTTTTGCATCTCCTTCAAACAATCTCTATAATTTATCTCATGTCTCCTTTGCTGAAACATAGTGGATGACTTTGACAAACTCATTATTGGACAAAATGCTCAAGATAGCATGTTTGGCCTTTGCATTGTTCTCATACTCCTTTTTGGCATCTAGATCAGTGGGAGGAACACTAGGAATAGCATACCCATTCTTGACGGACATCCACACATCAAAACCCAGGGAAGAAATATAGGTCTCCATTATTCTGCTCTAGAAGGCATAGTTGAGTACATCAAACATCGGGGCTTTTGAGGAGGCAAACTCATTTCTTTCCAGTGTGTTCAAATTCCAGAATCTACCCAAGGTATAAAGATATCCGGGAACCAAGGCTCTGATACCAATTCTTGAACACAGAGTACCACTAAGAGGGGGATGAACCAGTGGTTGCTAGACTTTTTTACCTTTCAAAGCAACTTCAGAATATCAGTTATTAACTTAAGAACAATCAAGCTGTACAGAAGAAAGGAAAAACAAAGAGATCAATCACACAAATGCAACTCACAACACCAGATGTATGAGGAAAACCCAATATGGGAAAAACCTCGGTGAGAAAAGTTGTTAAAGACTACTGCTCTAATCCAGCCTCACAAGTAAACACTGGACTACAAAGATTTAGGACACCAACCCAAGGAGCACAAACCCCTGCACCAAGCTCCAACTAGGTGATGTATATTGAAATAAAATTTAGCTACAATTAAGGATTCTTGTTGCAAATGAATTCTGCAACTCTAGAATAAATATCTTACTGTCGGTTGACTGTCTTTTCTCCACTGAATATCACACTATAAATTGTGAGATTTCTTTGTCTAATTCATGGCCACTATTATCTCTCTCTCTCTCTCACAGTCTCACCACACGTTGTGTCACACTTGGATGCTACTTTTTTCTACCACACCTCACTGGTTTAGTTAACTATTGAACTATAGTTATACCGCTACCCAGTCACTATTGGTTAAACCCTTTCACCAATTTTATTTCTCACTTACTCTGCAACTTTCTTAGAATAAATTCTAAGCCAAAATTATTCTTTGTACTTAATCTCTCTTCTCTCTTTTTCTTCTCTACAACATCAACTTGCTCTGTCTCAAGCTTATATATTTATCACCATGGTTTCCTACCAAGAAGCAATTCAAATTTGGAGCGGTTAGGGTTTCCTTTTCTCGACACAATCTACATGAGATTCATTCCAGTCTATCTTGGGTTGATCACCTATACTCTGGGGATGCATCTGTACAGGCTTTCCATTACCCAATTCATACTTGATAAAGATAGCAATCACATACAAGATTTCCTACCTTGAAATCTGTCGACTCATAAAATGCTCAGTTGTTTCCTTTTTGAGGTCTTCTTGCTATCGGATTTCTTTTGCATTGATCCAGGTGCCAACTAATCCCTAATCTTCCTCGAGCCCCATCAGTCAGTTTCAATCTCATGATTTGTGGCTATTTCATTAATGTCAACTAGTTGTTTCAACAACAATGTCAATGTAGGCTTCACTGACCTCTGCATGTTTGCGACCTCAACTCCACATGGCATCATAACGGTCAATCACTTAGCTCACCGACACATAGTCAGTTCATACCTGATCATTCATAAAAAGCATACCGGTATATCCCTTTTTTCGGTGAGACCTTCTTCTTCTGCTAACCGATAGTGCACACTATACTAGTAACACATCTTCACCTTAGGTGGTGTGTGATAACTTTAACATTCTACATCTTCATCAAAATTAGGTAGCCAACCTATAGACCGGTTTATTGCTCTACCATTTGTTACTCAACATGTTGATATGCACACAGTCTACATCCCCATTTATGCCTTACTGGTAAGCCTTCATTGTGTCTGTTCACTCTCATGTGAATTTCCATCATACCAGGCACTCCTTCTTTCTTACCGGTGACCTTGCCAAACCGATTGACATCAGTGACAACTTAACGCCAAACTTCCAATAGTTCTAACATGCTTGTTAGTATTTCCTGATCATGTCCAATTTGTTCTGGTTTTCCACATTGATCTTTGTGCATGTTCTTGGAGATCTTATGGGTCCAATGATATTCTTCAGATTATGTGGTATTCTTGGTGGTGTAGCATTGCAGTTGATCTTCACAAGATTTCCAGTGGTGATACATGTTTGGAGATTTTATTTAGGTCCATGCTATGTCATACATGTCATCATATTGGTCCAATGGTTGATTTATGTATCGTGTGATGTAATTTTGTAATTAATGGTTGATGTTTGGCCGACTTTGTAGTCAAGGTTGATGAATTGTATAAATAGGTGGTATAGTCATATACTTTGGGTGCCAATGGTGTGTTTGCATTATTAGAGAGTGGTGTATGAGTGAATAATAGAATTTATCATTCTGTGTGGTGTATTGAGTAGAGATTATTGAAGGGCAGATAAATGTGCTTAATTGGAACCATCATCAGGAATAAGGAGATGCTATATTTGTAGTTCATGTAATCCGGATGGTAGTCTGATCATTATTGTAAGGTAGTGGACCTTCCCTAAGGGTTGGAGCCTTCTGGGTCTTCTTATTTTGAGCAGTGAGCTCTAGGCAGTGTGCCTGAATGCATGTGCATTCCCCATTATAATATTTACACATACTACTATAGAGTATCATCTTATTGTGGGTAGGTTCCCACCATTGTTTTTCCCTTAATTGGGTTTTCCACGTCAAAATCTTGGTGTTATGTGATGTGGTTTCATTGTTCTTATTTTTATTGTTGTTGTTGTTGTTGTTGTTCAGATTTGAGATTATGCTTAAATTGCCTAATCTGGTGAACATTGATTCTCCACCCCCCATTCTTAGTTTTCCTCCTTGGTTCCTGTTAACAATTTGTATTAGAGATAGATCCTTCAAAAGAAGCTTGATCACTTTAGGTGATCCAGGATGGCAACTTATTTGTTCAAGAAGGAGATTCCTAGATTTGATGGAATCAATTATACTGTTTGGAAGGACCAGATGGAAGTTCACTTGAAATGTCTTGGAGAAGAGTATTGGAAGATTACAAAGTTAATAATGTTCCTCAGAATGGACCGATTATTGCTATTGACATCAAGGATGCTAAACATGTTGGCATTGAGTTGTCATTGATGTCAACCAGTATTGTAGACTACCAGTAGGGTGTGTCAACCCGGTATGAAGAAGTATGATTATGTGTTGACAGTAAGGTGAGATGCACAAGTGAGTTGGCATTCTTGATTATTAACTGGTAAGGCATAAACCGGTATGATGGTTGGCTATTTGTGATGAAGAGGCAAAATATTAGATGAATCACAACAATACCTGGTGAGCTGAGCTGAATGAATGGCATGAAGACATACCAGAAGGCAAGATGAACTGTCAGTATAATATGATTTCTATAACAATAGTTGTCCTTTGTGTTAGCAATACCGATAAAGGTTTGTTCCAGTATAAGGATTTGTACCAACATTGATGTTCAGTGTTGAACCAACTCTTTGTTAGTGAATTGAAAGTATTTCAATGTGTGCCATGGGGAGCTAAGGTGGCAAACATGCAGAGGTCCATGAAATGTTCATCGACATGGTTGTCTATGCAGTTGGTGGTTATTAAATGATAAAACCACAAATCATGAGATTATATCTGACTGATGTGGCTTGAGGAAGAATGGATGAAAGAGAATGATTAGGAAGTTGTTCACATGGTGATCATGGCACAAAAATTGATTGCAGATTGACCTTCAGTTAGAAACAATTGGGTGTAATGAGGTCGACAAAGATCAAGGCCGTAAAGTAGGGTAAAGTTTTCTATTTTTAGCAAACATGCATTAGATGAATAAAAACATGTACAAATGCATCTCCCCAAAGGAGCTGAGAGATCCAAGCTAGATCAAATTAAATTTGTTATAGATTTGGTTGAAGGAAAGAAACCCTAACCGCCTGAGGTTTGAATTTTTTTTGGGTGGGAAAACTTGTTCTTAAATACACAAGTCCAAATCAATGAGGTTGTTGTTGCTAAATGATGTGATTATGCTAGTGAATGAAAGAGAGATAGAAAATATTGTTTAAGTGAAAAAAAATAAAAATATCAAGTGACTATGTGTTGAAGGAGGAACCGATAAGGTGTGTGAACCGCCAGAGAAC
Organism: Cryptomeria japonica; assembly: GCF_030272615.1. Lineage (NCBI taxonomy): Eukaryota > Viridiplantae > Streptophyta > Pinopsida > Cupressales > Cupressaceae > Cryptomeria > Cryptomeria japonica. Next base: position 235,878,196 of record NC_081406.1, read on the forward strand.
AACCGGCAGAGATAGAACTTGTCAAATTGTGAGCAGGTGTGAGGTGAACCTAGTAGACAAAGGAAGGGAAGTTTTAACAAAGTAAGGACCAGCATAAAGCAAGTATTGCAGTGAGTGTGTAGGTTTCATAGACCGGAAATATTGAAACCAGTAGAGCACTATGTTGAAGGGTTGCAAAAATTGATTTGCAACAGGGAAGTTATTTTTGTATTTGAATCTTCATATTGTTTTCACTAAGCAGGTGCTCAGTGTAGGGGTTGTATCTCCTTTAGGTTGTAGCCTATAAATTGTTTAGGGGTTGGTGCTCCTTTGAGTCGGTGCTCATAAATCAGGTGTTGGTGCTCCTTGGGTTGGTGACTTAAAATTGTAATTAGATCTTTTACATTGTGAGGCTGGATTGGAGCATAAGATATCTAGTAGCTATTCTCACCGAGGTTTTTCCCACATTGGGTTTTCCTAATATATCTAGTGTTATGTGATTCACTCTTGTGTATGAGTTATGTTGATGTTATAGAAATTCCTTTCACACACTTAATTTGCACTATTTGGGCTACCGATCAACACTCAGTTTGTTTTATATTGTACCAGTATATCCCTGTAGAAGAAAAAGTGTTTAAATCACTGATTCACTCCCTCTCAGTGATCCATTGTGTCCAAAAGAACATGATATAAGAGCTAAAGAAGAATTGATGACTACCTTGACTGATTCGGAGATGACTAATGTGATGGGTTTGTAGACTACACATGAGATATGGAAGAAGCTAGAGACCTTGTATGAAAGAGATCCACAAGTTGAATTTGATAAGCAACAAAGTCTGAAGGGAAAGTATGAAGCCTTGAAGATGGGAGAAGATGAAAATATATCAACCTTTATGGCTAAGGTGAATGATCTTGTCATGAATATTAGATGTGTTGGTAGAACCCTTGAAGATGAGATTATTTCTAAGGTGTTGCGATCTTTGCCTCGTGCTTACAAAAATAAGGTAGCTTATATTGATGAGATCCAGAGTGTGACTACAGTGACTAGATACATGTTGGTTGGAAAGCTTACTGCATTTGAATTGAGTGAATTTAGAGAATCACATGGGAAATATGACACTGCATTCAGAGCCTCTGTATCTGAGAAGAAAAAGTATGATCTAGGAGAAAATTCATGCTAACTATCCTGATTTGAAAGAGATAAAAGAGAGATGGAATATAAAGAAAGAAAATTATATGAGCTTGAAGCCCTTATTGCTCGTATATTGCCTAAAGGATCTGGTAAGTATGATGGGAAGTTACCTTTGAAATGTTTCTCTTGTAATAAGATAGGACATTTTGCTTCTAGGTGCGCTGAGAGAATGTCTAGATATGATAAGCATGAAATATAAGATAGATCCGATAAGCAAGATAGATATGAGAAGCATGATAAGAATAATAAGACATACAAGCCCTACTGGAAATACATAAATCAGAAGAGATGCTACTATGCTATTGATGAAGGTGTGACAAATGAGGAATCAAAGAATGGGAATTCAGAAGATGAATTTGTATTCATTGTCACCAAGGAAGATGATCCGGTATCAGTGAATCCTACAAGCTGCATTGTTGAGGAGAAAGCTTTGGCTGCTAAGATTGAAGAGAAAGATGGATGGGTGATTGATGGCAGTTATTCATATCATATGACAGGTGACAAAAGAAAAATTTTAAGTATGGAAAGGTATGATGGTGGAGTAGTGAGATTTGGAGATGACAAAGCTTGTGTGATTCATGGTAGAGGTTCTATATCTTTCAATGGTAAGCATAATACTAATGATATCTTGTATATTCAAGGTTTGAAGCATAATCTTTTGAGTGTTGGATAGAAGGTTGACAAGGGATATGATTTGCAATTCAAGAATGGTAAATGCAAGATCCTAAATGCCTCCAGTATAAATATTGCATTAGGCACTAAGACTAAAGGTAATATATTTCACTTGAATGATGGTGAGAAAAGTTATTTGAGTGCTCAGATTGATGAAAGTTGGTTGTGGCATGGGAGAATGTGTCATGTTAACTTTGATCATATGATAAGAATAAGTTCTACTCAAGTTGTTAGAGATTTTCCTTAGATTGTGAAACCTACTAATCTGGTATATAAGGAATGTCAGATGGGAAAGCAAACAAGAAATTAATTTAAGAGTAAGCTATATTCATCTAATGAATTTATAGATCTTGCTCATGCTGACTATTGTGGTCCTACTAGAGTCAAAAGTATGCAAGGAGAAATATATTTCATATTTTTGATTGATGACTATTCAAGGATGATGTGGGTGACCTTTCTAAGGGATAAATCAAAAGCGTTGGATAAATTCAACATATTCAAAGAAAGAGTGGAGATCGAGATAGGATTGAAGTTGAAGTGTCTAAGATCTGATAGATGAGGAGAATTTATATCAAGAGAGTTTGATACATTTTGTGAGAGGAATGGACTTAGAAGATAGTTATCCGCTCCTAGAACCCCTCAACAGAATGGAGTTGTTGAAACAAAGAACAAAACTATCTTGGATGTTGCAAGGACCATGTTGATTGAAGAAAAGATTGCACAAATATTCTGTAGAAAATTTGTTAGCACTGCTATTTACAAATTCAACTGGGTGCATATTAAAGTTTATTCTGGTAAGACTCCTTGTGAGCTATGGTATGTTCATGTTCCTATAGTTAGATATTTTAGAATTTTTGGAAGTAAATGTTATATCAAGAAAGATGAGGATATAGAAAAGTTTGATGCAAGATGTGATGAAGGAATCTTCTTGGGATATTCTATTAAGAGAAAGGCCTACCAGTGCTACAATAAGAGCTTGAAGAAGATGGTTGAAAGTGAAAATGTGAAGGTGGATGAGTGTCTTGGAAAGAAGATCAAAGCATGTGGATATGATCTTGATGATGAATATGGTGTTCATATTCTTGTACAGACTGAGATCTTGAAGTAGATTGATCTGGTGGAGACAATTAATCCGGATATTGTTGTTGTCGGTGAACAAATGCAAGAACCTAAAAAATTAGAACAATCAAAAAGTACTAAGGTATGTTAGACTGAATCATTCAGAAAATCAGATAATTGGTGGCAAGAATAAAGGTGTAATGACTAGGAGAATGATTTATGTTGAAGAGATGTGTTTGATTTCAAATATTGAGCCTAAAGATGTTGCAAAAGCATGTAAGGATGAGAATTGGATATAAGCAATGGAAGAAGAGTTGAATTAAATTGAAAAGAATAACACTTGGGAGCTTGTTCCAAGACCTAAAGACAAGAATGTGATTGGTACTAAATGGGTGTTCTGGAATAAACTGAATGAAGTTGGTGAAGATGTAAGAAACAAAGCTAGATTGGTATGTAAAGGCTATTCTTAGATGGAAGGTATTGACTATGAATAAACTTTTTCTCCTGTAACTATAATTAAAGCTATTAGATTGCTTCTTGCATATGCTTCTTATAATAACTTTAAGGTATATGAGATGGGTGTCAAGTCAGCCTTTTTGAATGGTGATCATGAGGAGGAAGTCTACATTGAGCAACCAGATAGATTTTCTTTATTAGATGAAGGAGATATGGTATGCAGATTGAAGAAAGCACTATATGGACTAAAGGAAGCCCCTGTTAGTATTATGGATGTGTTGCATTGGTTTTGTCATTGATGTCAACACTTATCCTTGTGGAGATTCTTGGTTATGCTCACCGACATGTTTAGTGCCTTATGCACAGTCACCGGTATCTGGTTCATCGATAGGTTATATTGTTCACCGACACTGAGGATGATCTGTTATCATCTGGAGTTTACTTGGTTATGTCAAAGACATTGTTTGGACACTTGGTTCTCGTGATTTGATTATTGGTACAATCGAGTTTGCATATTTGTTGTTACTGGCAAATAGGTCTAGGTTATGGACCGACAAGCATTATCTATTTCAGATCAGCACGACACATTATGGAGATGATTTGTTACTATTGTAAATTCATTGAGTCGACATCATGCATCGCATATTGATTCATTTGTAATTTCTTAGTAAGCCAACCTACACATTTGGTATTAGGTTTTGGAATATATGTAAGATCTCATTTGTGAGATTATGTAGAGGAGTGTGAAAAAGGATTGTAATAAGGTATATGTGAATATAAGCAGAGCTATACATGCAGACATCATTTGAAGATTCAAGGAAGGTATGAGGAAGACAATCAGAGCTTAACCGGTACTGAATCCAGCATATGAAGATGCTATTTTGAGTAGTAAATTATCATTGGATTTAACCATCCAATTGTAGTGAGTGTGACTCCCATTTTGTGATTGAGTAGTGAGCTCTAGGTAGTTGGCCTTTCTGCATGTGTAGACCCCATTTGTACACACATACTATCTACAATAGAATCATCTAATTGTGGGTAAGGTTTCCCACCGTGGTTTTTTCCCTTACATGGTTTCCACATACAAATAATTGTGTTATGTGTTGTGTATGTTATTTGTCTTTCTATTTCATGCATTAAACTTTATCGGTACTATATTAATTGTAAAACTATCTGTCGACATTAAAGTTTGGTTTACTGGTATTGTGAACTAAGTTTAGTTAAGTTATATTTGGGTTGAAATTAATAGACAACTGATTCACCCCCCCCCCCCCGTCTCAGTTGCCTCTGGGTCCTAACAATTGGTATCAGAGCTAAGTCCTCTTTTTACAGAATTTTAACAGCTTGAAGAGATTGTATAGAAACTAACTATTTTAGGAAGGACAGTCCGAAGCTTGATGGAATGAACTATGGTATATGGAAGATCAGAATGGAGACTCATCTGAATTGTATTAGAAAATATATATGGGATGTTAAAAAGAATGGCTATGTAGGTCCTGCTCAAAGTCAACCTAATCCACCAACCTTGGCTAAAGATCAGGAGAATGATTGCAAAGCAAGAGAAGCACTTTTGAGCACATTGTCAGATCAACAAATCATGGGATTATCAGACTGATCTACTGCTAAATATAACTAGGATAAATTGGAGGCATTAAATTAAGGTGATACCACCATAAAAACTACAAAACTGGAATGCTTCCAAGTCAGGTATGGAAATCTAAAAATGGAAGAAGATGAAAGGATTTCTGCTTTTATGGAAAGAGTAAATGAAATTGTTTTGGGTATACAATGTTGTGGAGGATCCTTAAGTGAAGATGAAATTATTTCTAAAGTTTTAAGAGCTTTGCCACCAGCATACAAAATGAAAGTAACTTCTCTTAATGAATTGAGAACAATGCCTAATGCATCAGTATCTAGAGATACTTTGGTTGGAAAACTTTCATCTTTTGAACTTGAGGAATTTGGTCCTATTGCTACAATTAAGACAGATTTGGCTTTCAAAGCTTCATCATCATCATCATCATCATCATCATCATCTAAAAAATCTGATTGGAAAGCACTCTATGCTAGAGAACTTGAAGAAATCAGAAGAGAGAATGAAGAACTTGAAGAGCTTGAAGCACTATTTGCAAGGAAAATGCCTAAAGGTCTAGTTGGAAGTAAGTATGAAGGTAAAGCACCATTTAAATGTTTTAACTACAATAAAATTGGTCATATGGCATCTAGGTGTCCTAATAGATATGCAAGATTGAAAGAAGAAGCTAAAAGAATATATAAGCCTAACCCTAAATATCAAAGGTACAAATTTAAGAAGACTAGAGACAAATCATGTTACTATGTTGATGAAGGAGTTACTGATGATTCTGATGAGGAACTGGCAGACAATGGATGGGCTTTGTTGCAATAATAGAAGATAAATCAGCACCTACATTTCAACCGGTAGAGCAGGCCCTGTCAGTTAAAATTGAAGAAAAGGATGAATGGATCATTGATTCCAGATGTTCACATCATATGACTAGTGATAAAAGTAATTCTTAACCTTTTAGGAATACAATGGAGGTCTAGTAAGATTTGGAGATGACAAAGCTTGTTTGATGAGAGGAAAAGGCACTATATCTTTTGATGGTAGGCACAATATTGATAATGTTTACTATGTTGAAGGTTTGAAGCATAATATTTTGAGTGTTGGTCAATTAGTTGAAAAGGGATTTCAATTACAATTCAAGAATGGTAAATGCAAAATCATGAATAGAACTGGTTTGGAAATTGCAACCGGCAATCAGACCAGAGGTAATCTTTCATTTGAATAACAATGAGAAGACATGCTTGATTGCACATATTGATGAAAGTTGGTTATGGCATAAGAGACAATGTCATGTAAATTTTCATTGCATTGTGAAAATCAATACAACTAAGGCAGTAACGGATTTACCTAAGATTGTTAAACCTCACAATCTGGTATGTAAGGAATGTTAATTTGGAAAGCAAGTTAGAGAAACTTTAAAGAGTATTCTAGAAAATTCCAATAATATTCTTGACTTAATTCATACTGATTAATGTGGTCCAACAAGAACTAGAAGTTTACAAGGAGATAGATATTTTATGCTAATCATTGATGATTATTCTAGAATGTGTTGGGTTACTTTTCTGAGGGAGAAATCATAAGCTTTTGAGAAATTCAAACTATTCAAGGTGATGGTAGAGAATGAAAGCAATAAGAAAATCAAATGTTTGAGATCAGATCAAGTAGGTGCATTCACATTTAAGGAATTTAATAAATTCTGTGAATTGAATGGAATCAGAAGACAATTATCAGCACCTCTGACACCCCAACAAAATGGAGTTGTCGAAAGAAAGAACATAACTATTTTGGATGCAGCTAGAAGCATGATATCAGAACAAAACCTACCTCATGTGTATTGGAGAGAAGTAGTCAATACAACTATTTATACATTCAACAGATTTCATGTCAAAGGTGAAACCGGTAGGACCCCTCATGAACTATGGTTTGGTAGTACTCTTAAATATTTCAGAATATTTGGAAGCAAATGTTATATTAGGAGAGATGATTATATTGGAAAATTTGATCCTAGAAGTGATGAAGGAATATTTCTTGGTTATTCATCTAAGAGCAAGGCATATAGATGTTTTAATAAGAGATTACAAAAGATCATTGAAAGTGCAAATGTGAAGATTGATGAACAGTTTAGAAGGTCTATAGACTCTGAACCGATAGTTGAGATAATCACAAATGAACCTACTATGAGTACACTAGTATAGAATATTGATCCAGTCACACCGGCATCATCTGAGAATTCCACAGTGACTGAAGAACAACAGCAAGTGAATACACCCAAGTATGTAAGATTGAATCACTCTGAAAGTTAGATAATTAGGAATAAGAATCAAGGAGTTATGACTAGAGGAAGACTGGCAAATGAAGAGGTATGTTTAATTTTTCAAATTGAAGCAACAAATATTAATGAGGCATGTGAAGATAAACATTGTATTAAGGCTATGGAAGATGAATTGGAAAAAATTGAAAAGAATAACACATGGACATTGGTTCCTTGGCCTAAAAAAAAAAATGTAATTCGAACTAAATGGGTATTCAGAAATAAACTTAATGAAGATGGTAAGATAACTAGAAACAAAGCAAGTTTAGTGTGTAAGGGATATTCACAGAAAGAATGAATTGATAATAATGAAACCTTTGCACCGGTAGCTAGAATTGAGGCAGTCAGATTATTCTTAGCTTTTGCAGCACACAAGAACTATAAAGTATATCAAATAGATGTTAAATTTGCATTTCTGAATGGTGATCTTGAAGAGGAATTTTACATTGAACAACCTTATGGATTTTTTTTGACATATGACAAAGATATGGTTTGCAGGCTAAGGAAAGATTTATATGGATTGAAGCAAGCTCCTAGAGCTTGGTTTGATAGATTGGACAAATATCTTTTGAAGCTTGGTTACACTAAAGGTAATGCTAGCAACAACTTATATTACAAAGTGACTAATGATGACATCTTGGTTATTGAAGCTTTTGTTGATGATATTATTTTTGGAGGAGAAGATGGATTGTGTAAAGACTTTTCTAATAAGATGAAGGAAAAATTTGAAATGTTTATGATTGGAGAGATAAAATTCTTTTTAGAATTGTAGATTTCACTGACTGATAGAGGTATATTCATAAATCAATCAAAGTACTTGAAGGAATTACTTAAGAAATTTGGCATGGAAAACTCTAAACTGGTAAGTATACCTATGACTACAACTGACAAACTATCATTAAATGATGAATCAACACCTATTAATTTGACAAGATACAAGTCTATGATAGGAGGTTTATTGTATTTGACACAAACAAGACCTAATATTATGAATGCAATATGTATTGTTTCAAGATTTCAAAGTAATCGTAAGGAAAATCATGAATCAGCAGTGAAAAGGATTTTTCGATACCTACAAGGCACAACAAATCTTGTCTTATGGTATCCTAAAGATGAAAATTTTGATTTATGTGCATACACAGATGCAAATTGGGCAGGAGATGTAGATGACAGAAAAAGCACCACCGATGGAGAATTTTTTCTTGGCAGCAGACTAATTTCATGGTTGAGCAAGAAATAGAGTTGTACATCACTATCAATAGCAGAATCAGAATATGTTGTAGCATCAACTAATTGTACACAGGTATTATGGATTAAGCAAATGTTGAAGGACATAAAGGTAAAATGTAAAGAACCTATAATAATTTACTATGATAATATGGAAGCAATTGATATATCAAATAATCCAGTATTTCACTCTAAAACTAAACATGTTTCTATCAAATTCAATTTTCTGAAAGAGAATGTTGAAGCAAAAGAAGTGAAATTGGTTTATGTGAATACTAAAGAGAAGATTGCAGATATCTTTACTAAGCCTTTGCCTAAGGAAACTTTTGAATATCTAAGAGAATGGCTTGGAGTTATACCCTCACTGGTAGAAACTTAGACAGTTGGAGCATGGCATTAGACCAACAGAATTAACAAACCTTTTTCTGGTTTTGATGAAGGAGAGCTACTTCTCAGGGGGAGTAGATTGAATAAATTTGGTTATAACAATTGGTATTTGTAACAAGTTTTATGAACTGATTGTATCTGGTTTTGTATTGCTTTGGCATATGATGTCAAAGGGGGAGAGATATCTATAGAAAAACACATTATCTTTTGGGGAGAGATTATTCATTGGGGAGAGATTGTTACTCTCTATATATGTATTTTAATGATCTCTTTGGGAGATTGTTGGTTTTTGGTTTCTGGCATTTCTGCTTTGGCACTTAGATGATTTTTCCACCTTGTGTTGCCATCAATGCCAAAGGGGGAGATTGTTTGTATTATGGATGTGTTGCATTAGTTTTTTCATTGACGTCCACACTTGTCAACACTTATCCTTGAGGAGATTCTTGGTTATGTTCACCGACATGTTCATTGACTTATGTGCAGTAACCAGTATCTGGTTCACTAGCAGGTTATATTGTACACCGACACTGAGGATGATATGTTATCATTCAGAGATTACTTGGTTATGTTGAAGAAATTGTTTGGACACTTGGTTTTGGTGATTTGATTATTGGTACAATCGAGTTTGCATATTTTTTGTTATCAACAAATAGGTCTAGGTTATGGACCAGCAAGCATTATCTATTCCAGATCAGCACGACATGTTATGGAGATGATTTTTTACTATTGTAAATGCATTGAGCCGACATCATGCATCACATATTGATTCATTTGTAATTAATTTTATTGTAATATCTTAGTAAGCCGACCTACACATTTGGTCTTAGGTTTTGGTATATATGTAAGATCTCATTTGTGAGATTATGTAGAGGAGTGTGGAAAAGGATTTTAATAAGGTATATGTGAATATAAGTAGAGCTATACACACATACATCATTTGAAGATTCAAGGAAGGCATGAAGAAGACAATCAGAGCTTAACCGGTACTGAATCCAGCATATGAAGATGTTATTTTGAGCAGTACATTATCATTGGATTTAACCATCCAATTGTAGTCAGTGTGACTCCCATTTTGTGATTGAGTAGTGAGCTCTAGGTAGTTGGCCTTTCTGCATGTGTAGACCCCATTTGTATACACATACTATCTATAGTATTATCATCTGATTGTTGGTAAGGTTTCTCACCATGGTTTTTCCCCTTACAAGGTTTCCACATACAAATAACTATGTTATGTGTTGTGTATGTTATTTCTCTTTCTATTTCATGCATTAAACTTTACCGGTACTATTATTAACTGCAAAACTATCTATCGGCATTAAAGTTTGGTTTGCTGGTATTATGCACTAAGTTTGGTTAAGTTATATTTGGGTTGAAATTAATAGACAACTGATTCACCCCCCCCCCTCTCACTTGCCTCCAGGTCCTAACAACCCCTATAGCTTGGTATGCTCGATTGGAAAAGTATTTGTTGAAATTGGGATTCTATAAAGGGACTACTGACAGTAATTTATATTTCAAAATTGAGAATAATATTATTTTTATTATTGAAGTCTTTGTTGATGATATCATTTTTTGGCAATGATGATGATTTGAGTATGAAGTTTATTGATGATATGCAAAAGGAATTTGACATGTCTATGATGGATGAGATGAAATTCCTTTTAGGATTGCAAATTACTCAAACCTTGAAAGGTAATTTTATTTCTAAATATAAGTATGTCAAGTAATTGTTGAAAAAGTTTGGGTTAGCTGATTCTAAACTTGTTGGAACTCCTATGGTGATTGAATGCCAATTATCTAAAAATGATGAATCTTGGAAAGTTAATCAGACTTTGTATAGATCTATGGCTAGTGGATTGTGATGGACTTGAAAAGAACTAAGAGGGAGGGGTGAATCAGTGACACCAAAACAATCAATACTTTAAACACTAACCAGTAGATGAACTTAACCAAGTTGGTAAACAAAATACATGCTATCCAAAATGAAATAATAATATCCACATAAAGTAGAACATATACCATAACACAAGTGTTTATACGTGGAAAACCCAAATAGGTAAAAACCATGGTGAGATGGAACTAGTTAACTATCTGCAGTAATAGAAAATTGACTAGTTAAGGTCTTACAAAGAGCTCTGCTAGGAGTGAATCATGTTAGAGATCCCAAGCTTGATTAGAAGCTTATACCTTGTTAAGAGTAACCTTGTTGGAGGATTTTACAATCTAGACTAGTGGATCACTTTGTTAGAGGATTTGTACAATGAAGCTTGTTAGAGCTTACCCGGTTAGGGGATTTTATTCTATTTTAATGATTAGAAAACAACAAGAAAGATTTGATCTTTTCTGAGTAGCACAAACTTGCTTGATCAGATCATTCTAAGTACATTCAACACTACTCTCCATCTAAACACTTATCACTTTTCAACAAATTTTTTTCACATAACAACTCTATATCTGTTATATTCAAATGATTCACTAAGATGTCTTTAAATAGGCATTCATATCTTATGTTGGCCAGAGGAACACAGTTTCCTAGGTGCAGTGTATCTAGACAAGTAAACATAACTCATCACAAAAATGACTGCCAAACAAACGGTGCTGGTAACTCATCACAAAATCAGATACTAGTTAGAGAAATCGATACCAGTTGGAATAAAACTAGTGAATCATTGTCCATGAATCATCCACTTGATCTTCACCTTCAACTTTATCTTCACTTTGATGTCGACTTAGTGTTACCACAAGTTATCTCTTAGGCACATACCGGTTGACACAAAGTACCAGTTAGAGATAGACCTTAAACATATCGGTTGGTAGTGTAAACCAATTGAAGTTACATCGGTAGTCAAAGTAATCATATATGTGTGTGAGAGTGTTTCATCAATGATAACAAGTGATGAATACATTACAATCATCATCAATCCAACAATCTCCCCCTTTGGCATTAATGGCAAAACTTAGAAAATTTTAGAGTAATACAATATAGCTAAGTGTGCATACACAATATATTTACACATTTACTCATATTCCCCTTTTAATGCAATACTCCCCCTTATTTCATGCATAAATATAAAATTTTCAAAAACACACATACATATTATTACTCCCCCTTTGACAACAATGCCAAAATGATAAAGTAAAATATATACATATATATAGAAAATCTGTATCAAAGTGTTCATCATATATTACAATTTTAAACAAGTTCATGCATTGGATATTCTCATGAAAATATTATTGAAATTTTGCTTCATCTGGGATAGAGAATTCTTCCATGATTCTAGTATGTTGTCCATATACTCAGAGGTAGATAGCAGTTGAGAATAGAATTCTTCCATTGAATCTAGCATGGAGGTTTCAGGAGTAGCAAGCATAGCTTCTACACTAGAGTAGGCTTTCTGAAGAATGTCAATCTATGAGGTGAGCTGACTCTTGAGCTCTCTTAGAGATTGGAATCTATTAGCTCTCTCATTATCATACCTATTCAGTCTGTCATGCAGTTCATCTATAGACCGGTTAAAGGCATGAATAGAGTCCTGGATTGGCGCACATGCCTTGCATAACCTTTCTATTTCCTGCTCAGTCTCAACTTGATTCTTAGAAATATCAGAATAAAAGAAAGTAATACTGGAGGTAGAGGTAAGATACTTTCCTCCAGATTCAATAGCTTTCTTTAATAGATTGTCATGATGAGATAAAGCCATTTTGCCAATTTCAATGTTCTTAGCTAGTTTATCTCCATATGCCTTCTTGTGGCTCTTCTCAACAGATATTTGAGAAGCATCTTCAAGCGATTTGATTTGATTAGATGCATCTGCAACTAACTGACCAAGTTTGCTGATAGGAGTAGGAAGATGTGTGGCAGAGGTTTCCAATAGTAATCCAGACAAAATTTCTACTGCATTCTGGATTGTCTTTCCCTCAATCCTTTGCTCTTTCAATCTCTTCTTGTGTGCACGAGATTTCGTAACATTAGCAATATTCATCATTTCAGACAGACTCAAGGTATTCATGTCAATAGGTCCTGAAATACTTAAAGAGTCTTCATCAACATCATCAAGTAGTTTTGGCTTTGCCGGTTCAGGGGGTGTACTCTCAATGATGGCTCTTTCTGTGTTCTTCTCCATTGTATCTTTTGTTTGGTGAGTAATAACTTCCTTAGTAGACTCCTTTTGAGTAGTCTCAATGACCGGTGGAGATTGGGGTTTCTCCAATTGTTTAGTTGCTGGTTCACTAACCTCTTTTAGTTGATTAGCCCATTGATCACCAGATGTAACCTGTACTTCTGTGATTGTAGGAGGATCCGTATCTGGTATAGTAATATCTCTAGATAGGTCTACCGTGTCCTGAATATCTTCATCGATAAGAATAATGGAGTCATCCTTCTTCTTGGTTAGATAGACAATGCCAGCTTCAACAATTTCCTCTTCATCCATTTCTGGTTGAGGAACATCTTCTATGGTACCATCCTTACTGCTTGAGTGGATGACATCTTCCCTCTTTTTGATTATATAGGCTAGTTGATGTGTCTTAGACTCAACAACTGACCTTTTCCATTTAGAAGCTTCATTCTTCTTACTTTAAAACCAAAATATGATTTGTATTCCTCAGTTAAAACACTAATTCCATTTGATGATAGATTGGGAAAATACTGTACAAATAATTCATCAAAAATCTTCTTTTCTAATTCAATGGCTTCTTCCCATTTATCTAACAAAGTATTATACAAAGAGACTGAAATATCTTTCTCCAAATCATGTGGAAATCTATTGTAAAGACCCAAGTAGGTTATTACCTATTGAAGTACTTTCTTCTGCTCATCTTTAGTAAGAGAATCATAATATTCTTTGACATTATCAAACCTGTTTCTCCCCAATGACTTCATTGTTCTCTCAAATGTTGTGTCACATTTGTAGGTGGCAATGTCTATAGGTGTAGTTTTCTTTGGCACTACCTTTAACTTCTTAGGTGTTCTGCCGGTTGCATTTTCCTTGTTAGGCTCTTCTTCAGAATCTGTACCCTCAGACTCTGGTTGCAAAATTATTTTCATGTTCCTCTTCTTTGGTGCATTCTCCTTCTTCTTAGATATTTTAGGTGCTAGTTCTTTCTTGGTTAAGACACTCCGAGTCACCCTTGTAGTCTTCTTCATAGGAGATTTTTCATCACATTTCTTTTGCTTTCCTTTTTCTTTTGCTACAGGTGTTGTATCAGTTCCAGTTGGTGCATCTTGGACTGCTAAGATGTCCAATTTTGCCTTCTTTTTGTCTTTGGGTGATGCTAATAGAGTATTAGCATAGCCAACTAGTAAGTCATGATTGACCTTGTAGCTCATATCTTCCATCTCTTCCTTCCTTGGTTCAATTGCTTGCATCAAGCAAAATTCAGTGGTAACCGTGAAGATTATGTCTTTTTCAAAGTGTTTTACCACATCTTCAAGTAACCTCATTCTCAAGCTCATCTTCTTCTGGAATTCATTAAAGTACCTATTTGTGGCATCTAAAAAGGTATTCTTCATATCCTTAATGTTGTTCTTGAACTGTGCATTGACCGATTGTTCTTTGGACCATTCAATGTCACCTATACTAGGTAGAAAGTTCTTAAAGTACAAAAAAAACCTAGCTAATAGCTGACCATATTTGAACTTCTGAGAATTGTCCTTCTTAATGGATTTCAAATTTTGAAATAGATTGAGTCTGATAGCTTCACAAATATCATAGTCTACATTACCAATTATCATTCTATGTGCTATATGAATTGTTGCGGATGGAACACTGTTAAGTCTATTGGAGTAAAACAATTGGTAGCCTATCACCATTGCTACAAGTTTCACCGCAGGGTCCCTAATATTGTTGATAGAAGAAGCACGCCTATCGGATGTAGAATCGATTAACTTGAAGACAATATCTTTTGAAATTCTCCTCAACTCAGGAACTTCACCGATTGAGCAATAACCAATTACAGCCCTAATAGCCTCCTTGGTTATTGTGTGAGTCCTCTCCAAATACATATTTTCACCGTGGACTCGACTCAAAATTATTCTTATATGTTCATCCTCAACGTCTTCAAAAACCCTAGCATATTTAGCTTCAATCTTTCCATCCTTATTACAGAGTGATTCCAGCTGAGTATAGATGTGAAGAGTTCCCAAATCTTTAATTTTGTAATCTATATAGCTGGACATATTATCTTTGACCACAACACCACTCGGGACTTGCGACAATGCATTATAAGACATAATTTCATCTGCCTTGAGAACTTCCTTAGGTTCAACAATGATCATCAACCTCCCTACAGACTTAGAAGTAGATGCCATTCTAAATAAACAAGTTTCGAGGTGGTATACAAAGAAATAACTAGAATCTTGCACGTCGCTTCATTTCCCAGTTGGACTGTTCAAATGCACTCTCATTCGCTTCTTTGCAGCTTCCGATTCAACTTGATTTCTCTTAATCACAAAGCAATTCACCAATTCGCACCAAGACAATTTTGCTTTGTTGTGCAATTGCTTCAATTTCCTTTTTTTGAAAGAGTTAGGGTAAAAATGATAAGGTAAAACTTGTTTTTATCATTTTCACCAACCGCAATAAATTCTCATACTTTTAGGTTACAAACCCTAATTTTACTACTTAAGTGAAATACCGGTTAATAACATGTCAACAAAAATCACCAAAATTCAAAATTCAAAAAAAATCTTTCTCGCTCATTTTACAAAAGGGGTCTGAAAAAGTTTTACCATTACGCTCCCCTTAGCTGTGTTAGATAGGCTTAAGTCACCAGCGTTGGATTCTCTTCACTAGGTGAAGGAATGATTTCCTCTACAAGAAATTCTTCTCTTTTCTTCTTCCAAATCCGGTTCATATCTTCTCTTGTTTCCTCAACATCAATTTTCTGTTTGCCTTTCTGATCCTTGAAAGAGTTGACCAGTTTACTATTCTTTGATCTGCAAAACGTTTCCACGTGCCCCAGTTTGTTGCAGTGGTAACAGACCATACTAGATGATCTCCAAGGTTTTGCATTTTCTCTTCCTATTCCTTTTCTGCAATTCATAACCACATGACCAAGGTTATTACAAAAGGTACAAACAACATTTGTTATCTTTTCCATTTTGAATGAACTAAACCGATTGCCATAGGATCTTTTCCAGTTCCTGTTTACCCAGTTATCAAAATTCCTTGTCTGGTCACCATATGGTCTAGGATGCATGTGTGGTATAGGATTGTTTGATCCATATCTGCACTCAATATGCTTATGCCCATGCATTCCACAAGTGTAGCAATTTCCTTCAAACTTTCTAGACACATACCTAGCACTAGTATTGTAACTTGCATTCTTGTTATGTTTGTTCCTACAAACATTTGCAGTATGACCAAGATTATTGAAAACAAAGAAGAAAAGTTTAAAAGCCTTCTTACCAATAGTCTTATTGACTTTAGAAGTAGTTTTGTTCTTTGGGTTGTTGCTCTTTGTGCTAGAGGATTCACCTTTTTCAGTTGTATAAAAACCAAGTCTAGAGATATCACCCTTCATTCTCTGTGATTGAATTTGTTCTTCCAGCATGGTAAAACTTTTGAGGAACTTCTCCATTTTCTCATTGGCTTCAGTAAGCTTTTTGACAAGATCTTCATTATGCTTAGACAAGTTCTCTTACAAAGATGATGCCATCTCAAGATCTAGCTTTAAGTTCTCCTTTTCTTCTGTTTCAGCTATTATGTCCTCATGCATAGTATCTTTTTCTCATTTTATCTTTATGATTTCCTGATCGCTTACCTTGATAAGATCTTTAGCAGCTCTTCTGGCTTCCAGTTCCTGACTCATGCAGATAGTGAGACCTTTTACCTCTCTTCTTAAATTCAATTTCTCACCCTGCAACTTTTCAACTTCTTCTGATAAAGCATCAATATTAGCTTTGTCTGAAGAACTATTGTCAGATATTTCTAATAGTTTTTCAAATAGCTCTCTCCACTTGGCTTGAGAAGCTTTTAGTTTGCCCCTAAGAGATTCAACTTCATTTTTACTAGCTTCTACCTCTCTAGCCATCTCGAAGTAGCTTCTATCCCCCATGGTAGTTTCAAGATTCCCTTCGAAGAGGTTAAGCTTCAAAGAAGTTAGGCTCTGATACCAATTGATGGACTTGAAAAGAACTGAGAGGCGGGGGTGAATCAGTAACACCAAAACAATCAATACTTTAAACACTAACCGGTAGATGAACTTAACCTAGTAGTTAAACAAAATACATGCTATCCAAAATGAAATATCAACATCCACATAAAGTAGAACATCCACCATAACACAAGTGTTTATACGTAGAAAACCCAAATAGGTAAAAACCACGGTGAGATGGAACTCACAAGTTAACTATCCACAGTAATAGAAAAATGATCGGTTAAGGTCCTACAAAGAGCTCTTCTAGGAGTGAATCTTGTTAGAGATCCCAAGCTTGATTAGAAGCTTATACCCTATTAAGAGTACTACCCTGTTAAGAGTAACCTTGCTGGAGGATTTTAGAATCCAAACTAATGGATCACCTTCTTAGAGGATTTGTACAATGAAGCTTGTTAGAGCTTACCTAGTTAGGGGATTTTATTCTGTTGTAATGATTAGAAAACAACAAGAAAGATTTGATCTGTTCTGGGTAGCATAAACTTGCTTGATTAGATCATTCTAAGTACATTCAACACTACTCTCCATCCAAACACTTATCGCTTTTCAACAAAATCTTTTTCACATAACAACTCTCTATCTGTTATATTCAAATGATTCACTAAGATGTCTTTAAATCGACATTCATATCTTATGTCAGCCATAGGAACACAATTTCCTAGGTGTAGTGTATCTAGACAAGTAAACATAACTCATCACAAAAACGACCGCCAAACAAATGGTGCTAGTAACTCATCACAAAATCAGATACCGGTTGAAATAAAACTAGTGAATCATTGTCAAGGAATCATCCACTTGATCTTCACCTTCAACTTTATCTTCACTTTGATGCTGACTTAGTGTTACCATAGGTTATCTCTTAGGAACATACCAATTGACACAAAGTACCGGCTAGAGATAGACCTTAAACATACCAGTTGGTAGTGTAAACTAATTGAAGTTATGCCGGTAGTCAAAGTAATCATATATGTGTGAGGGAGTGTTTCATCAATGACAACAAGTGATAAATATATTACAATCATCATCAATCCAATAATCTCCCCATTTGGCATTGATGGCAACACTTAGAAAATTTTAGAATAATACAATACCGCTAAGTGTGCATACACAATATATTTACATATTTACTCATATTCCCCTTTTAATGCAATACTCTCCCTTAATGCATGCATAAATACAAAATTTTCAAAAACAGACATATATATTATTACTCCCCCTTTGATAACAATGCCAAAATGATAAAGTAAAATATATACATATATATAGAAAATCTGTATCAAAGTGTTCATCATATATTACTATTTTAAACAAGTTCATGCATTGGATATTCTCATGAAAATATTATTGAAATTCTGCTTCATCTGGGATAGAGCATTCTTCCATGATTCCAGTATGTTGTCCGTATACTCAGAGGTAGACAATAGTTGAGTATAGAATTCTTCCATTGAATCTAGCGTGGAAGGAGAGATATTGTCATTCTTAGAGGATGTGTCTTGGGGAGTAAGGGAATAATCTGTATTTCATCTTTGGCATTTCTTTGAAAGGGGGAGAGAGTCATGTGAAAAAATGATTTATCTTTGGAGCTTTGTGGGCATGATCTTAGGGGGAATTTTTTGGTGATTATTCATTCCTTTGCATTGATAATTTTTCATATTCATATGTTTTCATCAATGCCAAAGGGGGAGATTGTCAGATATTGTTGCTGCTAGGATATGTTGTTGTCATTCATGTCAACATATTCTCATGTGTTGATGCTGCTGAGAGTTGATTTGGTGTTCCGGTGATTGAATTGCAATAATATGGTTGGTTTATCTATTTGGGATGCCATAATACTCGATTCCTTATTGGTTTCCGTGATCCAGAAGTTTAATTGATAATATTATGTGATTTGGTTTGTAGTAAATTCTTTCTTTTCAATGGTTGGCAAAGTTTGGTATTTAATTCGGTGAGCTCCAGTATGCTTATATCTTTGGTTGAATATTTGAGAGAATGTTTTGGATGTTAATGTGTATCTTCCTTTCAGATGGTTCATGATTTGGTACTCTGCAAGCTATCTTTCCATTCCAAATTTCTTCCGTTGAGTGTTCATGTGAGTTAGCGTGTTGATCGATGAAGATTTGAATAAGTGGTGTTGGTGTAGCTATTATGGATGGTTCTAATGTGCTTGTTGTTGTTTCCTAATCATCTCCTATTTTTTATGGTGGTCCACATTGATCTTTGTGCACATTCTTGGAGATCTTATGGGTCTAGTGATATTCTTCATATTATGTGGTATTCTTGGTGGTGTAGCATTGTGGTTGATCTTGGTGAGATTTCTGGTGGTGATTCATGTTTGGATATTTAATTTAGGTCCATGTTGTGTCATATATGTCATCATATTGGTCTAGTGGTTGACTTATGTATCGTGTGATGTATTTATTTAATTAAGGGTTGAGGGTTTGGCCAACGTTGTAGTCAAGTTTGATGAATTGTATAAATAGATGGTATAGTCATGTAATTTGGGTGTTGATGGTGTGTTTGTATTATTAGAGAGTGGTGTATGAGTGCCTAAAAAAGTTTATCCTTTTGTGTGGTGTATTGAGCAGAGATTGTTGAAGGGCAGACAAATATGCTTAACCAAAATGAAACAGTCACCGATGAGGAGGGACCTTGAGGAGATCAGTCCAAACCCGCCAACAAGAGTAAACACAATGGAAACACATAGATATGATAGAGGAAATGAAGAACAGATAGTTTAATTGCATGAAATTTAATAACATCCAACTGGTAACAACCGGGTTACAACATATCGACACACAAACCTGGTAGAATAGTTCACACCAGAATCAAAAAATAACTCTCTTCTAGGCACAATATATCTATAGAAAAATAGAGATTACTATCTAGTGCAAGAGAAACCCTTCAAGTTGACCAATCAAGTTCAGAGGAGGAAGGATAAGGCATCAAAAATTTCTTACGATGTTTTACATGTTTTTCAATCATGCATTGTGTGTTTGTAATAAAAGACCCCATCTTGTGAGCCAAACTCCTATTTTGGCATCTTGATAAGCCAATTAGGGCTTTTGGACAAAAGGGGATCAAGTGTGTGTAGGACATAGTTATCCTAGTGTTTTTAGTGCTTCTATGGTGTTTTAGGATGGGTTAGTCTAAACCCAAGGCATTAGGAGGCAAGGAATGACATTTTGACAACTTTGTCAAAAGTTTTTATAAGCAACTTTTATGCAATTTTTGAATTTTTGTTTGTTTGAACTCCTCCAATGGCTCTAACCTCTTGGTTTTGGTTGAGAGAAGTTTTGGAGAGGTATATACACCTTGAGGATCCAATTCCCAAGGGGATACTATACAGAGGAATGTTTTGATGACTACAAACTAATGAAATTCTGAGTTTTTCCTGCAATTCTGGAGTTTTGGCACGGGGTACAGAATTGTACTGATTGGGATCAATCTCCAATGATATGATTTTTTCAAATTAGTGAATAACCTTTTATTTGGCTTTGGTTTGAGTTTCAGACTATGTGTTTTTCTCCTGTTATTCCAATTTTGCTATAGGTACTCGAAAAACCAAGGGTTACCTAGGGTTTTGCTTCTCCATGGCCATAACTTGAAATTAATCTACCAGAAGCTCATGGGATTGGGTGAAATGCAATTTTATCCTATGTGTTCTAAGATTCCAAAAGAATTTTGTAGGAGGAGAAAGGGAGGTGTGTGTTTGATCCGACCCTAGGTAGACATCTCTATGTGGCTACCTAGTCCATAAACAACAAAGCTACCCTAGAAGACAAATGGCGATGATTCTAGGCATGTAACCCTAGAATCCATTATTATTTATGGTTCTCAAAATTATCATGGGGTTGTACTTGTATGTTTTATTCATTTGGATATATTTGCTTCACAAATGGAGGCCTAATTAGCCCTTTAGGATAGTTGACCTTCACTGATTTCAACCCTTTCTTTGTCAAAACTTGACCTTTCCTTTTGGGGAATTGTGTAAGACCTAAAAGGGTATTTGAATTTGTCATTTTTTTGCTAGGGTGTTTGGGAATGTTTGGACTTAAGGTCCCTTTACTCGTTTCAAAGGGCAACTAGCAAATAGGCTTAATTGTGAAGGTGCTATAGGATATGGTGTTGAATCCTTAAAATGAGTGTTTGATCTAGTCCATGTGAGTCATGTCTGACCCAAAATAGGTGTGGTAATGGTCAGGGACCCTTGGAGGCTTCATGGTGCATGATGTAGCAAATTACCCAATTTGAGTAAGTATGAGACTTGGAGATTGTGAGATGTTGAACTAATGTTGTAGAGCCTTGCCTTGATAGGATCCTATTGTTGTTTTCAGGGGTCAGTGTCATACATCCTGGAGTATTTGGTAGGATACAAGGAGGGATCTACATCAAGTGGTATCAGAGCTAGTAATGACTTTGGTAAAGAGATAGAGATTTGAGAAATGGCAGAGGGAGAAGAAGAAGTCCCTAGGGGACCAATCACCAACATGGAAGAGAGCAGGCCAATGCTTACAAGCCCATGTAGAAGGAGTTAGAGAGGTTGAGGGGCAGAGTAGATGGGAAGGAAGATGGAGGCACTAGTAGTGGTGAAGAAGGGGATGAAGATGAGATCCCTATGCCAGAGGAAGAGGCGATTCCTCCTGACTAGAGGCACTTCCTTAATGCCCTCAAATCTATGGAGAGGAGAACCATGGAGCAGAAGATTGATTTGCCAACTTTCACTGGGAAGATGGAACCAAATGTAGTGGTAGATTGGATAGATTCCTTGTCTAGTTTGTTTGAATGTGAAGACATTCCAGGACACTAGAAGGTGAAGATTGCTAAGTCCAAGTCGAAGGGAGCCACCCTAACTTGGTGGAACTTTGTCCAAGAGGAAAGAGAGAAGGACAAAAAACCCAAGATTGTTTCTTGGAAGAAGATGGTTGCCTTAGTAAAGGAGTCCTATGTACCCAAAGATTATGAAATTCAACTTCATAAGAGGAGACAAAATCTCGAGTAGAAGGAGATGGATGCAAACTCTTACACTGAGGAGTTCCAAAGGCTATGTATGAAGTCTAAGACAAATGAGGAAGAGAGTGAAAAATTTGCCCGGTACCTAAATGGATTAAGGTACAACATTCAAGAAGAACTAAACCTTCTTAGCTCATATACCATTGGTAAATGCCATCAACTTGCAATAAAGGTGGAAGAGAAAAACAAAAGGAGGCAAGAGCATAAGAATAAAGGAAGAGGAAGACAATAGAGGGGTGGAAGAAGTTTTTAAAGAGGTAAGGGAAATGGTTTTGGAAACCAAGGTGAAACCAATCAAGAAGGCACTAAAGGAGAGAGTAGTTCCAATCACAATGGAGGATACAACTAGAGAGGTAACTTTAGAGGAAGAAGACCACCATTTAGGGGAAGATCTCAAGGTAGAGGTCCAATCAGATGTTATAACTACAATCAAGAAGGGCACATGGCCAACAGATGTCCTGACAAGCCTACTAGTTCCATGGGGGCAAGGAGAAGTAACTTGGTTCTAGAAGATGATTGCCAAAGTGTGGCAAGTGCAAATACATACAAAAGTGTCAATACCCATGATAGTTATGGATACCCTGAAAGAGGTGAAGCTTTGATGATTAGAAGAGTAGTAACTACCATGAAGATGGCTGACAAAGAGACCCCATAGAGAAAGTCTCTATTCAAGACCACTTGTAAAGTGGGTGGAAAGGTATGTAAGGCTCTAATAGATTCCAGTTCAAATGAAAAATTTGTGTCTCTAGAAATTGTGGAGAAGCTAAAGTTGAGGATACTACCTCACCCATGCTCCTACAAGGTCAGCAAGTTGTTGTGGAAGAGCAGGCTTGGGTAGAATCCCATATTGGAACCTATAAGGATAGATTGTTGTTTGATATTGCAAAGATGGATGCTTGCCATCTCCTATTTGGAAGACCATGGCAATTTGATTTGAAGGCACAACATGATGGTGCTAGGAACACATATTCCATCACCAAAGATGGTAAAGTGATTGAGTTGTTACCCTTGATGGAGAGTGAGGAGGAAACCAAACCAAAGGAGGCCAAGGTGTTTGTGTTAGGAGGAAAGAAATTAATGAAGAACATAGAAGATGAAGGAATTGTTTGTTATGCCCTTATTCCTAGTCCAACAGTGACAAAGTTGGAGAAGTCTGACGACAAGAAAGAAGACAGATTGAGGTTGGTTGACCCTGTAGTACAACAACTACTAAACAAATACAAGGGTGTCAGCTTTGATGGGATGCCAAGGTCACTACCAACCATGAGGGATATAAACCATTGCATAGATCTTATACTTGGATCCACCTTGCCTAATAAAGTAGCATACAAGCTCACACTAGATCAGAATGTTGAGATGGCAAAACAGGTTGAAGAATTGTTGGAGTCCGGGCTAATTGGCAAAAGTTTGAGCCCATGTGTAGTCCCTTCAGTCTTGGCACCCAAAAAGAAAGATGCTTGGAGGCTTTTCACTGACTCAAGGGCTATCAACAAAATTACTATCAAGTATAGATTTCCAATGCCTAGGATTGAGGATTTGTTAGATTGCTTGGGGGTGCTAGATATTTTACAAAAAATGACTTGAAAAGTGGCTATCATCAGATTAGGATTAGGCTGGGAGATGAGTAGAAGACTGAATTTAAAACAAATGAGGGGTTGTATGAGTGGAAGTTAATTCCCTTTGGCTTATCTAATGCACCTAGTACCTTTATGAGGTTAATGAATGAAGTCTTGAGGGATTTCATATGAAAATTTATCATAGTATACCTAGATGACATTCTATTTTTTAGTCAAATCAAAGAAGAGAACCTAAAACATGTAGACCTGATCCTAAGAAGATTGTATGAAGAGAAAATTAATGATCAATTTGGAAAAGTGTTTCTTTATGCAGGAAGAGATCATTTACTTGGGATTTGTAATCTCATATGGCGAGTTGAAAATGGATCAAGATAAGGTGAGTGCCATATTGTCTTGGCCTATGCCTAGAACAATGAATGATCTTAGAAGCTTTCATGGCTTAGCCACATTCTATAGGAGGTTTATAAGAGGCTTTAGCCATATTTTTGCTCCTTTTCTTGATACCATAAAGGGAGGACACAGGTGCAGGTTCAGTTGTACAGAAGAGGCAGATAACTCATTTGAAACATTGAAGAGAAAAGTTGCAGAGCAGCCGGTCCTTGCCCTACCTGATTTCAACAAGATCTTCCAAGTGGAGTGTGATGCCAGTCACATGGCTATTGGGGCAGTGCTTAGTTAGGAAGGAAGGCCTATTGCCTTCTTCAGTGAGAAGTCAAATGAGGCAAAGAGGAGGTATTCATCCTATGACCTAGAGATGTATGCTCTAGTACAATCCTTGAAAAAGTGGAGACACTACTTGCTTCCAAAAGAACTCATAGTCTTCATAGACAATCAAACCCTTATTTTTATAAATAGCCAAGAAAAGTTGAATCATAGGCATATGAAGTGGGTGGAGACCCTACAAGCCTTCACTTTCACTCTTAAGCATAAGAAAGGGGTCAAGAATAAGGTGGCAGATGCTTTGAGTAGAAGAGTCCTAACTACAAATCAGATCCGGTTGGAGAGTGTTGGAATAGACTCCTTGAAAGCCATGTATGAGGATGATGAAGACTTTGATAGATCTATAAGGTATGTGATTCATTTTATGAGTGATTTCATGTTGATTTCTCTAAATTTTTGATTCAAAATGGATTGTTGTTTAAGGGTGCACAATTATGCATACCCAAATGATCTATGAGACTAAATATAATCAGGGAGAAACATTGTGGAGAAATAGTAGGCCACTTTGGCCTTGACAAGACACTAAATTTGGTGTAGAGGCACTACTTTTGGCCCAAACTATAGATAGATGTCAGGAGATTTGTGGAGACATGTGTGATATGCCAAAAGGCAAAGGGGAAGTCCACAAATGCAGGCCTATACCAACCTTTACCCATTCATTCAAGAGCATGGGAATGCATAAGTATGGATTTTGTTTTATGATTGCCTATTACAAGGAAAGGATATGATATTGTTTTGTAGTGGTGGATAGGTTTAGTAAAATGGCACATTTCTTGCCATGTAAAACCACTTGTGATGCTTCCTATGTTGCAGATTTGTTCTTCAAGGAGATTGTCTAGATACATGGTTTGCCTTTGACCATAGTCTCTGATAGGGATGTGAAATTTATTGGACACTTCTAGAGGACCCTTTGGAAGAAGCTTGGTACAAATCTAGCCTTCTCCTCAGCCTACCATCCCCAAACGGATGGCCAAACTGAAGTTGTAAACATGTCCTTAGGAAATCTGCTAAGGTGTTTGACTAGACAACATATGTCTCAGGCAGAATACTACTATAATGATACAGTGAACAAAAGTACTGGTAAGTCACCCTTCTAGGTTGTATATGGCATCCACCCAAGGGATGTGATGGAGTTAAGAGAACTACCTCAAGGAGAAGTCATTAGTGTTGATGGGGAAACCTTTGCTACTACCATAAAGGAGATTCGTGACCAAGTTAAATCTCACCTTCAGCAATCTGTAGAAATATATAAAGCTCATGCTGACAAGAAGAAGAGGGATGTCCAGTTTGATGTGGGAGACTTGGTGTGGGTTCACTTGAAGAAGGAAAGACTTCCAAAAGGCAGATATACAAAGCTTATGCAAAGAAAGATTGGACCTTGTCAAATCTTGAAAAATTGTGGCCAAAATGCTTATGAACTTCAACTCCCACCTGATCTTGGTTTGTCACCTATCTTTAATGTATGTGACTTAACTCTTTACAAATGTAGTATTGATGCAAGAGAAGAAACAATCTAGGTTATGGTAGATGATGACATTCCCAAAAATGAACCACCAAAGTTGCATAGGGTTTTAGACACCAAGGTTGCAAAGAGAAAAAGGAAAAAAGTTTATCTAGAGTATTTGGTGTCTTGGAAGGGACAACCTGATTCTGAAGTAGTCTAGATGATGAACAGTGGATCAAAGACCATGGTGTAGACCTACATGCTCTCATCTCAAGTGGACTTGAGATTTCTTCTTCTGGGGCATATGGTGCAGGAGAAACCCTTAAAGTTGACCAATTAGGCTTAGAGGAGGAAGGATAAGGAATCAAACATTTCTTAGGATGTTTTACATTTGTTTCAATCATGCATTGTGTGTTTGTAATAAAAGACCCCATCTTGTGAGCCAAACTCCTATTTTGGCATCTTGATAAGCTAATTAGGAATTTTGGACAAAAGGGGATCAAGTGTATGTAGGAAATAGTTAGCCTAGAGTTTTTAGTGTTTCTAGTATGTTTTAGGAGGGGTTAGTGTTAACCCAAGGCATTAGGAGGTGAGGAATGACATTTTGACAACTTTGTCAAAAGTTGTCAAAAGTTGTCATAAGCAACTTTTATGCAATTTTTGAATTTTTATTTGTTTGAACTCCTCCAATGGCTCTAACCTCTTGTTTTCAGTTGACAAAAGTTGTGGAGAGGTATATACACCTTGAGGATCCAATTCCCAAGGGGAGATTGTACTGAGGAAAGTTTTGATGACTGCAAACTAATGAAATTCTGAGTTTTTCCTGCAATTCTAGAGTTTTGGCACAAGGTATGATATTGTATGGATTGGGATCAATCCCCAACGATGTGATTTTGTCATAGTAGTGAATCACCTTTGATTTGGCTTTGGTTTGAGGTTCATATTGTGTGTTTTTCTCCTTTTATTCCAATTTTCATAGGGTTTCGCTTCTCCATGGCCATAACCTACAATTTATCTACCTGAAACTCATGGGATTGGGTGAAATGAAATTTTGGCCTATGTATCCTAAGATTCCAAAATAATTTTGCAAGAGTTGTGTGTTTTATCCGACCCTAGGTAGACATCTCTATGTGGCTACCTAGTCCTTAAACAACAAATCTACCCTAGAAGACATATGGTGATGATTCCAGGCATGTGACCATGGAATCCATGATGTTTTATGGTTCTCCACATTCTCATGGGGTTTTTCTTGTATGGTTTGTTCATTTGGATATAGTTGCTTCACAAATGGAGGCCTAATTAACCCTTCAGGACAATTGACCTTCATCGGGTTCAACCCTTTCTTTGTCAAACCTTGACCTTTCCTTTTGGGGAATTATGTAAGACCTAAAAGGGTATTTGAATCTATATTTTTTTTCCTAGGGTGTTTGGGAAAGTTTGGACTTAAGATCCCTTTACCCATTTCAAAGGGCTACTAGCAAATAGGCTTAATTGTGAAGGTGTTATAGGATATGGTGTTGAATCCTTAAAACCAGCATTTGATCTTGTCCAAGTGAGTCATGTCTAACCCAAAATAGGTTTAGTAATGGTCAGGAACTCTTAGAGGCTTCATGGTGCATGATGGAGCAAATTACCCAATTTGAGTAAGTATGAGACTTGGAGATTGTGAGATGTTGAACTAATGTTGTAGAACCTTACCTTGATAGGATCCTATTGTTATTTTGAGGGGTTAGTAGCATACATCTTGGAGTGTTTGGTAGGATACAAGGAGGGCTCTGCATCACTATCTGTAGTACCTTTTTAAAAAAAATCTCTGGCAAATACGTATCAAGCCTTACATACCAAGCTCTGGGAGCTTGCTTCAATCCATACAACACCTTTTTTATTTTTTAGAACATATTTAGATTTATTGATTTCTATAATAATTCTTGTTGTTCTATGGACTTTCTCTTTTAGTTCTCCATTCATGAATGCAAACTTCACATTCATCTGATAAACCTTGAAATCCTTGTGTGCCACAAAAGCTAGAAACATTCTGATAGATTCCATTCTTGCCATAGGAGCATAAGATTCTTCAAAATCTATTCCTTCTAAATGTGAGTAGCTTTTACATACAATTCTTTCCATATTTCTTATTATGTGTCCATCTTCATCCAGTTTGTTCTGAAATACCCATTTAGTTCTTATCACATTCTTGTCAACTAGTCTTGGGATAAGTTACCAAGTCTGATTCTTCTCAATTTATTCCAATTATTCTTTCATAGATTTCATCCAATTCTAATCACTATAAGCTTCTTTTAGTGTCTTTATATTTGTCTCTAAAATTAAACATAAATTAACCTATTCTTCAATAGCTTTACTTTGTCTGACAACACCTTTGTTTTTGTCTCCAATAATCTATTTCTCTAAATGATTCTTCTGCACATATCTTGAAGTCTTAAGAGCAATTTCTAGAGAATCTTCCTTATCACTCCACACTTCTATTTCTTCAAACTTCTTCTAGATTACCAATAGATTCATCTGATTCATATCCCATCTCTACAACTGTATTCTATGAAATATCTTCATCAACTTTCACATTTATGTTTTCAACAATTCTTCTCAACCTTTTGTTATAAAATCTATAAGCTTTTATTTTAGTATAATAGCCAATAAATATACCTTAATCATCTCTTGTGTCAAACTTTCTCAAATTCTCTTCATCTCTTCAAATATAACATTTACTTCCTAATACTTTGAAATATTTCACAAATGGAGTCCTTCCACACCATAGTTCATAAGATGTTCTTCTAATTTGTACTTTGTTAAGTGTGTATACCACAATATGTATTGCTTCTTTCTAGTATATTTTGGTAGACTTGCTTCATTCATAATTGTTCTAGTAGCCTCTTGAATTATTCTATTCATCCTTTCAAATACACCATTCTACTATGGCGTCCTAGGAGTACACAAATGCCTTGTTATCCCATGATTCTCATAGAAAGTATTTAACTCATTAGAAGTAAAATCTCCACCTCTGTCAGACCTCAAACATTTGATTTTCTATCTATCTCATTTTCAACCATGGTTTTGAATTTCTTGAACTTTTTCTAGAGCTTCAGATTTTTATTTTAAGAAAGTAACCCAAGTCATTCTAGAGTAATAATCAATTAAGAGCATGAATTACTTGTCATCTTGTTCACTGCTTGTTCTAGTTAGACCACAAACATGAATGTGTGCTAATTCCAACAGTCTAGTAAAATATTGTTCCTTAAATTTAAAAGTTCTCCTTGTTTGTTTTCCAACTTGACATTCTTAGCAAATAACATTAGTAGGCTTTGTAATCTTCAACAAATCTCTCACACCTTGAATTGAACTAATCCTCACCAAATTATCAAAATTAATGTGACACATCCTCTGATTCCGTAACCAACTCTAATTAATCTATGCCATCAGGCAATATCTGTTAGTTGTTCTCAATTGATATACATTTCCATATGTCCTCTTTCGTGTTGCAATCATAGTTTCAGACCTTTTTATGATCTCACACCCATCATCCTAAAAAACAAGAATATATCCATTTCCACAAATTTGACCAACACTCAAAAGATTATGATTTAAGCCTTTAACATAGAAAACATTGCCAGTATTATGTTTTCCATCAAAATTGATAGAACCAATTCCAACTATCCTAGTCATCTGATCATCTCCAAACATAACAACACCTCTATCAAATTTTACAAACTTACTCTTGTCACTAGTCATAAGATTTGAACATCCACTATCAATAATCCATTCATCTTTATCTCTTCTAACATGAAAAACAAATACAATAGTACCTTTAGTTTTAGCAGCATCTTCTGGATATTTTTCCTCCACAATTTTGCCAAGATTAGTAGATAAGATTATTCCTTTACTTCCAAGAGAAAACATTCATTGTCTTCTTCATAGTAAGATTCATTATCAAAAATATTTGAATATTTTTTAACATAATAATCCTTCCTATTGAAATTTTCTTTAATTTCCTTATTCTTTTGATTTACAATTTTGTCAGGATATCTAGAAGCATAATGACCCATCTTTCCACATCTAAAACATTTAAAGGGAAATTTATCTTTGTAATTTTTGGTTCCTTTCTTTATTCTTCTCACTGTTTGCCTCAATCTCATAAACTTTCTCTTCATTAGATTCCCCATCTTTCATTGATTTAGTATCCTTAAATGTATTTTTTGTTGTTGCACTAGTAGTACCAAATCCTCTCATCTCAAAAGCAAGTAATGAGCCATATAAGCATTCCCTAATATACTTATTCTTATTTTTCAATTCTTCTATTATTGAAACCTTGGAGCTATAGGGTTTAGTAAGAGTTCTGAGTACCTTTTTCACAACTTCATCTTTTGGCAAGTTACCACCAAGACCTCTGATCTCATTTACCACATTACCTATCTTTTGTAGGTAGCTAGTTATATTGTCTTCTTCATCCATCTACAAGAATTCATATTTAGTTTTAGCATTTTGTAACTTAGCTTGTTTAATTGTATCATCTCCTTCACAAGTCTTTTCTAATTTATTCCAAACCTTATGAGCAGATTCCAAAGATACGACTTTTGTTAATTCAGTCTTACAAAGACCACTAAAGATAGAAAATGTTGCCTTTTCATTGTGTTCAAATTAATTGAACTCATTTGGAGTGTTCACGCTAGTCGACAACTTGATGTACTTTGTGTAACAAAAATCCAAAATTCAAAGCCAAGAGAAATTAGGTAACCTTGCATCTTCACTTTCTAGAATGCATAGTCGGGTTCATCAAACATAGGGATTGTCAGTTTGTGTGCCATCAAGATCTCCTCAAGGGGTTAAGCTCTTCTCCAAGGAACCAAAACTCTGATATAAATTGTTCAATGTTCTTATGTACAAGACAACTAAGAGTGGGAGGGGGGTGAATTAGTTGTACAAACAAATCCAAAATTTTTCATTTAATCATCACCATAGTAACTTAACTTTATCACCTAATCCAAAAAAATACATGAGCATGGAAGAACATGAAAAACATAACACATAATACATAATGAAATACTAAATTTTACATGGAAAACCCTGTTAAGGGGAAAACCACGAAGAATGCTATTCTCAATATATGAACACCTGTTAGGATGACACCCGTTAAGGTGATTTTTACAAAGAAAGGCTCACTACCGAAAAGAAAAAAAGAGAGGTTCATGTTAGATACTTGATTAGTCCCAAAGACACTGAGAGGGGGGGGTGCATCAGTGTCTAACTAGTAAACAAAAGATTTAAACTTGTTTGCAACTTTATAACCCAAATTAATATATCGATAAGCAAATAATAATGTAGTAAAGAAAAACAAAAGTATAACCATCAATGCACACCATAACACAAATATTTTTGGTGAGGAAACCCAATAGTGGAAAAGCCTCAATGGGATTTGTGACTCACAATATTTACTCAATGGTCAATATGAATAAATATCACTTATATAATAGGGGCCTGCACATATAGGAAGGCCAACAGCCTAGAGCTCACTGTCCAATAAAAAAATGGAGTACCATTGAATACAATTGGATGGTTAAATCCAATGATAATGTACTGCTCAAAATAGCATCTACAATGCTTGATTAAGTACCAGTTTAAGCTCTATCAGATACCTCTGCCATAAACCTTGCTTCACTCTGCTATGCTCTTATTTGCTCATAAAATAAATACATCATAATGCATATACAGTTATTCACTCTCATGTACCACTTACATTCATAACCTAATTACATTCCTTTCTTACTTATAAAATGACCTACAAGATCTCATACATATATGAGTCTTTACAATACATCATGTCGGCTATACAAATAATTTTACAATACAAAATAATATTATTTCCATGTCGGCTTAGAGTGCCAGTGTGATCTACTATCGATGTAGACTAGATGTCGGTGAATAACCTTGTAGTGCTCTGCCAGTGCTGGTAGATGTCGTCTATTGTCGGTGTAACCTGTTAACCATATTACCAGTTGGTTGCCATCAATGACAACATCAACCATTCCCATCTGAGTGTATAATACCAACAATCTCCCCCTTTGGCATTGATGGCAACACTCATGAGAAAAATCCAAAAATTGATATCCAAAAATTGAGTGTGCTCCCCCTGAGAAAATGATCTTCTTCTGTACATTTTTCTCATACACCACTACTCCCCCTTTGGCATCAATGACAAAGGATGTCAAAAGAATCAAAGAATTCAAAATTTACCTAGAAACTTGTAACCGGTTATGTACAATCTGAAAAATGTCTGCTAAAACCATGTTAAGACCTTGCAAAAATTTAGTACTGTCAGAAATTATGGTCTCTGTCTATCGAATCATCCCGGTTAGATAATGCATTTGTTGCTCTGGTGATCTATTTTCTTGAATAGATGCTTTAGACAGCTCATTCCGGTGTGTTAGTAAGTTGTCCAATCTAGGACCAAGTTTGTTCTTCAACTCTCGGGTCTTCATTTTTAACCTCGCTTTCTCCCTTTCCAATTTCTCAATCTTCTCTTCATAGATTGACATTTCTTGATCCAAAACTGAAGTAAGTTCTGAAGAACCTATCATATTGTTAGCTATATCATGAATTTCTTTTTGTGTCTTTCTTATTTCGTTATCAATATACTCTATTAAATGGTGAGGCTTACATGCTTACCTGTATAACTCTTTGTATTTTAGAATGGTGGAATTTAGTGTTGGTAACAAAGAATCAATCTGTCCAATACATTCCTTAATTGTCTTGTCAAAGAATTCATCTTTCTCCTTATTCACCCTTTCCTTAATGGTTTCTTCATTTATTTTATCCATAGTTTGAATATTAGAAGAAATGAATTTGGATAATGTGTCCAATTTACTCACAGACCCAACAATGTGATCAACTTTACATGCTGGTGCAATCATCTGCAAAATTGGGAAAGTATCATGAATAGCCTTAAATTCTAAGGCATTGCATTCTGTGATCTTCTTTATTGAATTTAGAAGTACATCTGTAACATTTGTTGGTCTATAATCCATGGTGGGAGTGCTAGGCAAAGTACTAGATTTTGCAGTTGGTTTCTTATCTTCTCCAGATGTCTGCACATTAACCTTAACTACTTCTGCTATCTTTCTTCCATCATTAACCTCTTCTTTATTCATTGTTTCTTCCTTATTCTCACTTTTTTTTAAGCTTATTTTCATCCTTACTGTTATCCTTACTGTCTGCCTTGCTGACTACCAGTTCAGATATACTATTTTCATGCCTTGTTCCAACTCCGGTTCCTATTTCTACTTTTGCTTCTACCAGTATCTCAATATTAGGCTAAGTATCATCACGAATGGTTTCTGTTTCCTTAACTTTAGTTGATTCCTTATCCATAACAAAATTAAAGTCTTGAGTGTCCACATTCATAGTAAAAAGAATGTCTGACTTTGGATCTATGTTATCTTTTGTCATTTCCTCTGCCTTCTCTTCAAGTTGACTATCAGTTTGTGCTGGTGCCTCTACAATTATAGGTGAGGTGTCCTATGCTGGTGGAGGAGAGTTATCCTTGATCGTGATATCAGGTACACTTCCAATTTTCCCTTTACCTTTATCTTTTTGATATACTTTGGTAAATGACTTGTCCATTTTCTATCTATCCTTCTCTTTTTTCTTCTCTCTCTCAACAAAAAATATATCCCACTTATCCACTGTTTCATCTGCTATTTCTTTAACTCTTTCAGCCATAAGACCAACCTATCAGTGACCACTCACAAAAACTATTCTATTGGCTTCAAATATTAGATCATCAATTTCCTGCTTGGAATTAATAGGATGCATAACTAATAGAGCTTCTACATTTAATTTCTTGTCAAGCTCCATGATAGACATTCTCTTAGCCTCTAATCTTAAGTATAAATCATTAGGTAGATCATGTATAACTTCAATAAGAACTTTCTTGTATATATCAAGATATAAAATAATACTTTCTTCTTTAGTATCTTTATCTGAATCCTTGAAAGAATGATAGAATTTATTCACATTACCAAGGTTACCATCTTGGGTGATTTCATTGATCAACTCTTCCGGTGAAAGACTATCTAGTGCCTTATGTTCAAGTTTCTTCTTTGGAGTCAATTTCTTCTTCGGACCACTGGGCTCTCTTACAGGCTGTTGTTTCTTTCTCTATGTCCTTGACTTCTTGGGAGATGGAGCGGATGTAGGTGAGGGTTTTCTTTTCTTTCTATCCACTCTCTTGAATTTGGTTGGCTGATCAGTGTCAGAATCAGATGTAGTAGCCACAGAGGAAATGTGAGATACCTATTTATGCTCTGATTGAGTTTCTATCACACTAGCAACAATACTGCCAAGATTCATCAATCCTTCTTTAACATCCTTTACCATCTTAGAAGCAACTTTCATTAGTTTCTATCTTTCCTTCCTCTACTTCATCATAGCAACACCACTTTCAATAGTTTCAGCATTACTGAATATTTCCTCTGTTGGTTCTAGTGGAGCATCTAGGAGTATTTTAGCATATGAATCTAAGATGTGAGAATCCACCTCATATCACATCTCAGTAATCCAGATAGTTCTGTGTCCAATTTCCTCCATCCAAATTTCATCTCTTTTCACTACAAAGCATATATGTTTATCATACTTATCCACAATGCTTTGGGGAATCCTTTCCCTTTGTCTCATTTTATCTTGTAAATTTTTGAAATAGTCTTTTACCAGTTCATCACCATCAGATCCTATACTGGTAATTGCCTCCTTTATCTATTTTCCAACAGAAATATCATAGGCAAAGTCCTTATGTCCTATACTGGGAATCTCCTTTGAAAATTAAAGCATTAAACACACAATCAAACTTACAAATTTAAAGGTTCCTTTCTTATCACCTTTGATTTTGTGCAAATTCTCTAATAGTTCATCCTTTAACCATTCACAGATGTCAATTTTAGCATTGTTTAATATTATCTCATGAGCACTATGAATGCATGAACTAGATACATAATTCAACCTATTAGTATGAGCAACTTTATAACCAATGACCATACTTGCAAATTTAACATTGTCATCTTTTATATCATTGACCCTAAGTGACTTGTTATCAAATGTAGCTCCGATTAAGCTCATAACCTCTTTGTTAGGGATTTTCTTCTTCTTGTCAATCCTAGTGCTGGTGGATGGTAAACCAGTAATAGCCCTTATAGCCTCTTTAGTGATCTTAAAAACTGAGTCCAATCACATAAATTCACCATGAACCCTGCTAAGAACATAGTGGACAGTTGCATCTGAGAATGTTGCCATATGGAGGATATCAATGAAACCTAAATCCTCAACTACCTTGTGTTCTGGTTTTACTACCCCATTCTTGTTAGTGATAACATTCATGTACATGTTTTTCAAATTTTCAGACCCTAAAATTTCTATGTTACAATGTATGTATGCCCTAGGCTCTTCAGCAAATGCAACTCCCTATGGGATTCTAGAAAATGCACCAATGGAGTCATCCAATTTTTCTATCTTAGGAATGATTTTAAAAATGGGTCTAGGTCGTTTTATGTTCTCCTCAATGGTAGGGTTTGCTACGAATTCAGGAATGGAGGATGAGGAAGCCATTGCAAACGATAAATACCTTTTAACTGAGAAATCCTTAAATACTCGGAAAGACCTTTACTGTTTCACCTTTAGAATATGTCTTTGCTCAACTTCACTCTCTTCAAATGCTTGGTGAGATGAAATGAGAAGTTACAGTGCTTTTATAACCAAAAAGTAACTTACAATTGTAATAAATGCTTCGTCGGTGAAGTGAAAACTCCACATATCTGCCAGTAAAGAAGAATTATAACTTCTTACCACCAACTGAGGATACATGCATGATTTTCAATTCGTTGCCTTACCCCTAGGGATTATTCCTTATTTAGATGAAGAATCTCCTATCAGTGCAAGATTACTCTGTTCTGTCGGTGAAGTGACAGATTCATCAATCCTCTGATCTCTTTTCTTAATCCATTATTTAGAAATTTTTTGCTTGATTTCAAACACCTTCTCTTTGCCTTTTTCATTAGATCCTTTATTGTTCATCGGTACAGTCTTTCTTCTACAAAATTTTGTAATATGCCCAATCTTATTACATGCATAACAAGTTACATTGTTTATCTTAATAGCTTTTCCATAACCTTGACCGGTTTGAGTTCTGCATTGATTAGATAAATGTCCAAATCTACCATAAACATAGCATTTCACATTCATTCTATAACTGTTTGAGTTATGTCCATTTTTATTGCATTTGGAACATTGACTGGTGGGTAAGTTTGTATTCTAATTATTCCTAAATTGGTACTAATTTCCTCTATGACCAAATTTGTTGCAATTAAAACATTTCTCATTAAATTTATAACCATTAGGTTGCCTTACCAGTTTGTTGTGATCATGATTGTTTGCAGTCCTGGAACTTTCTCCATGTTCAAATCCAAGTCCAACTATTTCTCCATCAGGTTTTTGACTTTTCCGCATATCATCAAGATTATATGAACTTTTCTTGAATTTGTCTTTGTATTCATTTGCAGTGATCAACTCACTTTCGAAAGTGGTAACATGTCTCATAAGTTCCTCTTTGTCATGTTGTATGTGAATCAAATATGTTTTAAGCATATAATTTTCATAACTAAGCCTTAGAGATTCATCTGATATTTTATTAAGTCTTCTTGTCAAATCTTCTTCATTCGTCTTTCTATCTTCAATATCCTTGCATAATCTGATGGTTAAATCTTGCATCTCATTCTTCATGTTAGTGTTCTCTTGTCTCAATTTCTCTACAATATCTCTAAGAGTTTTCTTTTCTTCATCATCTTGATTTTACAATTGCACATGTAATTCTTTTCTCTTATTCTTTGCTATAACCAGGTTATCTTGAAGTGCTTTGATGATTTTCCGAGCAGTTCTGAGTTCATCTTCTAGTTTGATATTCTTCAATTTTTCCGCATCAAAATCTTCAAAAGCTCCTTCCAATTGTTGTCTCAAACTTTCCATCGGTACCAGTTTCAGAATCTTCCTCAAGTTGTTAGGCTTCTACAAATAGAGGACTAGGCTCTGATACCAATTGTTAGATACTTGGTCAGTCCCAAAGACACTGAGAGGGGGGGTCAATCAGTGTCTAACCAGCAAATAAAATATTTAAACTTGTTTGCAACTTTATAACCCAAATTAATATACTGGTAAGAAAATAATAATGCAGTAAAGAAAAACAAAAGTATAACCATCAATGCACACCATATCACAGATAATCTTAGCGAGGAAACCTGGTAGGGGAAAAACCTCGGTGGGATTTTTGACCCACAATATTTAATCACTGGCCAATATGAATAAATATTACTTATACAATAGGGGCCTGTACATGCAGGAAGGCCAACAACCTAGATCTCACTACCCAATACAAAAATGGAGTCCCACTGACTACAATTAGATGGTTAAATCCAATGATAATGTACTTCTCAAAATAGAATCTGCAATGCTGGATTCAGTACCGGTTTAAGCTTTGTCAAATACTTCTACCATAAACCTTGCTTCGCTCTGCTATTCTCTTATTCACTCATAAAATAATTACATCATAATACATATATAGTTATTCGCTCTAATATACTGCTTATATTCATAACCTAATTACATTCCTTGCTTACTTATAAAATGACCTACAAGATCTCATACATATATGAGTCTTTACAATACATCATGTCAGATATACAAATAATTTTACAATACAAAATAATATTATTTTGATGTCGGCTTAGAGTGTCAGTGTGATCTATTGTCGGTGTAGACTGGATGTCGGTGAATAACCTTGTAGTGCTTGCCGGTGCCAATAGATGATGTCTATTTTCGGTGTAACCTATGAACCATATTACCATTTGGTTGCCATCAATGACAACATCAACCATTCTCATCTGAGTGTATAATGCCAACAGTTCACTGCTCAGATGAAGAAGAGTAAAAGAAAAATAATCCACCACTGATGCACCCCTGCAACTATAAGATCTGTAGATACCTTCACCTCACTTCTTTCAGTAGCTAACACATGAAATTCCACACTCCTCAAAAAATTTTAGCAACTCAAACAACACTTATCAAAACAATTAGGGAGATAGATCCTCTTTCACACACCTTCATCACATACACATATGCCATGACTCACTTCCTTTCCATCTCACATTTCACACACGCATCACATATGTCATCCTCAACAAATTATCCTTTATTTATATCATCCTCACAAAAGAAAAATCTCCTAAGATCAGCTAAGCATCTTAACCAAACACAATTCAAATTGGGGTGGCACTAAATATTCTTGCGATGGAAAAGAATGTAAAGTGGACCACAACACATCTTAACTGAGACCAAAATAAATATCATACATGTTACACATCATATAAATAACATGAAGTGTAAACAACTAAGGTTGACCAAACTTAGAGTAAAGACCATCAAACTTTAAAACCACGCTTATGAAGCCCAATAACTTGTGCCAATTGAATATAATGAAGTTAAGGATATTATAGACTTATCTCCAAAACCGCAACATTAGAAACCATAAAGCGGATAAATGTGGAGCATGCATTTCACTTGGAAACATTGTCAAACATCATTACACACTGGTAAATGCAACTTCCTTATCACAATGATCCAAAGCACCAAATTTTGAATCTAGCATCTTGAAATATTGCTTAACAACATATCTAAACCACACATGAATAGATGTACAATATAGAAGATATGCAGAGAAAATCTCACAGCACAACTACACAATGAAACTCAACATCAACTATACCAACTGATAACTCAATGATGAATGAATAGTACCAAACTAGTACTGAGAGGGGGGGGTGAATCAGTACAGACAAAAACACACTCTTGAACTAGTTTGTCTGCAGACACTATGTTTTGGCAGACAAACAGTACCACCGGTCCTTAAACAGAGTAAAACTGGCAAAACCCAGAATAACTGAGATAAGCATAAACTGGTTGACACTTATCTTCTCATACAATCTAACACTTCATTTCCATTTCACCCTAATGCATGAACACGTAATCTACCATCAAAGATATGCATATAAGCGACTAGATCAACATGATTCACTGCTTGATAGAAAATAATATAGCATCACATGAAAAAGACATCACACATGACACACATATTTTTTCACGTGGAAACCCAACTAGGAAAAACCATGGTGGGGATGAATACCCACAAGATTGTTTTTGAACTCTTTAGAAGTCTACTCTATTAGGAGCCTTGTCTGGTTAAAGACTGATACAATAGGTTCTGTTAGGAACCGATCTTGTTAGGGATCACCTAGTTAAGGAATGGCTCAAATACCTGGTTAAGGGTTAAACCCTGTTAAAGGTTACCTTGTTAGAGGATTTCAAGAACTCAATGGTTTTGAGTCACCCTGTTAAAGGATTTACAACAAGCCTATTAAAGCTACCCTGTTAAGGGATTTCTCAACTGTTGAAGTGGTTAGAGATCAACAGGTATTACAATGATCTAGTAACAACACTCAATGCCAATGCAGATCTGCTTAAGCTCCTCTTCACCTTCTGTACTTACACTCTCTAGGTATCACTTCTCTCCTTTGGTCTAGCAAGAATCATGTATCTCTTCTCTTGGATACACACACAACTTCTGCCAACAACCCTAGAAAGAGTCACAACATCGACCTTATAGGAAAACAGATAGGTCGGTAGCATATACCCTAAACCCTAAACCTATTAGGTTAAGGAATTCAAATCGTTCAATCTTGACCATTGAGCATACTGCATTAATCTCCATCATTCATTTTCCACCATTTTCATGGCGGCTGATAACCCATCACACGTTATCACCATTTATAGACTTTGCAAATTCCCGAGGTAGATAGGAACAATCTTCTTCATGCCAGATCCTTCATGCACACAAGGCTTACATGGCAACATGATCTGTTCTTTGTTATCATTCTATCTCATCACACAAAGTCACCGGTTGAGCCACACAGGCTTGAAGCACTTCAACCAGAAACCCTAAAGTTGAGACTACCAACCAGTAGTCATACAATGCTTCCATGTGTTGGTTCCCATAACCATATGCCAATTCACCTTGAACAAGCACATCGCTTCACTTTGGCACAAATGCCGGTTCACAATGTTATATTGGTTCTTTTCTCTTTATCATATTGACATCAATGACAACACACAATGTCATTATGTCCTCATACTGGTTCACATAATGCCAACACCAACCAATCACTAATGATAGCCAAAGCATATTGATATAAATGGCAAAACATCAATAGTTCATTC
Source organism: Cryptomeria japonica (assembly GCF_030272615.1). Taxonomy (NCBI): domain Eukaryota; kingdom Viridiplantae; phylum Streptophyta; class Pinopsida; order Cupressales; family Cupressaceae; genus Cryptomeria; species Cryptomeria japonica. Next base: position 235,918,294 of record NC_081406.1, read on the forward strand.
AAACCAAACTTGCAACACTTGTATCTATAGGGATAGGTACATAGAGAACAAGAGAGAGGAGTGTCATCCCATAGCTCGAAGGGATGAATCACATAGAACTAAGTAGTCCTCTCATATAGATGAGGAGAATCTATCATTCAATATCAATGCCTCATGGATGATCAAGCCTTCCCAACTCATCCTAAGTCTATATGAGAACTTAAGACATGAGAGGGAAATTGACTTAATCTTGTTTAATGTGTTATCCCAACCCAAGTTTTAATTACTATTTTCACTTGGTTAACCAAAATGCCCAATGAGTTACCCTGGCGATCCCTTTGTGTCTTAACCCCCATTGGACACCACTGCCAACATTGACCATATTACCTACCCTAGGCTCAAGAAATCCAAACATGAAACCAAATGATAAAGATAACAGTATGCAAGACCAATTACTTCATCAATTGAGCCCAACAATTCTCAGTACACATCAAATAAACATATTCACATTGCCATTTTACACACAACCACAATACATTTAATTGACCATATTTCCAAAAAATGTATTTGAATCAATTGTGAGAGTTGAGAAATACAACACCATAGGAGCCCAAATGATCTTTGCAAGCTGAATAAACCTGTTACAAGGAGAAGCAAGGAAGCAACAAAGGAAAAAAAATACACATAAAATATGCTCAAAAAGATGAGAGCTCAATATTCACCAAAATGTGTAATGTGATAATCATACAAAGAAAAGAAAAATAACCTCTAATAGGTCAAGAAACCCTAAAAAGGAAAACCTAGGCTTGCACATAATAATTAATAAAAGAATTAATTATTATGCACCTAAAGTTAGCTTAAGTGTAAAAGAGATAAAGGGAACTTAAATAATTAAATAAATGTTGTTTAATTAATCAAGTAAAGATCCAGTTACTCTAACACCCCCCCTTAAGCTAGACTTGGGGAGAAGCTAAAACCTAGAATAGCTACTGAAAACAAGAAAGATGGGTCCCAACAACAAGGCCTGATCAGGTACCCAAATACAACCAAATCTCTATGAACTAGAGAAACAGAGAAAACCACCTGGGAAAAAAACTCTACTCCAAATAGAGATGGAAAAGCAAGAAGAACACCACTAAAGTGGGGAATAGCTGCAAACACTGTCGAAGAGTAACTGCTGATCTGAAGAACCTCCATTGAAATAGAACATGACTAAGTAGAGAAGACTGTAATCTATATGAGTGCCCTCAAATGACACTACTCGAATCAGATGTCATGAGAAACCAAAGCCTAAAGAGATGATCAATTGAACCAAGGAAGCATTAGAACCAATAGGACAAACCTCCCCATAATGCTGAAAAGGGAGAGGGATAGGTACATTGAAAAGAATGGCCAACAAGAACTGCATGATGAAGAACCAGGAACATCGAAGGTGCAGAGAAAGTAAATAGGTTTGTGGAAGGAACACTCACTTGATACACATCATGAGGCTAATGTCATGGAAGGAACACTCACTAGAAAAAGGCAGATGGCAAACAAAAGGCAAACATCAACCCCCCATGGCACTTTATAAGTAGTGCATGTACAATAAGGCACAAGATGTGCAAGATCCCAAGTAAACAATGCATGACGGCACTTTATCTTAGTGTGTTTGCATAAATAAAATGATACAATGATAAGAAGACTGGAAAATGAAAGAACAGTCAAAACCGAGACATCCTACTCAAAGAAAGAGATCCCAGGACTTGAAACAACCAAGATATTTACCAGAGTGCTGAAAAGAAAAAAATTAAATAAGATATTCCTAGAGAAGAAATTGGAAAGAAAACTCATATGGTTGGAAAGTACACAGAACAAGTTTTCCAAAACTATAAAGTTTTTGAAAAATGGAGTTTAGATGCTCATTCTACGGCCCCGAAAGTGCAAAAAAGAGACCCCCCTTTGACTGAAAAAAAGTACAGTCAAACAGATAAATTGGAAACAATTTCCAACACCATGAGTTCTGGCTTGGAACTAGCTTTCCAATGCCTATTCATTTTTGAAAAAATGACTCCGTTTGCCCAAGTTATGACAAAAAAACCAACCCCTCCTAAAAGAGGCAAAAAAGGGTGGTTGTCTGGTGGCAAGGTTGGGTAACGGTGGCCCATGGGTGGCGATCTGGTGGTGGGCAGGTGGCCAACAGGTGGAGCTACGGTGGCAGCCGGGTGGCGGCCGACAAGGAGGGCGTCGGTGAGGGCCGGAGGGCAGGCGTCGGTGAGGGTCGGAGGGGGCCAGTGGGGGCCAGAGGGTGGGTCTCGGAGGTCGACGAGGGCCCCACTCTGACAACAGCAGAGCTTGCACCAGCCAGAGGGCCCCATGGTACCCTGCATACCATGGGGAAACCCCAAAAAGACTTTGATTTTTTTTTTTTTGAAAAAACTTTGCCGTTTTTGTTGATTTTTTTTAGTTTTTTATTATTTTTTCAAAAAAATCATTTGGCCTGCATGTCATAAAAAGGCAATTTTTTTTTTAGAACTGTGTGCCAGGGCCATATGGCCTGGTACTAGAAAAAAAAAAAAACCCCAGAGACTTAGGAGCTAAAAATGGTCAAGTTTTATATGACCATAGGGGTTTTTGGGCCTTTTGAAGGTTCGTTTAGGCCCAAAGTGCTCAGAAAAAAAAGGCCTATCCCTAGGTGCATAAAAAACTTTTGAAAAACCCTAGATCTGCTTCCAATGCATAAAATCTCAAAACAAGATCAAATAGTTGCAGATCTGAAGCTCTGATACCATGTGAGAGTTGAGAAATACAATACTACAGGAGCCCAAATGATCTCTGCAAGCTGAATAAACCTGTAACAAGGAGAAGCAAGGAAGCAACAAAGGAAAAACAAATACACATAAAATATGCTCAAAAAGATGAGAGCTCAATATTCACCAGAATGTGTAATGTGATAATCATACAAAGAAAGGAAAAATAACCTCTAATAGGTCAAGAAACCCTATAAGGGAAAACCTAGGCTTGCACATAATAATTAATAAAAGAATTAATTATTATGCACCTAAAGTTAGCTTAAGTGTAAAAGAGATAAAGGGAACTTAAATAATTAAACAAATGTTGTTTAATTAATCAAGTAAAGACCTGATTACTCTAACATCAATCTCGTAATAAAATTTACTCATATTATATCAACAATCCTCATAATAAAATCATATTTAGAACATCAAATTATCACTTTTATAAAATATCTAATTTTGCTAAAAACCAGTCATGGAGGCCATCCACCATTGATGGACTTCCATAAAGCTTAAAAATTCAAACTTCATAAGTTAAAAATTCAAGAAAACATATTGGTCCTCTACTGCACAAAACAAAAATAAAATAAAATTTTCATTTCATCCATCTAATAAAATTTGGGCATAGTTTCCCCATGCAAACTAATGTTTTCAAATTTGAAATCAAAAAATTATTAAACTCAAACTATAAATTCAAATACTCAATGAAAGACTAAATTGAAATAGTAGAAGGATTATAAATCATTTCATAAATTATTTCAAACAAGATTTAAGCACTAAAATTGAAGAACAATGGAGAAATTAAGAACTCATACCTTCAATTTGGAGAAAAAAATAAAATTAAAATGAAAGCCAAACATGCTAGAAGAGGCCATGAAAATTGGATAGCCCAAAGAGTTCACCAACATGATTCAAACAATCCTCTCCCCACAAAATTTCATCCATCCAATCTTCTCCAAAGAACAATTTGACTTTCACATGTAGGGTTTTGGGAGCAAAATTCATGAAAAATAGATGAAGTGTTGAAAATGAACTCCAAAATACAAATATAAAATCATATTTTGAAGTGGGAATATAAAAATATTAAAACAAAATTAGACTAATAAAGCCCATTAACTCCCAAAATACCCCAAATATAAAACCATGCATTCTACATTAATTCAAAAACATATAAGCCATATTTCACAATTAAATATTAATTCAACATAGTAGCATTAAAATATGATTAATATATGCACATTAAATGACAACAATTCACATATGACTAACTATGCACAAACAATTTTTACTAGTCATTACAAATATGCATTAGGGTAGCGTAACATGAAAAAATCGGTAGCCAAAGTTATAATCACATGACTTAAGAAAAATCATCCAAATTAGAATGATGGCTATGGATGGGTACCATTAATGCCCAGCCAATGTGCTATCTCTTGAAACCACTATCTAGGATATGGGCATGCTCAAACCTATAGAGTCAGGTGGAGTCAATTCCCTGTACTTGTAGCCACTAAAATATTCACACATCAAGCGTACCTACTCATACATATAAATATATATAAAAATAATCAAAGTAATTAAAATCACCACAAGGGGATTCTAACATTGCATGCATTCTAATATATTCAAATGATGCAATTTACCATCCCTTTCACATCTAATCATCAATTAAATATCAATGATAATAATCTCATCTAACTTATTGAACTACTGAAAAACATCAATATTATTTTATTACAACAATAAACATATAATTATTCCATGAATGGTTGGCATTATAACATCATCCTCATCATAACCACCACTGAGTCTAACATGAATATCATCAATTCTATTAATAAGCATTTAATATATTTAATGAAATTAAATAAAATAAACATAATTTACTACTTTTAATTCAACCAATCAAGTTAGCATCACTTGTTACATTCCAATCATTAATCAAATTAGCATCTCACATATGGTAGTTCTGAATCACTACATCAGTTTATCATAATAATCAAAGACACGATATACCATCACATATCTCAATGCAAATATATAGTCACAAATAATCATAATGCAACCCAACACATCATGTGTCTAGAACAATCATGAACCACATGTATCAAAAAAAGCATAAGATAGGCACTCAAGGCCATACACTGCAATAAAATGAACCATCCATAGTAAGATCAAAATACCATAGATATATTTACTTCCAAATGTAAATGAGACAATAATAGGCACATATCCAAATCCACATCAAGAAGCGAGAATGTAGAAGAGCACATCAGAGGGGCATTACAAAATGTGAAAGATAGGGAGGAAATCAAAGGACAAATAATAATAGATTAGCTAGGAAATGCAACCCTTATAGATAATCACCCATTGATCATAGACTTTCTTAATGGATTTATTTTTACTTTGGATGATCCAAAATCTCCAAGGTGGTTCCCAGAACAATGAAGGATCAAGTGTTGGAATCCTATTAGTCACTCTATAAAGAGATCTTTTTCATAAGGCTTTTAGACTATGTTTTCCTTTTATAGAGAGTATAAGATATAAATATGAAACCCTAATCAAATATATCAAAATAAAATCAAATAGAATATCCAAAATCTCCTAATCTACAAAGATTTTATATTCATCATTTTTTTAGTTATCGAGGGTATCCTTGTGACCCAACCTAGTGAACAAGGTGAGCTAAGGCGAGACTAGTCCTTGGGCATAGGATCCATAGCCCACAAGAAGTTCCCCCTCTTAAACCTGGGAGGGAGTTGAACCCAAGACCTGTGGGGAGAAAACCCACAGTCCAAGCCAACTCACCTACTTGTTCAATATTCATCATTAAATAACTTAATAGTTAGTATCAAATGAAGGATAACAAATTAATTCCCTATAAGTGAGTGTCTTTCTTTCCATTTGCATCTATAAGATACAAATAATACATCGAATTATTACAAGAAACTTTAACCTTACATTATATATCATTTTATGATTTATCAATTTAGTGGACATTAATAAAATACAAGCTAATCAAGTGATCCATACACATGAATATCTTGAACACCACATCAATTCCAATAACTATACATGATATAATGAATTTACTTTGTACACCATTATTTAAATATTTGAATACATAATTGAGTAGTTCAATTCTTTAGCAAGTCAAATGCAATATCTTAGTTATATTTTATTTATGATATTGATTATTAATTATCACGATCAAAGAAAGCATATAATCTAAAAACTAAATATTATATATAACACAAACTATTGTAGAGTTAGATAGGTTATTCAATCCCAAATTGACTATATACATTATATAGGAACTTTAGCTTAGATTTTCTATTTGTGATTATATTGGTTTACATGAACACACAATGTAGTAACATAAGGCTATTGATATAGAAAACAATCTTGGAAAAATTTGAAATGACATTGCGCATGCGAGGAGCAGTGAAGGATAGGGTTGTAGGCAAAGTTGCTAGTGAAGATGGTGAGGAGGATTCAAATGGTGAGGGGAGTGTTGGTGGTTAATCTGTGTGTTGGCCTCCCTTCTTTCGTATTACTTGTGGCTCGGTTGGAAAGCTTTGTGGATGGCGGGAAACCTTATTTTGGCTGGTTTGTGTTGTTCTTCTATGGGGAGTATTGACTACAGTGGTTGTGTTTGTCTTATTGATGACCCCTAGTGGTTGTGGCTTCCCTTGTGTGTTGTTCCCTCACTTCCTCTTTGCAGATGGGGTTTGTGGGGGTGGTTTTCTTCTATTCCTATGTAGGGGTTAGGGTTTCCTGTGATGAAGATGGTGTTGTGAAGGTGGTTGAAGCTGCGAATGTGGACGGGGATAGGATGCTCGTGAGTGGGTACGATAGGTGTGTTTGGGATCCAAGTGGAGTGGTCTTTATAGCCAAAAACATTTCTCCCCCTTTTATTGATGCTTTGGTGGGTTTCCTTTCATTTTGGTTCTGGGATTTGGGGTTGCAGGGGGCCTTATGCCCTGTTGTTGGTTTTACCCTATCTGTCTCTCTATTCCTCATCTTGTCACTTTTATCCTAGTATTCTGGGTTATTTCCAATTATCCTACTCAATGCATCAGCAACTTTGTTATATTTCATATTTCTATGCTTCAACACAAAGGTGTAACTCTGTAAAAACTCTACCCATCTCATATGTCTCTGATTCAACTTACTCTGATTGTTCAAATACTGCAAAGCTTGATGATCTGTATCCAACACAAACTCCTTAGGAAAAAAATAATGTCTCAATTTCTTCAAGGCTTGAACTATGGCATAAAATTCCTAATCATACACTGAATATCTCTTCTGGGCATCATTCAATTTCTCACTGAAATATGCTATTGCTCTCCCTTCTTGACTCAAAACTACTCCTATTATTGTTCCACTTGAATCACAGTTCACTTGAAATACCCTATTGAAATCTAGTAAAGGCAACATAGGTTTCTCAGTCAATTTCTATTTCAAAAATTCAAAACTTTTGTTTTCTTTGATGGTCCACTTGAATTCCTTCTGATCTCCCCTCATGGTCTCAGTCATAGGGTTACAAACTGAACTAAATTTTTTGATAAACTTCTGGTAAAAACTAGCCAATCCATGAAATGATCTTACCTCTCCAATGCTTTCTGGTGTAGGCCACTCAACACTAGCTTTCACTTTCTTTGGGTCCATCTTCAAACCATCCTTAGATATAACAAATCCTAAATAGACTAACTCATCCTTCATGTAAGTGCACTTCTTGATATTGATCAGAAACTTCTCTTCTCTCAACCTCTGCAAAACTTGTTTCAACTACAACAAATGCTCCTCTTTTGTCTTACTGAAAATCAGAATGTCATCCAAATACACAATAACAAACTTACCCAAGAATTTCTTCCACACCTCATTCATGAGCCTCATGAAAGTACTCGATACATTAGTGAATCCAAAGGGAATCACCAACCATTCATATAATCCTTCATTTATCTTAAATGTTGTCTTCCACTCACCACCTTCTCTGATCCTGATCCAATGATATCCACTCATCAAATCTATCTTTGTAAATTATTTTACTCCACTCAAATAGTCCATTATGTCATCCATCCTAGGTAAGGGAAATTGGTATTTCACTATGATCTTGTTTATTTCTCTTGAATCGGTACACATCCTCCATTCTCCATTCTTCTTAGGTGCTAATATTGTTGATACTATACAAGGGCTCAAACTTTCCCTGATCAAACCTTTCTCCAATAGGTCTTGCACTTGTCTATTCAGTTCTTTGTTCTATACCGATGTCAACCAGTGTGCATCTTTGTTAGGTAAACTAGCTCTGGGAACCAAATCCATGCTATGACTAATACTTCTAACAGGTGGTAGTCTATCACGTACATTATCTGAAATAATGTCCTCATACTCTATCAGCAAATCTCTTATTTCTTTCAGGTGTTCTCCTTCTAGTTCCGGTCTCTCAGTCTTCTTAGGAATTAAGGAAAAGCACACATTCTAATGTCTTTGTCCATCCATGAACTTCCTTCCATCTACTAGACAAATTTTGTTATTTGTACAGACTTCATTCTTCAAAGGTTCCTCCAAAGGCAACAAGTTTTGCTTCATCCCATTGTCCACAATAGTATATGTATTCTTGCTCCCATCATGTATTGCATGTCTATCAAACTACCAAGGTCTTCCCAACAAAAGATGACAAATATCCATAGGCATAATATCACACAAAACTTCATCATGATAATTCACAATTTTCAATTTTACTAAACACTGTTCACTTACTAACAACTTATGTTCATCCAGAATCCATGCTATCTGATAAGGCTTAGGGTGTTTCAATCTCTCCAATTTCAACTTATTCACCATCTCTTCTGAAATAAGATTATCTAAACTACCGCTATCAATAACAACTTTAAAACACTTACAAGATATCTTACATTTGGTCTTGAACAGGTTCTTCCTCTACAAGGGTTCTTTATCTCCTCCGGTATGACACAAAGCTATCCTCATGATCAACAGTTCTCCATCCTTTGATTTATTGTTTGATCTGATGGGGTTCTCTTCCATCGCTGCCACTCTTCAAGTAGCATTTGTTTTCTTACATTCAAATGCACGGTGTCCTTGTCCTCCACATTTAAAGAAGGTTCCTCTTAATGTCCTTTTGTCTTGTCTTCCAAAGTTCTCATTCCAGTAACAATTTGGTTCTCTTGTCTGGTAGAAATTTCTATCATCCTTTCAGTATGAGTTACCTTCCTTGCTCACTTCTTTGTCCTTGTTCTGATTTTTACTGGTTCCTCTTCCTCCTATGTATCCTCTTCCTCCTTGAAATCTTCCTCTGGTAAACCTTCCACCTCTACCTCTCTGTCGCTGCTCATGCCTTTTATTCAATTTCTCTTCAACCTTTATTGCATACTAGTAAGCCTCTTCAACACTCTACAGTTTGATCATACTAAGTTCATCTTGTATAGACATTTGCAATTCATTCAAATATCTTACAATTTGTTCAATTTCATCATCAACATGTCTGGATCTGATGTTCAACTTGTAAAATACTTCGGTGTACTCCTTTACACTAGATTCCTTCTATCTCAGATTCTACAACTTTCAGAACAAATCTACTTGATAATTCACCAAGACAAACTTTGATTTTAACTTAGCAATCATCCCATCCCATGTCTTAATCTTTTTTTACCTCTTCTTTGCCTATCAACTTGGAAATGCTCCCACCAAAGAGATGCATGACCTTTCAACTAGGTATGGACATTTTTCACCTTCCTCTCTTCTGCAGTGTTTCCAAAATCAAAATACTTCTCCATCTCTGAGATCCAATCCCTCAATTCATCTGAATCTAACTTCCCATCATATCCCGGTGGGGTAAAATGAGGTTTAGTGTTTGCCCTACTCAAAACCTTCAAAAACCTTTCCTCCTTTGGATCAACTGTCGGTAGGTTCACTTGTTCTATCAGGGCTTCTTCTCCTTCATCTTTGATCACATCCTCAATATGCCAGCCTCTTCTCTAGGTTGTTTCCACGGCTTCTAACTGGGCTTCTATTCCTCACAACATCTCCATTACAGCAGGGTCTGCATTCCCACATGCTCCACCATTCCTAGTTCCTCTTCATGCCATTGATTCATGCTAGTCCTCTACAATTATAGGTCAGATCTGCAATCTGCCACCCTACAACAAAATTTTAGGACAGACAACCTTCGAAATGAACTTTGCTTTGATACCACTTGAAACAATCACCGACAAGGAGGGACCTCAAGGAGATCAGTCCAAATGAGTCATCAAGAGAAAACATAATGGAAACACATAGATATGATGCAGGCAATGCAGAATAGATAGTTTTATTGTATGAAAGTTAATTACATCCAACTGGTAACAATCAAGTTATAACATACCGACACACAAGCCTGGTAGAATAGGTCACACCGGGACCTTGAATTGAAAAGGATCTATCTTCTAGGCACAATCTATCTATTTGATACTTCTTGATTTTCTAATTGATTGCATTCTAAATAATGTTTACAAATATATATTAAACCAAAGGATATAGTTGGCCCAAAAAGGATCAAAACCCAAAGAACAAGACCTAACGTGTAAAATGAATAAGGTCGGTCTCTGCCAAGAGATTCCTCCAGAAAATCCCAAAGGATGAAATGTAGAATGTCAACCACATGCCAAGAAACATCGAGATCAACACCCATGGCTCTGCAAGCTTTAGAATGGGTTCCAGTAGATCACTAGAATAGGTCTGAGGCAACCGGTAACAAAGGAACAACCGGTAACAAGAAACTGTCAAGGGAACTAGTAGCGATATCTTGCTGGAAATTGATCCAAATGAAATGTGGTTTGAAAGAAAGAAGGATGATCAAGTCTTCAAGTAGAATCCAATTCCACAGGAATCGGTGAGCCAAACTGGGACACATAGGAAGTTTACAACAATCCCCAGTTCACAACAATCTTGCATCAACTAAAAACAGTATTCAGTAAGTTGGTTTTGGTCTCGTGATCGGATGCTATCATGTTTGCTTGGAAGCTTGGCTTATGGTTCTGGTGAGGGTTTCACCAGCAGAGCTTTTGATGAAGATATTTGGTGATATGCATAATTGGTCTTGGTACAGCTTTTGGTGCAGTTTCAGGATGCTGATGGTGATCATGTTTGAGATTTGGTGGATGGAGATCATTTCTTTAGCATGTGGACCTATAATGGGTCCTGGTTGATCTAGGTTATGGACCAACTTAATGGAACGTGTGGATTGGACCTCTCAATGTGTCTTTGGGATGTCTTATGTGTTGGGTGGCCGACATGTTTTGTAATTATGTATTTGGTTTATTGTGTGGTGGCCAACCTAATTGTTTATGGTCGAGGGTTTTTATATATAAATGTAAGATCGCATTGTAGATCATCAAAGGTATAAGGCCAGGGAATGGATATGGATATGTAATGTGTGAATAATGTAATATCATTCAGGTAGAGGATTTGCTTGATCATTGGAGATTGAATTGGGTTTATGTAAGAGGATTTAGTCCTTTGGTATTGAGCTTAACTAGAATTGTACTCAGGCATAGGAGATGCTATATTTGCACTTCAAACACTTCTTCCAGATAGTAGTTTGGATTTCTATGTAGTCAGTGAGACTCCTTTTATGATGAGTAGTGCGCTCTAGGTTGTTGGCTTTTCTGCAAGTGCACACCCCTCAATTGTAATTCACATACTTACTATAGAAGTATTATCTGATTGTGGGTAGGCTTCCCACCGTGGTTTTTCCCTTTACTAGGTTTTCTACGTCAAAATTGTTGGTCATTTGGAGGAATTGATTATGTGTTGCATTGATGTTTTGTCATTAATGTCAACACTATTTGTTTGGATGCTTTACCGACACCCTTCTGGTCCTAGTAGGTTGAGTAGTTTCTAGTTGGTTTGGATCCGACATGATCTGGTAGGCTCTGGTATAGTTCGGTTATGGAATTGGCTTATTCATGATACTCATGTTCATATTCAGTAAGTTGGTTTTGGTCTCGTGATCGGATGCTATCATGTTTGCTTGGAAGCTTGGCTTATGGTTCTGATGAAGGTTTCACTAGCAGAGCTTTTGATGAAGATATTTGGTGATATGCATAATTGGTCTTGGTACAGCTTTTGGTGGAGTTTCAGGATGCTAATGGTGATCATGTTTGAGATTTGGTGGATGGAGATCATTTCTTTAGCATGTGGACCTATAATGGGTCCTGGTTGATCTAGGTTATGGACCAACCTAATGGAACGTGTGGATTGGACCTCTCAATGTGTCTTTGGGATGTCTTATGTGTTGGGTGGCCGACATGTTTTGTAATTATGTATTTGGTTTATTGTGTGGTGGCCAACCTAATTGTTTATGGTCGAGGGTTTTTATATATAAATGTAAGATCTCATTGTAGATCATCAAAGGTATAAGGCCAGGGAGTGGATATGGATATGTAATGTGTGAATAATGTAATATCATTCAGGTAGAGGATTTGGTTGATCATTGGAGATTGAATTGGGTTTATGTAAGAGGATTTAGTCCTTTGGTATTGAGCTTAACTAGAATTGTACTCAGGCATAGGAGATGCTATATTTACAGTTCAAACACTTCTTCCAGATAGTAGTTTGGATTTCTATGTAGTCAGTGAGACTCCTTTTGTGATGAGTAGTGCGCTCTAGGTTGTTGTCTTTTCTGCAAGTGCACACCCCTCAATTGTAATTCACATACTTACTTTAGAAGTATTATCTGATTGTGGGTAGGCTTCCCACCGTGGTTTTTCCCTTTACTAGGTTTTCTACATCAAAATTGTTGGTCATTTGGAGGAATTGATTATGTGTTGCATTGATGTTTTGTCATTAATGTCAACACTATTTGTTTGGATGCTTTACCGACACCCTTCTGGTCCCAGTAGGTTGAGTAGTTTCTAGTTGGTTTGGATCCGACATGATCTGGTAGGCTCTGGTATAGTTTGGTTATGGAATTGGCTTATTCATGATACTCATGTTCATATTCAGTAAGTTGGTTTTGGTCTCGTGATCAGATGCTATCATGTTTGCTTGGAAGCTTGGCTTATGGTTCTGGTGAGGGTTTCACCAGCAGAGCTTTTGATGAAGATATTTGGTGATATGCATAATTGGTCTTGGTATAGCTTTTGGTGCAGTTTCAGGATGCTGATGGTGATCATGTTTGAGATTTGGTGGATGGAGATCATTTCTTTAGCATGTGGACCTATAATGGGTCCTGGTTGATCTAGGTTATGGACCAACCTAATGGAACGTGTGGATTGGACCTCTCAATGTGTCTTTGGGATGTCTTATGTGTTGGGTGGCCGACATGTTTTGTAATTATGTATTTGGTTTATTGTGTGGTGGCCAACCTAATTGTTTATGGTCGAGGGTTTTTATATATAAATGTAAGATCTCATTGTAGATCATCATAGGTATAAGGCCAGGGAATGGATATGGATATGTAATGTGTGAATAATGTAATATCATTCAGGTAGAGGATTTGGTTGATCATTGGAGATTGAATTGGGTTTATGTAAGAGGATTTAGTCCTTTGGTATTGAGCTTAACTAGAATTGTACTCAGGCATAGGAGATGCTATATTTACAGTTCAAACACTTCTTCCAGATAGTAGTTTGGATTTCTATGTAGTCAGTGAGACTCCTTTTGTGATGAGTAGTGCGCTCTAGGTTGTTGGCTTTTCTGCAAGTGCACACCCCTCAATTGTAATTCACATACTTACTGTAGAAGTATTATCTGATTGTGGGTAGGCTTCACACCGTGGTTTTTCCCTTTACTAGGTTTTCTACGTCAAAATTGTTGGTCATTTGGAGGAATTGATTATGTGTTGCATTGATGTTTTGTCATTAATGTCAACACTATTTGTTTGGATGCTTTACCGACACCCTTCTGGTCCCAGTAGGCTGAGTAGTTTCTAGTTGGTTTGGATCCGACATGATCTGGTAGGCTCTGGTATAGTTTGGTTATGGAATTGGCTTATTCATGATACTCATGTTCATATTCAGTAAGTTGGTTTTGGTCTCGTGATCGGATGCTATCATGTTTGCTTGGAAGCTTGGCTTATGGTTCTGGTGAGGGTTTCACCAGCAGAGCTTTTGATGAGGATATTTGGTGATATGCATAATTGGTCTTGGTACAGCTTTTGGTGCAGTTTCAGGATGCTGATGGTGATCATGTTTGAGATTTGGTGGATGGAGATCATTTCTTTAGCATGTGGACCTATAATGGGTCCTGGTTGATCTAGGTTATGGACCAACTTAATGGAACGTGTGGATTCGACCTCTCAATGTGTCTTTGGGATGTCTTATGTGTTGGGTGGCCGACATGTTTTGTAATTATGTATTTGGTTTATTGTGTGGTGGCCAACCTAATTGTTTATGGTCGAGGGTTTTTATATATAAATGTAAGATCTGATTGTGGATCATCATAGGTATAAGGCCAGGGAATGGATATGGATATGTAATGTGTGAATAATGTAATATCATTCAGGTAGAGGATTTGGTTGATCATTGGAGATTGAATTGGGTTTATGTAAGAGGATTTAGTCCTTTGGTATTGAGCTTAAGTAGAATTGTACTCAGGCATAGGAGATTCTATATTTGCAGTTCAAACACTTCTTCCAGATAGTAGTTTGGATTTCTATGTAGTCAGTGAGACTCCTTTTGTGATGAGTAGTGCGCTCTAGGTTGTTGGCTTTTCTGCAAGTGCACACCCCTCAATTGTAATTCACATACTTACTGTAGAAGTATTATCTGATTGTGGGTAGGCTTCCCACCATGGTTTTTCCCTTTACTAGGTTTTCTACGTCAAAATTGTTGGTCATTTGGAGGAATTGATTATGTGTTGCATTGATGTTTTGTCATTAATGTCAACACTATTTGTTTGGATGCTTTACCGACACCTTTCTGGTCCCAGTAGGTTGAGTAGTTTCTAGTTGGTTTGGATCCGACATGATCTGGTAGGCTTTGGTATAGTTTGGTTATGTAATTGGCTTACTCATGATACTCATGTTCATATTCAGTAAGTTGGTTTTGGTGTTGTGATCGGATGCTATCATGTTTGCTTGGAAGCTTGGCTTATGGTTCTGGTGAGGGTTTCACCAGCAGAGCTTTTGATGAAGATATTTGGTGATATACATAATTGGTCTTGGTATAGCTTTTGGTGCAGTTTCAGGATGCTGATGGTGATCATGTTTGAGATTTGGTGGATGGAGATCATTTCTTTAGCATGTGGACCTATAATGGGTCCTGGTTGATCTAGGTTATGGACCAACTTAATGGAACGTGTGGATTGGACCTCTCAATGTGTCTTTGGGATGTCTTATGTGTTGGGTGGCCGACATGTTTTGTAATTATGTATTTGGTTTATTGTGTGGTGGCCAACCTAATTGTTTATGGTCGAGGGTTTTTATATATAAATGTAAGATCTCATTGTAGATCATCATAGGTATAAGGCCAGGGAATGGATATGGATATGTAATGTGTGAATAATGTAATATCATTCAGGTAGAAGATTTGGTTGATCATTGGAGATTGAATTGGGTTTATGTAAGAGGATTTAGTCCTTTGGTATTGAGCTTAACTAGAATTGTACTCAGGCATAGGAGATGCTATATTTGCACTTCAAACACTTCTTCCAGATAGTAGTTTGGATTTCTATGTAGTCAGTGAGACCTCTTTTGTGATGAGTAGTGCGCTCTAGATTGTTGGTTTTTCTATAAGTGCATACCCCTCAATTGTAATTCACATACTTACTGTAGAAGTATTATCTGATTGTGGGTAGGCTTCCCACTATGGTTTTTCCCTTTACCAGGTTTTCCACATATAAGTCTTGGTGTCATGTGGATGGGATTTATTCTGTGATTATTGTTTATGTTTAGTTGGTTTAACTGCTATTCCAGTATTTGGTTTAAGCATTCTGGTATTAATGTTTTGGGTTCTTGTATTAAATTTTTAATTGCTAAATGTTCTTGTAATCTGTGACAATTGATTCACCCCCGACCCCCCTCTTAGTTGTCTTTCGGTTTTTTAAACTATCTAACAATTGGTATTAGAGAGTTGGTCTTCTCTGCAGAAAGATTAAGCACTTGAGGAAGATCCTATGGCGATTCACAGTTCAAGTTCATCCAGTTCATCTGGAGCTATCTTTCAGAGGGATATCCTCTCATGCCCAAACTTTTGGGCACAAATGGAATAATTTTTTTTTTAAATAACATCCTAATAAAACTAAATTTGCTAAATGAACAACAATAACAAGTTTTGTCTTAACTATGTTTTGAGTAAATCTAACAGCCAAATCAAGTAAGCAAAAATAATCTAAATTAATTGTGGAATATTAACTCTCCAAAAGAATTATTATTGTCTCATCAATTCTGATAAATAAATTCATTTAAACAAAAAAAATTTGAAATAATTGACAAGAGATATTATTATTCTCCAATAACATTTTAATTGCTTTAGGAACTAAATTAATTAGTCCTAGCACTTAGATTATTAAAACCTATTATTCCATTTTAACAAAAAATATAATGTTCTTAAACAAATTCGTCCTAAGGGCCAATTAAATCCATAATGTAAATTGCCCTATAAAAATTTAGTCTGGAATAGCCTAAATTTAAGTGGACTAAAATAATCCCCTATGGCCAAATAACTTACAAAAATCGTTATAAATTTCTAAAAGATTAAACATCCAAATGAAATAAAATTTAAACATCATATTCAATATTTATATACCTATATGTGTTTATAAAACATATATAAAATATGAAGGTATAAACAAAATAATTAATCTAAAGTTAGATTTATACATTCCTATGTACACCTATATATATATATATGTGTGTGTGTATAAAGATATAGGATCCCTTAAAACAAAGGAAACTAGCAAATAACACTTAACTAAAATATTTAAAGGTTATGTTATGTTATGTTTAAATTTTCTAAGCATAACATTATTTAAAGGTTTCCCCATCTAACCTAATTTTAAAATAAGCAACTTCATTTTCTTATTACACTATTTATGCTTCTACCCTAAATAGAAATTATAAAATAGTCCCTACCCTCTAACCTAATTTCCTCCTACCTTATTATCTTGCCCTAACCCAAATTTTGGGCTAGGGCTTGACTGTGTTATTCATCTTTTATTTTGTTTGCAGGGCTGATGATGGGGAGTGGGCAGAGGCAGTATGAGGGTGACCGCGGGGGTTTCGAGCAGGGTGCAGCGGTGAAGGATTCCACGGGGGCTCCCTGCAGGGACGGCCATAGTCGTGCCTGTGGGTCATGGCCCACAGAGGTGGCCTTGGCCACCACTGTGGGTCACGACCCACAACATGACTATCGCCGCCACTGTGGGGCGCCGCCCACAGGGGCATGGCCGAAGCTATCCCTGCTATGGGTTGCGGCTGCTGTTGGGGGTCACCGCCCATAGCACGGGCCGGCCCGCCCTGTGGATAAATCCACAGCGGCCGAGGGCCCATCAAAAGCTTTTTTTTTTGGTTTTATTTAATTGTTTTTTTTGTATATTTAAAATGCAAAGAATATATATATATATATATATATATATCCCTGCAGTTATATATTTCCAAAAAGAATACCAGGCTGATAATATAATGGAATAAAATATGTGGTCTCATATGTATATATACACACTTAAGAAATCTATTATTATTTTTCTTTACTTTTTAAATCATGCAGAAATTAATAAAATATTGACAATATGATAATAGATGCAGTGTTCATTTTCTTAGGTAATATTTATATTAATATGTATGCTTTAAAATTTTGTCCTTATTTTCATTTTTAATACAAATCATATGAATAACTATTTCCTTTGCACATTAACCCTAGCATAGTGGAGAATACATTATTTTTCATTGTTTAAGACAATCTGTATATTTTTTTTTAAAAACACATAACAACAAGCTTTCTAAACTCACAGATTTAAATAATGTATTTCTTTTTCTTTTGACAAATCTAGTTGCTAACTTTAGAGATAGACTATTAATTCTAGATTTATTTTCTATAATAAATAAAAGGGAAAATGATAGAGTATAATAAATTTTAACAACAACTACATTAACCTAGAATTCTTTTAATTTAACCTTAGAGATAGACATGTTAAATCTATTTAACCATAATTTGTATTTGGGAATAAATAAATAGGACTAAATGCTTACTATTCTCTTACTAACATGCTAGCTTACTACTTCACTCATTTCCATTATTTCAATATGCATAAGGAGATAAAATGAACTTTTATTTTCAAAATAAAATGTATACAACAAATATTATTTCAAGAACAATACAAAACTTAAACCCAAGATAAATATTTCATTTTGCAATGATAACTTAACAAAATAATGCTTTTCTTTAAAGAATATTTAGGATACAATATTGTCAACATTACAAATGGGTGAGGTACCCAACTAGTCTCTCATTCCTATTAAATGAAGACTCTAAATAAAATAAATACATTTATTTTTTAAAATAAATACAACATGTAACTTTTCATTTACATTTCTGCAACTAAAAATATAGTATCCAATTCCCTAATCTTTTTCTGCAAACTCAAGTAAAACCAACAACTCCTAGTTGTCTCTTTCTTTTCTTTTCCAAGCAACCTACATACAATCATAAGGATATGACCATAGAGAGCTCACCTCCCAGCCTAGGCTTACTAGAAGCCACCCTCGAGCTTGGAGAACCAAGCCCTAGACAAGTTACACTCAAGCAAACACAAGAAGCAAGGGAAAACACTCAACAAACACTTTCCCAACCAAGGCTAAAATTCACCACAAATTGTGGTGCTTTCACAAGGGTTGAAGTGGACCAAATACCTTGAGGAGACTGCAAGAATGGTAGATCACAAGCTATCTCATGTGAACCAAAAATACAACATAAGTCCATTAACCCCACATCCTTATGCCCCCCAAGGCTACATGCCTTACTTTCTCCCCTTATGACCCCTGAATGCATGAACAAGGCTATGCAGCAAGGGTCACATAAACAACCCTTGAGATCACTCTCATAATGAGAGCCTCTCACTCTAAGGCTGTCAAACTCCTTCCACCCCAAGACCATTCTACTCTCCCAAGAGTATAAGGTCTTGGATACTCTCAAATCACAAGAAGAATGCATAAAGGAAATAAAAAGAAGATCACATAATCTTTTCATAAAAGGAATTCAAGAAAACAACATTCACATAAAAGCAATCTTTTAAACATGAATATGCAACATGAAGGGAAGAACATGAACCAACCTTCAATCTACCCAAAGGTTTGCTAGAACTAGTTTGAGGAAGAGCAGCCCAATTCCACAATACTTTCCTCCAACACTTAGCCAAAATTCAATCCTAAAACTATTCTTTTTTCAAAAATTCAAGATCTCCAAAGATGGAGAGTGGGTGATTACTCACTAAGTCCCTAATCCTTGCCTAAGAAGGCCTCTCTCACTCTTCCCAACCTCTTGGATAGAGTGAGAGTTCCCTATTGGTTGGTCTTCCCAACCTCTTACGGGTTACTAAAACTGGAAAGAGAAAAGGTAAGAGAAGGTGGGGAAGAGATACTGACATCAAAAAGGAAGGTTATCTAACATAGGTGGAACCTTCTAAGTTGAATTTTAGCTCATCTTGGGAAAACCACTTTTTAGGGTGACTAAACAGTCACATGGGAGTAGTCACATGTTTAAAAATACCCCTAACCCATAGGTATACCTTATGGACCTTAGGAAAAACCCTTAAACTACCCCTAGGAGTCCATTTGACCCCTTAGAAACCCATCTAAAGTTAACCTACGGGTCAAACCCGAGTTGACCACTCCAAAGACTCTCTACCCAAGGAAAATTTGGGACCACACTCAAATATTTAAAAAGGGCTTTGGTTAAAACAACTCCCTCCAAGAGACAAGTCAAAATCAATGATACTAATCATCACATGTGTCAAGTGACACAATAAAATACATTACAAAATTACACATGGAAATTGTCTCTTGTTGGATTTAAACAAATCAATAAATTACACTTTAACACACATGCAACATATACTTTCACGAATAAAATACGATACATACGGGGTGATGTCTCTCCAAATAGACAACCCCTAGTTTTACGAATGTACATAGGTCTAAGTTTGGTTCTCCATAATATTTCCATGGTCACATGGATAATTTTCCTGCGCATCTCAATTACACATTAGTAATTCCAAATAACCTCATATCATATTAAACACATGAATAAGAATACACATCAAAACTCTGCATACAATTGACATTAACAAATCAATATCTCATATATCCCAGTTAATCCACATAAGCAATTATCATAATCCTCATAATTTGATCCATTCATAAGATATGCATCCTATTCTATCATCATAATAAAGTCCTGCAAATCCAATAATGACATTCATCATCTCAAAGTTATCCTATTCTAGAATCATATAAAGTTTTATATCCATAATACATAGAAATGAAGCATCAATATTCATCAATCTTATCCAAATCATGGAATCATATAAGTTCTAAATCCATAATGCATAAAAATAAAGCATCCATAATAGTCTCAACATGAAAATCAGGGTTAGTGCAGGATCAAGGGGGGCCAAAAAGTGCTGATGTGAAAAAAATAGCCTTCCTCATTTGCCTAAAAACGCGAAAATCCGTGTTGACCTTTTGCTTGGCCTGGGTGTCAGTACACCTTGGCCTGGTAATTACCTATGCAAATCGGATATCGGATAAAATCAGATATCCGATAAGATTGGATATCCGATTTTTATTTGTAATTTTAATTTAAAAAATATATTATATGTTACGTATTATATAATACGTATTATATTATATATAATATAATATAATATATTATATTATATTATATTATATTATATTATATTATATTATATTATATTATATTATATTATATTATATATAATACAATATGTATTATATAATATAATAATATATTATATAATATATTATTATATTATATATGTTATTTAAAAATAATTTAAGTGTTGAAATCGGATATCCGATTTTGTGAGACTTTTATATTTAGACAGTGACAGTCCCGTGAGTCATTTTTAACTCATGGGTCGTGCGAATTTGTCAAAATCCAATATCCGCTCCATCTGATATCTGGTTTTTTGATAAAAAATTGCTAAAAAATAGATTTAGAGGTAAGAATTTTGTCGTTTTGAATCATTTTCATTCATTTTTTGTATTTTTTGTGAATGTTTATTTGATTTTTCATTGAAAATATGGTATTTTTTAATGAAAACTAGGTTTTTTAAAATCAAATACCTAATTGTTTAAATTTGTTAACTAAATTTAATTGTTTACATTCAATTAGGTTACAAATGGGAGATAACAATGAAAACACTGACCAACCACAACTGCAACAACCAAACCCTCATTTGCCAAACCCCCCCTCAATTCAAGATTTGATTGCACAAAATTTGAATGAATTGACGGGGATTGCAGAAGTATATCGTAGGATCCCTCATCTAAACCCATTGTTTGATCCTCTCACGTCGATCATAAAATGTATGGAAACCATGACTGAGGAGCATGATGCCGCCCTTTTGTGGCGAGATTCTATGAAGGAAAAATATGCAGATGGCTTGTCGTATAAGTTTATCAAGGATCTTGAGATATCCAAAGCCGAAATCGCCTCATTGTTTGTCAATCCCCGTACTGGTCAGCCTATAGATCCCAAAAACACAAAACTTTCTATCAAATGGTGCACAAATGATGGGATTGTGAAAAACTTTTGGGATCGTTGGTGGATGGTTTTTGACAAACCACCCAACAACAATCTTGATATCCCCTTCTATTTCATAAAAAAATTGTATGCTGAGTTTGTTTTATAGAAACATGTGAACTACTTTGACATCCAACCTTTCTAGGGTGTAGGTTTAGGTATGCCCCAAAATAGACCTGGGGTAGTCAGAGTAATCCAAGGCCCATATGTCCCCCCTCCTCCTATTGATCCCCCACCTATAGTTCAGCATCCTGATATCATTTGTGAGGCGGCTTCACGAACCATATCGGCTATTCACTCTTTGAGTATCCTTTTGGTTTCTCAGGCTACATCAGTAGCTCAGCCTACTTTTGAATGTAGCGATGCATCAGACGGTGCTGACACATCATCCTCAGCTCCACACATATGCATGCCCCATAGTTGTGTCATGTGTGGGCACGTATGCTTAGGTCCAGTTGGACAGCCCATTGATCCTACTATGGACAGTGCAGATTACGAGGTGCATGAGATGCATGATGCACCAGAGGTTATTACATAGACTGGAGGATACCTTGGGGAGTCCT
Organism: Cryptomeria japonica; assembly: GCF_030272615.1. Classification (NCBI taxonomy): domain Eukaryota; kingdom Viridiplantae; phylum Streptophyta; class Pinopsida; order Cupressales; family Cupressaceae; genus Cryptomeria; species Cryptomeria japonica. The sequence goes on from NC_081406.1 coordinate 235,940,374, forward strand.
CACATGCTAGAGGCACCATCATCATACATTGATGATGTATTGGTAAGATTTGTGTTTTCACAGTTCATGTTATATTTTAATTAAATATTTATAAATTAGATAATATTAAGTGCTAATTTTTATTTACATGGTCTATTCAATAGTTGATGACCAAGGATGAGTTGAGACAGATTCAGGAAGGCACCTTGTCGGCCATTTCATTTGGCCTCGATCGCTTGACGGTACATATATTATTGCACCTAGTCGTTTGTATTTTATTGTACATACATGCTCATCATTTATATTTTTATTAATTAGATTATGTAGTAACTTGCATGTATATCTTATTTTACTCTTGTAGGGCACAAGAAGCACGAGTGTGGTGCAGTGTGAACTAGGATCTGGTAGTGCAATTGGAGACAAGGGAAAGGTAATTGAATGCAAATATGATTGAATGAATAATTTAAATAACTTATAGTGATTATACATGTCTAGACATAGATTGATAGTTTCATATACTTGTTGTGTATATATACAGAGAATTCTTGGCTTCACATCCTTGATGACTACACCCAGTATACCTGAAGAAGAAGAAGAGATGCCTCAAGTAGATGTGTGTTTATTTTATTTTTTGATTAGTAGATATAATTTGTTATTATAAATGACAATTATATGCTAACTTGTATCAATGTCATGTTTCTAAACATATGTAGGTTGTTTATGAAAATATTCAAAACATACCTCCTCTACCGAAGACATACATCAAGAGTCCTGCAAAGCTGAAGAGAAAATGTGGAGATGAGGTAAACATGAATAGTTCAGTTAAATAGTTCATTTTTATGTTAACTTTTCAAATGTGAATTATATAATATAACTAATATTAATCGTGGTTTTTTTTTCTTGTGCAGGATCCTTCAGAGCCGTGCAGTGCGGCGAAGAGGATCGATTTTGATGATCCATCAGTAACTTAGGATGTTATAGATAGTTTTGGGATGCTTACATGTCTAGTTGGCATGTATATTTTGTATATGGACATACATTCATGTATTTAGACATACATTTTGTTTCAGTTAGTGTTTATGCCATATTTGTGTATGGACATACATTTGTAATCATTCAACATTTTTATATATACAGAAGTTGATATTCGATCATATAAATTGTTGCTCATCTGTGTGTGGTGTTATCATGGAAATCTTTAATCTTCATTCCAATAATTAACAATGGTTAATAATGGCTATTTAATGAACAATACAATTCATTTCATTTCATCGTAAGTGTTGTTTTTATAATGAACAATATAATTCATTTAATGAACAATACAATACAATTTATTTAATGAACAATACAATTCATTTAATCAACAATACAATAAAATTCATTCAATGAACAATACAATTCATTTAATGAGCAATACCCTACGCATGCTCCTATTTTGCCCCCCCACTCGATCAAATGCTCGGGGTCATACCCTACCGGCGTCGTCCCTTGAGCGCCCTAAGTGCTCAAAATTATCAAACTTTGACAGGCCCTAGCTCGGAATCTGTGGCACCTATGAATGATTTGTTTGAACCTATGGGGCCATGAGAGGGGTCCCTACAAAATCCTATCTTGGTATTTCAATTTGCCCTACGGTTTTATTAGGGAAGCAATTTTTCAGTTGGCGAAAAAATCATCAGTCTCACTCAATGGAATGTTGTCGCCTGGTCGATTTCTCGTTCAGCTCATCGCGATGACAAACCATTGGCTCTGACATGTCCATTTAGGAATAATTACCCTACGCATGCTCCTCTTTTGGCCCCCCACTTGATCGAACGCTCAGGGTCATACCCTACCAGTGTCGTCCCTTGAGTGCCCTAAGTGCTCAAAATTGTCAAACTTTGACGGGCCCTAACTCAGAATCTGTGGCACCTGCGAATGATCCATTTGAACCTATGGGGCCATGAGAGGGGTCCCTACAAAATTCTATCTCGGTATTTCAAGTTGCCCTATGGTTTTATTAGGGCAGCAATTTTTCGGTTGGCGAAAAATCATCAGTCTCACTCAATGGAATGTTGTCGCGTGGCCAATTTCTCATTCAGCTCTTTGTGGTGACAAACCATCAGCTCCGACATGTCCAGTTAGGCATAATTACCCTACACATGCTCTTGTTTTTCCCCCCCACTTGATCGAACGCTCGGGGTCATACCTTACCGGCACCGTCCCTTGAGCGCCCTAAGTGCTCAAAATTGTCAAACTTTGACGGGCCCTAACTCGAAATCTGTGGCACCTACGAACAATCCATTTGAACCTACGGGGCCATGAGAGGGGTCCCTACAAAAGCCTATCTCAGTATTTCACGTTGCCCTACAGTTTTATTAGGGCAGCAATTTTTTGGTTGGCAAAAAAATCGTCAGTCTCACTCAATGGAATGTTGTCGCCTAGTCAATTTCTCGTTCAGCTCATTGCGATGACAAACCGTCAACTCTGACATGTCTAGTTAGGCATAATTACCCTACGCATGCTCCTTTTTTTCCCCCCCACTTGATCGAACGCTTGGGGTCATACCCTACCGACGTCATCCCTTGAGCGCCCTAAGTGATCAAAATTGTCAAACTTTGATGGGCCCTAACTCGAAATCTGTGGCACCTGCGAATGATCCATTTGAACCTACGAAGCCACGAGAGGGGTCCCTACAAAATCCTATCTTAGTATTTCACGTTGCCCTACGGTTTTATTAGGGCAGCTATTTTTCGGTTGGCGAAAAAATCGTCAGTCTCACTTAATGGAATTTTGTCGCCTGGTCGATTTCTCATTCAACTCGTCACGATGATGAACCATCAGCTCTGACATGTCCATTTAGGAATAATTACCCTATGCATGCTCCTCTTTTTCCCCCCCACTCAATCAAACACTCGGGGTCATACCCTACCGGCGTCGTCCCTTGAGCGCCTTAAGTGCTCAAAATTGTCAAACTTTGACGGGCCCTAACTCAAAATCTGTGGCACCTATGAATGATCTGTTTGAACCTATGGGGCCACGAGAGGGGTTCCTACAAAATCCTATCTCAGTATTTCAAGTTGCCCTATGGTTTTATTAGAGGAGCAATTTTTCAGTTGGTGAAAAAATCGTCAATCTCACTCAATGGAATGTTGTCACTTGGTTGATTTCTCGTTCAGCTCATCATGATGATGAACCATTGGCTCTAACTTTTCTAGTTAGGCATAATTCCCTATGCATGCTCCTCTTTTTCCCCCCCACTCGATCGAATGCTCGGGGTCATACCCTACCGGCATCGTCCCTTGAGCGCCCTAAGTGCTCAAAATTGTCAAACTTTGATGGGACCTAACTTGGAATTTGTGGCACCTGCAAACAATCTGTTTGAAGCTACCGGGCCATGAGAGGGGTCCCTACAAAATCCTATCTTAGTATTTCAAGTTGCCCTACAGTTTTATTAGGGCAGCAATTTTTCGGTTGGCGAAAAAATCGTCAGTCTCACTCAATGGAATGTTGTCGCCTGGTCGATTTCTTGTTCAGCTCATCGCAATGACGAACCATTGGCTCTGACATGTCCATTTAGGCAAAATTACCCTATGCATGCTCCTCTTTTGCCCCCCCACTCGATCGAACGCTCGAGGTCATACCCTACTGATGTCATCCCTTGAGCGCCCTAAGTGCTCAAAATTGTCAAACTTTGACAGGCCCTAACTTAGAATCTGTGGCACCTACGAACGATCTGTTTGAACCTACGGGGCCACAAGAGGGGTCCCTACAAAATCCTATCTTGGTATTTCAAGTTGCCCTATGGTTTTATTAGGGCAGCAATTTTTTGGTTGGCGAAAAAATTGTCAGTCTCACTCATTGGAATGTTGTCGCCTGGTCGATTTCTCGTTCAACTTGTCGCGATGATGAACTGTCGGCTCTGACATGTCCAGTTAGGCATTATTACCCTACGCATTCTCCTGCTTTGCCCCCCCCCCCCCCCACTCGATCCGATGCTCGGGGTCATACCCTACGCATGTGACATCCATGAAGGGATATTTTGTAAACAATCAGAAAACTTTAATGATAATCAAGTTGAAGCCTTGAGATTTATGCAATATGGTTCAAGTCCAAAACTATACCCTAAGAGCATTTTGATTTTACTTATGTCTTGTGTATTATAATAAAGACCAATTTGCCAATGTGACATCTTCATATGAGAGAAAAGCTTCATTTTATCTGAATACAATTGTACCTGTTTCATTATTAGAAAAAATAAATATACAAAGATTTGTTATTAGTATCCTCTAGATTATGGATTTGAATTGATGTTCTCAATTAGTTATTATTTGTTCAGCTTTTCTTCATAAGGCACAACCATCTGGTGGTTATCATATGAGGACAACCATCCATGACTTTCAAAGTAATTGATATTTATTCCTACACCTCACACTCACAAGATTAATAATAAAATGACATTTATGATTCATCAAATGCTGACAAAGTCTAATCAAAGCTCAACTTCAAGATGTATACAACATATCATATTCAACTTCAAGATGCATACAACTTACCATATTCAAGCTCATGCCAACTACCACTTGGATATTGTTATATGTCGATTAAAGTACAATATATGTAATAAAACCATATAGTCTTACAAAAAAGCCATCATAGACCATCTATGTCGATTAAAGTACAATTCATTTGTAATAGGGGCACACTAACAATCTGAAGTTGTAAAGCCTTGTGGGAAGCATCAAATTAGAAATTTATTAATCTAACTCATACTACTGTCAAAAGCATCAAAGATGCTACTGCTAGAGAACACCATGCTCCATTATGGAGAGAATATTAGGTGCATCTGATGTCAGCATCTGAAAATGAAACAATGTTATTCAATTGCCTTGAGTGAAAGTTTGATGACCACTTTGACTAGTAGGTGTTGATGTTGAAGGCCCAACATTAACCTATTTACCTGACTATCAATGTCAAATGTTTGATTCAATAGATCATCTGTCATGACAATTTGATCCACTGTAGATGTGTCCTACCCACATGCATTTGAATCATCATCATGATAATAAATACAACAAGACCCACAATTTAATCTCATTAATGCACAAAGGAATATGTACAATCACCAAGAGAGGGTCTCGTCAACGACGAATGATCTAGCATAAACCTGTATTTTTAAGAATTGTTAGTCTACACATAAAATGCATGGATGAACATAATGGATTTATGATAATCACTTCAACTGAAATGCATGATAATAAATGAATAGGTGGGATCATATACCATAAAAATATGTCCCTTCGAATTATATCAACAAAACCCACTATGTTGACACAAAAATCGTAATGTGATACTGTTCTATATCATCAAAAAATACCTTCATGAGCATAAAGGTTATGCGATAATTATATCATAAAAAATTATCAAATAGTGTTCTCTAATAACAAAAATTGTAAAGCTCATCAAATGCATGATAATAAGTCATGTTGCAAAATACGTCCCTTCCAATTATATCAAGTGTACTCGCTATGTGCATGCAAAAACCATGTCGCCAAAAAAAAACGTTCATCAATAGACCTACATTTTGAACACATCCTTAATATACACGTAACAAACTTGAACATTAAGGTTTAATGATCATTGTTTGAAATGAAATGCATGATAAAAAAATAAGGCACCATTAGAGACCTACTACTCAAGTGTGCCTGAAGGGTCATCTCTTTGTTTAAGAGTATCCAGTATTGCTTCATGATCAGCAGTAGTCACTGTCCATAGCTCTTTGGTCTTCAGTTTTGCTTGATGCTTCAACAACTTGACATTTGTAGCTATAATAAGGTGTGAATAGATTATAATGGTTTTGTGTCTCTCATAGTCTTCAAATGCAGGTATGCCATTCTTTCTAATCATGTATGTTTGCAACCAAGTTCCCACAACAACAATTGAACCTATAGGATATGTGAACCCATAATCATCTGTCACTAGTTGTGTTAGCTTTTGTTTTCCCTGTACACATTGTGCCAACCAATATTTTGATCTCTCTTCATTCCCTTGCGGTGCAACAACTACAAAAACATGTCCTCATTGTACAAGATCTGATAGACGATCATACTCAAGTGAACTTTCCATGTCATCATTTGACAAAGATATTGTTTGAGATAAAGGAGTTAGATAGTGGGGAACCCACGTATCAACCCACTCACTTGACTCGCATTGATCCCAATCACACCGAAGACAACTCTGACAAAAACAAGCCAATGGTCGTGTCCAAATGGTCCATGTACTTGCATCTGAGCTAAGAAATGAATGCATCTTTGAAGAATCTTTAATTGTTTGACAATCCAATCTATCTCCCACTGTTCCCTCCTCAACCAACCAAAAGAATCTGCTCACTGCTGAATCAAGAGTACCTCCATGTGACAATGTTGAAGTACACCAATCAACAATAGAACGTGCATCAGAGAAATTTGCACCTGAAATCATCAATTGCTCCTTAACTAGAGCTCTCTTCAAACATGCACCTGCTCCATCATGCTCTCCCTTCCCATGCCCCACCTCAAAAAAATACCAAATATGAGGTATACGCCTCTCCACATGCATTCTACTCAACCAATAAAACATACGCGCATTCTTGAATTGACCCATATAGTTATCTAACCATATTATATGTCGGTCAATTGCAATATCTTTCTCATGCAAGAACTCAAAAAAATTCTTGAAAGAATGTTGCACATACTTGGAGGAGTGTGATCTATATGTAATGTGAACAAAAATGGCAATCTAGACTGAATTGTAGTACTGAGACTGTACCTCATTTTGTGGTTGCAATGTATAGTTCTCTGCAAAATCAACCACCGATACAATAGTGCCAATCGGGAAAGAGTTCTTACACATCTTGAACTGTTGATCCAACCACTGAGACCTATGGGTGTGCCTTGCATACTTGTAGAAAAGATTTTCCTTAAAATCCAAAATAAAATCAGCAATACTCACTTCTCTTGAGACTAATTCGCATCTAGAACCTTCACCTCCACTCTTCAAATTATATTTCACTGTCTCGTATCTTTTTTTCTCAACATAATTATTTCCAAACTCGTGTTCGCTGCTGTCATGAAAACATGAAACAAACTTTGACAACCCACCGCATTCTGAGCACTTCTCATTCAAACAATCATTTCTATAGAAATAGTAGCCATCATCTCTAAGGCATAAAAATAGATCTTGCAAGTCTCTTGATGATCTCGGAAATAACATTGCACCACACTCCTGCAACATCTCATTAGTATGCATCGTAGAACGAATATGACATAAAAGTTCATGGTAAATTGAAAACTCCACATGGTACTTGCAACAACAGGTATTGCGAATCTTAAGAGGAACACAATAAAATGGTTTCAAAGATTCAAAGGCCCTTTGTGATATTTGCAAAGTTGGATGTAATTCACAAAAAATTTTGTACAACATTGTTTGGCTTGATTCCAAGAAATGTTTGGGATGCGGTGTGCAGTCTTGGTTGCCGATTCTTAATTTCAAAACATCCTTTACATTGGGTGACACTCTAGAATTAGAGTGCCAAAATTGTTGAATCTCTTCCTTCACATTGTCATTCAACTTTCTATCAACCCGTGGAAGCCTCCCACCAAATTTCCATGTATCTTGTTGAAGTGGATTGTCAAGTCTTTGTCTTCGTGCAAGTGCTCTATCCAAAATTTTATGGTTTATGTTAAAATCAACACAAGTTTGTCTCATTTGACGAGCCTTCCTCAATTGATGTCTTACTAAGGAGGTTGTGATCACTCTTCGAGCAGCTCTCTTATCTCTTTCTTTGGTATTCTTTCCAATAGAATTGAGAGCGTCAAATAGATTATTTGCAATAATAGAATTTCTCTCCGTTTTCTTGTTCATACGAATCTTCAATTTGTTTAGCAATGGTCTCATCTTTATCATCTTTAGCAATTGAAAAAAGAGTTGGCATTGCTCGGTCAATGTCTTATTGCTAAAATTTTGGTTGAAAAGTTTTGTAGCCCACAACTGAATGGTTCTTGTTGACCTCTTGCCTTCAAGATTCGCAATAATGTTCTCATTGATTTCAAATAACCATTTTGGGGTTCTTGAAGGTCTTGGATTTGGAATTTGTCTTTCATCCATGAGAGGGTCTTCATTTCTAAAGTAATTAGGTGTTACATATGGTTCACTTGGTGAGGCAATTCCACCTTCAATGTTAAAGTTTTCCACATTTTCACCGTCAAAATTTTCCACATGTTGAGCATTTTCATTATCACTTTCACCATTTTCAAAATTTTCAATATTTTCACTTTCAAAATCTACATTTTCATTTTGAATAACTTGTGGCACATTTTCAATTTCAATTTCCTCTTCAGTTGAAGTAACATTAGCAATATTTAACATACCTTGTCTTCTCCTCCTATGACATTCTCTATCTCTTTCTCTATACACTTCAACTTGGTCATTTGAAAGTTTTCTTTTGCATTTAGACTTCCGATGACTACTACTCCCCATTTCCCTCCACACATATGCTCCTTCGTGATTGACAATGTAAGTTTTCACTTTAAGAATGTCCCAAAAGAACTACTTTGACTCTAGCTGTCTACAACCCCGTGATCGTCGACAGAAAACATAGGACCCAGATTGTCGGCCCTTGGAATCAATAGAATGGCCCACAAACCCTTTCTTTTTTTGGCTTTTAGTACCAAAATCAGATATTTGATAAAATCCGATATCCGATTTTAGTACAAAAATATGTGGTCCCCAAAAAAAATTCCCGTTGCCGCCGTTTATGAACTAAACTGCCACATGGCGGAAATCCGATATCTGATTAAATCGGATATCAGATTTTATTGGTCATATTTTAGAGAGAGAGAGAGAGAGAGAGAGAGAGAGAGAGAGGAGAGGGAGAGAGAGAGAGAGAGGAGGAGGGGGAGAGAGGGAGAGAGAGAGAGGAGGAGAGGGAGAGAGGGAGAGAGAGAGAGAGAGGAGAGAGGGAGAGAGGGAGAGAGAGAGAGAGATAGAGAGAGAGAGAGGAGGAGAGGGAGAGAGAGAGAGAGGAGGAGAGGGAGAGAGGGAGGGAGAGAGAGAGGAGGAGGAGAGAGAGAGAGAGGGAGAGAGAGAGAGAGAGAGGAGGAGAGGGAGAGAGGGAGAGAGAGAGAGAGACCCCTTAAGACACCAAATCATGTCGTTAGGGGTCATATTGTGTCCTAAGAGGTCATAAGGGTTCATGGGACACCATATGACCCCTATGGACATCAATATGGTGTCATTAGGGGTCATTTGGTGTCCATAGGGGTCATATGGTGTCTTGGGACACCATAGAACCCCTTAAGACACAATATGACCCCTAACCACACAATATGACCCTACGCAACCCAATATGGTGTCATTAGGGGTCATATGGTGTCTTAAGGGGTATTATGGTGTCCCAAGACACCATACGACCCCTTAAGACACCATATGACCCCTAACAACACCATAGGACCCCTTAAGACACCAAATCATATCGTTACAGATCATACTATGTCGTACGGGGTCGTAGGACACAATATGACCCCTGACAACATGATTTGGTGTCTTAAGGGGTCCTATGGTGTCGTTAAGGGTCATATGGTGTCCATTGGGGTCATATGGTGTCTATAGGGGTCATATGGTGTCTTGGGACACCATAAGACCCCTTAAGACATAATATGACCTCTAACAACACAATATGACCCAAAGCGACCCAATATGGTGTCATTAGGGGTCATATGGTGTCCATAGGGGTCATATGGTGTCAGACAAAGTTAAGGTGGTCAGACGTAGGAGTTTCTGAATTTCTGAAAAGATGTAGTAAAAAAATCATAAATAATTATTTAATTCATAAAAAATTAAAAAAAAATATGTGTCACATCCGGACATGAGTCTAATACTTATATTATAAATATTATAAAAAAATATTAAGATTTGATTGTGATTAGGGTGGTCAGACATACGTCTACTTCTTATTTTTTTCTTGAAATTTTAGTACCACTGCATTGAAATTTGAAATTTTCATCAAATAGGATTTTTTTTTCCAAAAAACAACTAGTAGCTTAGAAACTACATTCAATTTTCTATATATTCTCTTCTTACATATTTTAAAAATAATGTTCACAACTTATTCAAATTTTCATGTCAAGTTGCATAACTCTAATTTTTCTGAAATTTCATTGCCACTTAAGGGCCTGTTTTGGCACACCATGATCCTGCACATACCCATCACTGAAATGCTAGGATGAGTTGGGGTAGGGCCTCACATATCCCTAGGCTTGATGGAACAAATTACATAATATGGAAGACTTAAATGGAGATTCATTTGATATGTCTTGGCAAGTACATTTGGGAGATTGCATAGAATGGTGTTACACCTCATAATCTGGCATCTAGAAATCCTCCTTTGACAAACCTGGATAAAGAGCTTGAGAATGATTGTAGAGCAAGAGAATCCCTCTTGTGTGCACTATCTGATAAGAAAATAATATAATTGACTGACAAACCATCTGGAAAGGCTATATGGGATATGTTGAAGACTCTTAATGAAGGTGACTCTTTAGTGAAGATTGCTAAACTCGATGGTTATCGGGTGAGATATGAAAACTTGAAGATGGAAGAAGATGAAAGGATTACTACATTCATGGAAAGGGTAAATGAGATTTTTATGATAATTCAATGTTGTGGTGGAACTCTGAGTGAAGATGAAATTGTTTCTAAAGTTTTTAGAGCCCTACCACCGGCTTACAAGATGAAGGCTAGTGCTATTAATGAGTTAAGAACAATGGATAATACATCTATCAATAGAGATACCTTGGTTGGGAAATTATCTGCTTTTGAGCTTGAAGAATTTGGACCTTCTAAAGCTGTGAAGACTAAACCTACTTTTCATGCATCTGCATCAGTAACCGGTAAACAAGATCAGAAAGCTTTATATGCAGAGGAATTGGATGATATGAAGAGAGAAGATGATGAGTTTGAGAAACTTGAAGCACTATTTTCCAGGAGAGTACCAAAAGGACTAGTAGGAAGTAAGTATGAAGTAAAAACACCTTTTAAATGTTTTGCATGTAATAAGATTGGTCATTTTGCATCTAGATATCCTGAAAGGAATTCAATATTTGAAGAAAGAGTTAGAAGATATTTTAAGCCTAACCCTGGATATCAGAATAAGTATAAGTACATGAAAAACAAAGACAAATCATGATACATAGCAGATGAGGAAGGCATTACTGATTCTTATGATGAATAGGCAGAAGACTTTGCTAGTCGTTCTGGCAATGGGAAGGAATGAGTGTTTTTGGCTATCAAGGAAGATGTTCCGACACTGGAAGAGAATGTACCTAAAGAGAAGGCACTTGCTGCTAAAATTAAAGACAAGGATGAATGGGTAATTGACAGTGGTTGTTCACATCATATGACTGGAGATAAAGGGAATTTTCTATCTTTGCAATAATTTGATGGTGGTCTAGTTAGATTTGGAGATGACAAAGAATGTATGGACAAAGGAAAAGGAACTATATCATTGGATGGTAAGGACAATACTGACAATGTTTAAGGAATAATATTTTGAGTGTTGGACAATTGGTGGATAAGGGATTTCAATTATAGTTCAAGGATGGAAAATGCAAAAACCTTAACACATCTAGTTTGGAATTGCAACAGGTATACAGACAAAAGGTAATATATTTCACTTGAATTCTGGTGAGAAGACATGTTTGATTGCACAAATTGATGAGAGTTGGCTATGGCATAAAAGGATGTGTCATGTGAATTTTGATTCCCTTGTGAAGATCATTTCAACTAAGGTATTTAGAGACATATCTAAGATTGTGAAGCCCTATAATCCGATATGTAAAGAATGTCAAATGGGTAAACAGGTCAGAACCTCTTTTAGGAGTATACAAGATAAATAAAATGATGTTCTTTATCTTATTCATATTGATTTATGTGGCCTTGCTAGAGTTAACATTTTTCAAGGTGATAGATATTTCATGTTAATCATTGATGATTATTCTAGAATGATGTGGGTTACTTTTCTAAGGGAAAAATATGAAGCGTTTGAAAAGGTTAAAATCTTTAAAGCTAAAGTGGAAACTAAGACAAGACTGAAGATTAAATATTTGAGGTCAGATCATGGTGGAGAATTCACATCCGGTGAGTTTAATAACTTTTGTGAGAAGAATGGTATAAGAAGACAATTTTCTGCTCTGCGGACACCTTAGCAGAATGGAGTTGCAGAAAGGAAGAATAAAACTATCTTTGATGTTTCTAGAACAATGATGATGGAAGCTAGTCTACCTCATATCTACTAGAGAGAAGTAGTGAGAACAATAGTTTATACATTCAACAAAGTACATATCAAAAGAGAAACCAGTAAGACACCTTATGAATTATGGTTTGGAAATACACCTATAGTTAAGTATTTTGGAATCTTTGGTAGTAAATATTATATTAGGAGAGATGATATCATCGGAAAATTTGATCCTAGATGTGATGAAGGAATATTTATTGGTTATTCTAATGAAAGAAAGGCATATAGATCTTATAATAAGATATTGCAAAGGATTGTGGAAAGTGCTAATGTCAAAGTGGATGAGCTGAATAGAGGTCAAATAGGAGTTTATGAGAAGGAATTGGTGATGGAAATGATTATATCTGAACCGATAGCACCTTTACCAAAATAGAGTGTTGATCCAGTTACTATGGCAGTATCAAAAAATTATATAGTAATTGAAGAACCACGAAGAGGAATAGAGAGTCAGAAGACTCCTAGGTGTGTAAGACTGAATCATTTAGAAGATCAGATCATTTGGGGATAAGAACAATGGAGTAATGACAAGAAGAAGACTGAAAAATAATGAGGTATGTTTAATTTCTTAATTTGAACCGGTATTAGTAATTGAAGCATATAAAGATGAATATTGGTTGAAATCTATGGAAGAAGAATTAGATCAGATTGAGAAAAATAACACATGGACTCTGGTTCCCCGACCTAAAAATAAGAATGTTATTGGAACTAAATGGGTTTTTAGGAATAAATCAAATGAGGATGGTCAAGTTGTAAGGAATAAGGCTAGATTGGTTTCTAAAGAATATTATCAGAAGGAATGAATTGATTATGGAGAGACTTTTTCACCTGTAGCTAGGATTGAAGCTGTAAGATTATTTATTGTCTATGCTGCCCACAAAAACTACAAGGTTTATCAAATGGATGTTAAGTGTGCATTTTTGAATGGGGATCTTGATGAGGAAGTTTATATTGAGCAACCTAATGGTTTTTCACTATTAGATGATACAAACATGGTTTGCATGTTAAGGAAAGCTTTATATGGATTTAAACACACACTTAGAGCTTGGTATGCACGGTTGGATAAATATCTTTTGAAGTTTGGTTTTACCAAGGGTAATGCTGATAATAATTTATATTATAAGATCAATGATGATGATAGACTGATTATTGAAGTATTTGTTGATGAAATTATTTTCGAAGGTGAAGATAAGTTATGCATGGAATTTTCTAAGAATATGGAGAAAGAATTTGAAATGTCTATGATTGGGGAAATGAAATTTTTCTTATGTTTGCAGATTACTCAAACTGATTAAGTTATTTTCATCTATCAAACTAAGTATGGTAGGGAATTGTTGAAGAAATTTGGTATGGGAGATTCTAAAGTAGTATGTACTCCTATGGTTACAAGTGATAAATTGATAAGAAAAGATGTTTCTACACCGGTAAATCGTACAAGATACAAATCTATGATTGGAGGTCTTCTTTATTTGACTCAGACTAGGCCTGACATAATGAATGTTGTTTGTATTGTATCTAGATTTCAGTGTGATCCTAGAGAAAATCATGAGTGTGGTGAAAAGGATTTTTCACCACTTACAAGGTACAATTGAATATTGTTTATGGTACCCTAAGGATGTTGACTTTACATTATGTGCATGGCTGGAGATGTTGATGACCAGGAGAGGACATCTAGTGGAGCTTTCTTTCTTGGAAAGAAACTTGTTTCATGGATCATTAAGAAACAATCATGTACTTCTTTATCTACTACTGAACATGAGTATGTTGGTGATGCTACTAACTGTACACAAGTTCTATCGATGAAGCAAATATTGAAGGATATAAAGGTGGATTGTAATGAACCGATAGTTATTCACTGTGATAACTCTCCTGCTATTGATATATCAAAGAATCTGGTATTTTATTCTAAGAAAAAGAACATATCTATAAAGCACAACTTATTCAAGGAAAAGGTGGAAGGAAAAATGGTTATATTGGTTTATGTGAACACTAAAGAGAAGATTATAGATATTTTCACTAAACCTTTGCCTAAGGAATCATTTGAGCACTTCAGAGACAGATTGGGAGTTTTTGCCCCTATGGTAGAGACTTGATTGATGTGGTTTGGCATCAGTTCGGTATGCATTATCAGAGATATTTTTCATTCTAACACTCATGTGGGGATGCTACTGCTCAGGGGGAGTAGTCATCTTTGTGATTCAATGGTTTATGTTTTTTCTTTGATATTTATATCAAATTTCTGGTATTGATGTCAAAGGGGGAGAGATATTGATGTGAATAAGAAAAAATTAAGGAGTTGTATACATTAGGGGGAGAGATATATGTATAATTTAGAGCTTTACAAAGATATCATTCACAGAGATAATTTGGTCTTTGTTTCAGAACTTCACTTATATATCTTTATGTGGGAGATTGTTGGCTATCTTCCATTGGGGGAGACTTGTTTGGCATTTTTGGGTACTTAAATGTTTTTCACATCTAGTGTTGCCATCAATGACAAAGGGGGAGATTGTTGGTCATTTGGAGGAATTGATTATGTGTTGCATTGATGTTTTGTCATTGATGTCAACACTAGCTATTTGGATGCTTTACTAGCACCCTTCTGGTCTCGGTAGGTTGAGCAGTTTCTTGTTGGTTTCGATCCAGCATGATCAAATAGGATTCGTTATGGTTTGGTTATGGAATTTGCTTATTCATGATACTCATGTTTATATTCAGTAAGTTGGTTTTGTTCTGGTGATTGGATGCTATCATGTTTTCTTGGAAGCTTGGCTTGTGGTTTCGGTGAGGGTTTCACTAGCAGAGATTTTGATGAAGATCTTTGGTGATATCCATATGTGGTGATGGTGCAGCTTCTAGTGGAGTTTCAGGATGATGATGTTGATCATGTTTGAGACTTGGCAGATGGAGATCATTGCTTTAGCATGTGGACCTATAATTGGTTCTGGTTGATCTAGGTTATGGATCGACTTAATGTAACATGTGGATTGGACCTCTCGATGTGTCTCTGGTATGTCTTATGTGTTGGATATTATTTGTTTGGTCTAAGATTGACATATTTTGTAATTATGTATTTGGTTTATTGTCTGGTGGCCGACCTAAATGTTTATGTTTGAGGGTTTGTATATATAGATGTAAGATCTCATCGTAGATCATCATAGGTATAAGGTCAGGGAATGGATATGGATATGTAATGTGCGAATAATGTAATATCATTCAGCCAAAGGATTTGGTCAATCATTGGAGATCAAATTGGGTTTGTGTGAGAGGATTTAGTCCTTCGGTATTGAGCTTAACTGGAAATGTACTCAGACATAGGAGATGCTATCTTTGCAGTTCAAACACTTCTTCTGGATTGTAGTATGGATTTCTATGTAGTCTGTGAGACTCCTTTTGTGATGAGTTGTGTGCTCTAGGTTGTTGGCCTTCCTGCAAGTGCAGGCCCCTCAATTGTAATTCACATACTTACTGCCGAAGTATTATCTGATTGTGGGTAGGCTTCCCACCGTGGTTTTTCCCTTTACCAAGTTTTCCATGTATAAATCTTGGTGTCATGTGGATGGTATTTATTCTGTGATTATTGTTTATGCTTCATTGGTTTAACTATTGTTCCGGTATTTTGTTTAAGCATTTAAGCATTTCGGTTTAATGTTTTGGGTTCCAGTATTAAAGTTTTCATTTCTAAATGTTCATGTAGTTTGTGATAACTGATTCACCCCCCCTCTCAGTTGTCTTCTGGTTATTTGAACTGTCTAACAAAAATCTTTGTGTTGTATTTTGGTTTCATTGTTCTTTTTTTATTGTCGTCATTGTTGTTGTTGTTGTTGTTGTTGTTGTTGTTGTTGTTGTTGTTGTTGTTGTTGTTGTTGTTGTTGTTGTTGTTGTTGTTGTTGTTGTTAAGATGTGAGATTGTGTTTAAATTTGCATAATCTAATGAAAACTGATTCACCCCCCCTTCCCTCTCAATTTTCCTTCTTAGTCGTTGTTAACAACAAATTATATAAATATGCAAAACTATTAAATTTATTGAGTGAATGTGCTAGTATATTTTTGTAAAATCATAATGTAAGTGGTAAAAATATCAAATGATAATGATCAAGTTACCTAGAAAATTTATACTTTTAAATAGATTATGTATACATCATTGGATGATTGCAAACCAATGACATAAGTTTAATTTTCATCAGACATTTTGATACATGAAAATTCCTACATAAAGTCTCAAGAATAGAGATAGTGTCAAGAAGTATCATGAAAGAACTTAATGTAAGATAATTGAACACCTTTTTATTGGCCTTTGGTTATAATGTACATGAAGATTTTAAGTTAGAAAGTAAATTATATTTTATATTGAAGGTTGAAACCTAAAAATACATTGGTATTTTGATGTATTAATATTCTAAAAATACATTGATATTTTACATCATTAATTTCTTTGATGGATATCTAATTTTATTTTGGTGAATTACATGTTTCAAAGTGTTGAGTATTTATCTATATATACTTCACCAATTTGATGTTCTTCATATCATTGATAATATCTTTACTTTCTCTCTCCTCTATTCAATGTGATATGATGAAGTCAATATTATGCTGATAGGTGACGAAGAGTTAGATAGCCTTTAAGGATGTTGTTTTAGAGCTAAGGGTGAACAATATCTTTAATATTACTTACTTGGTGGTTTTGGGGTGATTAATATGGTGTTATGAAAATATTTCATGAAACATGAAAATAGATTGAGTCATTCTATGGTTGCTTCTCAATATTTGACGATTATGCAAATCTTAAGATTGTGAGAATTTGCCAAGATCTAGAGGCAATGGAAAGCACAAATAAGAGAGAACAAAATGTGACAAGAATAAACCGTATTCCTATCAATGATGCAAAATGTGATCAACTGGATCATCAAGATTATTGTTGTTGTTTACAATGAAAGATAAGCCTTCTTATATAGACAAGGCTAACAGACAAGAGAGAAAACAATATAATGACATGTGGCTCAATGAGATGCAAGGGTAGGTAGGGGTAGGTAGGAGAAATAGCAAAATATTCCACATGAGGTGGATCACCCACTGAATGTGGAATTATCACTCCACAATAAGTGCATATGATAGAGTCATAACAATATCACACTATAGAAGGTGGAAATTATCCTACATACACACTCCCAATGTATGCAAATCTCCCTAAGTGTCTCATATGCAAACTACAATGAAATGCATGTACCTAAGTAAACTTAAGTAAAGTGTAATTATATCCAAGATGAATAAATAATTACACCAACACCCCCCCTAAAGTGCAACTTAGGGGCATGAACTTAAGTCTACAATGAAACTAAGGAATACAAGATGGGTCCCAACTACTAGGCCATGTTAGGTACCCATGTACAAATGCAAATGCAAACTCTCATAAAGCGGTGAAAGAGAGAAAAACCTCATGGGAAAAAACTCCCCCCAAAAGAGAGATGATGAAAGCATACAATGCTCTCAATGATGAATGAGAAGAACAAAATCTATCCCCCCCATAAGAGAGAAGAGGAGACCATGAAGCCCCCCCTCAATGTAAAATCTCCTACAAGGATGGTCCAAGATGTTGACCAAAAATACCTCCCCATAAGGAAGGAAGAGAGCCAACACTCCACCAATAATGTCAAAGTGTGACAAAACTAAGTACCATGTCGATGACGATGAATCAATCATTGCAAAAAAAATGAAGATTAGGCATGGAGACAACCTTCTTTGAGCATCAACTAGAAACTCGTAAATGGCAGAAATATAGGTACAATCAAAGTCTCATGGGAGCCATGCACAAAGGTGTACAATCTAAGTCTCAACTGGAGTCATGCACCAAGTCTCACAAGATATTCCTAATCTAGGTGTACAAGAGGATTGCATCAAAAAAATTCATCAATGACAAGATACAAAGAGGTGTGGCACTTTATGATAGGGCAAGTACAACATTGCTCATGCAAGAGCATACACCATGATATAGTGCAAATATGGAAACATGAAAATAATGCCACCAAAGAAGCCTTGTAGAATACTGTAGATGAAGATGCTTTGATTGGGATGTCACCAAGAAAAATATAGGAGAAATAGCCCCCCCCTCCCCCTTGGCTGTTGGTTGGAAGCACTGCATATAGGTTTAAAGTGACAAGAAAAAATAGTGCTCCCGTTTTTGCTTATTAAATGATATTTTTGTTTTCAAAAGATTTTAAATAAACCCCTTAAAATCAATTTATTAAAATGCCCATTAAAAAAACACTATTAAAAACAATAATAAAGAAAAATTAAAAAAAAAAGGATATTAAAAAAAACTTTAATAAAAGATTATTAAAAAAAAAAAACTTTATTAAAAAAGTTTTATTTATTTATTAAAAACTAAATTTAAAAAGTTTATTAAAAAATTTATTAAAAAACATACTAATTTTTTTTTTTAATTTAAAAAAAATAAAAAGGGTTGCAGGTACAAAACCTGCCCCCCTCCCAATTTTTTTTTTTAAACAAAAAACCTTTTTAAAAAATGCGCCCCCCCCCGATTTAATTCGGATTTTTTTTAAAAACGACTTTAATTAAAAAATAAACTAACAAAAATGTAGAAAGATAAAAAAAATATATTTTTAAATTTTTTTAATTAAATCATACCTGCAACGTCTGTACAGCTGGGGGGGGGGAATTTTTCCAACTCAAAATGATGAGCTCCGATTTGGACGAATTGACAAGCGATCTTGGGGTTTTTGGACCTTTTGAGCAAAATGGCGATGATAGGAATTGTTAGACAATTCAAATAACTAGAAGACAACTGAGAGGGGGATGGGTGAATTAGTTGTCACAGATTACCAAAAGCATTAACAATTTAAACTTATAATACCGAAACCCAAAACATCAATACCAGAATAGTAGTTAATCTAATTAAGCATAAACAATTAATCATAGAATAAAAGTCATCCACACAACACCAAGATTTGTACGTGGAAAACCTGGTAAAAGGAAAAACTATGGTGGGAAGCCTACCCACAATTAGATAATACTTCTGCAGTAAGTATGTGAATTACAATGAAGGGGCCTGCACTTCCAGGAAGGCCAATAGCCTAGAGCACACTGCTCATCAGAAAAGGAGCCTCACTGACTACATATAAATTGAGACTACAATCCGGAGAAGTGTTGAATTGCAAAAGATAGCATCTGCTATGCCTGAGTATAGTTTCGGTTAAGCTCAATACCGGAGGACTAAATCCACTTACACAAACCCAATTCGATCTCCATTGATCGACCAACTCCTATGCCTCAATGATATTACATTATTCACACATTACATTCCTTGACCATGACCTCTTACATTAACCATGATGATCTGTAATGAGATCTTACGTCTATTTATGCAAACCCTCGACCATAAATAGTCAGGTCGGCCACTAGACAATAAACCAATTACATAATTACAAACCATGTTGGCCTTAGACCAAACAAGTAATAACAACACATAAGACATCCTAAAAAGACAATAATAGGTCCTATCCACATGTTACTTTAATATCGGTCCATAACCTAGATCAATCAGGACTAAGTATAGGTCCACACGCTTTAGCAATGATCTCCAAGCACCAAGTCTTGAACATGATCACCAACAACATCCAATCAAGCCGGAACTAGAAACCAATCTTCTAAGCAAGAAGGATAGCATCCAATGACTAGACCGAAACCAACTGATCAAGTATGAGTATAAGCATTGTAAGAAAACCAATTCCATCACAAGGTTATACCAGAGTCTACTGGATCATGCTGGATCCAAGTCAACCAGAAACCACTCAACCTACTGGGACCAGAAGGGTGTCGATAAAGCATCCAACTAGCTAGTGTTGATATCAATGACAAAACATCAATGCAACACATAATCAATTCCACCAAATGGCCAACAATCTCCCTCCTTGGCATTGATGGCAACACTAGATGTGAAAAAAATCTAAGTACCAAGAAATGCCAAACAAGTCTCCTCCTGTGGAAGACAACAAGCAATATCCTGGATATAGGTCTGAATATCAATATCTCTCCCTCTTTGACATTTATCATTTTCCTCCTTTATCTTTTTCACATCACTATCTCAGCCCCTTTGACATGAATGCCAAAAATCTGACAGAAATATCAAAGCAAAAATATAAGCCTCCAAATCTCAAAGCTGACTACTCCACCTGAGCAATAGCATCCCACATCAATGTTAGAATGAATAATATCTTTGATAATGCATGTCATACTAATGCCAAACTGCATCAATCAAGTCTCTATCGGAGGGGCAGAAACCCCCAATCTGTCTCTCAGGTACTCAAATGAGTCCTTGGATAAAGGTTTAGTGAAAATATCTGCAATCTGTTCTTTAGTGTTCACATAAACTAGTTTAATTTCATTTGCTTCCACCTTCTCTTTCAAAAAGTTATACTTGATAGATATGTGCTTTGTCTTAGAATGAAATACCAGATTGTTTGATATATCAATAGCAACAAAGTTATCACAATGAATAACTACTGGTGCATCACAATCCACCTTTATATCCTTCAACATTTTCTTCATCCATAAAACTTGTGTACAGTTTGTAGCAGTAGTAACATACTTAGCTTCAATAGTAGATAAAGAAGTACATTACTATTTCTTGTTGATCCATGAAACCAACTTCTTTCCAAGAAAGAAAGCTCCATCAGAAGTACTTTTCCAGTCATCAACATCTCCAACCCAATCAACATTTGTATATGCACATAAAGTAAAGTTATCATTCTTAGGGTACTATAAGCCATATTTTGATGTACCTTGCAAGTATCTTAAAATCCTTTTCATCACCATCTCATGATTTTCTCTAGGATCACTCTGAAATCTTGAAACAATACAAACATCATTCATAATGTCAGGCCTAGTCTGAGTCAAATAAAGCAAACCTCCAATAATAGATTTGTATCTTGTAGGATTTACCAATCTAGGAACATATTTTCTTGTCAATTTCTCACTTGTAACCATAGGTGTACTCATCGGTTTGGAATCTCACATACCAAATTTCTTAAACAATTCCTTAGCATATTTAGTTTGTCAGATAAAAATACCTTTGTCAGTTTGAGTAATTTTTGCAAACCTAAGAAAAATTTCAACTCACCAATCATAGACATCTCAAATTCTTTCTCCATATTATTAGAAAATTCTATGCATAATTTATCTTCACCTCCAAAAATAATGTCATCAACAAATTAAATACTTCAACAAGTAGTATATCATCATCACTGATTTTATAATATAAATTATTGTTAGCACTTCCCTTAGTAAAACCAAGCTTCAAAAGATATTTATCCAACCTTGCATACCAAGCTCCAGGTGTTGTTTCAATCCATATAAAGCTTTCCTTAAATTTCAAACCATATCAGTATCATCTAATAGTGAAAAACCATCAAGTTTCTCAATATAAACTTCCTCATCAAGATCCCCATTCATAAATCCACATTTAACATCCATCTGATAAACCTTGTAGTTCTTATAAGAAGCATAGGCAAGAAAAATTCTTACAGCTTCAATCCTAGCTACCAGTGCAAACGTCTCTCCATAATCATTTCCTTCCTTCTAAGAATATCCTTTACAAACCAATCTAACCTTATTCCTTATAACCTAGCCATCCTCATTCAATTTATTCCTAAAAATCCATTTAGTTCCAATAATATTTTTATTTTTAGGCTTGGGAACCAAAGTCCATGTGTTATTTTTCTCAATCTGATCTAATTCTTCTTCCATAGCTTTTAACCAAAATTCATATTTACATGCCTCAATTACTGATACTGGTTCAACTTGTGAAATTAAACATACCTTATTAGTTGTCAGTCTTATTTTGATCACTCCATTTCTCTTATCCCCAATGATTTGATCTTTAGAATGATTCAATCTCAAGTACCTAGGAGTCTTCTAACTCTCTGTTCCTCCTCCCTGTTCTTCAATTAATGTAGAATTCTCTGATGTTGTCAGAGTAACTAGTTCAACTCTCTATTTCGGTAAAGGTGCTATTGGTTCAGATATAATCATTTTCACTACTAGTTACTTCTCAAAAACTCTGATTTGACTTATATTCAGCTCATCTACTTTGACATTAGCACTCTCCAAAATTCTCTTCAATCTCTTGTTATAACATCTATATGCTTTGCTTTCATTAGAACAACCAGGAAATATGCCGTCATCACATCTAGGCTCAAATTTCCCAATAGTATCATCTCTCCTGATATAACATTTACTACCAATTTTTTTGAAATACTTAACTATAGGTGTATTCCCAAACCATAATTCATAAGGTCTCTTATTGGTTTCTCCTTTGATATGTACTTGGTTGAATATGTAAGCCATTGTACTCACTGCTTCTCTCCAATAGATATGAGGTAGATTAGCTTCCATCATCATTGTTCTAGCAGCATCCAAGATAGTTTTGTTTTTCCTTTCCACAACGCCATTCTGCTGAGGTGTCCGGGGAGCAGAAAATTGTCTTCTTATACCATGATTGTCACAAAAGTTATTAAACTCACCGGATGTGAGTTCTCCACCATGATCTGATCTCAAACATTTAATCTTCAATCCTATCTCAGTTTCCACTTTAGCCTAAAAGATTTTAAATTTTTCAAATGTTTCATATTTTTCTCTCAAAAAAGTAACCCTCATCATTCTATAATAATCATCAATGATTAACATGAAATATCTATCGCCATGAATTTTTTAATTCTAGCAGGGCCACACAAATTAGTATGAATAAGATCAAGATCATCATTTGATTTATCTTGTATACTCCTAAAATAGGTTCTGACCTATTTACCGATTTGACATTCTTTACATACTGATTATAGGGCTTCATAATCTTAGGTATATCTCTAACAACCTTAGTTGAACTGATCTTCACAATGCAATCAAAATTCACATGACACATCCTTTTATGCTATAGCCAACTCTCATCAATCTGTGTAGTCAAACATGTCTTCGCACCGGAGTTCAAATGAAATATGTTACCTTTCATCTATGTACCGGTTGCATTCTCCAAACCAGATCTGTTAATGATTGTGCATTTTCCATCCTTCAATTGTAAATGAAATCCCTTATCTACCAATTGTCCTACACTCAAAAGATTATGCTTCAAATCTTCAACATAATAAAAATTGTCAGTATTGTTCTTACCATCTAATGATACAGTTCCTTTTCCATTGATCATACATTCCTTGTCATCTCCAAATCTAACTAGTCATATGATGTGAACAACCACTATCAATTACCCATTCATCCTTGTCCTCAATTTTAGCATCAAGTACCTTCTCCTTAGGTACATTTTCTTCCCATACAGGATCATCATCCTTAATAGCCAGGAACACCCAATCCTTCCCATTACCAGATCCACTAGCAGAGTCTTCTACTGGTTTATCATTTGAATCAATAATGCCTTCCTCATGCGATGTGTGGCATGATTTATCTCTGTTTTTCTTGAATCTATACTTGTTTTGATATCCAGGGTTAGGCTTAAATGATCTTTTAACTCTTTCTTCAAGTCCTGAATTCCTTTCAAGACATCTAGATGTAAAATGACCAATCTTATTACATGCAAAACATTTAAACGATGCTTTTCCTTCATACTTACTTCCTATCGGTCCTTTAGGTACTCTTCTAGCAAATAGTGCTTCAAGTTGCTCAAACTCATCATCTTCTCTCTTCATATCCTCTAATTCCTTTTTATATAAATCTTTATAGTCTTGCTTACCGGTTGTAGATGTAGATGCATGGAAAGAAGGTTCAGTCTTCACAGCTCCTGAAGGTCCAAATTTGTCAAGCTCAATAGAAGATAGTTTCCCAACCAAAGTATCTTTGTTGATAGATGTATTAGCCATTGTTTTCAACTGATTAATAGTAGTATCCTTCATCTTGTAAGCCAGTGGTAGGGCTCTCAGGACTTTAGAAATAATTTCATCTTCACTCAGAGTTCCACCACAATATTGAATTCCCATAACAATCTCATTAACCCTTTCCATGAATGCAGTAATCCTTCCATCTTCTTCCATCTTTAGGTTTTCATATCTCACCTGGTAACCATTAAGTTTATAAATCTTCACTATAGGGTCATCTTCAATAAGAGCTGCAACTTATCCCATATAGCCTTTCCAAATGATTTGTCGATTAATCCCATTAATTGCTAATCAGAAAGTGCACACAAGAGGGCTACTCTTGCTCTACAATCATTCTCAAGCTCATTGTCCAGGTTTTCTAGAGGAGGATTGCCAGATCCTAGATTATAGGGTGTGACATCATTCTATTTGATCTCCAAATCTCATTGATAAGACATCTCAAATGAGTCTCCATCCGAATCTTCCATATTATGTAATTTTTTCCTTCAAGCCTCGGTATATCCCTTCAAAAGATAGATCCAAAAGAACTGGATGAACTTGAACTGCTAGTCTCCATAGGATCTTCCTCAAGTGGTTAACATTTCTTTAGAGAGGACCAAAGCTCTGATACCAATTGTTAGATAGTTCAGATAATCAGAAGACAACTGAGAGAGGGGGGTGAATTAGCTCTCAAAGATTACCGGAATCATTAGCAGCTTAAACTTTAATACTAGAACCCAAAACATCAATACCAGAATAGCAGTTAATCCAATTAAGCATAAACAATAATCACAAAATAAAAGTCATCCACACAACACCAACATTTGTACGTGGAAAACCCAATAAAGGGAAAAACCATGGTTGGAAGCATACCCACAGTCAAAAAATACTTCTACAATAAGTATGTGAATTACAATGAAGGGGCTTGCACTTGCAAGAAGGCCATCAGCCTAGAGCAGACTGCTTAACACAAAAGGAGCCTCACTGACTACATATAAATCTAGACTACAATTTGGAGAAGTTTTGAACTGCAAAAGATAGCATCTCCCATGCCTGACTATAGTTCCGGTTAAGCTCAATACCAGAGGACTAAATCCTCTTACACAAACCCAATTCGATCTCCAATGATCGACCAACCCCTCTGCCTGAATGATATTACATTATTCACACATTACATTCCTTGACCATGACCTCTTAAATTAACCATGATGATCTACAATGAGATCTTACATCTATTTATACAAACCCGCGATCATAAACAATCAAGTCGGCGACTAGACAATAAACTGATTACATAATTACAAACCATGTCGGCCTTAGACCAAACAAGTAATAACAACACATAAGACATCCCAGAAATACAACAATCGTTCCTATCCACAAATTACATTAATACTGGTCCATAACCTAGATCAACATGGACCAAGTATAGATCCACATGATTCACTAATGATCTCCAACCGCCAAGTTTCAAACATGATCAACAACAACATCCTAAAACTCCATCAGAAGTTGCACCAACACCACTTATGCAATTCATCAAAGATCTCCACCAAAAAATCTATCAGTGAAACCCTCACCAGAACCAGAAACCAATCTTATAAGCAAGAAGGATAGCATCCAATCACTTGACTAAAACCAACTGATCAAGTATGAGTATAAGCATTGAGAGCAAACCAATTCCATCACTAGATTGTATTGGACTCTACCAGATCATGTCAGATCCAAGTTAACCAAAAACCACTCAACCTACTAGGACTAGAAGGGTCCCGGTAAAGCATCTAAACAACTAGTGTTGACATCAATGACAAAACATCAATGCAACACATAATCAATTGCACCAAACGACCAACAGGAATTGGCCAAAAATGCTCCAAAATTGCAAATCGCTATCGAGACAAGTCACCACCCTCCACATTAGGTGATTCTGAGTTTCTTAAGCCTCCTCAATCTAATGGTGACCTGAGATTTGACCCAAAAAGCTCCAATAATAACCTACAATAGAAATCTCCAAAACACAAAACCCCAAATTTCTCTCAATTGGCAAACTGATGACACTCTAATGGCTTTGATGCCATGTGAGAATTTTCCAAGATCTAGAGGCAATGGAAAGCACAAATAAGAGAGAACAAAATATGACAAGAATAAATTGTATTCCTATCAATGATGCAAAATGTGATCAACTAGATCATCAAGATTATTGTTGTTGTTTACAATGTAGGATAAGCCTTCTTATAAAGACAAGGCTAAGAGACAAGAGAGCACACAATGATGACATGTGTTTCAATGAGATGCAAGGGTAGGTAGGGGTAGGTAGGAGAAATAGCAAAATATTCCACATGAGGTGGATCACCCACCAAATGTAGAATTCTCACTCCACAATAAGTGGATATGATAGAGTAATAACAAGATCGCACCATAAAAGGTGGAAATTCTCCTACATACACACTCACAATGTATGCACATCTCCCTAAGTGTCTCAAATGAAAACTACAATGAAATGCATGTACCTAAGTAAACTTAAGTAAAGTGTAATTATATCCAAGATGAATAAATAATTACACCAACAAAGATACTATAAAAAAATATGGTTGAATTCCTCATTAAGCCCAAATGTTGTGTGGGTCTAAAATCTATTCTGAAGTGTGTCATTGAGGACTTTTATTTTCATATAAACATTAGGATATGTCCTAATGTGCATCCTAATTACAACTACCCTTAGATTTCATTTTTTATTGAAGATCTGGGGGATGATGTAGCTAAGCATCGCCATCATGCTTGCATGGCTTGGAGTTTCTCTATTCCATCACTAGGTTTTGCAATGTTTATATTCTAGATTGGTTTTTCACCTTTATTTCAAGATCAGAGTTTGAAAAGGAATTTGAAACATAACATTAATTCTATCATATTATGTTGTGTATGAAGATCCAACTCTGTAAGTATAGTTTATGTTAATGTTGAAAGGTTATAATTAGACTTATCATAGTTAATATAAATATAATATAAACCTTACCCTAGACACAAGAGTAACTATTTCAGTATCTTTTTTTATTATCTTTTATGGGGTACAACTCCCTTAAGCCTACTCATAGATAAAAGAGCAATATATGCAAATTATTTCAAGGTAGAAATTAAATTATGTTCTGCATTGAAGCTTGAAAAGATATTGATATTTTTCATCATTAATATCCTCAAGACAATATAGTTGACTAGGGTGCATGCATTACCCAAAAAAAGGTTTTCGGTCATGATATCAAGTTTATAGTGCATTTTTAAAGACTCTAGAAAAAAATAGGCACGAATTAAAATTTTATTTTTACATATTATCGTAAGTAGAGAGAGCATGAGAGGAGATTAAGGAGATATTATATTATTGTGTCGCTAAGAAAAATAGAAATATAGAATATAAGGAATGTCTAGTGAAATAGAAGAATAAACTAGTAGAGGATGCACTTGGTTAAGCCTTATAAATATTTAATAGTTTGGGTTTAAATTTCTATAATATTTACTAACTTACAATGATTCAAATTATGGTTATGAGTAGAGAATACAATAATCATCTTGGGAGTTTGATAAAAGAGAATTGTTCTAAATTTAAATTAATATTCATTTACTCCTTTTGCAGTGATTCTTTATTAGTTCCTGACTATGGCTAGATATTTATGCATCCATTCGGTGCATTTTCCTTTTATAATTGACCAATTAGATTTAAAAAGTTTAAAGAACTCTATAGTTCATATTTAT
Organism: Cryptomeria japonica; assembly: GCF_030272615.1. NCBI lineage: Eukaryota > Viridiplantae > Streptophyta > Pinopsida > Cupressales > Cupressaceae > Cryptomeria > Cryptomeria japonica. The sequence goes on from NC_081406.1 coordinate 235,968,277, forward strand.
TTTATATATTAAATAAATTATTAAAATATTACTTTTCTTTACTCTCACTAGATCATTTTGAAATAGTAGATAGAAAATTCAATTTTTGTAAAAAAAAAATCCATTTTTGAATATTTAATAAATGATATGTAAAAAAAACATGTCGCCTGTTGCTTGTACAAAAAAATAAATCTTATATTATTTTGGTTGATGTGACAGCTTAGCACTTAAATACACATTTCCTCCTTTGATCTATTATGTATGGCATTTACTATGGCAAGTGGGCCCTCACTAATTTTACTACACCAAATTTCTATCATGCACATCACTTGCTCAGTTTGCTAAGGTGCAACAAGAATCCACATAATCCAGTCTTAGGACATCGTGAGATAATAAATGGCAAGGTTAGAATAATCAATATAGGTTGAGATTGTGCATTTTTCTATAGATTAATCATGCTCTAATGCAGATATGGCTTGTTTATAGGGAATATGGAAGTATGTTAATTTAAATTGTTTTATTTCGTGGAATTTTTTTTTTATAAAGTGAGATATTTTGAAGAATTGAATACTATTTTTTGGGTAGGACAATTTTTATAATTTAAAAAAAAAAATTATAAGAAAAAATCAATTAGCTAATTAATATGGAATTAAACATAGAAATTGAAAATAATCATGTGAAAATAGTCTTATTTAGCAAGATAATTTTAAAGTAAAATTATATGTTAAGTGATTGTTAGTTAATTTATGAGAATATTTGTCTCACACAATCTATTACAATTCAAAAATTTAATACAAAAATAAATTAAATAATATTTAAGTCTTATGTAAATTTAATAAAAAAAATATTAATTAATCTTTAATACTAATTTAAACAATCAAATAACTCTTTATTCAATATTTCATACTATTCTATAAAATTAAAATTAAAATTAAAATTCTTAAATAGGTCATATGGATTCTTAAAATTTATATAACAATAATAATTTGCTAAATAAAAAATAACAAATGACTAGAGCCCACCTTAACATATGTATATATCTATAAGACAATGATGACACACTTTTCATGATTACATTATATTAGTCCATTTCCACACAACATAGATCAGTTTTTTGCATTACATGAAGTTCATGATAATTGGGATCAGACTCATAAAGCTTGAGATCCATTTACATCATTCTCTTTATCAATGTAGAGTTTGAATAATTCATCAAACTAAGTTAACTAATCTTTCAAAAATAGCAAAATATTCCAATTAGCACCTACATCATCTATCCATCATCGATTCTAAGACCACATAGACCTATCATTTTATTTAATTATAATACATACTTCAATTTCAATTTCCTATCCTAACTCAATTATTAGATAATCATTTTTATTTATTTGTTTAATCTATATGTCTCTCTCTCTTCCTCTCCCCCTCTATCTCCATCTATAATTTTATCTACTCTAAACTAATCACACTATTGGCAGGAACTTGACACTTTGTGTCTCTTGTTAAATTTAAAATTCTATTAACTATTTAAATTTTGAAGAGGCATTCACTGACTCTGTAATGCCCGCCAAAATACCCTAGAGAAATAAAGCTAACAAACAATGAATAGAGAATATTTTTTTTCAATATAATCTAAACACATATAACCATCTACTCATATCCATTAAACATTCATAATCATAATATGCACATAACAACATGAACATAAAGCATAATCACATGAACTATTAACACAAGCAGAAATAAACACAACACCACATCTATCTTCCCTAGGGTATCTCAACATCATTATCTACACTACTAACATAAGCAATAACTTCATGATCACTATTGTAATACATTCTAACTCTATTATTATTTGTTCTTTCCATGCAACAAGTGTAAGATCATTTATAATCCATCTATCATGAATGCATACATTAACAATGCAATACCAATCAACCCTATTAGGTTCATTTAAAAAAAAACAAATCCAAATGTTCCTATAATCTCATTTATTCATTCTTCTTAACATCATTAGTCCATTCCAAAATGATCTTGATTCACATTACTAAACCTTTCTTAACAACATAACATCCACATAATTCTAAGTACACAATAATGAATACAATATCATTATTTTCATTAATGAACAATCACAAGATACAATATGATACATCATCATATTCTCTTACAAGAGGTATAATCCATGTCCTAAGGGATTATCTAACATTACATATCCATTATCTAATTACATCAAGGATCATAGCTCTCAAGGACATATTACAAACACATTAGTATCATGGTATCTATAGTTACATATGTCATAAGATCAAATATAACCACCTGCAACATTATCCATCCACAAGATGAAGATACAAGAATCCACATCCATGCATGAAGCAACCAATGAAGAACATCCCAATGGAAGAAGGCATCAAACCACCCAACCATGTGGAACCAAAGGAACCACCCCCTGTGCTAGGAGATGACACAAGGACCAAGGGCAAATGTAGGAGTGGAGTGTCATCACATGGTATCCCCGCATAGAAGGAACCACCTTGATAATCATGTATTTGCATGCTATCATAAAATAGAAGGCATCATCTTGATAGACATGTGGAGCCATCTCAACCTATGAGAGAATAAGGGAGTTTGGTTTTCCATCTCTATGGCCTTCCCATGCTTATCCTAAAATATCCTCCCTGGGACTAAGTCTTAGTGCTCAACAGCCATTATTATCTTGATTAGATGAATCCTAATTACCCAACCCATCTAATTATTTATTAAAATTATCACTTATTTAAAACAAGGAAAAATTTCAATGTGCCCTGGTAGTCCAGACTCTAAGTATCCTTACTAGGAACCTCTTAGAATCCTTTCTCTCATGACCCTCATTCATCACATAAAATCTTGCTCCCCATAACCATGTTCCAAGACTTTAAGGTAAAACAACAACAAATCATAAGGAGGCTCAAATGCAACATCAATATAGCAATAAGCAATACAATCCAATTGCCAAAGTGCCAACAATGCTAACATGTAATCAAGTGCCTTAGCATGATCAATATATTACATAACCATAGTAATACATAAATCAGCCATAAACATAAGAAAATCCTCAACAACGAGGCTTGTCACCTTGTTGAAGCTACACATAAACATACCCTCAACAACAAGGCATGAAAACTTGCTCGAGTAGCAAAACATTCTCTACGACAAGGCTCAATGAACTTGTCAGAGCCATAAAATAATAGAATAATCAAATTTGAACATATTAAATATTGGAAAATCTCATAAAACATCAACACAAGCCTCTGGTACAAAGACAAAACTGAGAAAATCGACCCAGAAGATCAAAACGACCAAAACTATGTGAAATCTTGAATACAAAGAAGACTGCCTCTTTTTATTTAATGTATTAGTGCATTTGCAAAATTTTTTACCATATTTGATACGAATAGTAGTGCCCTTGACTGAAAAATAAATGTCTTTTACTGATCATGTAGCACTTTCAGCAAACAAAATAGTTCCCTAATACAATAGAATAACGCTTCTCCAAATACTAATAATGCATATGAAAAATGGGTTAGCGTTTTTATTTATTTATGTAGACTCAAAAATACAACAAGGACAATAAATCAAAGTCTTAAACCAAAAGCCAGAAACAGAACAACGGGGACACCAACTCTATTAGAGGCTAGAGGAAAGAACTAAACTCAAAACAAAACCAATACATGATGAAAATTGAAGATCATAGATGAAGACTTCTAGTAGAGCAGACTCAACAATAACATCATAGAGAACAATAACAACTTCTAGATTTCACAGATACAGGAAATAGCACAAATCAATACATTTCAAAATCCAGCTTTCGCATAGCCACAATTAAGAACACTAGAAAATGCACACTCTGGAACATTCATGCCAATACATAGGCATATAAATATGCAAACATTTTTCCCAAAACTATATAATAATCTATAACATATCACTCTATTATCAATAATTTTTCCAATAGCATTTACCTAGACTTCTTGAAAATAATCTTTATTCAGACACTAGGAAGACAATCTTTCCCAAAGAAAAATACACAGAGAGAGGAAATCACAACCAACTTGGACCTAGAAGTCATAGAAAAATGAAGCTGATCGAGCGCTAATTTCCAAGTCCAATTCCAAGAAAAGCCAAGCCAAATCCAATTCCAAAATCTCCAACCAAGAAATCAAAATGCAAAAAGAAACTCTAGAATTGCTAACCCGACAAAATGCATAGGCGAATAAATAAATAAAAAATTGCATTCAAACTATAGCCAAAATCTAACCAATAAAATCATTCCAAAATATTATATAATATACCTGCCATGCCCAAATATAACATTTTATTTTCCCAAGGCTTTTTAACCAATAATCAAGGAGGGTACATAAGTTATATAATATTTATTTATCCACATATAGTAACAAGAGTTATAATATTATAATAATACAAAATCATATAAATAGATACATAAGTAAATAAATAATAAACCAAAACCCAATAATTAATAAGCCAATGGCAATTAAATAAATAAAAGCCTCAAATAGATAGAAAGCCATAATAAAATAAAAGCCTTAAATAATTAAACAATAAATAACAAATAATCAATTAAACAATAAATCGATTAAATTAATTATATAAATATAAAACCATAAATCAATAAAACATTAATCTAATAATAATAATAAACCACTAATTATTTAATTAACCAAACAATATAATAAATTTAATTAATATTTAATAAACTATATTAACCAAGCTTTAATTAAATAAATAACCGAATACTCATAACACCACAAGACGACCACAACTCAACACACTAGTACAATGATTCACGCCAAGAAAATCGACTATCAAGGATGACAACTTAAACCTAGAGTGCGTTGAGGGAACTCGTGCCATCTCCAAAAACTTGCCAAATTAGGATTAAGACTATTGGCATTTTTGATGATTATGTTGTGATTGTCATTGATGGACACACACTTGCATTGAGATCACTTTTATATGTATGAGTTATGCTCAACCGGCAATTGTTCTCAACCGGTATGAAGCATTATAGTCCATAGACTATTGGTGTTTTGCAGAAAGTGTTTACCGATCTGAAGCGGTATGTTGACCCCAAGCGGTTCGAGGATCTCAAGCGGTACGAAGGAATGAAGTGGCACAACTCATATTTCCCAGTCTTCATTTTGTCAAATCGGCAACCGGTATTTTGCTTTAACTGGTATTTTGTATGAACCGGTAATACTCTATGATGAGTTACTAGCCGACATTTTGTGATGAGTTACCATCCACCGATTGTTTGACAGTGTCGACACTTTAATGGTGCTTTTTGTGTCATGTTACAGAATATGTCTAGATGCATTGAACCTAGGAAATTGTAATGTAATCCTATTGGACCGACATAAAATCAGATTCCTTATAAGGACATCATGTCTAGGGTGTTAAGTTGTTGATAGGGTTTAAGGTGGTTGATGAGTTAAAGAGAGTGTGAATGTGTTGAAGACTGAAGTAGTGTTGTAATGCATTAGGAATGAGCTATCAAGGATCTAACCAAGCAATCTGTGCTATTTACTAGATCCCTCACTTCTTGATTACTCAAATCTGCGACAAGTCTGAAGCCCTTAACTGGGTAGGCCCGAAAGACTTCTGTAAATCCTCTAACAAGGTGGTTCACATCTGTGGATCTAAAATTCTCTAGCAAGGTAGTCTTTAATTGGACTTATCTCCTAATAGAGATTGAGATTCCTAATAGGATCTGTTCAGGTAAAGAACATTGCATGACCTTAACCGGTCTGGTTCATATTATGTAGATAGTTACTTGTGAGTTCCATCTCACCATGGTTTTTCCCATTTGGGTTTCCACGTCAAAATCTCTTGTGTTATGGTGTTTGTGCTTCTATGGGTAAATGCATTATTTTCTATTTGGTTTGCATGTGTGCTAATCGGTTTGTCTACTAAACTATTTTACCGGTTTATTGTTAGTCTAGTAAAGTGTTTAAGTACACTAATTTTTGGCATACTAATTCACCCCCCTCTTAGTATTCATCAATTGGTATCAGAGCCAACCTTTCTATAAGTCTAACCACTTGGAAAGAGATATGGGGGAATACACTATGAGGGAACTTACTCATCGACTCACTCAGTCTGAGCAAGCCTATGATGATCTTATGGTAAAATATAAGGCCTCTCAATCAAAAAGGAGAGAACATGCTGAAAAACTAATGGAGCTATCTGAAAATAGTTCTTCTGATGAAGCAGACATGGAAGCCTTGATTCAAGAAGTAGAAAAGCTGAATGAATCCAATTCCAACCTAAGAAAAGAGTTGGAAGGACTGACTATTTGAATGTGCCAAGAGCTTGAGAACTAGAGGAAAGCTAAAGATCTGGTAAAAGACAAAGATCATGAAATCTCCAAGCTGAAGCAAGAGATCAGTGCCCTATCTGCTCAACTCCATGCAAGAAAAGTGTAAAAGGAAGACATGCAAGGAGAACTGAACACAACCATCTCTGAGAATGCAAACTTGATGGAAACAAATGTTGCTATTTCCAAAGAACTCTCTGAGTCAAAGGAAATACTTGCTAAGTTCAACAAAAGTACTATTAAGCTAGAGCAAAAGCTTGAATCTACCAAACCTATCAAGAATACTAATGGACTTGGTTATTCTGTTCATTAGGAAGGTGAGACCTCTGGTACAAATGTTGGAGCATCAAAGAAACAACCGGCATCAAAGAATAAAGGTAAGCAAAAGTTTAAACCTGTTTGCTTTAACTATCTTAAAGAAGGACATACTGCCAATGTGTGTAGGAGCAAAGCCTACAATAATTTTCCTTACTTTATAAACAATGTACCTAGATCCAATAAGTTCAATGGTAATTGTTATTCATGCATCAAATTTGGGCATAGAGCATCTGAATGCAGGTCTGTTATGAACAACACTAGAAGATATCCTCAGAGGACTCAAGGAGTTGGTCCAGAACCTTTTGTGAACCAGAATCACAACCTGTTTAATGCCTTTAATCATCAGTCAGGAAGCAGTGGCTATCAAGCAGTAACCGGATGGAGAGCAAACTATTGGATTTTCCATGGTCATGGTCACACAGCTGCAACATGCAAAAGGAAGAGTGGAAACAAATAATGGACCTTTGAGAGCACCTGGAATGGTTTGCTATCATTGCAAAAAACCAAGTCATTTAGCAAGATTCTGTAGAAGTAGAAAGAGTATATCAGATGATATACTGGTCACTCTGGAAGGAAAGATTGATATTGACACTATTCAAGTGGATATGAGCAAAACCTGGAAGAAGAAACCAGCAATGTTGCAAGAAGAATTGGTTTCTGCACCTAGTGTGGAAATAACGAAACCGGCAAACTAAGCATCATAAAAGATTAGGGGGAGAAAATGGTGAAATGTTTTGAACCCCTGATTTATACTGGTAAAAGATCTTAACCGGTATGTGATACCTATCATTTGGCAGAAGACCGAAAATGGTAATAGGCAAATTAGGGTTTATGCCCTAATGGTGGAGCATTTATTATGGTAGGTGAGGAATATATTTAAAAGGAATTTTCAAATCATTTCTCACTATTATTTTTTGAGCGAAGAAGTTTTTCAAGTGCAGAGCGAAGAAAAAGTGATTTGTGTTGCGATTCAAAGAAATTCTGAAACCATGAAGAAGATCCAGAAGCAAATATCAAATGGTCAAGAGAAGAACTCAAAGCAGTGATTCTGCAACTGACGAAGTGTGAGGCGAAGTGGAATTTGCAAGCCCTAAATTCTTGATTTCAGAAAGGTATTTCTCGAGTTTTCTGTTTTATCATGGCTTCCGCATGCCATGATAGTTCTAGTGCAACTGTTGATTCTATAGACTTCATACAACAAAAGTCAAAATATAATGCTTTGTCTCAAGTACCAGTTGGTGTTATAGTAGAAGAAGGGATTTTTGATTATATAGATTGTAAAATTGAAGACTTAGGGTCTCTCGCAATCCATTCTCAGCTAGGTCTATTCTGTGGGAAGGATAAAAAGATCAAACCTGAGTATAGCATCTTGGAGAAGAAGAAGCTTCACAATGCAGTTTACTTCCTAGAGGATTTCACAGATGACCCCATTCGAATCATTCTGAGTAGAGTTCATGGTGACAAGATGTATCTTGATAGAACACATGATATCACATCGCCTTTTACTGATCCTTTAGCACTTTCAGCCAACAAAATAGTTCCCTTATATAATGGAATAATGCTTTTACAAATACTAATAATGCATATGAAAAATGGGTTAGCGTTTTTGTTTATTTAGTACTTTCATTTCGGTAGACTCAAAAATACAACAAGGACAATAAATCACAGTCTTAAACCAAAAGCCAAAAACACAACGACGGGGACACCAACTCTATGAGAGGCTAGAGGAAAGAACTAAACTCAAAACAAAATCAATACATGATGAAAATTGAAGATCACAGAAGAAGACTTCCAGTAGAGCAGACTCAACAATAACATCATAGAGAACAATAACAACTTCTAGATTTCACAGATACAGGAAATAGCACAAATCAATACATTTCAAAATCTAGCTCTAGCATAGCCACAATTAAGAACACTAGAAAATGCACACGCTAGAACATTCACGACAATATATAGGCATATAAATATGCAAACATTTTTCCCAAAACTATATAATAATCTATAACATATCACTCTATTATCAATAATTTTTCCAATAGCATTTACCTAGACTTCTTGAAAATAATCTTTACTCAGACACTAGGAAGACAATCTTTCCCAAAGAAAAATACATAGAGAGAGGAAATCACAACCAACCTGGACTTAGAAGTAATGGAAAAATGAAGTCCATCGAGTGCTAATTTCTAAGTCCAATTCCAAGAAAATCCAAGCCAAATCCAATTCCAAAATCTCCAACCAAGAAATCAAAATGCAAAAAGAAACTCTAGAATTGCTAACCTGACAAAATTCATAGGCGAATAAATAAATAAAAAATTACATTCAAACTATAGCCAAAATCCAGCCAAGAAACAAAATTTCAAAATACTATATAATATACCTACCATGCCCAAATATAACATTTTATTTTCCCAAGGCTTTTTAACCAATAATCAAGGAGGGTATGTAAGTTATATAATATTTATTTATCCACATATAGTAACAAGAGTTATAATATTATAATAATACAAAATCATATAAATAGATACATAAGTAAATAAATAATAAACCAAAACCCAATAATTAATAAGCCAAGGGCAATTAAATAAATAAAAGCCTCAAATAGATACGAAGCCATAATAAAATAAAAGCGTTAAATAATTAAACAATAAATCAATTAAATCAATTAAATAAATATAAAACCATAAATCTATAAAACATTAATCTAATAATAATAATAATAATAAACCACTGAATAATTATTTAATTAACCAAACAATATAATAAATTTAATTAATATTTAATAAACTATATTAACCAAGATTTAATTAAATAAATAACCAAATACTCATAACACCACAAGACGACCACAACTCAACACACTAGCACAATGATTCGCGCCAAGACAATTGACTATCAAGGATGACAACTTAAACCTAGAGTGCGTTGAGGGAACTCATGCCATCTCCAAAAACTTGCCAAATTAGGATTAAGACATGCTCAGACCTATGAAAGCGGGTGGACTCGATGTCTAGTACCTGCAATCCTGCAACCAGCAATAGCCACAATACAACATTCACAATAATATATCATAATTAATTAAACAAGTAAGTGATAGAGAATCACACCACCATATCCTACTCGCAATGAGTGACATGACATCATTTGTTAGCGGCAACAATGAAGGAAGACTTAGAGTGGGGGGTGAATCAGTCTTCATCGGATTCAACAAATTTAATCACAAATCTAGATTTGATAAACTATAGTAACAATAAAGATATGAAAATTGAAAGAACAACACACAACACCAATATTTTGATGTGGAAAACCCGTTTAAGGGAAAAACCTTGGTAGGAACCTACCCATAGTAAGATGATACTCTATTGTAGTATGTGAAAATATTACAATGAGAAATGCACATACATTGAGGCACACTGCCTAGAGCTCACTACTCAAAAGATAATGGCCCAAAAGGCTATAACCCTTAGGGAAGTCTTACTGACTTACAACAAGATTTGGACTACAATCTAGAAGGAATGAACTGAAGAATAGCATCTCCAAATGCCTAATTACAATTCTAGTTAAGCATAGATGTCTTCTCAGCAACACCAAACTCTTCTCAATCACAACATCAGAGGATGAATCACTTGTTCGCACATAAACCTCTCTCTAATAATACAGACACAACCTTGACACCTAAATTACATGAATATATCACCTATATATACAATTGATCAACCTTTATAACAAGGTCGGCTAAACCCTCAACTCATAATTACAAAATTATGTCACATGATACAAATATCGATGACCGGACCAATATGATGATTTATATAGCATAACATGGACCTAATCCAAATTCCCAAATGCTCAACTCCACCAGAAATCATGCCAAGATCAATCGCAACACGCTACACCACCAAAAATACACATAACATGAAAATCAACATGGGTTCATAGAAACCATTAAAAACTCATACAATGATGAATGCAGATCACTATAATAAATAGGACATGACTAGGAAACACCAACAAGCACATTAGAATCATCAAGAAGAGTTGTGACAATATCACTTATCAAATCTTCATCTGTCAATGTCTGAAACTCAAGTATGCAACCTATCAGCAATTGTCACGAAGAAAGATAACTTATGGAGGACCAAATAATGATCCATCTGGAGTGAAGACACACAATACCATCATAAAATTTCAGCACAAGATCTGATCACATTGGAATATACAAGAGGAAATATTGAACTCTGCAAAACAATGATCAAGAAAACAAAACTGCAAAACTGGATCATAAGATCTTCCCAATCTACAAACACTAGAGAAAATCAAAAGAATGTGTTGACATTAATGAAAACAACATATCCTAGCAGCAATAATGACCAACAATATCCAACAATCTCCCCCTTTGGCATTGATGGAATTATATCAATATGAAAAATAGTCAATGCAAAGAAAGAAGATATCTCCAGCAAACTCCCCCTAAGATCAAGACAGATAAAGCAGTTTTTCACATGATCTCTCTCCCCCTTTGACAACAATGCCAAAGATCTCAAAATAGTAAACTTAACTTGTGATTCTCTCTCCCCCAAAATAGAAACATAAATCTCAGGAATCTCTCCCCCTAGAACATAGACTACTCCATCAAAGCAACACCAATTCTTCAATCTGGATAAAGAGATAAAGCTCTGAAGTCCACTGGATTGATGCAACTTAATGCATCTAGTTCTCATCAGGAGGGGTGGCTACTCCCAACTTGTCTCTCAAATATACAAATGTATCTGTAGGAAAAGGCTTAGTGAAATATCAGCTATTTGTTCCTTTATAGATACATACTCCAGCTTCACCTTCTCTTCACTGACTTGCTCTCTCAAGTAATGATATTTGATTGACACATTATTAGTCTTTTAATGTTGCACCAGATTCTTTGACATATTAATAGCACTGGAACTATTACATTATATGATAGTAGGCTCATCATAAATAATTTTGACATCTTTCAACATTTGCTTCATCCAAACTACCTGAGTGCAATTACTAGTAGCAACAATGTATTCAATTTCAATAATAGATAAGGACATTGAATCTTGTTTCTTACTATCCCATGAAACCAACTTCTTTCCCAAAAAGAATTCTCCACTTGTAGTGCTCTTTCAGTCATCAACATCACCAGCCCAATCAACATCAATGTAGGCACGTAGCATGAAATCGTCATTCCTCGAATACCCAAAACCATAATCCATAGTCCCCTTCAGGTATCTGAATATCCTCTTCACAACAGTGACATGAATCTTTTCCAGATCAGATTGATATCTAGTAGTCATGCACACAACATGCATAGTACTGGTCTAGTTTGAGTAAGATATAGCAGTCCACCAACCTTAGATCTATACAAAATCTAATTATCTTTCGAATATTCATCATTCTTAGACAACTTACAGCCAATCAACATAGGAGTTCTAACTAGTTTGGAGTCATCTAACCCAAACTTGTTTAGCAATTCCTTCACATACTTAGTTTGAGATATAAATATACCTTTTCCTATCTGTGAAATCTGCAAACCTGAGAAATAATTCATCTCACCAATCATAGACATCTCAAATTCTTTCTGCATATCACCGTCAAACTTCATACTCAAGTCATCATCACCTCCAAAGATAATATCATCAACAAAAACTTCAACAATCGAGATGTTATCATTTTTTATCCTAAAGTATAGATTACTATCAGCAACACCTTTACTAAATCCCGATTTCAATAAATACTTATCTAGTCTAGCATACCATGTTATAGGGGCTTGTTTCAATCCATAAAGAGCTTTCTTCAGTTTACATACCATGTCTCCATCATCTGACAATGAAACTCCATCAGGTTGCTCAATGTAGACTTCTTCCTCAAGATCATCATTCAAAAAGGCAGATTTGACATCCATCTAATACACTTTGAAATATTTATAAGCAACATAAGCAAGCAACAGTCTAAAAACTTCAAGCCTAGACACCGAAGCAAAAGTCTCCTCATAATTAATCCCTTCTTTTTGAGAATATCCTTTGTAAACCAATCTAGCTTTATTTCTAACAAATTCACCAGCTTCATTCAATTTTTTCTTGAATACCCATTTAGTACCAATAAAATTCTTATTTTTTATGTCTAGGCACAAGTTCCCATGTGTTATTCTTTTCAATCTAATCTAATTCTTCTTCCATATCTCTCATCCAATTTTTTATCCTTGCAAGCTTCAACAACATCTTTAGGTTCAACTTTAGAAGTTGAACATACTTCTTCAGCAACTAACCTTCTTCTAGTCATCACACCTTTATTCTTATCACCAATAATCTAATTTTTAGAGTGATTAAATCTTACATACCTCGGAGTCTTTTGATTGTTCTGATTTTCAAGTTCCTGTGACTCTTCACCGATAGCAGCAACATCGAGGTTAAATGTCTCTACTGGATCAGTCTTCTTAGGTTATCCAGTCTGAACAGGGGATAAAACAACATGTTGTCCATCATCATAACCACATGCTCTGATCTCTTTCCCAAGGTTCTCATCAACCTTCACATTTACACTTTCTACTATCTTTCTCAGCCTCTTATTGTAGCATTGGTAAGCTTTTCTCTTTGTAGAATATCCCAAGAAAATTCCTTCATCACTTCAAGCATAAAACTTTCCTATATCCTCGTCTCTCTTGATATAACATTTCTTACCAAATACCTTGAAATATCTCATTGTAGGAACATGACCAAACCATAACTCATAAGGAGTTTTACTGGTATCACCTTTAATATGAACTCTATTGAAAGTGTAAATAGGAGTGATAATAGCTTCTCTCCAATAGATCTTCCAAACATTCCCTTCAATCAACATAGTCCTTGTAGCATCCAAGACATTTATGTTCTTTATTTCAACAACTCCATTCTGCTGAGGGGTTCTAGGAGCATATAATTGTCTTCTAATTCCATGCTTCTCATAGAATGAATTGAACTCACTAGAACATAATTCTCCACCTCTATCAGATCTCAGACACTTTACCTTCAATCCAAGCTTAGTCTCCACCTTTGATTTGAATATATTGAACTTGTCCAATGCTTATGGTTTATCCTTCAAAAAGATAACCCACATCATCTTGGAATAATCATCAATTAGCATCATAAAATATCTATCACCCCTCACACTTCTAACATTTGTAGGTCCACATAGGTCAATATACACAAGATCTAGTAATCCATCAGATGTATACTGCTTGCTCTTTAAAGAAATTATTGTTTGCTTACCCAACTGACATTCCTTACATACCGGATTAGCAGGCTTAATAATCTTAGGCGGAACTCTAATAGCTTGTGTAGAACAGATCTTAATCATTGAATCAAAAATTACATGACACATTCTCCTATTCCACAAACAACTCTAATCAATATGAGCAATCAAACAACTTTTCTCATTGACATTCAAATGAAAAATATTACCCTCGGGCTTAGTTCTAGATGTAATCTCTATATCAGAGGCATTTAGGATCTTGTATTTTCAATTCTTGAATTGTAGATCATAGCCTTTATCAACCATTTGTCCAACACTCAAAATATTATGCTTCAAACCTTCAACATACAAGACATGAATAGTGTTATTCTTACCATCAAAAGAGATAGAACCTCTCCCACATATCACACAAGCTTTCTCATCCCCAAATCTAACTATTCCACCATCATACCTCTCCATACTCACAATTTTTCTTTTATCACTAGTCATATGATGTGAACAACCACTATCAATCACCCATTCATCTTTCTCTTCAACTTTAGTAGCCAAATCTTTCTCCTCAATAGTGCCGCTAGTGGAATCAAAAGGTAGAGGTCTATCTTCCTTAATGGGAAGAAATACAACTTCATCTCCTTATGATTCTTCATTTGTAACACCTTCATCAATAGCATAATAACAATTCTTTTGATTCCTATATTTTTGGTTATACTTGTAAGGTTTATCATACTTGTCATGCTTCAAATATCTATCATTCCTATCATGCATATCAAACTTATCATGCCTGTCATACTTAACCATTCTTTCTGGGCATATAGAAGCAAAATGTCCTATCTTATTGCAAGAGAAACATTTCAGAGGCATTTTTTCATCATACTTTCTTGATCCTTTAGGCAATCATTAGGCAATCAATGATTCAAGCTCATCCAACACTTTTTCTTTCTCTTCCATCTTCCTTCTCTCTCTTTCATATCTAGATATTCTACACTCATTAAGATCATACTTCTGCTTTCTAAATATAGATGTTGATGCTCTAAATTTTGTCTTAGACTTTCCATGTGATTCTCCAAACTCACTCAACTTAAATGAAGCAATATTTCCAACCAGCACATCTCTTGTCACTGTAGTCACACTCCAGATTTCATCAATAGCAACAACCTTATGTTTACTAGTAGGAGCCAAAGATCTTAGCACCTTAGCAACAATTTCATCTTCCTCAAGGGTTCCACTGGCACATCTGATACCTAGGACCAAATCATTCACCTTAGCCATGAAAGAGTGCATATTCTCATCATCTCCCATCTTCAATGTCTCATATTTTCCTTTCAAACTCTACAACTTAGCAACCTTCACTTGTTTATCACCTTCATATAGGATTTCAATCTTTTCCCATATCTTATGTGAGGTTTGAATTCCCATTATATTTTTCATTTCAAAATCATTCAAGGCACTAAGCAATGCTTCCTTCACTCTAATATTATGTTCAACTTCCTTGATGTCATCAGTAGTAACCGGTCCACTCGGAGGAGCAGAATAGGCATTCTTTGTAATCTTCCAATAATCTTCTCCAAGACATTTCAAGTGCACTTCCATACGGTTCTTCCATATAGCATAGTTACTTCCATAAAATCTTAGACTGTCCTTCTTAACCATAACACCTTGAGTTATCATCCTGGATATCCTCAAGTGGTTAAGCTTCTCCCAAAGGATCTAGCTCTGATACCAATTGTTAGAAACAACAATGAAGGAAGACTGAGAGGGGGGGTGAATCATTCTTCACTCGATTCAACAAACTTAATCACAAATATAGATCTGATAAACTGTAGTAAAAGAAAAGATAACAAAATTGAAAGAACAATACACAACACCAAGATTTTGATGTGGAAAACTGGGTTAAGAGAAATGGAAACCTACCCACAGTAAGATGATACTCTATAGTAGTATGTGAAAATATTACAATGGGAAATGCACATGAATTCAAGCACAATTCATAGAGCTCACTCCTCAAAAGATAGTGGTCTAGAAGCCTTCAACCCTCAGGAAAGGCTCACTGACTTACAATAAGATTTGGACTACAATCTAGAAGGAATAAACTGAAGGAATAGCATCTCCAAATGCCTGATTATAGTTTTGGTTAAGAACAAAACTCTTCTCAACAACACCAAACTCTTCTAAATAATAACACAAAAGGATGAATCACTTGTTCACACATAAACCCCTCTCTAATAATGCAAACACAACCTTGACACCTAAATTACATGAATATATCACCTATATATACAATTCATCAACCTTGATAACAAGGTCGGCTAAACCCACAACTCATAATTACAAAATTACATGACATGATACAAAGATCAACCACACGACCAATATGATGATTTAAATAGCATAACATGGACCTAATCCAAATTCCCAAACACTCAACTCCACCAAAAATCATGCCAAGATCAATTGCAACATGCTACACCACCAGAAATACCGCATAACACAAAAATCATCACTGGTTCATAGAAACCATTAAAAAATTGCACAACAATCAATGTGGATCACTAGAAAATATAGGAAACAAGTAGGAAACACTAGCAAGTATGTTAGAATCATTAGGAACAGTTGTGCCTGCAAAACAGTGATCAACAAAACAAAACTACAAAACCGGATCATAAGATCTTCCCAATCTGCAAACACCAAAGCAAATCATAGAAATATGTTCACATAAATGACAACAACATATCCTTGTAGTAGAAATGACTAACAATATCAAACATAATCCCTATCATGAAGACACTAGAAGACAATCACAATCACTTAGCATCAACTCAATCATAATGATCATAAAATGGGGTTAGCATAACCATAATATCACTGAAATCCGATAAGCAATATAATACATCTAAATAACAAGTGCATATAGAGATCATCAAATATGAATCCATCATCATAATAATCAAGGATATATATCATCATCCACATAAGTCATCATATATCATATGTCCATTCAAAGTGTATAGCATCATTGATCGTAAGCATAAAAAATATAGATAGTCATAATCATAAACCAAAACATCATATAAGAGTCTAGATAGGTCTATCTAAGCATAAATGAAATATATGTCAAGGGGACACTGCAAATTCCTAGTTTTCATTAATGATCGATGCTCTCAAGTAGAAGGAAGAGTTGAAACTTGGCTAATTTTGGTTTGATTCAAGCATGCTTAATTTTTAATAATATATATTTGATGGTGAAAGGTAGGTTAGAAATTAAAAATGAAAGTCTTTTTTTCAGTTTAGAGAGATATAATGGGGCCCAAAAGAAGAATAAATAAATTTGGAGAAAATTATTATAGAATAAAAAAAAGACTATGGTTAAATAAATAGATAGAGAGATGTCATCCTTCAATATTTGAGATCATTTCTCATATGTGTTAAAAAATATCCCATGTGAGAGAATGTATATATCCATGGTGGAACAAATGTAGAGACCTATGTGGGAGAAAGAAGTAGATAACCACCAAGAGATTATTTGTCTCTATTTTAAGTCTAAAGAGTTGGGGTAGTATGAGCATAATAGGGGATTTCTAAACTTCCTTTTTTATATGATTAATTTATATATAAATGTATGTAATGAAATATATATTTTACATTGGCATAATTAATAAATGTTTATTATAGTGCCCCTCCCTAATTCATATTTCCTTTTTGCGCACCGATACACTATATTGATATAGCTTATATTACCTTGTGATGCTTTTGATTAGATTTTTATGGACACTTTTGATTTGGATGCTTTATTATTGATGATAGACATATCGTATTCACACTTGACATTATGATTTCATGTGGATAATGATATTCATAGATTAGTATGATGATGGATTACTATTTGATGATCTATGTGTATTCATTTTATATGTATGGCTTATAATTTTTTATGGTGATTTGATGGTATCTTATTATGAACTAACCTTACTTCATGGCTACAATTGATATGATAACTATGATAGTGCTTTTTGATTGTGATTGTCTTCTACTACAGCTGTGATAGGGATGATGTCATACCACTCATTCGTGAGCATTATATGATATTGAGATTACTTTTCACTTGTCTGTTTATTTAATGAAATATGTTCTTGTAAATGTATTCATGGTCATAGATTTGTTGGGACTCCACTTGGCCTCATAGGTTTGAGCATGTCTTCATCCCAATGGCAAGTTGATTGGAGGTGACACAAGATCCTATTCTACACTCTAGGTTTAAGTTGATAACCTTGTTATTCTAGTATCTTGAGTTGAGTCATCGTATAGCGTCATGTGGTATTTTGTGTTACTGTTTGTTAAGTTGTCTTAAGGAGTTGTGATTATTGGTTATATTTATTAATCAATTAAACTAGCTTGTATAGTTTATAATAATAAATTAAATTAATAGTTGATATTAATATTTAATATTAATGTGAGATTGTTATTAAGAATTATTTATTAATGATTTTATATTAAGAATTATTTATTACTTATTATTTGTTATTTATTTATTAAGTCGTGGCTTTAATATTTATTTGGGTACTATGGTTTAATTATTTATCTAGGCCATTATATTTTATCATCCCTTGTTTGTTTATTTAAATGATTGTTTATATTATTTTAATCCCTTTTATCCTATTGGGTTATTTGATTTTTTATTTATCCTACCTACCCTATTTTTCTATTGGCTGGATATTTTGGGGTAAATTAATAAAATAATATTTTTTATTCTTACCTTGGTATTTGCATTGGTGTTGGTAAGGAATATATTTTAATTTATTATTCTGATTGATCGATGTTTTTTTATCGTTTTGGCTTGATTTTCTATATATTGGTTTTCCTGTGCATTTCGGAGGTTGGCTCTCAGAAGGTTTTTTTGTATTATTGAGGATTTTGGATTTGTTGGAAGTTGGATTTGGGCTTGGTTTGGTCTTGGATTACTCTTCTTCAAATTGCTATACCATAACTTTTATTCCTTTAGGTTGGAGATTTCTTTTCCATGTTCACATTTCGAATTAAAAGATCTATTTGTATTGTGACTGAGAAAAGATTGTTTGTGGAGAGATTTGAGGAAATTATTTTTGTAGTTGCTAGATATTATTGCTATTATATATAGTTGGGGGAGTTATATTCATATTTCATTTATTCATTGGTGTATTGTTGTGAATGGCTTTGTGCATTTCCTGAGATTGTTGTGAATTAATGTTTTTCGAGGGCATGCTAGAATTGATTTGTTGTTTCATATGGAGTTGATTATCATTTGTTCTGTGTATTTGGTATATTGTTAACTTAGGATTGATCTGTTCTATACCACCCGGTGATGGCTCTTTGAGCACTATTGGAGGTCACGTTTTAATTCTGGGAGAAAAATTGTATGATTTGTTGTCCATATTATTTTATGTTTAAGTTTCCTTGGTTCATCATGGTTATTGTGCCTTAATCTGATCAGTTTTTGAGTTATTTCATATACTTAGAGCTTTCCCAAACTTTGTTGTAAATTAATTATTTCATTTTCTGGGTCTTTTGTGTGGATGCTCTAATCTGGTCTATGCGCTAAAATAATTGTTCTATGTTCTACTAAATTTGGTGTATGCATCACTAAAAGAATTGGTGGATGTGCTAAAAGAACCAGTCGATATGCTATTCTTTCCTTCAAATGTGCTAAAATGGGGCATGTCTTGTGTTTTTTATCATTTTTGGGTTTTTTGAGTTGATTATCCAATTCTATTTCTTCCTAGAGGTTGTTGTATTTTGATTATTAGGGTTTCTGACTTGTCCCACGACCGTTTTATTGGTTGAAATTGATTTTATGTGTTGTTTGTGATTATTTACCCAAGCTCATATTGGATATGATCTTTGATATTGTGGATTTGATTATATATTGTTCATGACATTGCTATGATGGCATTTGATACTATTTATTTGATAGAGAACCTTGGATAACTAGGCTATGTGTTATAGAGAGCCCTTGGTCATGTTATATTATTTGTATGTGTTATCACCCTAAGTTCTAGGTGTATGCTAGGGTGAGTGGGCTTCCAAGTGAGTGACTGGGTTGCGAGGATGTAATGCCCACCAAAATACCCTAGAGAAATAAACCAAAATCTACTAACATAAGTAGATGCAAATTTATTTTTCACAAGTAACCATTACTACTATGTTATTACTAACATTCCATTAGTGTAACATTACTACCATTATTCATCAATGCATAAATCAACATGAACATATACATTGAATCATACCACACAAGCGGAATGACTATTTAAACATTAATACAATATCTATATAAACTAATACAATGCAAATCCATTTCCTATGGTACCTCAATGTCATTACTTGACATAATCCTAACACAACATATATCCATCTTATAACATCATACTCTATTATCCATCTATCCATTTACTTTCCATACAACTATAGTAAATCCTTAGCACATATATACTTAGGTACTTACAATATTCTTTAGATTCTTTTAGAAGCTACCAAATCAAATACTCTTAATATCCATTCTTTCACTCATCATAAAAACATCATAAATTATACAACCATTCTCTTCAATAAGACTATATTACCCTTTAAGTTCATTACATTTTCCAAAGATAACTATCTCATTTACCTAACAAACATAATCCATAGCTCCTAGATAATTTATGTTTCTTAAACAAGATCTATAACAACAACTTCTATTCTTCCATCTTCATTTTCTTAAGATTATACATACAATTCCAACCTACAATTTCAAATACAATAAATGTTTAAATACTAACTCTTTCCTAAACCACTACATCATATTCCCTTTTCTTTTACATCAACAAATACATGAAGATACATAACATAAGCGTACATAATCTCTTTTACAAATATGAAGAATCATGATACAATGTTTATTTTTTCCAACTACATAGAAATAAGCTCCAAATAATATCCACATAATGAAGAATCCAAGAATCCAATCCATGCATGCTAGCATCCAAGAAGAATATCCCAATGGAAGAAAGTATCAAACCACTCGACCATGTAGAACCAAATATAAACCACCCCCCATGCTAGGAGATGACATAATGTTCCAACTCACACTCAAGACCTAAACTGACACCTGACAACCAAAGGATACAACTTGACATCATAAGACTTCAACATAATAATACAACAACCAAATAATATCACATGGCTAAATCAAATCAACCAAACTCCCAAAAGAATAATCAATAAATCAAAGCATATGAATAATGGACACTTGTAGTGAAATAGTGTCATCACATGCTACCCTCACAAAGAAGGGGAAAAGCCTCACCCTAATAGACATGTGGAACCATCTCAAACTTGGAGTCATTCAAGGGAGATCATCTTACCACTCCAATGGTCTTCCCAATCTCATCCCAAGCATACACTACTTCTAAAGCTATCTGGTGGGGCCATAAAACCAATTATAATCTTGTTTAGTGAGCTCCTAAATACCCAAATCCACTAATCAATTATTAATATCATAACTTACATTTAAAAGAATACTCTCCATGTGGTTCCATAGGTTTATACCCCCTCATAGAGATCTAGTTCTCATGACCTTAGTCCTACACATGTAAGATCCCACTCTAGAAACCATGGACCAAAACCATATAGTAAAACATAAAAAGATACATCATAATATCAATATAAATCTCATCATGTAATGCATCAAAAACACATAACAAATATGATACAACTGAATCACAAAGATAACCATCAACATGCAATCCAAGAGCCACTTATCAAAATCAAGCCATACTCTCAAAATCCCAAATTTCAACAATAAAGAAAGCCTCAAGAATGTAAAAAACATAACAAGATACATCATAATATTGTTAGATACTTCGTTAGTCCCAAAGACACTAAGAGGGAGGGATGAATCAGTGTCTGACTGGTAGATGAAAGATTTAAGCTTATTTGCAACTTTATAACTGAATTCAATATATTGGTAAGCAAATAATAATCAAGTAAAGAGAAACAAAAAATTAGCATCAATGCACACCATAACACAAATATTTTTGGTGAGAAAACCCGGTAAGGGAAAAACCTCGGTGGGATTTGTGACCCACAATATTTACTCACTTGCCAATATAAATAAATATTACTTAGTACAATAGGTGCCTACACTTGCAGGAAGGACAACTTCCTAGAGCTCACTGCTCAACAAAAATGGAGTTCCACTGACTACAATTGGATGGTTAAATCCAATAATAATGTACTGCTTCAAAATAGCATCTGCAATGCAGGATTCAGTACTGTTTTAAGCTTTGACTAATACATCTACCAAAACCTTATTGGTGAATGTTTCTACTTACATAGAATAGTCTTTGCTCTATGCTACTCTTATTCACTCACAAGATAAACACATCAAAATGCATATTTAATTATTCGTTGTCACATACTGCTTACATACATAACTACATACATACTTTTTCTTTTTAGAAATGACCTACAAGATCTCATACATATATGAGTCTTTAAAATACATCATGTTGGCCATACAAATATAAAATTACATTACAATACATTTTGCATAAACAATATCATTTCTAAGTTGTCCTGGACTACTAGTATAATCTAATGTCGGTGTAGATGGATGTCAGTGTGAATAACCCTTGTAGTGACTATCAGTGTCGGTAGGTGAAGTCTATTGCCGGTAGAACCTGTGAAAACTTGTTGAACCTTGTTACTAGTTGGTTTCCATCAATGAAAACATCATTGATTCTCCTTTGAGTGTATAATGCCAACAAGCTCCCCCTTTGGCATTGACGACAACACTCATGTGAAAAATCAAAACAAATATCCAAAATTTAAAGTCTGAAAACTGAGAGTGGTCCCCCTGATAAAGTGATCTCCTTCTATATATTTTTCTCATTTTCTCATTACACCACTCCCCCTTTGACATCAATGACAAAGGATGTCAAAAGTATCAAAAAATTCAAAAATTACTTAGAAACCTATAGTTGATTATGTACAATCTGAAAAATGTCTGCCAAAACCAAGTTAAGACTTTGCAAAAACTTTGTATTGTCATAAATTATAGTCTTTGTTTATCGGATCGTCCCGGTAAAATAATGCATTTGTTGCTCCGATGGTTTGTCTCCTTGAATAGTTGCCTTAGATAGCTCATTCCGTTGTGTTAACAAATCATCCAATCTAGGACCAAGTTTGTTCTTTAACTCCTGGGTTTTCATCTTCAACCTTGCTTTCTCTCTTTCCAATTTCTCAATCCTCTCTTCATAAATAGCCATCTCTTGATCCAAAACTGATGTGAGTTCTGAAGAACCAATCATATTGTCAGCAATGTCATCAATCTCTTTCTGTGTTTTCCTTATTTTCTCATCAATATCTTATGTTAAATGATGAGGCTTGCAGGCTTCCCGGTACAATTCCTTGTATTCCAAAATGGTGGAATTCAATGTCAGTAACAATGAATCAATCTGTTCTGTACAATCCTTTATTGTTTTGTCAAAGAATTCATCCTTCCCTTATTAACTCTTTCTTGAATGGTCTCCTCATTTATCTTATCTATGGTTTGAATGTTTGAAGAAATGAATTTGGACAATGTGTCTAATTTACCTATAGACCCAACAATGTGATCAACCTTGCACTCTGGTGCAATCATCTGCAAAATTAGTAAAGAATCATAAATAGCCTTAAATGCTAAGGCATTGCATTCTATTATCTTCTTTATGGAAACTAATAATACATCAATGAAATTTGTCGGTCTATAATCCACAATAGAAGTACTGGGAGGAGTGTTAGGTTCTGCAATAATTTTCTTTTCTTCTCCAGATACCTGTTCAGTTACCTTAACCTCTTCTTTATCCATTTTGTCTTCCTTATTTTCACTCTTATTCTCATTATTATTCTCTGTCAGTTCAGATTGTGTCTGTTCTGGTTCTTTTTCTGGTTTTGTTTGTCATATTTGTCAATAATAATTTGGGTAATCCTTTCCCTTTGCCTCATTTTAGCTTGAAAGTCCTTGAAGTATTCTTTTACCTATTTGTCACCATTTGAACCTATGCTGGTAATTGCCTCCTTAATCTATTTTCCAACAGAAATATCATAGGCAAAGTCCTTGTGTCCAATACTGAGAATCTCCTTTGAGAAATATAGCATTAAGCATACAATCAAATTCCCATACTTGAATGTTCCCTTCTTATCACCTTTAATTTTATCCAAATTTTCTAACAGTTCATCTTTTAGCCATTTACAAATGTCAATTTTAGCATTATTCATAATCATCTCATAGGCACTATGAATGCATAAACTTGAAACAAAATTCAGCCTATTAGTATGAGAAACTTTGTATCTAATAACCATACTTGCATATTTAACATTTTTATCAGTTATATCACTAACCCTAATTATTATGTTATCTGATGTTGTGTTGGTTAAGTTCATAACCTCTTTGTTTGGAATTTTATTTTTCTTATCAAGCCTAGTGCCAATAGAAGGTAAACTAGTAACAACCCTAATTGCTTTTAGTGATTTTGAAAACTGAGTCTAGCCACAAAAATTCACTGTGTACTCTGCTAAGAACATAACAGACAATCTCATCTAAAAAATTCAGGCATGTGAAGGATGTCAGTGAACCCTAAATCTTCAACAACCTTGTGTTTCAGTTTGACTATACCTTGTTTTTCAATGATAACATTCATGAACATGTTCTTTAAATCCTCGAACCCTAAATATTCTATGTTATAGTGAATGTATGGCCTAGGGTCTTCAGCAAATGCGACTCCCTTTGGAATTTTTGAAAATGCACTAATAGAGTCATCCAACTTTTCTATCTTAGGGATTATCTTGAAGATAGGTCTAGGACTCTTGATATTCTCCACAATAGTAGGGTTTGCAATGAATTCAGGAATGGAGGATGAAGAAGCCATTTCGTAAGATAAATACCTTTGATTGTCGAATGCAAGTGAAAACCTTGGATGCCCTGAAAAACCTTTGTTGCTTCGCCTCTAGAATGTCGGTGCTCAATTTTTGAGCTCTTCAAATGCTTGAATTCTTGGTGAGTTGAAACAAGAAATTCAAGTGCTTTATAACCAAAAAGTTAACTTACAATTGTAATAAATGCTTCATCGGTGAAGTGAATACTTAACATATTGTTGGAATTTTGATGATTATGTTGTGATTGTCATTGATGGACACACACTTGCTATGAGATCACTTTGTCAATGTATGAATTATGCTCAACAAGTAATTGTTCCAAACCGATGTCATGTTGTAGTCTTTAGACTATTGATGTTATGAAGAAAGTGTTTACCAATCTTAAGCGGTATAAAGACCCAAGCGACATAGAGAGATCAAGCGGTTTAAGGATCTCAAGTGGAGTGGAGCAAAGGAGCCAGAAGCGACAGTTATCTTTTTCCCAGTCTTCAAATTTTGTCAACCGGAAATCTGTTTGAACCGGTATTACTTTGAGTTACCAACCGGTAACTGAAAAAGTTGTATAAACTGGTAATACTCTATGATGACTTACCAACCAATATATTTTTTTGATGAGTTACCATCCATCGACACTTTGATGGTGATTTTGTGTCATGTTACCAAATGTGTCTAGATACAATGAACCTAGGAACTTGCAAATGTAATCCTATTGGACCGACATGAAATCAGATTCCTTTTAAGGACATCATGTCTAGGGTTTTGTATATGTATTTATGAGTGTAGTTGTTAGGTTTTGGGTGGTCGTTGAAGCTCTTGTATGTATGATCTTAACTGAAAAGATCAAGTCTATGTACTGCAACGGAGTGTGGATTTACTTAATACTAAAGTAATACTGAAGAGCATTATCTATGAGCTACAATGAATCTAATCAAGCAAACTGTGCCATTTGATAGATCATTCACTTGTTGATTACTCACATCTTTGACAAGTCAGAAACCCTTAAACAGGTAGGCCCAGAAAAGCCTTTGTAAATCCTCTAACAAGGTGGTTCACATATGTGGATCTAAAATCCTCTCACAAGGTAGTCTTTAATCAGACTTATCTCCTAACAGAGTTTGAGATTCCTAACAAGATCTGTTCAGGTAAAGAACATTGTATGACCTTAACCCGTCTGGTTACTATTCTATAGATAGTTACTTGTGAGTTTCATCTCACCATGGTTTTTCCCATTTGGGTTTCCATGTCTAAATCTCTTGTGTTATGGTGATTGTGCTTCTATGGGTGAATGCCTTATTTTCTATTTGGTTTGCATGTGTGTTAACCAATTTGTTTGTTAAACTATTTTACCGGTTTACTGCTAGACTATTAAAGTGTTTATGTACAATATTTTTTGGTATACTAATTCACCCCCCCCTCTTAGTATTCATCAATTGGTATCAGAGATAACCTTTCTATAAGTCTAACCACTTGGAAAGAGATATGGGGGAATACACTATGACGGAACTTACTCATCAGCTCACTCGGACTGAGCAAGCCTATGATGAACTTAATGTCAAATATAAGGCCTCTTAGGCAAAAAGAAGAGAGCATACTGAAAAACTGATGGAGCTAACTGAAAACAGTTCTTCTGATGAAGTAGACATGGAAGCCCTAATTCAAGAAGTTGAAAAACTAAATGAGTCCAATGCCAACCTAAGAAGGGAACTTGAAGGACTAACTATCAAAATGTGTCAAGAGCTTGAGAACGGGAGGAAAGTTGAAGATCTGGTAAAAGACAAAGATCATGAGATCTCCAAACTAAAGCAAGAAATTAGTGCACTTACCACTCATCTTCTTGAAAATAAAATGGAAAAGGAAGGAATTCAAGGTGAACTAAACATGGCTATTTTTGAGAATGCAACCTTGAAGGAATCCAATGCTATTATTTCCAAAGAACTCACTGAGTCAAAGGAAATACTTGCCAAATTCAATAAGAGCACTATCAAGCTAGAACAAAAGCTTGAATCAGCTAAACCGGTAAAGAATACCAATGGACTTGGTTTCTCTGATTATAAGGAAGGTGAGACCTCTGGAACAAAAGATGGAGCATCAAAGAAACAACTAGCATCAAAGGATAAAGGTAACCAAAAGTTCAAACATGTTTACTTTAATTGTCTCAAGGAAGGACACACTGCTAATGTATGTAGAAGTAAGGCTTACAATAATTTTCCTTATTTTCTACATGATAAGCCTAGACCCAATAGATTCAATGGAAATTGTTATGCATGCAACAAGTTTGGGTATAGAGGATTTGAATGCGGGTCTGTCATGCACAATACCGGAAGGTATCCTCAAAGGAGTCAAGGAGTTTTTCTTGAATCCTCTGAGAACCGAAACCTAAACCGGTTTAATACCTATAGTCATCAGTCAGGTAGTGGTGGCTATCAAGCGGCAACCGGATGGAGAGCAATCTGTGTGATTTGTCATGGGCATAAGGAAAAATGGAAACATGAATAATGGACCTTGGAGAGCACCTGTAATGCTTTTCTATCATCGCAACAAACTGGGTCATACAACAAGATTCTGCAGAATAAGAAAGAGTATATCGGATGATATATTGGTCACTCCAGAAGGAAAGATTGATGTTGAAATTGTTCAAGCAGATATGAAGAAAACCTGGAAGAAGAAGCCAAAAGAAGTGATTCAAGAAGAACCGGTTTCTGCACCTAGTGTGGAAGTCGTTGAACCGGCAAACTAAACATCAGAAAAGCTTAGGGGGAGCAAATGGTGAAATATCTCATATCCCCGATTTACACCGGTAAAAGACCTCAACCAATATGTGATACCTGTCAGTTGGTAGAAGACTGGAAATGGTAAAAGGCAAATTAAGGTATATGCCCTAATAGTGGAGCATTTATTGTGGTAGGTGAAGAATTTGTTTAAAAGAATTTTTCAAATTCATTTTTCACTTATCAGTTCACGAGCAAAGAATTTTTCAAGCACAGAGTGAAGGAAAGCAATTTGGATTGTGACTCAAAGAATTTATCAAAATCCTGAAGAAGAATCAGAAGCAAACATCTATTGGTGAAGCATAAACACAAAGTGGTATTTCAGCAACCAAAGGAGTTTGTAGTGAAGTTTAAGTTGTGTGCCCTAAATTTTGACTTACGAAGGTATTTTTCATAATTCTCTATTTATCATGGCTTCCGCATCACATGCTAGTTCTAGTGCACCTGATGATTCTGTAGACTTCATTCAACGGAAGGCAAAATACAATGCCCTATCTCAAATACCCATTGGTGTTATAGTGAAGGAAGGAATTTCCAATTACATTGACTGTAAGATTGAAGATCTAGGATCTTTGATGATCCATTCTTAGTTGAGTTTGTTATGTGGAAAGGACAAAAAGATTAAACCGGAATTCAACATTTTGGAAAAGAAGAAACTTCACAATGCTGTCTATTTCCTTGAATAATTTTTAGATGGTCACATCCGCATTATTCTGAGCAGAGTACATAGTGATAAAATGTACTTAGAGCAGACACATGATATTACACCAGAAGTAATTCATTCCATCACCGGTTTCTGCAACGTCAGTAAAGTGCCAACCCTAAGGAAGATAAGCAAGACAGAAATGACTAAGCTCACCGGTTCAGTGAGCGATTCATGGGGAATGACTATCAATTCCATCAAGGATGATCTGGTCAAATATGCGTGTATGGTGATAGGATACCAAATGTTCCATGCCAGCAGAATCAACTCTGTCTCTGCTGGAGCAATAAATGCCACCCACAAGATGTTCAAAGAAGATGCATCCTTTGATCTATACACTTGTATGCAAAGACAACTTCTGTTGAACCTCAAGTCAATCAAATAGGACAATGCCTTGAGATTTAAGTTTGGATAACTACTGGTTGGGTTGTTCTTCTACTTCCAAGGCTATTTTCTAGGAGTAGGTGATATTCAGTGGTCTATTGACCAGCCGGTGACAAAGCAAATCAAGGAAAGCCTACAAGCAGTAGGAACCGGTTATCCAAAAGTGCTGAACAAATACTTTGATGAGTTCAGATGCAAAATAAACCAAAAGGTAAGAATATCCAGTGATATTGTCAAGAAGTATGAGGAGGACATCTGCTTCACCATTGGACTTGATGAGTGCATAATGGAGGCGATTGAGCCTAGACAGGAAGAAGTGGAACCGATGGGATATGAGGTAATGTATGACATGCTAGATGGGTATGCCTCTACCCTAATCACCTCACCCCTTGATCCAAAGGCAAAGAGAACCAGCACCTACTTGGAAAGGGTTACACCAGCTGAAGAACCCTTGGTAAAGAAGGGAAAGGCAGTGCCTTCATCATCGGCACCGGTTATCACAACAAGTCCCAAAGTGACCAAGTGGTCACCAGCAAAGAAGAAACCAGAAGTGACACCCGCCAAAGTCTTTGAGAGGAAGTAGAAGAAAAAAATAAATACACTAAACTCAGAGGACACTGTCTCTAAAGAACATCCTAAGAAGACTAGGCAAACGAGGAAAAAGACAAAGAGTGAACCGACAACATCTGCACTAGTAAATATTGATATTTCCTCTTACAAACCTTTGACACATTGTCAAAGAACAATTAAGAATATTAGAAGAAAAGTACTTGGTGATTTGAAAGAGTACTTTGATAATTTTAATGATGATGAAAAGAAGGAAGTTGAACAGGAAGTTATCAATTATTTATGTATTAATGACCAATGGCCATCAGAAATTAAATCTGAGACACCTGATTCTTTGTATAATTCTTTAGATAACAAGTGGTGCATTGCCATAGAAAAGGAACAAGAAATAAGAGAGGAAGTATTTTCACAATACTTTTCTAATGTGCCTAAAATAGAACTGTATGAAGTGGTGGAGAGATATAAGGGCCTCTTCTTCATGAGAAGAAGAAGACTCCTATTGTTGGAAGGAAAAGTTTCAAAAGTTGTCAAACATACCCACTCCCTTGCTCAATTAGCTTTAAGATTGCATCAAGTGGTTGAAGCCAATAGGAAAGCTGAGCAAGAACCGGAAATCACTGAACCAGATGAAGCATATGACAGTGAAGGAGAACCGCTCACTACTCAATTGGACCCGATTGATGTTGATGCCTTGAATGGTGAGAATGTTACTCCAAATGCACCAACAGAAATAGAAGGTTAGGAGAAATAGGAGGAAGACAAGAGAAAACAGGTAGAGAAAGAGAAGAAGAAATAGGAGGAAGAAAATAGAAAATAGGCAGAAATGGAAAAGAAACAAAAGGAAGAAGAGAAGAAAAAAGTGGAAGAGGAGAGAAAAGAGGAAGAAAAGAAAAAGGAAGAGGAGAAGAGGAAACTAGAAGAGGAAAAGAAAAGAAAGGAAGATGAGAAGAAGAAGCAAGAGGAAGAGAAGAAGAAGGAAGTGGAACAGGAAAAGGAGAAGAAAAAGGAAGAGGAGAAGAAAAAGGAAGAGGAGAAGAGAAAGGAAGAGGAGAAGAGAAAGGAGCAAGAGAAAAAGAACTAGGAAGAGGAGAAAAAGAAGAAGGATGAAGAAGAAGAGAAGCGGAAAGAAGAGGAGAAAAAGAAGGTAGAAGAGGACAAGAAAAGAGCTAAAGAGAAAGAGGGAGTGGAACAAAGCACTCAGATGGAGACCCCAAAGGCAACCGGTAATCAAGCCAAATCGGCTAACATTACCAGTCCCATTGACCTCCAGCCTGCAAACAAATCAGAGTTGCTGCAGAGCATTAAGGTTGCCCAAGAATGCCTAGAAGCAATAAGGAGAAAGAAAGAGCAAGATGTGATCCAAGTTGCGGTGGACACTCTTACCGCTTTGATACCCAGTACCAACCTCCCCAGTACTAATTCCTCTCTTGCATAATTAAAGCTCCTATGCATGGTTGTAGAAGACCAAGTGCAAAGCCTGGAAGAGGTTGTAGAAGCAAATGCCAAGAAGGAGCATCAAAAGGCTCTTGACACTTCCTTAGTGAAAAAGTTAACAGAGCTCTGGTCTGATCTACAAAAGGCACAAAAAGACATTAGAGATGCAATGGACGAGGGAAAATTATTGCTAAGTAAGATATGTCAACCTCATCTATTTTGTGATGATGTGCTTGCTCAAAAAGCCAAACTGCAATCTGATATGTAGTCATTTATAAGCACCTTCAAGATGCCATATGATTCCTTCTTAGCATATGGACAAATCACTCACCGGATTCAACTCCAGTCAAAAAGAATAGAGGTAGAGATAAGAAACCGGACATGTAATTTGCAGGAACTTCAACTGGTCCTACTACCAAGACTACAAATTCTTTAGAAATGCTATCTAAATATGGATGCCCTAATGGTCACTCAAGAGATGAGTACCTTGGATGCCATGGAAGAGTAGGTCTATCAGATGCAAATGGAGAATGAGGTTGCTACCTCATTGATTGAATCATGGTATTTATCCATGAAGACATTTATGCAGGACTTTAAATTAGTTTTTGACAAGTTTCACTCTTTATTGTCATAAACTCTTTAAATCAATTTTTAATGCTAATGGAACAGGGGTTTTTCAGCTATACTTTGTCATTGTTGGCAAAGGGGGAGTAGTATTCTATTTTTAAAATTTTGATGGGGAGTAGTGTATTCTAAATTTTAATTCATGCTATGTATACCTTCATGTTTATCTCTGTAAGGAAGTAGTATACATTGCATTTTCTGCAAAAGGGATACTGTATATGCTTAGGGCGAGTAATTTTGATTATGGCATAATTTTGTTGTAAAACACTTAGATGTCAAATTTTTTTTCCTAAGTGTTGCCATCAATGCCAAAGGGGGAGATTGTTGGCATTTTGATTATTATGTTGTGATTGTCATTGATGGACACACACTTTCTATGTGATCACTTTGTGAATGTATGAATTATGCTCAACCGATAATTGTTCCAAATCGGTATCATGTTGTAGTCTTTAGACTATTGATGTTATGAAGAAAGTGTTTACCGATATCAAGTGGTATAAAGACCCAAGCAGCATAGAGAGATAAAGCGGTTTAAGGATCTCAAGTGGGAGTGGAGCAAAGGAACCAGAAGCGACAGTTATGTTTTTCCTAGTCTTCAAATTTTGTCAATCGGAAATCTGTTTGAACCTTTATTAGTCTAAGTTACCAACCGGTAACCGAAAAAGTTGTATAAACCGGTAATACTTTGTGATGAGTTACCAAACGGTATATTTTTGTGATGAGTTACAATCCATCAACACTTTGATAGTGATTTTGTGTTGTATTACCAATACAATGAACCTAGGAACATGAAAATGTAATCCTATTGGACCGACATGAAATCAGATTCCTTTTAAGGACATAATGTCTAGGGTTTTGTATGTGTATGTATGAGTGTAGCTGTTAGGTTTTGGATGGTCGTTGAAGTTGTTGTATGTATGATCTTAACTGAAAAGATCAAGTATGTGTACTGCTATAGAGTGTGGATTTACTGAAGACTAAAGTAATGCTAAAGAGCATTAGCTATGAGCTACAATGGATCTAATCAAGCAGACTGTGCCATTTTCTAGATCATTCACTTGTTGATTACTCACATCTTTGACAAGTCAGAAACCCTTAACTAGGTAGGCCCAGAAAAGCCTTTGTAAATCCTCTAACAAGGTGGTTCACATCTATGGATCTGAAATCCTCTCACAAGGTAGTCTTTAATCGGACTTATCTCCTAACAGAGATTGAGATTCCTAATAGGATTTGTTCCAGTAAAGAACATTGTATGACCTTAATTGGTCTGACCTTAACTGGTCTGGTTACTATTCTTCAGATAGCTACTTGTGAGTTTCATCTCACTGTGGTTTTTTGCATTTGGGTTTCCACATCTAAATCTCTTGTGTTATGGTGATTGTGCTTCTATGGGTGAATGCCTTATTTGCTATTTGGTTTGCATGGGTGTTAACCGGTTTGTTTGTTAAACTATTTTACCGGTTTACTGCTAGACTGTTAAAGTGTTTAAGCATAGTATTTTTTGGTATACTAATTCACCCCCCCCTCTTAGTATTCATCACATATGTGCCAATAAAGAAGAAATATGACTTCTTACCACCAACTAAGGGTAAATGCATGATCTTCAATTAGTTGCCTTACCCCTAAGGATTATTCCTTAGTTAGATGAAGAATCTCCTGCCAATGCAAGATTGCTTTGTTCTATCGGTGCAGAGATAGATTCATCATTCCTCTGATCTCTCTTCTTGACCCATTGTTTAGTGAATTCTTGCTTGATTTCATTCACCTTTTCTTTGCCTTTTCCATTATATCCTCTATTGTTTGTTGGTACATTCTTGCTTCTGCAAAATCTTGCAATATGCCCAATTTTGTTGCATACATAACAGGTTACATTGTTTCTTTGAATAGCTTTTCCATAACCTTGACCGGTTTGAGTTCTGCATTGATTAGATAGATGTCCAGATCTACCACAAACATAGAATTTCACATTCATTCTACAATTGTCTAAGTTATGACCATTTTTATTACATTTGGAACATTGACCGATGGGTAAGTTTGTATTCTGATTATTCCTAAATCTGCACTGATTTGCTCTATGACCAAATTTATTGCAATTAAAGAATTTGCCATTATATTTATAAGAATTAGGCTGCCTTACCAGTTTGTTGTGATCATGATTGTTTGTAGTTCTAGAACTTTCTCCATGTTCAAATCCAAGTCCAACTATTTCTCCATCAAGTTTTTGACTTTTTAACATATCATCAAGCTTGTTTGAACTCTTCTTGAATTTGTCTTTGTATTCATTTGCAGCAACCAACTCACTTTCCAAAGTACTAACTTGTCTCATAAGTTCCTCTTTGTCATGTTGCATGTGAATCAAATCTATTTTAAGCATATCATTTTCATAACTAAGTCTTAGAGATTCATCAGATCTTTCATTAAGTCGTCTGGCCAAATCTTCCCCATTCCTCTTTCTATCTTCAATATCCTTACATAGTCTCATGGTTAAATCTTGCATCTCATTCCTCATGTTACTGTTATCTTGTCTTAGTTTCTCTGCAATATCTCTAAGAGTTTTCTTTTCTTCATCATCTTGGTTTTGCATTTGCACATGTAATTATTTTCTCTTATTCTTTGCTATGACCAGGTTTTCTTGAAGTGCTTTGATGAATTCCTGTGTAGATTTGAGTTCATCTTCTAGTTTGATAATCTTCAAGAGCTCCTTCCAACTGTTGTCTGAAACTTTCCATCAGTACTGGTTTAAAAATATTCCTCAAGTTGTTAGGCTTCTGCAAATAGAGGATGAGGCTTTGATGCCAATTGTTAGATACTTGGTTAGTCCCAAAGACACTAAGAGGGGGGGTGAATCAGTGTCTGATTGATAGATGAACGATTTAAACTTATTTTCAACTTTATAATTGAAATTAATATACCGATAAGAAAATAATGATGCAGTGAAGAGAAACAAAATAATGAGCATCAATGCAAACCATAACACAAATATTTTTGGTGAGGAAACCGGATAAGGGAAAAACCTCGGTGGGATTTGTGACCCACAATATTTACTCACTGGTCAATATGAATAAATATTACTTAGTACAATAGGGGCCTGCACATGTAGGAAGGCCAACTGCCTAGAGCTCACTACTCAACAAAAATGGAGTCCCATTGACTACAATTGGATGGTTAAATCCAATAACAAGGTACTGCATCAAAATAGAATTTGCAATGCTAGATTCAGTACTAGTTTTAGCTCTGTCTGATACCTTTGCCAAAACCTTGCTGGTGAATGATTCTTCTTACATAGAATAGTCTTCGTTCTGCTCTTCTCTTATTCTCTCACAAGATAAACACATCAAAATACATATACAATTATTGTCTCTCACATACTGCTTACATACATACCGACATACATATTTTTTCTTTTTACAAATGACCTACAAGATCACATACATATATGAGTCTTTATAGTAAATCATGTCGGCCATACAAATATAATATTACATTACAATACATTTCGCATAAACAATATCATTTCCAAGTCAGCTTGGATTGCCAGTATAATCTGCTACCGATGTAGACGGATGTCGGTGTGAATAACCCTTGTAGTGACTGTCGGTGCTGGTAGGTCAAGTCTGTTTTCGATAGAACCTATGAAACCTTGTTGAACCTTGTTACTAGTTGGTTGCCATCAATGACAACATCAACCATTCTCATCTGAGTGTATAATGCCAACAAATATCAACATAAATCTCATCATGTAATGCGTCCAAAGGTCATAATAAATTTGATACAGCTAAATCATAAAGATAACCATCAACATGCAATCCAAGAGCCACTTATCAAAATCAAGCCATACTCTCAAAATTGCAAATTGCAACAATAAAGAAAGCCTCAATAATGTCAATTACACATAAGATAAAGGAAATACATGAATTCAACACATAAAATGATCCTCCATAGTGAGGTAAAATAAATCCTCTCATTGGAGATGGAATTAACCTTCCTCAACAACAAGGACACACTCAACTTGTTGGAGCAACATAAGAATACCTCGATAAACAAGCACAAACCCACTTGCTATAGAAAAAATGGATTAAAAATTTTCACAAACAAATAGCACAGTGACCAAAAATCATCAAAAGTAACAAGAGATAGCCTTTGGAGTCAAAATCCATCAAAACCAACAAAACCCAAAAACTGAAATAGTTCAGCACATGCAAAATCCAGATTGACACATTGGGGATGTAGAATGGAGAATATGACCCAAACATTAGTGCATATACCTCAAAATTTAGTGCATCCAAGGAAACCATTAGCACATCTAGGTTAGAAATCCAAAATGAAAGTTTAGAAAATCTGCAACTAACGGGTGTGCCTAGATTTGGGCAAGGGATCACTCAGGATATGAGATTGACCTAGAAATCATGAAATTCCATCATAAAGGCAAATAGGGTTTTCATAAGGTCAATAGGAACATTTAACCAATAATTTAGCTTCAACCGACAAATATGTGCACAAGGAAGTGTCACATAGACAACCATACTAAACTAAAACACAACGGGAGAATGTTGGACAATAAGAGGTCCTGAAAAAGGAATTACAAGACAAATACAAGCCTCCACAACTCAAAACAAAATCACATAAAATATACAAAAGGAAAATTAATATAGACATAAAATCACATATCAAGACACCCATTTCCCATCTCTACACAAACTCAGGATTCCAGACTCAAATGCAATCTTTCCTAATTTATTCCTTTCAACCAAATCAATAACAAACATTGGATTCACTATCAGGACCATGACTAGGAGAAAACATCAGGAAAAAGATAGTTTGAGGTTCATTATGGAGGAACTCCAAGAGATTATAATAAAGAGATCTAGAAGAATGTTGATCTTATGAAATCTATTTCTTAGTTTGTTTTTCTTATGCATCTTGTTTAGGTTTGTATTTTGTGGTTTTTTGGTTTTGGGGTGAGTCCCCTATTTTTGTTGTTGTTTAGCGGAAGGTTAGACTCTAGTTACCGTGTTTTATTTTTGGATGGATTTGGGTTTCGGGTTTTTGTAAAAACCGTTTATCTTAATAAAAACAAACATTGTATTTACTCCCAAAATTTTCCCCAAAACAATCTTTCAGTAGACAATCTTTTCCTGGAAAACAACTAAGAATGAAGCAATCAGACCCAACCTGGAAAACAAAGCAATGTCAAAGAAAAATCGATGAAGAAACCTCCCAAATCTAGAAATTACCAAGTGCAATCCAAAATCAAAACCAAAAATCAAATCCTCAAGCAATCTGCAAATTTCTCCCGAAGCCAGCCTCTAGTGAATGCACAAGAAACCAAAAATATACTAAAAATTAAACCCAAAACTTTAATAAAAGCCACATAAAAGCCGACCAATAAGATTAATTCTAAAAACAATATATTATACCAATCCTCACATAGTTTGAGAGAGATAATAAATAAAGATATTATCTACCTTCCTCCCTCCAATCAACCAATTGGATAAAAGGGTAGATAAATTTATAATAATTCCAATTAACCAAAAAGGGGTAAAAAGATAATAATTAAATAATAGTTTACATACCCCATTATAAAATATATTCACAAATAATAATATTATTTATTCTCTCAATAAAAAGTAAACCACCACATAAATTATATAAATAAACATGGATTGTTAGAGTTATCTTTTATTAGTTAATAATTATTTATTTAATTATTAGTCTATTATACTCTATGCTTAAGCTAAACTTAGGAATCTTTTAATTCTTTAGGGTTTTCTCCTTTAGGGTTTCGAGTATCCTTTTATAAGGATTCTCTCTTTGTATTTTCATAACAACTGTAATTATTGAATTGCATTCTTGTTGCACAATCAATATGACTCATCTTTTCTAGATCTCTGAATTCTGGCCTCCATAGCCTTTTTGCTTCTCTCTTTCTGTGACAGGTTTATATGCAGGTGATCTTTGGGAGCTATAGAGTTGATTTTTTCTCAACTCCAATATGGTATCAGAGCCCAAGATCTGCATGCCCTTGTTCTCTTCATTAGAGTTTTTGAGCCTTGTTCTTCAAATCTGTATTTTTGAGGGTTTGTGCAGTTTCTTTTTTCCATTTCTGGGGGTAGCTTTATTTTTGGTACATTTTGGTACCAAAAGGACATCACAGTTGGATTTAAGAGGCCATTTCCATGAATTTTTATATAAAATTCAACTTATTTTGGAGTCAGGTGTTTTGGAGGCAATTTTTTTTTATGCCCAAGGCCATATGGCCTCGAGCACACAGATCGAGGTGAGAGAAATTTTTTTTAGGAAATTTAATGGTTTTTCAAAGCTGTTCTTCCCCCACTGACCACTAGCGGTTAACATGCATTGGCAATTACCACTGGTCTTCTTGGCGGTCACTGCCCGACGGGCTTCCTTGTGGTCACTACCTGACTTCTAGTAACCATGGCGGTCACCGTGAACTACCGACCCAAGCGCCACCTGCCAGAGCCACAAAGCTGCCACAACCCTTAGGAGTCGCTGTCGCCACTTCTTCCTACTATCGTCGTGGTCGCCCATGGCCACCTGACCCTGTCGCCTTCTTCCGCTGCCTAGACCCCTCCTGTAGCTGTTGTTTGCCTGCCAAGCCGGACCCCGCTTGCTGCTACCCACACTTTCTCTGCCCATCCATCATTCTACATCCATCCAATAGCCACCCTGCCACCACCTTCGTGCCGCCAGCAGGGGTGTGATTTTTTTTGAAGGGTTTTTAATAGGCTTATGGTTTTTTTGTTGTAACTTGGGCAAATGGAGTTGTTTTTTGCAAAACCTTATATCATTAGAAAGATCTTTCTGAGCTCTATTCAGATCTAGAGGTTTGAACTTTTTATTTTTCTTTTTTGATGGTGTTTTTTTCTATCAAAGTCAAGTTTATTTTTGCACTCTGAGAGACATAACTTGAGCATCCAAACTCCATTTTTTGAAAACTTTATATCGTTGGAAATCTTGTTCTGTGTTCTTTCCATTCACATGAGTTTTATTTCCAGATTCTACTCCACATATATTTTATTTAGGTTTTTGCTTTCAAACACTTTGGTGAATATCTTGGATGTTTCAGGTCCTGGGTTCTCTTTCTTTGAGTAGCATGTCTCATTTTTTGTTGTTCTTTCTATTTCTAGTCTTCTATCTCTTTTGATAATTGTAACATTTATTTATGCAAACACACTGAGATAAAGTTCCCATATGCATTGTATACTTGGGATCTTTCACATCGTGTGCCTTATTGTACATGCACTACACTATAAAGTTCCATGGGGGGTTGATGTTTTCCTTTTGTTTGCCATCTATCTTTGTCAAGTGAATTTTCCTTCCATTACATTAGCCTCATGATGTGTGCCAAGTGAGTGTTCCTTCCACAACACTATGTACTTTCTTTGCACCTTTGATGTTCCTAGTTCTTTGTCATGTAGTTCTTGTTGGTCATTATTTTCAATGTACCTATCCCTCTCCCTTTTTCATCATTATGGGGAGGTTTGTCCAGTTGGTTCTAATGCTTCCTTGGTTCAATTGATCAACTCTTCAGACTTTGGTGTTTCATGCCATCTGTATCTTCGAGTTTAGTTGTTTGCCTTTGTTTTCCATCTTATTCGAGTAGTGTCATTTGAGGGCACTCATGTAGATTACAATCTTCTCTACCTAGTCATGTTCTATTTTAGTGGAATTTTTTCAAATCAGAAATTACTCTTCAACATTGTTTGCAACTATTTCATGCTTCAGTTGTGTTCTTCATTCTCTTCTTTTTGTTCCTATCTTCTGGAACACTCTTATTTCGATGCTTCTTAGTCCTTCACTTGAGCTTTCATCTCTTTATTGAGAAAATTTTTGTTCCCACAGGGCTTTCTCTCTTTTCTCCACTTTAGAGAGATTTTATTGTACTTGGGTACCTCATTAGGCCTAGTTGTTGGGACCCATTGTTGCTTTCCTGCATTTATTACATGCTTTTTTAGTCCTTAGTTATTTTGTAGCTACTCTTTAAGTGCATCTTAAGCAGGGGTGTTAGAGTTATCTTGTATTAACTAATAATTATTTATTTAATTATTAGTCTATTATACTCTATGCTTAAGCTAAACTTAGGAATCTTATAATTCTTTAGGGTTATCTCCTTTAGGGTTTTGAGTATCCTTTTATAGGGATTCTCTCTTTGTATTCTCATAGCAACTGCAATTATTGAATTGCATTCTTGTTGTACAATCAATATGACTCTATTGGTATTTTGGTATGGTTTTGTCATTGATGTCAACACCTACTGAATACACCTACTTTGGAGATCCAGCAACATTCATCGGCAAACAGTAAACTGTGCAATAGTTATTGGTATATGGTTCACCGATAGGATATATTGTTCACCGGTACCTGGAACCATATGGAAGACACTTGGTAATTTTGAAAACATCATGTGGACACTTTATTTTGAAGAAATAATCATTGGTATATTCATATTTGCATATTTGCTTTTACCGGCAAATAGGTCCAGATTATCTAGGGTTACATTGATAGGTTTATCTTTTCCAGATCAGCATGTCACACTATGGAGATGATTTCTTATTGTTGTAAATTCATTAAGACGACATGTTCAATCAGTTATTGCATCGGATATTATATTATTTGTAAAATGTTTTTATTGTAATATCTTGTAGAGCCAACCTACTAAAATTGGTCTTAGGGTATGGTATAAATGTAAGATCTTATTTGTAAGATCAAGTGTGGAATGCAAAAAAGAATTGTGTGAAGGTATATGCGAGATCAAGTAGAGGTGTACATGAAGACATCATTTGAAGGTGAAGTTAGGTTTTTGTAGAAGCATATCAGCATTACACCGGTACTAAATTCTTATTGGATTTAACCATCCAACTATAGTCAGTGTGACTCCCATTTGTGATTGAGAAGTGAGCTCTAGGCTATTGGCCTTTCTACATGTGCAGACCCCTTTTGTACACTTACTATCTGCAGTAGTATCATCTGATTGTGGGTAAGGTTTCCCACCATGGTTTTTCCCCTTACAGGGTTTCCACGTACAAATATTAGTATCATGTGTTGTGGATGACTTTATGTTTATGTTTCATGCATTAATCCTTACTGGTATAGCAATTTACTATTAACACTTTCTACCGGCATACTTAACTGGTTTACCGGTATTAAGCATTAAGTTGGTTAATAAGATTTTGGTTTGAATTTATTAGACAACTGATTCAACCTCCCCCTCTCAGTTGTCTCTGGGACCTAACAGACTCCTCTTTTCTGGATCTCTGAATTCTGGCCGCCATAGCCTTTTTGCTTCTTGGTTTGCATGCAGGTGATCTTCGAGAGTTGTAGAGTTGATTTTTCCTCAACTCCAATATGGATAATAATATTTATCCATAAATAAAGTACCAAAAACTTTGGTTAAATAATATTTATTAATTAAACAACAATAATTAAATAATCACAAATAAACATTAATAATAGAAAATCAAAAGGTCATCATTAAAATAAATAAATATAAAATCCAATAATCAACATTCAATAAAACTCAATTAAAATATAAGTAAATAAACAATAAATAACAATAATATTTCAATTCCAATGGACAAGGAGCGAGAAAACAGATTGGAGGCAAATTTGAATTTGAGACAGGGTGAGAATCTCTATAACTAGGGGGAGCAAGGTAAGGATGACTCTCGAGACTGCCCAGATTCCCGTGAATCAAGCATAAAGGACCCAATGGATGGGGACCCACAAGAAGGCAACAAGCCCATTGATCCTGGTGGAAAAAATGATTAATCATGTGAGGAAGGCACTCCTGGTCTGGACTCAGTGTAGAGGGATAGTGGAAGGTCTTGGACTTCTCTATTTAGCGCAAACCAAGTGGAAATTCCTCACTCCCCCCAGTTCACAATATCTCAAACATAGAAAAGGGGAGAGTTGCCATTGATATCCCAGACCCTATTATTGGCCATAACATTAACCTTATGGCAATGACATTGGTAGGAAAAATTTTGGGGCCTAGGTCGAATATTGATATTGTTAGGGCTTTTGCTAAATGTAAATGGTTGTTGAAAGGACAAGTGGAGATTACAACTATACCAAAAGGGGCTTTGTCTCTGGCATTCTCATGCAAGGAAGATATGTCAAGGGTGCTTTATGATGGTCCGTGGTTGATTGGTAAAGATACGCTAACTCTACAAAAATGGGCACCTAAGATGGAACTCAATGAATCCTTTTTTGTCCATGTGCTAGTCTAGGTTAGATTGTCAGGGCTTCCCTTAGAATTCTAGGTGGAAGATGTGTTTAAAGGAATCACTAACTCATTTGGTGAACTCCTCTCTATGGAACCCATAACTATGGCTAGAAGAAGACTTACTTTTGGCATAATTTGTGTTGGAGTTACACAAGGAACAAACATGCCTCTATCCATTGAAATCAACTCTTGATTGGGAAAATGGAACCAACCTCTGGAATATGAAAGAATCCCCTTTGCTTGCTTTCATTGTAAAAAAGTGTGACATATAGTAAGGAAATTCCCTCTGCAGATAGCCATAGTGAAAGAAAAGAAAGA
Organism: Cryptomeria japonica; assembly: GCF_030272615.1. Lineage (NCBI taxonomy): Eukaryota > Viridiplantae > Streptophyta > Pinopsida > Cupressales > Cupressaceae > Cryptomeria > Cryptomeria japonica. The sequence continues at coordinate 236,010,168 of NC_081406.1, forward strand.
GAGGATGTTACAGTGGAAAGCTAGAAACCCTATTAAGAAAATGGAGAATAATGAAAAAGAGAGAAGTCTTGAAGAGGACCAAAATATTATTATCCCACACACAATAGAGAAACACACTAACAGTAATGAGGATATACTAGATATACCTTTAAATGATAAAGGTAAAATGAACCAAATAGGTAAAGGTATTAAAGGTCAAAATGATACCAATCAAGAGGATCAGAAGAGTGATAACCTAGAAGAAGGAGAAATACAAGTAGTAATACAAAACAATGAGGAAGCTAACTCGAACCACATTGCAGAAATACCAACGGAGCAAGCCTCAGCAATGACTTTGAAGAAGCCCAGCAATGTTTGATCCTTGGAAGTATCTCACTTTCAGGATCACAACAATCTATAGATACGGTTCAAGAAACCAACCACCTATCACATATGGCCTCAGTGCTTAGAGAAAGATGGGAAAATGATTATGTTGGGGACAAGAAGACAACTACTCAAGAAGAAGATTGCTATACGAATGAAGGAGCAAATAGAAAGAGAGGGAGCAAAAACGGGCCTAAGGCAACACCCCAGGCTAACTCAGTCAAAACAAGATACCATAGTAAAGCTGACACAGGTTTCATCCCATCTCCTCCAAGATGGAAAAGAGAAAGCCAGATCATAGATCAAGAGGCCAACAAGAACATAGTAGATGGTACTCAAATGACCATCCATGAGGTATGTTCCCTACTCAAGAAATGAAAATAATCTCATGGACTATACGTGGATTGAATAACCCACATAAACAGGATGTTCTAAAAAAATTAGTTAGAGATCATTGACCAGACATCATTTTTATCCAAGAAACTAAAATGAGTAAAGAGAAAGTTGAAAAAATTAAGCTTTTTAAGTATGGTGAAGTTCGCAGGGGAAGCTCAGATGGTTCCTCTGGGGGTATAGCTATTTTTTGGAACCTTAAGCGGGTGTTAGGGGAGCTGGTCACGCAAGACAACAATCTAGATTTCATTAGGTTTAATCACATTGGGGATGGTATATCCTTACTTCTTACCAATATTTATGCCCCTAATAATAGACTTGGTAGAAGCAAATTATGGAAATAACTGGAGGCTATTAGGGCCCTTTACAAGGATGATATGTGGATCATTATGGGGGACATCAATACTCCTCTCCATGATGATGATAAGTTTGGAGGTGTCCCCTCTCAGCTGGATAGCAGAATGGATCTTTTGACTTTTATCAACAATCAAGGCCTGGATGACATTAATCTCCAAGGTGCCAAGTTTACCTAGCCAAACAGAAGGATGGGGTATGATCTCATTCAAGTCAGACTTGATAGGGCCCTCATCTCTAATGAATGGTTTAACCACCATCAATGCTCCCTCTCAGCTATCTCACGTATATGGTCTCACCACTTCCCTGTAATCTTTATTGCAACTAATACCAATATTAGAAGAAATCTCCCATTTAGATTTGAAAGAATGTGGTTGGACCACCCTAGCCTTGCAAAAGCCATTGAGAAGTGGTTGTCTATTGAGGTCAAAGATACAACTATGTATATAATTACTAAGAAACTTAGAAATGTAAAGGACAACATCAAGAATTGGAATAAGGAGGTTTTAGTGACCTGTTTGCTACCAGAACTAAAACTCAGATGGAACTCAAGGAAATATAGGATAAAATCCAAAGTAACGGATACAAGGAAGTCTCGATCAATGAGGAAAATGAAGTTCTAATGAATTACCATAGGATTATCAGAAGAGAGGAAGAATCCTAGAAACAAAGATCTAGATCCCTATGGCTTAAAGTAGGGGATAGATGTAGGTCCTGGAGACAACTAAGAGGGGGGCGTGAATTAGTTGTCTAATAAATTCAATCCAGAAACTTATTAACCAACTTAATGCCTAATACTAGTAAATCAGTTAAGTATGCTGGTAGACAGTGTTAATAGTAAATTGCTATACCGGTAAGAAATAATGCATGAAACATAAGCACAAAGTCATCCACAACACATGACACCAATATTTGTACATGGAAACCCTATAAGGGAAAAACCACAGTGGGAAACCTTACCCACAATCAGATGATACTACTGTAGATAGTAAGTGTACAAGAGGGGTCTGCACATGTAGAAAGGCCAACAACCTAGAGCTCACTGCTCAATCACAAATGGGAGTCACACTAACTACAGTTGGATGGTTAAATCCAATAAGAATGTACTGCACAAAATTGCATCTTCATATACTGAATTCAGTACTGGTGTAATGCTGATATGCTTCTACAAAAACCTAACTTCACCTTCAAATGATGTCTTCGTGTACCTCTATTTTATCTCACATATACTTTCAATTGAATCTTTTTTGCATTTCACACTTGATCTTACAAATAAGATCTTACATTTATACCATACCCTAAGACCAATTTTAGTAGGTTGGCTCTACAAGATATTACAATAAAAACATTTTATAAACAATACAATATCTGATGCAATAACCAATTGAACATGTCAGCTTAATGCATTTACAACAATAATAAATCATCTCCATAGCATGCCATGCTGATCTAGAAAAGATAAACCTGCCGGTGTAACCCTAGATAACCTGGACCTATTTGCTGGTAAAAGCAAATATGCAAATAAGAATAAACCAATGATTATTACTTCAAAATAAAGTGTCCACATGATGTCTTTGACACTACCAAGTGTCTTCCATATCATTCCAAGTATCGGTGAATCATTATATCCTGTCGGTTAATCATATATCGATAACTGTTGCATAGTTTACTGTTTGCCAGTGAATGTTGCTAGATCTCCAAAGTAGGTGTATTTAGTAGGTTTTGACATTAATGACAAAACCAAACCAAAATACCAACAATCTCCCCCTTTGGCATTGATGGCAACACAAGATGGAAAAACCATCAAAGTGCCAAAATAGAAATGCCAAGTGTAAAACCAACAATCTCCTTGAAGTGACAATCTCTCCCCCTAGAAGCACCATGAGTTATTTTATGTTATCCTATACAAATTTTCACCATAGATATCTCTCCTCAATTGATAATGTGTTTTTCCATATATCTCTCCCCCTTTGACATCAAATGCCAAAGCTACAAAATTTAAGTCCATACAAAAATACCAACTACTCCCCCTGAGAAGTAGCTTCCTCATCAAATTCCAGAATAAAAGATTTGTCCATTTAATTCTACCGGTTGATGACAATCATCAACTATCTAAGTCTCTATCGGTCTAGGTATGACTCCGAGCTGATCTATGAGATACTCAAAAGTTTCCTTAGGCAAAGGTTTTGTGAAAATATCTGCAAATTGTTCTTTAGTATTCACATAAACCAGTTTTATCTCCTTTTCTTCAACTTTTTCCCTTAGAAAATTCAGTTTGATAGAAACATGCTTTGATTTAGAATGTAATACTAGATTGTTAGATATATAAATTGCTGCAGTGTTATCATAATATATAGTAATAGGCTCCTTGCATTTTAACTTTATGTCTTTCAACATTTGCTTAAGCTGAAGTACCCGTGTATAGCTTGTTGCTACTGCAACATATTCTGATTCTATTGTTGATAAAGATGTACAAATTTGTTTCTTACTTAACCAAGAAACTAATCTCTTTCCAAGAAAGAATGCTCATCTAATGGTGCTTTTTCTATCATCCACATCTCCTGCCCAATTTGCATCTGTGTATGCATATAGATCAAAATTTTCATCTTTAGGATACCATAATCCAAGATTTGTTATGCCTTGTAAGTACCGGAAAATCCTTTTACTGTTGATTCATGATTTTCCCTAGGATTACTCTAAAATCTAGAAACTATACATACTTCATTAATAATATCAGGTTTGCTTTGTGTAAAATATAGTAAACCTCATATCAGAGATTTGTATCTAGTTGGATTAACATGTGTAGATTCATCCCTTTGAGATAATTTGTCATTTGTAGTCATAGGTTTGCTTACCGGTTTAGAGTTCTCCATCCCAAATTTCTTAAGTAGTTCTTTCAAGTACTTAGATTGACTCAAAAATATGCCTTTATCAATCTATAAAATCTGCAATCCTAATGAGAGATTTATTTCTCCGATCATAGACATTTCAAAATTCTTGCTGCATTTCAAGAGAAAATTATTTGCATAATTCATCTTCTCCTCCAAAGATTATATCATCAAAAAATACTTCAATAATCAAGATGTCATCATTAGTTACTTTGTAATATAAATTGCTATCTGCATTTCCTTTAGTAAAACCAATCTTTAAAAGATACTTATCCAATTTTGCATACCAAGCTCTTGGAGCTTGTTTTAATCCATACAGAGCTTTTCTTAATCTGCAAACCATATCATTGTCATTTGTCAAAGAAAATCCATCAGGTTGTTCAATATAGACTTCCTCTTCAAGATCTCCATTCAAAAATGCACATTTAATATCCATTTGATAAACTTTGTAATCCTTGTGAGCTGCAAAAGCCAAGAATAATCCAATTGCCTCAATTCTGGCTACCGGTGCAAAGGTTTCATTGTAATCAACTCCTTCTTTCTGAGAGTATCCCTTACACACTAGTCTTGCTTTATTTTTGACAACCTTACCATCTTCATTGAGTTTGTTTCTAAATACCCATTTGGTTCCAATTACATTTTTATTTTTAGGTCGGGGAACTAATGTCCAAGTATTATTTTTCTCAATTTGTCCTAATTCTTCTTCCATAGCTTTAATCGAAAATTTATCTTCACATGCATCATTGATAGATAATGGTTCAATTTGAGAAATAAGACATACCTCTTCATTTGCCAATCTTCCTCTTGTCATGACTCCTTTAAATTTGCTTCCAATTATCTAATCTTCAGAATGATTCAGTCTTACATACCGAGGTGTCTTAGTCTATTGTTCTTCTTCAATTACTATGGAATCCTCTAATGATACCTGAGTAACTGGATCATCATTCTGTACCGGTGGATTTAGTGTAGGTTCATTTGTCATAATTTTTGTTCCCGGTTCAGAGTCTATATACCTTGAAGTTCCTCTGAATTGTTCATCAATCTTTACATTTGTACTCTCAACAATTTTCTGTAATCTTTTATTAAAACATCTATATGCTTTACTCTTAGATGAATAACCAAGAAATATTCCTTCATCACTTCTAGGATCAAACTTTCCAATATACTCATCTCTTCTAATATAACATTTACTTTCAAAAATTCTGAAATACTTAAGAGTAGGAGTATTACCAAACCATAGTTCATGAGGGGTCTTACCGGTTTCACCTTTAGAGTGAACTTTGTTGAATGTATAGACAGTAGTGCTTACTGCCTCTCTCCAATATACATTTGGTAGATTTGCTTCTGATAACATACTTCTTGCTGCATCCAAAATAGTTCTATTTTTTCTTTCAACAACTCCATTCTACTATGGTGTCCGAGGTGCTGATAACTGTCTTTTCATTCCATTTACTTCATAGGATGTATTAAAATCTTTAGATGTGAATTCTCCTCCTTGATCTGATCTTAAACATTTAATTTTCTTACTGGTTTCATTTTCAACCATTGCTTTGAATAGTTTGAACTTCCCAAGTGCTTCATATTTTTCTTTGAGGAAAGTAACCCAACACATTCTAGAATAATCATCAATAATTAGCATGAAATATCTATCACCTTGTAAGCTTTTAGTTCTGGATGGACCACATAAATCAGTATGAATTAAAGCAAGGGCATTATTGGATTTTTCTGGAATACTTTTGAAACTAGCTCTAACTTGTTTTCCAAATTGACATTCCTTGCAAATTGTATTCTCAGGTTTCACAATTTTAGGTAGATCTCTAACTACCTAAGAAGTACAGATTTTTACGGTGCAATCAAAATTTACATGACATAGTCTTTTATGCCATAGCCAACTTTCATCTATATGTGCAATTAAGCATGCCTTTTCATTGTTATTCAAATGAAATATATTACCTCTAGTCTGATTACCGGTAGCAATTTCCAAACCAGTTCTATTCATGATTTTGCATTTTCCATTTTTAAATTGTAACTGAAAACCTTTTTCAACTAATTGACCAACACTTAAAAGATTATGTTTTAATCCGTCAACATAGTAGACATTGTCAATGTTATGTTTACCATCAAGAGATATTGAACCCTTACCTTTGATTGAACAAGATTTGTCATCTCCGTATCTTACTAAACCTCCATTGTATTCTTGAATGTTCAAGAATTTACCTTTGTCTCCAGTCATGTGATGTGAGCATCCTGAGTCAATAATCCATTCATCCTTTGATTCAACTTTAGCTGCTAGGGCTTGTTCTACCGGTTGAGCAATAGGTACTACTTGATCTTCTGTTATAGCAACAAAGACCCATCCATTGTCTATTGGATCCTCATCAGAATCATTAGTCACACCTTCATCAGCAATGTAACAAGATTTATCTTTGTTTTTCTTAAATCTGTATCTCTGATATTCAGGATTAGGTTTGTATGTTCTTCTAGCTTCTTCACTTAGTCTAGCATGTCTATTAGGGCATCTTGAAGCCATATGACCAATCTTATTGCAGTTAAAACATTTAAAGGGTGCTTTACCTTCATACTTACTTCCAATTGGGCCTTTTGGCATTTTTCTTGCAAATAGTGCTTCAAGTTCTTCAAGCTCTTCATTCTCCTTCCTGGTTCCTTCAAGTTCTCTTCCATAAAAGGCTCTCCATTCTGATTTGTCAAAGGATGGAGCAGATGATGTTGATGCTTTGAAGGCCAAATTAGTTTTTATAGTAGTAACAGGACCAAATTCCTCAATTTCAAAAGCTGAAAGTTTTCCAATCAATGTATCCCTAGTTACTGATGTATTAGCCATTGTTCTCAACTCATTTATAGCAGCAACCTTCATTTTATATGCCAGTGGCAAACCTCTTAAGATTTTTTAAACAATCTCATCTTCACTCAAGGTTCCTCCACAACATTTGATACACAAAACAATTTCATTTACTCTTTCCATAAAAGCAGAAATCCTTTCATCTTCTTCCATTTTCAGGTGCTCATACCTAATTTGGAAGCTTTCAAGTTTTGTAATTTTGACTATGGAATCCCCTTCATTCAGTGTTTCCAAATGATCCCAAATAGATTTTGCAGTGGACCTATCTGATAATCCCATGATTTGTTGATCTGATAATGCGCTCAAGAGTGCTTCTCTTGCTTTGCAATCATTTTCTTCATCTTTAGCTAAACTAGTGGGAGTAGTCTGACCAGCTACAATAGCAGTATAACCATTCTTAGTAACTTCCCAGATGTCTTTACCAATGCAATTCAGATGTGTCTCCAATCTAATTTTCCATATCCCATAGTTGGTTCCATCGAGTTTAGGACTATCCTTTCTGAAATAATTAGTAGACATTGGATCTCCTCAAGTTGTTAAACTTCTGCAAAAAGAGGACTAGACTCTTATACCAATATTAGGTCCCAAAGACAACTGAGAGGGGGGGATGAATCAGTTGTCTAATAAATTCAAACCAAAAACTTATCAACCAACTTAATGCTTAATACCGGTAAATCAGTTAAGTATGCTAGTAGACAATGTTAATAGTAAATTGCTATACCAGTAAGAATTAATGCATGAAACATAAGCACAAAGTCATCCACAACACATGACACCAATATTTGTACGTGGAAACCATGTAAGAGAAAAACCATGGTGGGAAACCTTACCCACAATAAGATGATACTACTGCAGATAGTAAGTGTACAAGAGGGGTCTGCACATGCAGAAAGGCCAACAGCCTAGAGCTCACTGCTCAATCACAAATGGGAGTCACACTGACTACAGTTGGATGGTTAAATCCAATAAGAATGTACTGCACAAAATTGCATCTTCATATGCTGAATTCAGTACCGGTGTAATGCTGATATGCTTCTACAAAAACCTAACTTCACCTTCAAATGATGTCTTCGTGTATGCCTCTGCTTTATCTCGCATATACTTTCACTTGAATCTTTTTGGCATTTTACACTTGATCTTACAAATAAGATATTACATTTATACCATACCCTAAGACCAATTTTAGTAGGTCGGCTCTACAAGATATTACAATAAAAACATTTTACAAACTATACAATATCCGATGCAATAACCGATTGAACATTTCGGCTTAATGCATTTACAACAATAATAAACCATCTCCATAGCATGCCATGCTGATCTGGAAAAGATAACCTACCGGTGTAACCCTAGATAACCTAGACCTATTTGCTGATAAAAGCAAATATGCAAATAAGAATATACCAATGATTATTACTTCAAAATAAAGTGTCCACATGATGTCTTCGACATTACCAAGTGTCTTTGATGTCATTCCAGGTACCGGTGAATCAATATATCCTGTCGGTTAATCATATATCGATAACTGTTGCACAGTTTACTGTTTGCCAGTGAATGTTGTTGGATCTCCATAGTAGGTGTATTTGGTAGGTGTTGACATCAATGACAAAACCATACCAAAATACCAACAATCTCCCCATTTGGCATTTATGGCAACACAAGATGGAAAGAACATCAAAGTGCCAAAATAGAAATGCCAAGTGTAAAACCAACAATCTCCTCAAAGTGACAATCTCTCCCCCTGGAAGCAACATGAGTTATTTTATGTTATCCTATACCAATTTTCACCATAGATATCTCTCCTCAATTGATAATGTGTTTTTCCATATATCTCTCCCCCTTTGACATCAAATGCTTAAGCTAAAAAATTTAAGTCCATACAAAAAAATCAACTACTCCCCCTGAGAAGTAGCTTCCTCATCAAATACCAGAATAAAAGATTTGTCCATTTAATTCTATCAGTTGATGACAATCATCAACTGTCTAAGTCTCTACTGGTGGAGGTATGACTCCGAGCTGATCTCTGAGATACTCAAAAGTTTCCTTAGGCAAAGGTTTTGTGAAAATATCTGCAAGTTGTTCTTTAGTATTCACATAAGCCAGTTTTATCTTCTTTTCTTCAACTTTTTCCCTTAGAAAATACACTTTGATAGAAACATGTTTTGTTTTAGAATGTAATACTGGATTCTTAGATATATCAATTGCTGCAGTGTTATCACAATATATAGTAATAGGTTCCTTGCATTTTACCTTTATGTCTTTCAACATTTGCTTAAGCCAAAGTACCTATGTACAGTTTGTTGCTGCTGCAACATATTCTTATTCTACTGTTGATAAGGATGTACAACTCTATTTCTTACTTAACCAAGAAACTAATCTCTTTCCAAGAAAGAATGCTCCTCTAGTGGTGCTTTTTCTATCATCCACATCTCCTGCCCAATTTGCATCTGTGTATGCATATAGATCAAAATTTTCATCTTTAGGATACCATAATCCAAGATTTGCTATGCCTTGTAAGTACCGAAAAATCCTTTTTACTGTTGATTCATGATTTTCCCTAGGATTACTCTAAAATCTAGAAACTATACATATTGCATTCATAATATCAGGTCTGGTTTGTGTAAAATATAGTAAACCTCATATCATAGATTTGTATCTAGTTGGATTAACATGTGTAGATTCATCCCTTTGAGATAATTTGTCATTTGTAGTCATAGGTTTGCTTACCGGTTTAGAGTTCTCCATCCCAAATTTCTTAAGTAGTTCTTTCAAGTACTTAGATTGACTCAAAAATATGCCTTTATCAGTCTGTAAAATCTGCAATCCTAATGAGAGATTTATTTCTCCGATCATAGACATTTCAAAATTCTTGCTGCATTTCAAGAGAAAATTATTTGCATAATTCATCTTCTCCTCCAAAGATTATATCATCAAAAAATACTTCAATAATCAAGATGTCGTCATTAGTTACTTTGTAATATAAATTGCTATCTGCATTTCCTTTAGTAAAACCAATCTTTAAAAGATACTTATCCAATTTTGCATACCAAGCTCTTGGAGCTTGTTTTAATCCATACAGAGCTTTTATTAATCTGCAAACCATATCATTGTCATCTGTCAAAGAAAATCCATCAGGTTGTTCAATATAGACTTCCTCTTCAAGATCTCCATTCAAAAATGCACATTTAATATCCATTTGATAAACTTTGTAATCCTTGTGAGCTGCAAAAGCCAAGAATAATCCAATTGCCTCAATTCTAGCTACCGGTGCAAAGGTTTCATTGTAATCAACTCCTTCTTTCTGAGAGTATCCCTTACACACTAGTCTTGCTTTATTTTTGACAACCTTACCATCTTCATTGAGTTTGTTTCTAAATACCCATTTGGTTCCAATTACATTTTTATTTTTAGGTCGGGGAACTAATGTCCAAGTATTATTTTTCTCAATTTGTCCTAATTTTTCTTCCATAGCTTTAATCAAAAATTTATCTTCACATGCATCATTGATAGATAATGGTTCAATTTGAGAAATAAGACATACCTCTTCATTTGCCAATCTTCCTCTTGTCATGACTCCTTTAAATTTGCTTCCAATTATCTAATCTTCAGAATGATTCAGTCTTACATACCGGGGTGTCTTAGTCTATTGTTGTTCTTCAATTACTATGGAATCCTCTAATGATACCGGAGTAACTGGATCATCATTCTGTACTGGTGGATTTATTGTAGGTTCATTTGTCATAATTTTTGTTCCCAGTTCAGAGTCTATATACCTTGAAGTTCCTCTGAATTGTTCATCAATATTTACATTTGTACTCTCAACAATTTTCTGTAATCTTTTATTAAAACATCTATATGATTTACTCTTAGATGAATAACAAAGAAATATTCCTTCATCACTTCTAGGATCAAACTTGCCAATATACTCATCTCTTCTAATATAGCATTTACTTCCAAAAAGTCTAAAATACTTAAGATTAGGAGTATTACCAAACCATAGTTCATGAGGGGTCTTACCAGTTTCACCTTTGATGTGAACTTTGGTGAATGTATAGAAAGTAGTGCTTACTACCTCTCTCTAGTATACATGTGGTAGATTTGCTTCTGATAACATACTTCTTGCTGCATCCAAAATAGTTCTATTTTTTCTTTCAACAACTCCATTCTGTTGTGGTGTTCGAGGTGCTGATAACTGTCTTTTAATTCCATTTACTTCATAGGATGTATTAAAATCTTTAGATATGAATTCTCCTCCTTTATCTGATCTTAAATATTTAATTTTCTTACTGGTTTCATTTTCAACCATTGCTTTGAATAGTTTGAACTTCCCAAGTGATTTTGATTTTTCTCTGAGGAAAGTAGCCCAACACATTCTAGAATAATCATCAATAATTAGCATCGAATAGCTATCACCTTGTAATCTTTTAGTTCTGGCTAGACCACGTAAATCAGTATGAATTAAATCAAGGGCATTATTGGATTTTTCTGGAATACTTTTGAAACTAGCTCTAACTTGTTTTCCAAATTGACATTCCTTGCAAATTGTATTCTGAGGTTTCACAATTTTAGGTAGATCTCTAACTGCCTTAGAAGTACTGATTTTTACCATGCAATCAAAATTTACATGACATAGTCTTTTATGCCATAGCCAACTTTCATCTATATGTACAATTAAGCATGCCTTTTCATTGTTATTCAAATGAAAGATATTACCTCTAGTCTGATTACCAGTTGCAATTTCCAAACCAGTTCTATTCATGATTTTTCATTTTTCATTTTTAAATTGTAACTGAAAACGTTTTTCAACTAATTGACCAACACTTAAAAGATTATGTTTTAATCCTTCAACATATTAGACATTGTCAGTGTTATGTTTACCATCAAGAGATATTGAACCCTTACCTTTGATTGAAAAAGATTTGTCATCTCCGTATCTTACTAAACCTCCATTGTATTCTTGAATGTTCAAGAATTTACCTTTGTCTCCAGTCATGTGATGTGAGCATCCTGAGTCAATAATCCATTCATCCTTTGATTCAACTTTCGCTGCTAGGGCTTGTTCTACCGGTTGAGCAATAGGTACCAGTTGATCTTCTGTTATAGCAACAAAGACCCGTCCATTCTCTGCTAGATCCTCATCAGAATCTTCAGTCACACCTTCATCAACAATGTAACAAGATTTATCTTTGTTTTTCTTAAATTTGTATCTCTGATATTCAGGATTAGGTTTGTATGTTCTTCTAGCTTCTTCTCTTAGTCTAGCATGTCTATCAGGGCATCTTGAAGCCATATGACCAATCTTATTGCAATTAAAACATTTAAAGGGTGCTTTACCTTCATACTTACTTCCAATTAGGCCTTTTGGCATTTTTCCTGCAAATAGTGCTTCAAGTTCTTCAAGGTCTTCATTCTCCTTCCTAGTTTCTTCAAGTTCTCTTGCATAAAAGGATCTCCAGTCTGATTTGTCAAAGGATGGAGCAGATGATGTTGATGCTTTGAAGGCCAAATTAGTTTTTATAGTAGTAACAGAACCAGATTCCTCAATTTCAAAAGCTGAAAGTTTTCCAATCAATGTATCCCTAGTTACTGATGTATTAGGCATTGTTCTCAACTCATTTATAGTAGTAACCTTCATTTTATATGCTGGTGGCAAACCTCTTAAGATTTTTTAAACAATCTCATCTTCACTCAAGGTTCCTCCACAACATTTGATACCCAAAATAATTTCACTTACTCTTTCCATAAAAGTAGAAATCCTTTCATCTTCTTCTATTTTAAAATGTTCATACCTGACTTAGAAGCTTTCAAATTTTGCAATTTTGACTATGGAATCCCCTTCATTCAGTGTTTCCAAATGATCCCAAATAGCTTTTGCAGTGGACCTCTCTGATAATCCCATGATTTGTTGATCTGATAATGCGCTCAAGAGTGCTTCTCTTTCTTTGCAATCATTTTCTTCATCTTTAGCTAAAGTAGTGGGAGCAGTTTGACTAGCTACAACAGCAGTATAACCATTCTTAATAACTTCCCAGATGTCTTTACCAATGCAATTCAGATGTGTCTCCAATCTGATTTTCCATATCCCATAGTTGGTTCCATCAAGTTTAGGACTATCCTTTCTAAAATAATTAGTAGACATTGGATCTCCTCAAGTTGTTAAACTTCTGCAAAAAGAGGACTAGGCTCTGATACCAATTGTAGGTCCAAGAGACAACTGAGAGGGGGGGGTGAATCAGTTGTCTAATAAATTCAAACCAAAAACCTATTAACCAGCTTAATGCTTAATACCGGTAAATAAGTTAAGTATGTCGGTATATAGTGTTAACAGTAAATTGCTATACCGGTATGCATTAATGCATTTATAACAATAATAAATCATCTCCATAGCATGCCATGCTGATCTGGAAAAGATAAACCTGTCGATGTAACCCTAGATAACCTGGACCTATTTGCCAGTAAAAGAAAATATGCAAATAAGAATATACCAATTATTATTACTTCAAAATAAAGTGTCCACATGATGTCTTCGACATTACCGAGTGTCTTCCATGTCATTCCAAGTACCAGTGAATCATTATATCCTGCCGGCTAATCATATACCGGTAACTGTTGCACAGTTTACTATTTGCCGGTGAATGTTGCTAGATCTCCAAAGTAGGTGTATTTAGTAGGTGTTGACATCAATGACAAAACCATACCAAAATACCAACAATAGAAACACTAGATTCTTCCATATGAATGTGTTGAGACACAAAGAAGCTAACAAAATATCTAAGTTAAAAAATGGGGAAAATGAAATTAGGAAGGATAAGGAGATTGGGAAGGAAGCCTAGAATTTATTTACCTCTATGCTCTCGGTAGACCATGGTCTGAATAGTCAATTTCAAAACACTATCATTGACTTCATCCCTCCTATCATTAGCAAAGAGCAGAACAAGGATCTTGTGGCTATCCCCTCTGAGGAAGAAGTCAGTAAAGCTGTCTTTTCTTTTGATGGGAACAAGGCCCTGGGCCCAGATGGATTTCCACTTTTCTTCTTTCAAACTTTCTGGGACATCCTCAAAGCTGATGTGGTCAAAGGTGTGCAGGAGTTCTTTGGAGCTAGAAGAATCTTATAGAAATAAAGGAACTTAATGCTACTTTCCTGGTTCTCATTCTCAAATGCCCGGGTGTGGACTCTATGGATAAGTTCTGACCAATAAGTCTTTGCAATTCCTTCTACAAAATCATCTCAAAGTTGGTTACCTATAGGCTATTAAGGATGCTTCCCCTGATCATTTTACCCCAGTAGAGTGGATTTGTTTCTGGAAGAAAAATCCTTGATTCCATCATTGCTATCCATGAAAACATTCATTCATTGGTGCACTCATAAAAACAAGGATTTCTGATGAAGTTGGACATGTCTAAAGCCTATGACCGGGTGGACTAGAGTTTTTTGGGCAAGGTGCTATCTGCTTTTGGTTTTGATGGGAAAGTCATTAATTTAATCAATCAACTCATCTCCACCCCTTGTTTTTTGATCATTGTCAATGGAGTGCCTTCCACCTTATTTAAATCCTCTAGAGGCATTCGACAGGGAGATCCTATATCCCTCATACTCTTCATTATTCTGCCAGAATGTTTGGGCAGATTTATCAACAACTTTGTTTCTGAAGGGCTCCTCTGCGTCATTTTGCTTTCCTCATGCTTTAGAGATTGTACCCACCAATAGTTTGTGGATGATTCCATTCTAATGGGTACCTCCACCATCAAAGAAGCCTCCAATTTTAAATACCTTCTTAACACCTACCGTATGGATATGGGTCAAACTATTAACTGGGAGAAAAGTTTTATTTTCTTCTTTAATACCCCTGAAGACAGAATGAATAGATTAGCTCGAATCCTTGATTGTTAATTGGCTAAGTCTCCTGCTGTATACCTTGGCCCACCCTTGGGTTTGAAACCTTTGGAGTTTTTTTGGAATTCTCTTGTTTATAGATTAAGTAGAAAGCTGATAGGATGGAAAGGAACTCTTCTTAGTCAAGCAGGGATAATACAACTTTTAAAATCTTCCATCCAGAGCCTTCCAGTTTATGCCTTAAGCCTTTTTAAAATCCTTGGTAAATTTGCTGATGCCATTGAGAAAATCCAGAAAGCTTTCCTATGGTCACGAGTGGAGGAGAAGAAGAAAATGACCCTCATTGCCTAGGAAAATGTTTGTAAACCTAAAAAGATGGGAGGATTGGGACTCAGGAATATTAGAACTTTGAACAATATTCTCCTGGCTAAACAAATCTACAAGACTTATCAAGGAAGAGGGAAATGGAATGAAATTTGGAATGCTAAATACCTAAGGAATTCTCCCACTATAGAGGAGTTCTTGGCTTCAAAACAGATTCCAAGGGGTTTGCTCATTTGGAATAGTGTTACCCAAGCTAAAGATATTGCTCTTCTCGACAGCGTCTAGACCATTAGTGATGGAAGGAAGGTGAACTTTAGGGATGATGCTTGGATTGGAGGGGCCCCTCTTAATAAGGTTACAACTCATACACTCATCCAAAATTGATCCATTCTCACTCACATTGATCCCAAACTGAAGCAGATTAACTTAATGATCAACCATGCGGTCCTAAATTGAGGAAGGAAAGACCAGATGGTGTAGTTTGGGACCTTGTCTAGGACCTACTCAGTCTCTTCTGCTATCCTTTTATTGGCTCAATCTCAAGTTCCTACTCTGTGTTGGGCCAAGGCTTGGCATCATGGGTTGACTCCCAAAATTAATATCTTTTTGTGGATTCTCTTGCAAAATAAAATTTTGACTACTCACAAACTAAGAAAGACGGTCTTCTATCTTCCGAATATCTATTACCTTTGTTTAAATAATGAGGAATCAGTGAACCATATCTTTTTACATTTTCCTTATTCCACTGCTATTTGGGGGGATGTTTTTTTAGATGTGGAGACTGAATTGGGTGTTCTAGGAGGAGATGCAGGATTGCTTTGGAAGTTGACATTTCTCCATCAAAATCATTACCATAAGAAATCTTTGGAAGTTCTCCTTTGCCCATATCCTCTGGGGAATATCGAAAGAGAGAAACAATATAATTTTTAGGAATGAAACTAACACCCCGGAAGTGGTTTGGGTCAAAATTAAAAACATTTGTGTTGAGAATGTGATGATCAGGGGAGTGCAGTGTTGTAGCAACAAGGAGGATTTTGATATTCTCAAAAGATGGAATATCCCTACCTCTTTGAGCGCTAACATTAGCCAAATCAAAAGAAGCCTATGTTGCTAGTCTTTTCCCCCCAATGAGTGGATCAAGGCCAACTTTGATGGGGCAGCTAAAGGAAACTCAAGCTTGATTGGTTGTGGTGGCATCATTCGTAATGGGGTTGGCTTTTGTACAGGAGCGGTCACCTATCCTTTAGGTATTCAAACCAATCATTTAGCAAAAGCTATGGGGGCACTTCAAGCTATTAAATTAGCCTCCAAGTTAGGGGTTAATTTTCTTAGGTTGGAAGGTGACTCTAAAAACATAATTAATTGCCTTATTGGAAATCATCAACCCTCGTGGACCATCAAGAACATCATAAACTCTGCCAGAGATCTGCTAAAGGGTTTTAATAAATGCCACAACACACATGTCTTCAGAGAGGATAATCGAAGTGCACACTAGGTGGCCAACATAGCAGTACAGAGTGAAACTATAATTACCTGGAATGTCGAAAGGGATCTACCATGTGCGGCACGTGATATAGTTATTTATGAAAGATTACGTGGTAAACAGGGACAAATTTAGTATCATTTCTTGAAGCAAAAAATAATGTCATGGCAACAGGAATTGGCTCTACAGGTTACCGAGGAGGAAGTACAGTCATCATTCTAGTGTAATCTTGCATGCTTTATGGGAAATTTTAACCCTCCCCAACAACTACATTAGAAAGTTCTATAGTAATCGAAGTGGCTCTCACAGAGACTCTGGCAAGAAGAAAGTTATCAGTTTGAAGCTTCGGATTGAAATTAACAGAACCATGAGAGGTAAAAGGAAGAAGCTGGAGGTGACTACCACTGAGAAATGGAAGAGTCGTCTATAGGTTTGGAGCATCCTCCATGTTGCCAAGATGATGGAATTTATGGAGAAAATGCAGGAGAAACGACTTGAAATCACCAAGATTTTCAAGAAGGGCTAGAATGAAGGGACTCTCACCATCGGAAACAAGAAGATTAAAGTGACCAAGACAATGATAGCAGAGGCCACTAGCATTCCAATGAAGGGCATCAAGTTTTACAGGAACAAAAAAATCTTTGATGTTGTTGTGAAGAAGTTCTCAAAGACTGAGGAGGAAAGGGCTAAGCTGGTTAAGGACACCACACCTACTTTTTGCCTAAGGTAATCAAATTAATTTGGTGAAAGGTTTTAATTTCTATTATGGAGTTTATCACGCTTGATGGTAGATATACTAGGGTTTATAGCTACCACTTTGTTCTTCTAAATCATTTTAGGTACAAGGATAAGATTTCTCTTCCCTACTATCTTTTCTACTCCCTTAACGCGGGGATTAAGGATGCCATTTCCAATCCCCACATTAACCCAGCAATGCATGAAGGCTTGATGGTGATTCTATATAATCACATCAAGAACATGACTGTCCAGATAAATATTGCATAGATTTATGACTTGGATGAAGATTTAGATGAGTCAAAAGAGGAAGAAGGTGGCAACTATGATATAAAAGCAAAGACTGAAGATGACCTTGAAATGGTCAGAACAAGCAGACAAAAGAAAAAATAGGAACATGGGAGACAAAATAGAGGGTTTGATAAAAATAAATAGAGAGGGGAGGATGATAGTTGGAATAAGGAGGAGGAAGGGACTGACAATAACACGGACATCGGAAGTGAGGAGGGTCAAATCTAGGTGAGTTTGAAATAGAAAAAGAAGAATTAAAAGATAGGGTGGTTGAAAAAAGGTCACCTCTCAGGTCTGATTTGAAGTAGAAGAGCATCATGGAGGAGGAAACGACAATGAAAGATGATCAAAACACTAAGGAGAGAGAGGTTAATCTTGAGGTCAATCTTAATACCATGGATGTCAAGAACCAAGAAGAGCATCAAGTGGACATAGGCCTTTGCATAAATAATGAGATGAAGAACTTAAAACAAGTGCTCAACTAGATTGAAAAGGAAATTGAGGGCATAAAAGTCAAGCAAGCCCATGAAGCTGGGAAAATCAAAACCTTATAGGCCCTAGGTTCTAGAAAATTCAAATCCTTCCCATAATGTCTTAGTGAGCTAACCAAGGCGATTAGCAATGCAGAGGAGATTATAAATGCCAACCGTAATAGTTTTACTTGCATGGAAAATAGAGCAGATTCTACTAATCACAGACTAGATGGTATTGACAACACACTTAAAACAATTGGGGAGCAAAGCCACAAGATCCTGAAGGTTGCCTTGGCGAGCATGAAAACCCTCATCCTTAAGCTAGAGAGCTACCAGGGGGAAAAGCTTGTGGAGGGTATTATTGAGGTCAAAGATGACACCCCCGAGGATAAGAAAACTAGGCTTGAAAAAAGAACCAAAGCCAGTACTAAAAGGATGCAGAACCAGAGCAAAGAAATAGAGGACATCAAGCAGGCTACAGAAACTATGGATCAATTGGAGCTGGAAGTGGCGAAGATGCTTCAGAATTTGACCTAAGCCCGGGCTTTTGTCGGTCATTTTTGGTTTTTAGTCTGTTTTGATCTTTTACTTGCTGGCGTTTTGTATGCCAACTATCTTTTCTTTAGCTGTTGTCTTTTGTTTAGCTATGTGTTAATGCTTATCTTTTGATCTTCCTTATGTACTGGGTTTCAAGGACCCATCAAAACCTGTTTTCCCTTAATAAAAAACAATAATATTTATAATTAATAATAAATAATAATTAAACTTCAATTAAGCAATAAATCAAATGTTAAATAAATTAAATCAATTAAACATTAATCAAATCAAAATAAATATTAAATAATTAAACAATCACACATCTTCAAATATAAATAAACATAGACTCACATCACCTTATGCCAATAAGGGAACAATCACCACTGAAGACTCTAATGTCAACTTGCATCGTGGTGCAACTAACAAGGTACAGAACTTAGACCTAAAGTGTATGAGAGAAATTATGCCATCTTCGACAATTTTCCAATGAGATAGAGACACGGTCAGACCTATGAAGCTAGGTGGAGTCGGTGTCTAGTACCTACAAACCTACACCCAACACTAAACACAACATATACAATACATATACATCATAATAATCAGACATTTGAAAGAGAATCATGATGACATATCATGCTCCCTATGAGTGATATGACATTGTCTCTACTCACGAAGATAGTCACACAATATAGCATCAAAACGTTGCAAAAAATCATGATCATGATATAGGGTTAGTACCATTATAACATCATAAACCATATAGTCCACATGAACAATCAACACATATAAATCCATAAATCATATAAATCCATCCATGATAGTGATATTGCATACTAACACCCATAACAACCATCAAATATCATATGTCATATAGTATGTCTAGCATCATCAATCCTATAAATCTCCAAAAAGGATGAGTCATATCAAATAACATAAATCCACATAGAGTAACTAGAATCATGAATATCATCTAAGATAGCAATAAAGTCATAAATAACCATATAAGCATCATCCATATGTCTAAATAGGTCTATCAATATGTAAATCAAAATGCAAGTCTAGGAGGGGCACTACATCCTCCCCTCCATTGCCTAGGCTTACTCCTAGAAACCTGAGAACAAATAGGGGTATAACTCTCTCATTCACACCGCATCCTCCCAATTTGTTGAAGAATCATTGTTCGGATCCCATTGGACCCTTACCTTCATTAAAGAATGCATACGGGTTCAAGAGAAAGCTTCTTGTCCTCTACCTTAAATGAATGCCAATCCAATACATGTGTCACATTGGGGAAATATGGCCTCAAAACCGATACATGAAACACACCATGGATGTGGGACAAGCTGGATGGCAAGGTTAGACAATAAACTACAAGACCAATCCTCTCCAAAATCTTGAATGGTCCAACAAAGTGAAGCGCCAACTTATAGCCTTTTCCATATCGAATAGGACTCTTTTGTGGAAGCACTCTCAAAAACACCTTATCACCCACTGAAAACTGACAATCAATGGATGAGAATCTGCATATTTCTTCTATCTATCCTATATTGTTTACAATTGCTCTTTAATATGCCTCACCTGCTGCTCCATATCCTACAACATCATTGAACCAAGAAGCACTCTATCCTCCAATTTGTCCCAACTCAAGGGTGTATGACACAAACGACCATATAATGCCTTGAAAGGAGACATACCAATCAAACTATGATAACCATTATTATGTCCAAACTCAATGAAATGAATGTACTCCTCCCATCTAGACTACTGATCCATGACATACATCCACAACATATCCTCCAACACCTAGTTAACCCTCTCTATCTGGCCATCTATCTCTAGATGATATGTTGAACTAAATTTTAGTTGTGCTCCTAAATCATATTGAAGGGATCTCCAAAATGCTGAAGTGAACATTGAATTATGATCCACTATGATCCATTGAGGAATACCATGCAATCTTACTATTTTCTCCATGAAAATATGAAACACTAACTCTGGTATGTAGGATGATTTGACCGACAAGAAATGAGCCACCTTGTTCAACCTATCAATGGTGACCATTATAGCATCGTGATGACATGAATACATAAGAAAACCAACAATGAAATCTATAGATATGATTCCCCATTTCCACTCTAGAATCAGATTTGATTGCAACAAACCTTCTGGATGTTGGTGCTCTACCTTCACCCACTAACACTCTAAGAAACATGACACAAAATTTGCTATGTCTCTCCTAATTCCTGCCCAATGATATAGCTATTGCAAATCTCTGTGCATCTTCTTGACACTAGGATGTGCAAAGTAAGGTGCATGATGAGGCTCTGATAGAATCAATGCTCAAAGACCATCTGAGGTGGTACATATATATGTCCTAAATTTTGAAGAAGACCATCGGACTTTAATGAATAACCTGTGTATCTACCATCCAAAGGCCTCCGTAAAACAATATCTACTCTAACCTCCTGATACCAAACATCCAATGGGAATGCACTAAGAATACAGCTCCTCAAATCGACACTAAGAGATAATGTTGACACCTCATGACTCCTACGGCTCAATGCATCTTCTACAACATTCTCCCTCCCCTATATGTACCTCACCTCAAAATCATACTCACACAAGAACTCCATCCAGCGTTGTTGCCTAGCATTTAGATTTGGCTACATGAAAATATGCTGCAAAATGTGATGATTTCTATGCAAATCAAATTGATACCTAAGAAGAAAATATCTCCATCTAACTAATGCATGAACCACTACCACTAACTCTAAATCATGAGTGGGGTAGTTCAACTCCTAGTCTTTGATTTTACATGACTCATAGCCAATCACACATCCATCCTACATGAGAACTACTCCTAGACCCTCCAAAGAAGAATATGTACACACCACAAAGTCTCCTAAAGGATCTAGAATTGCTAGAATAGGTGCATTGGTCAAACACTCCTCAAGGATCCAAAAAGTCATCTCACAGCGCTCTGACCAAATAAAATTCTTCCCTTTCCTCTGAAGAGAAGTAATAGGATGAGAAATCTAGGAGAAATCCTCAACAAACCAATGATAATAGCTCAAAAGACCCATGAAGCTACGAACCTCACCCACATTGGTGGGTGCTGGCCAATCTACAATTTTCTAAATCTTAGAGGGATCAACTACGATACCCTCTCCCAAAATAAAATGGCCAAGGTATTTCACCTCTAAATGGGAAAACACACACTTTGCCACATTGGCGTACAACTATTTCTCACGAAGACACTACAAAACCTGCCACATATGGTCCTCATGCTCCTCCTTTGTCCTCAAATAAATCTAAATGTCATCAAGAAACATGAGAACAAATCTTTTGAGATAGGTCCTAAACACTCCAATAATCAAACTCATGAAAATTGATGGAGCATTTGTTAACCTAAATGACACCACTATGAACTCATAATGGCCATACCTCATGTAGAAAGCTCTACAATGAATATCTGCCTCATGAATTTGTAACTGATGATATCTCGACTCGAGGTCTATTTTGGAAAAGACCTTCGCATCCTTAATCTGATCAAATAAATTATCAATCCTCAACAAAGGATAATGATTCTTCATCATCACCTTATTCAACTGCCTATAATCAATGCACAGCCAAAGATACCCATCTTTCTTCTTCATAAACAACATTGGTGCACCCTAAAGTGAAACACTAGGTTGGATAAATCCCTTCACCAATAACTCCTCAAGCTACAATATCAACTCACTCAACTCCTGAGTGATCATCTAATATGGAGCCTTAGATATAGGCTCTTCTCCTAAAACCAAATCTATCTTGAAATCAATGTCGCACTTAGGTGGCATACCTGGAATCTCACTCGGGAACACATCTAAGAACTCTTTCAAAATAGGATTATGAGAAAAGACATCATCACAACTCTCACTCTCATCCAACTCATTAACCCTAACTACAAATAACTGACAACCTCGACACACACAACACTTCATCTGCATCACAGAAATCATGTGAAGAGAAATAGGTCACTGAATACCTACCACCTCCATACTATTCCCACTATCATCTAAGCACTGCACTCTCTTACCCCAGCAATCGATCCTCTCCTAATGAGACTCAAGCCAATCCATACCTAACACCATTCCATAGGATCCCAAAGATAAGACACAAAGATCCACCATGGTAGAGAGCACACCCAACTCCAAAACACAACCATGCACAAGGGAATCCACAACCACCTTGGATCTTGTGGCCAGCTTGACCTGCCACCTATCAGCCTACTTTGCCACAACAAGCTTGCATCTCTCTACTAAAGACAGAGAAATAAAAGAATCAAAAGCACCAATCAAACAATACCGAGAAAGGAATACCACCTATCTCACCTATAGTCTCAACAATTATGCCCTCATGCTTGGCCTTACAGTTATCAACCACTACAAAATCATAATGGGATCTAGAAGTATCACCCACTATAGGCTCGAAATTTATGGGTCTCTATACTAACATCTGTGTGGATCTCTAATGACATTGAGATGCATAGTGACCTAGCTGTCCACATGTGAAACAACTCCCTCTAGAGAAACCTTGAGCTACTAGAGGGGCACTGGACTGTTAAACATTGCCTCTACAAAACTATTGTTGTGAACTCTGAGCTAGCTGAAAAGGATGAGACCACCTATCTCATTGTCTACCATGATCTCTATTTTGTTGTGATCTAGCTCCATGCACAAAGTTATGACTCTAAGGGAACTTCCAAAATCGCTGACCACCTCGGCAAGAAGGATAACTCCTAGCATGTCCTGAGAACTGTGACTGAGTACCTCTTGCAACCGATTCTTAAGTTGGAACACTAACAGTCTATGTACCTTATGTACCTCTTGATGCTAAAGATAGATTCTCCTCAACTAGTCGTACCTTCTCAACCACTATCTCCATAGATTTGGGTTCAAAACACTGAATGTCACCACTAATGCGGTCATTAAGACCTCTAACAAAATTTTGCACAAGCATCATATCATCATCCGTTATCCCTGAGTACTTCCTAGGCTCATAGAATCTCTTATCATATTGGTCAGTTGTCATGATCCCTGTCTCAAATTGTGAAACTCATCGAACCTACGCTGCCTCCAAATATCTAAAAGAAATGGGCACTAAAACTGTCTAGGAACAACTCCCATTAAATTGTCACAATATCCAAACAAATCTTCTACTCCTCTATACGCCACCAAGTAGAAGAAAAATATTGAAGATGCATAATCTCACACCTAGCCTTAGTGTTACTACCAGCATTGAAAGGAACCTACCCAAATCTAGCAACCAAGTGTCTACCTCCAATCCACTTCCAAAACCATCAAAACTAGTGGGATGAGACCTATGGAGATCTCTCCTATGACTAGCCGCAACTGCATCCTGATCCACTACAATATCCGCTCTCCTTCAAGGTGAACATGAACATTCCCTCTCACACTCCTGACACTCAGCTCTATCATCATGACTTGAATGGCGAGACTCCTATTGTTGATTCTCCTATTGTCCCAGTCCTAAACGATCAAGAAGATTTTGAAGTGCATTGACCAACTATGGAATCACATCACAACCTTGTTGATCCTGTTGTTGCTGCTCCTCATGCTGTGATGATTTAGAAACCTTAGAATGAGGATTCTATTGAGTACCCAGGTGACCACCATGACTACGGCCATGACCTCTTCCTCTAGCAGGCATCTTGTCTAACCAAGACACAAAAAGAAACTCTAAGAAAGAATATAGGCCTACTAATGCAAAAGAATAACAAGCAGGGATAAATCGCTAGGCTACCCCATGATAATATGATAACTCACACAATGTGCTCATATGAAACATGAGTACCCAGTTTACAAACGTGGAATCTAATACCGGATGTAATGCCCGCCAAAATACCCTAGAGAAACAAACGAAAATCTACTAACATAAGGAGATGAAAAAATAATGCAAAGGTAACCATTACTACAACGTTATTACTAACATTCCATTAATGCAACATTACTACCATTATTCATCAATGCATCATTAACTATTTACATGAATGCATAAATCAACATGAACATATCCATTGAATCATATCATGCAAGCAGAATGACTATTTAAATATTAATACAATTTTTATATAAACTCATACAATGCAAATCCATTTTGTAGGGTATCTCAATGTCATTACTTGACATAATCCTAACACATCATATATCCATCTTATAACATCATACTCTATTATCCATCTATCCATTTACTTTCCATACAACTATAGTAAATCCTTAACACATATATATATACTTAGGCACTTACAATATTCTTTAGATTCTTTTAGAAGCTACCAAATCAAATTGTCCTCATATCCATTCTTTCACTCATCATAAAAACATCATAAATTATATAACCATTCTCTTCAATAAGACTAGATTATCCTTTAAGTTCATTACATTTCCCAAAGATAACTAGCTCATTTACCTAAGCAACATAATCCATATCTCCTAGATAATTTTAATTTCTTAAACATGCAAGATCTATAATAGAAACTACTATTCTTCCATCTTAATTTCCATAATATCATACATACAATTCCAACCTACAATTTCAAATATAATACAATTATAAGAAAACTCTCCATGTGGTTCCATAGGTCTAGACCCCCTCCTAGAGATCTAATGCTCATGAACTTGGTCCTATAGATGGACGAGCCCACTCTCCCTACCATGGACCAAAACCATATGGTAAAACATAATAATATAAATCATAATATTAACATAAATCTCATCATGGAATGCATCCAAATCTCATAACAAAACAGATACAATTGAATAACAAAGATAACCATCAACATGCAATCCAAGAGCCACTTATCAGAATAAAGCCATACTCCCAAAATGCCAAATTACAATAATAAAGAAAACCTCAATAATCTAAAATATACTTAAGATAAGGGAAATACATGAATCCAACACATTAAATGATCCTCCACAGTGAGGCACAACAAATCCTCTCGCTAGAGCTGCAATTAACCTTCATCGACAACAAGGACACATTTAACTTGCTAGAGAAACATAACAATACCTCAATGGACAAGCACAAACCAACTTGACAAAGAAAATAAGGATTCAAACATATCACAAATGAATATCATAGTGCCCAAAAATCATCAAAAGTAACAAGACATAGCCTCTAGAGTCAAAATCTATCAAAACCAATAAAACCC